>NC_136901.1:34685912-34733876 GCF_949606895.1 Notothenia rossii | reverse complement strand
CGTTTGATTTGACCTCCTTGGGGAACGATTGACGAAAAGCATGGCTGATGTGTGTCTGAGTGGATTGGATGTGTACTTAATTCTAGGCTGCACATTGCAGATGAACTTTTGCACAGAAAAAATCTCCCCTATCAAGAAACAATTTATTACCGTCAGACTAAATGGTTGGTTAATTCTCATTCACTGCATTAACTTGGATGTCTCACTTTGGGATGCGCCTCCCTGCGTGTCCCAAAGTGAGACATCTCACTACTTACTGAAGTAACCTATTTTAGAAGACGTGAAATAATTATGTTTGTATAACTGCGACTGTGTGAATGCATTTGCGTTTTAGTCGTACATTGACAGTGGAGTATGTTCATAGACATGGATTGTCTCCATACTTCGGCCACTTGCACCCAGTCTCATGTTACATACATCAGAGAAAATTCTAAAAAACGATTCCCCTATTTAAGTGCCTTTTTGATGAGTTTGATTCCTGAAATACACACTGCACACCAAAACACACGGAGGCACACGTTATCTCACACCACAGCACGCATCGACACATCAGTGGCTTCATTATAATGTGAACAAAAAAAATTGCAAGCTGGCAATAACTGTTTGGGACCCCTATTTTAGTGAGCGTTTGGAGTCTACACACACCTGTGTATCTATCCCAAGTGAATGTATGTAGTCGATAGCAAAATGTGTCAAAAGACAATCTCTTCGGTGCCTGATTTTAGGAAGTGTGTGTGTGTGCACGGGAAAAGGAGCCCTAAGGAAGAAAGGAGCCCTAAATTCACAAAAACTTCAACCTCCATCACATTCTGTTACTTTTTGACACGGCAGATTTGTGGCACGCCATTTGTATTATTGTACATTTTACGGTGTTTTTATTTCCTTTTTAAGTTCTGTTCTGCTTTGATGAATGTACTGGGGTCGATGTGGAGCAACCAGATGTTTTAAATTTGCAATGTAATAAGGTAAATGAGAGAGAAAGTGATTTTATGGTTTATTAGGGTCAACTTCACTGTATATAAGTAAAAATGTGGCTGAGATTAAACAATTTGCACTTTTAGGTGTTGGGTATTGTCTGTTTTTATGTGTGTGTGTGTGGAGGGTGAGGTGTTTGAAGGCGCACCTCACACCTCGGTGGCAGTTGTTGCATTGTGCTTTGTATTCAAAAGTCCTGTTGAGGTTCACAGAGAAAGCTTTCAGAAGCTCAGATCATCACTACGGTGCGCAGGGTTAAAGGAGCATGCCGATAACATGAAGAAGGAAGTAGACTACTCGATCATGGCAAGGTAATTAAAGGTTTTCATTCTTTGGTGAAATCGTCTCTATACTTAACAGCTTCTTCAGCAAACACATGGCCTTTCCCCATATTGTGGAGCCATTTAAAATTCTACCTCCCGAACCTAAACCTATTGAGTTGGACATGTTAATGAAGATGGAAATTGTTTTACTTTGGTGTATTATTGAAATATTCTTATATTGCCAGATAACAGGCTTCTTCCTTTGTGAGTCCAGCAAATGACTTACAATTTTAAAGCGCTTGATTGGCTGTAAAAGTTCCCCATGTCATTTTTCTGATCTGACTGAAAAAAGTAACAAAAACCTAATATTTAGCATTTAAAAAAATGTTAAACTAGGCTATTAGATATGTTGGCCCTAATGCTAATATTTGATGAGTTTTATTTGCTAACGTGAAGGTCTAAATGCTGTTGAAAGTAGTCTCCACATTACTAGAAATACAGTTCTTCCAGAGAATGTGCTCATAACATTTGCTTCAGTTTATCCAAATGGTCACTTTACAAGATTAGCAGAATAGTTTGGAGCACTACATAAATGAATAGAAATTTTGGACGTGGAGCTTTATTAACTTGAAGGAAATGTTCAACTCCTCCTCATCCTCGCTGTGACCCTGAAATAGGTCGCAGCTATAATTATGGTTTCCCCTCCGTCCCAGAGGCTCTGGGTGTTGGTGGTGGTGTTGGTGGAGCTCCTTGGAGTCCTGCAGAAGTGCATCTTTGACGAAGTTCAGACCCAGGCCGGGGTGGTCCGAGCTGCACCCACTGACCCCATCAGCCCACCCAATGTGCACCCGTTAAACACCAATCCTCCAGGACGCAGGGCCTCAGTGACACACAGGAGAAGCCTGAGAAACATGGCCCCGCCCACTCCTGCCTCCCCACAGCCAATCAGAATCAGAACCTGGAGTCCAGCAGAGAGCCACAACCAATCAGAGGCTGAGAAAGAGAGGATGGAGGCAGCGGTGGAGGAGGCTGTGAGGAAGGTGTCCTCCTTACTGTCAGGTGACTAACAGAGAACACACACACACACACACACACACACACACACACACACACACACACACACACACACACACACACACACACACACACACACACACACACACACACACACACACACACACACAGAGAAGCTAACATCTATCATGATCTGTTTCCATAGTGATCAGAGTAGCAGGTCCTTTGCTGCTCAGCAGGGACGTCAATAAATACTGCAAGTTCCTCTGGAGGAATTCAAGTACTGCTAACTACAACAGGTATACAGGTATATTTAAGATGATCTTTTTCAAACGTTAATATATATTCTTTCGGAAATGTCTTTCTTTTACAAATTGCTGCATCAAATACGTTTCTCAAATTACGGAAAAAGACTTATGCTGCAACTGGAAAATCATCAGAATCAAAGGAAACAATGTCAAATATCAGCACCAAATTATTTCTACAAATAAATGTATGAAGCATATTATGTTTGTTTATGATCACCCATCTTTCCTCTTTCACTAGGTGCTCATAAATGAAGGGGAGATGTTATGAAAGTTTTAAAAGTTAGTTTTCGTCCTTCAGGTGTGGTCGAGCCAACAAAAACTACAGATCTGAGACCTGTCTGGATGTGACTGTAAGTGTCAGATGTAGTTAGTGTATTCCTGTGGTAAATGTATACAATATGTACCTGTTCACATAAAATAAAGGTTGCCATGCTTGATATCACCAGATCCCAGATGACCACCTGGCTGGGTGTGATATTTCCCCAGAGGCTGATTCACCTCTCAGGACTGAGCTCCGCCCTGAAGGAGCTGGACTCCCCGACACAGACTTCCTTCTGTACCTCCTCCTACAGGCCACGGACAGGTGTAGAGCAGAGGTAGAGCTTTCATTTTAAAAATATAAATATAAATGATAATGTTTAAAGTGTACACTTGGGATATTTTAAAGTAAGTAAAATATAGTGAAACAAACATAAAAAAGATACCAGCTGACTGGTTCCACTATTACCACAAGTATTCCCCTTATTTGTTCACATGTTATGTAAAGATGTCTTGCATAGTGAGAGGTTAATAGTGATCCCATCTCATAAAAATAGCACAGTTGTATTGCTGCCATTTCAAGTGATAATCTTTGTTTTACATCCTTTAACCCCCCCCCCCCCCCCCCAGCCTAGTGTGCTGGCCTACGCTGTCCACTGTCAGACGGACGCCGATGGACGTCCTGTTGCCGGGGTGGTGGTCCTCTGCAGGGACCGGCTGACCGGAGCCACATACAGCCACCAGGCTACGGTACAGGTACCATTAAACAAATATGTAACTAATACCGTATCTATATTGCACCATGATGTGTTGAACTGTGCGTGCTTGTCTGTTTTCCAGACTGTGATCCACGAGCTGCTCCATGCACTTGGTTTTTCTAAAGATCTTTTCCACACCTGGACCGACTGTTCCTCCAAATCTCAAGGTTTATAAAGATATTCAGATCGTTTTATATCACTGGATTCATTTGTATTCATTTTAGTACATGATGATATACTATTGTTTGATTGCCTTCTTTGTCGTGTTATTTCACTTGTTGTGCAAGTTAACAACATTTAAAAAAGGTGTGGAATTATTCTGGTAGAGCTGAATTGAATATTTGTGAGTTTATTGTGTGGTAAAAAAACAAAACAATAATCTCTAATATTCTCTAAGGACTTTTTTTTAAACTTTACTTTACTTTTAATATATTAATACTTTGATATCCAGAATCCTAGATGAAGAAAGTAAAGTACAGGCTGGAAAACAATCTTTAATTTTTATTTAAGCTCCATAAAAAGAAGAATAAAGTAAAAAGTGCTTTAATAATAATAATAATAATAATACTAATAATAATAATAATGATAAACTATTTGAAAAGTCACTTTACTTGGTGAAATAATGATTTAAACTTTTCGGCACAACAATTAGATACAATCGGGTTTAGTTAAGTACAAAAAACAAATGCAGGACAAAAAAAAAAAGGACAAACACATGATGCACTTGAGCCAAATCTTTTAAAAAAATATATATTGACTAAAATAAGTCTAGTTCACATTAAGCGTCACATGCATTTGTAAAAAAAAATTGTTCTTCCAATGTGTGTTTTTTCTTCTTCCGTGCTGCAGGGAGTGCTGTCTGCTCTCCTCGAGGCAAAGTGACTCACTCTGATGCTTCGGGTCAGATGAGGATCTACGCCCCCTCCGTCATCTCCGCTCTGCAGAGGCTCCTGGGGTCCGCTGACCCTGAGCTGGGGGGGCCGCTCGAAAACCTGGTACCGCACCGCTCTTAATCTACCTTTTTTTTCTCTTCAAATTTCTTTTATGCTTTCCTCATTTTTCTTTACACCTTCAGGATGTTCCTCTGGGGAGGACGTCCTCTCACTGGGAGGCCCGGGTCCTGCAGGGCTCCATCATGGCGGCGGTGCTGGAGGACCCCCCCACGGTCCGGATCGACCCGGTCACCCTGGCTGCTCTACAGGATACAGGCTGGTACACCGTGAACATGAGCCGGGCACAGAGTCTGGTGTGGGGAGAGGGTGAGGAAGATAAACCGTGATCAAATGCACAGTAATGATCATAATTGGTAGAAACTGACAGGACAGTAGAGCCAGAACAGCTACAGTTGCAAGTTGATTAAAACATCAAAAATAAAATGACATGAATCTGTTTCTTAAAGGCGAAGGAGGCATGTTTGGTTCCCTGTCAACCTGTCAGAACAAGTCCTCGTCCTTTTTCTGCACTGGAAGGTAGATTTTTAATAATATATATGTATTTTCTACAACAACTTCCTTTTAATCCCACATTTGCAGCACTAATGTTTGCGTTTTTTCCTCTTTGTCAGTGGGTCTGGGTGTCATTATCTTCACCTCCACAAGGGGGAGTGTCAGACTGATCGATACCTCGAGGGCTGTCGAGTGTACAAACCCCTCAAGAATGGAGTATGTTTCATCTTTTATTGGAGGAAATTCTAGAGAATCATATTCGTTAGCAATCCACTTCAGATTATATAACAAGATACACAATTTATTTACTCACTTTGCATTGCATGAAGTCATCAAAGACTTCAAAATTGCAAGAGTAACCCCCCTGCACAAAAAGGGCAGCAAATTGGACCCAGGCAACTACCGCCCTGTTTCTATACTTACCTCCATCTCGAAAGTCATGGAAAAAATAGTATATGAACAGGTCGAAAAGTACCTCGCGGACAAGAAACTAATCTATGAATTTCAATCTGGCTTTAGAACATCCCACTCCACTGACACATGCCTTCTTTATTTAAACGACCACATCAAACAAGAGGTGGACGAGGGCAAATACTGCGGCATGGTGATGCTGGACCTGCAAAAGGCTTTCGACACTGTCAATCACCCCATTCTGATTGACAAGCTAAAAGCAATTGGTTTTGATAAACTATCGGTGAGCTGGATGCAATCCTATCTGGAGGGGAGAGAACAGATGGTGGAGGTAAACGGTACTCTGTCCCCTCCCTCCCAGTGAGCTGTGGTGTTCCACAAGGAAGCATATTAGGTCCGTTACTGTTCCTAATTTATGCAAATTACATGTCATCAGCATGTGACTGCAACTTGTTCCTGTTCGCGTACGACTCAGCCCTGCTGGTCTCTGACAGGAGCAGATTGCAGGTTGAAAAAACCCTCAGCTCCGAGCTCGGCAGAATCTGCACCTGGCTCGCCGATAATAAATTATCATTACACCTGGGTAAAACAGAGTCCATTCTCTTCGGTTCGAAACATAATCTCAGCAAATCCGACGACTTCTCAGTTGCAGTGGGTGACATTATTGTCACAAGTAAGAAGGAAATTACATACCTAGGATCTATTCTTGAGGCAAACCTCTCCTGTGACAAAATGGCATCCAATGTAATAAAAAAAGTCAATCAAAGAACTAGATTCCTATACCGGATCTCCTCTCTGGTAAACAAAAACACCCTGAAAACTCTGGCAGGAGCACTCTTTCATGGGTACTATGACTATGCTTGCATGTCATGGTACCATAGCACCTCCAAGGCGCTAAAAATAAAACTTCAAACATCACAAAATAAACTGGTCAGACTACTGCTTGATCTTTCATCTAGAACCCACCTCACCTCTGCCCACTTTGACAACCTAGGATGGCTTAGAGTAGACGACAGAGTACAGCTACTTGCAATGGGCCTCGTCTACAAGATCCAATACACCTCTATGGTACCCATGTACATGTCAAAATTCTTCCCAAAGGTCAAGGAATACCATGATCATAACACCAGAGGGAGCTCCACAAATCATGTAAAACCCAGATTTGGCACAAAAAAAGGGGAATACACGTTTCGCAATTATGCCACATCAAGGTGGAACGCTCTTCCCACTACTGTAAAGGAAAGTAAAACTATACTTACCTTCAAAACCTCTCTTAAAGAGCACCTTCGGGGGAGAGCATTGCAAAACTGGCTCCGGTAATGGTACAAATCTCAACCTGTCGTACAATGGACAGCTTCCCCCCCCCATCTATGTATATACTCGCATTTTAGACTCTGTTACTAACTGTATATCTGTAGACTTGGTATGTCTTAAATGTCCGGTTAGGATGTATTAGAACGAAATCTAAAATGAAATTTGTAAGTAAGTCATCTGTATGTAAAAAAACACCTGTATGTAAATTGTAAATAAGTCATCTGTATGTCAAATATGTCTTGTATGTCTTAAATGATATGATGAATTGGAAATGGGGGACCCTGATGTAAACAAGACGAAAGTCTTTCTCTGGTCTGCATCCCCTTAACAATTGTATGTTTTGAGCTGTACTGTACTGTACCCAATATACAAGCTGTTAATAAACTTTTCAATCAATCAATCAATCAATCAATCATCTACTAAATGAAGCATTTTCTTCACATACTTTCACCTTTTTGTCGTTCTGTAAAGCAGACATATTGGGGTCCTTTCTATGTTTGAGCCTAAACACAATCTGTGAAATGTTATGATGTTGCAGCAACACACTCTCACAGTCTCTGTCATTATTTTGTGTTCCAGAGTGAATGTTGGAAAGAGGAAAATGGCGGAGAAGAGGACTGGAGCGGGGAGATGTTTGGTTTTCACAGCCGCTGCTTCTTCTCAAACCTGACCAGACAGGTGTGTGTGTGTAGCGTGCCTGTAGCGTGCCTGTAGCGTGCCTGTAGCGTGCCTGTAGCGTGCCTGTAGCGTGCCTGTCACCCGACTGAACGTTAACCAACCATTTTCTATTTCAGAACCAGAGTGAGGTTCGTTCGTCCGGCATCTTTGAGGAGGGTCGGTGTTACAGACACAGGTGTAGAGGACCCAACAGATACCAAGTCCAGGTGTCTGGCTCTGAATGGGAGGACTGTCCAGCAGGGGACACCGTTAAGGTAACAGGACATGACCTTAGCTACAGTTTAAACTACAATAGAGTCTTTCAATGGTACGTATCACACTAACCACTTTGTGAGGTATTTGGAATTAAACATCCATATTTGCTGTTATTTCCTTTCCTATGTACATTGAGGAACAACTGCATTGTTTTCTTAAGGTAATATGAGAAATGTACATGGTAGATGGATAGATAGAAATAATTGTTTATATTTCATTTTCTTTTGTCTTTTTTTGGCAAACGTTTTTGCCCATAAAAAGTGATAACCGGAAATGAAATGAAATGTTTTAAGAAGGCTCAGCATTATTTACAAGATGTTATCATATCCAATAATCACTTTTTAAATGTCACGGTTATCATCAATATCGATTTATTGCCACACTCCTAATAGATGGTATGAGTGTATAAGAATTAAAATCATGTGTGTACTGACATTACACATTTTTCAGTGTTAATGTGACAATGATATTCTGACAACCTCGCAGATGCCCAGTTCCCATAAGAGCTCTAATCACAGAATCCATTGTGTCTTTGCTGTTTTTAACGTTCAGATAAAAGGATATCTGGGTTCGGTCCACTGTCCTGACGGGAGGTTATGTCGGTACGATGACATCACTCCTCCCTCTAATGATGTCACTACATTTCCTGCTTCTGCCACAAGGCAAGTGCGATTTTACAAGAGACCCCTTTAAAATGTAACCTTTAACTCAGTCAGTTACGTCCCACCTCTGCTCAAACTCACCTCACTTTACTGCTCTTTGCTCAGTGACCCGTATGAGGCTGTCCCGTCAGCGCAGGACTGGAGCTGGCCCCCCCTCAGACCCCCCACTGAGCTGACTGCAGCCTCAGCGCTCTGCCTCACGGCGGCTGTGTGTGTCCTCTCTGCAGCCGTGGTGTGTTACAGGAAGTGTTGCTCCTGCAGGGTCCGGGTCCACGCTGCCTCGGAGCATCACACTGATCTGTAGCTAACACAGACTCCAAAAACTATGAAAAATCTGTGTTTGATTGGCTTGTTTTTCCTCAGGATAAATCCTTTATTTTTATGAGAAAGAGAAATAATGGATTCCAACAAAAAGTACATTTTTTATTATTTTTGTATTTATAGAATACAGCAAAGTCATGAAAAGGTGAATGTTTACCAGCTGGTTTACTATTCCATGAACAATGATAAAATGCAACAAAAAAAAAACATAATAAAAGGATATGGCCAAACAAACTACAAACATCAGATGTATTACTGACGGAATCATTAAAGAAAGATGCAATGAGTCACAGAGAAATTATCTTTTACTTTAGTTGACTGTATTATACTTTTTTAATATTATAAACCAAATGAAGTCAAAGTAATAACAGTACTATGTAAAGCTACACCATGAGTCCAGAACGTTTCATAAATCATCCATAAGACATCTTTTAAAAGTACAATTGTGTTTATTAAAAACAGTAGGAATAAGACATGGCCTACTGTTTTTGAAAATTCTATATATTTCATTAAACAAAATAAAAAATAAATACACAAATTGTCACCTTTTCCATTCCTGATGAGTTTGCATCCCTTCCAAATACTAAGTCAAAAACAAGCCTCGGATACATGAAGCACTTTACAAAGTAAACTCTTACTCTGTGGTAAAAATCCTGTTACTTTTATTTGGGTAAACACAAGAAATACTAACACAACTTTTACTTTAGTTTGACTTATTTCTAAGCCAACAGTATTAAATCAACAGAAGCCGAGTCGCTCTATTTCCTCTGCCACACGGTTATGGTGGTCTGTCTGGGGGCAACCGGACAACAAACGAAGTATGAACTTCCCTCCTGCTCCAGGCACTCTTTGGTTAGTTTTAGGCAAACAAAACAGAACACCACATTACATCGTTGACATCCGATGTATTTACATCCTTTTTTGTTATGGTCCACCAGCAAACCACAGGTGGGACAGGCCCGGGTGGAGGGGCAGCCGGACACCTCCCTCAAACGCTCAAAGGTGATGTCTGGGCAGTTTCTCAGTATGTCCAGTGGGTTCTGGCAGTCTCTATTTTCACAGCGGTCTGAACGGGGAGCCGGACCTTTCCATTCCTCCAGACACTGCCAGCAGAATGAAAAGGCCCTTTTCTTTTCAGCTTTGCACATTACGCAGTGGACCCTCAGATTATACACGTTTCTCCGCTCCACAAAACTCTTGCAGCCGGGACACTGTGAAGTTAAACTTTATTTAAATGTTGTATATGTTTGCACAACACTTCTTAAAGGTGGGGTATGTAATTTATTTCAGAAACACTTTTTGTTATATTCCATGGAATGCTCTTAACATCCCGATAGCAATGAATCAATGCTTTGACAATAAATATATACAAATATTTTATCTGTGGAAGCCGTGGCGCTGTAAAAAGCAAACCAATTATCTGAGCCGGCCCGCGGCAGATAATTGCCTTCATTGGTTATGTGCGCGTTCGTGTGTGTTGGAGGAGGGGCTCTGTAAGGAAGTCTGAAGGAAGGGGCAGATTTTTTTTCGTTTTTTTGCTTTCAAATTCTAGCGCACTCGAGCTGGTTTCTCCATTCTTACTTACCCTACCTTTAGCTTGCAAATTATGTTTATTGGAACAATTCAGTTGAATTAAGATACTTACTGATTTGACGTCCAAGTATTCTTTAGCAGCTCTGAACATTTTCCTTTCAAAGTACTCCATTTCTCCGGGGGTCAGAAGAGCCATTTTCCACACTTCGTCATACGGCCACTCAACATTACAGCCGGGTTGGCCACACACAAATCTGATTTCACCCTTGGGGTTTGAAGAGAAAGAAGAATTACGTTTTTAGAGAATTTTTTTTTGCCAATTATATTTGAATTTCATTAAGAACTTGAATATAAAAGATTAACTAGCACACTACCTGACCCAACAGCTGTTTACACCAGTTGGTGAGAGACATGGGGGTGACGGTATGACCGCAGGACATCTTGGCTCTGCGAGACTTGAAGTCATTGCACTCAACTACGAGAAACACAAATACAAATGTTACTGAGAAGCAGAGATGGGGTCGTTACTCAAAAAAAGTAATATATTACATATTACTTTTAAAAAAGTAATATATTACTCTACTTCGTTACTCTCTACATAAAGTAACTCGTTACTTTACTCATTTCTTTACATTACTTTTGCGTTACTCAGAAACAGCCTATAGTCACAACTTAAAACGTAGGCCTATATGTGCACACATATAACAATTATTGCAATAAGGAAGACATAACACAAGTTAAAGGTGGGGTAGGTAAGTTTGAGAAACCGGCTCGAGATACACTTTTTGTTATATTCCATGGAATGCTCTTAACATCCCGATAGCAATGAATATCTTAAGTGCTTTTGAAGAGTTTATCGCCGGCCACTAGAGGGCAGTGTCACTGCTGTCGCTGCCCGGTTATGCCGTGCTCTGACCCGGAAGTGCCGAGCGGCCATTTTAGTTCAAACATTGTTCATGCACTCCGCCTCGAGTTGAGACGTTCGTCCACTCATTCATGTAAGACTGTTTCCACTATTATATTATACCATATATTATACTATATATATATTATACTATTATACTACTATACTCTGTTTCGTGGTATATATTTGTGTTGATTGAATTGCATGGATGTAATACTTTGTCAGCTTATCTTGCTGCATTATTCTGTTTTAGGGTGTCGTCATCCTTGTCAATAAATCACCGAAACTGACATTGAGGAGTGTGTTTCTTCATGACGACACCATGGTCGTTGTTGGATGCCCTGTCCCCGGCTGCGAGTTCAAATCCGATGACTTGTCTGAAGCACTCGTCATTGCTATATTGACGATTCATGGATGTAGCCACCAGCACGCAGCGCCTGTCATGGCCGCGCCAGCCCAGGCCCCAGCCCCTCACGGCCCGAGACTCGATCGGCCCAAAGTTGATGTGGGCGTGTCAATAGAGGAATGGAACGTGTTCATCCGCCGTTGGAATGTATTCCGCGCCGGCTCAGGCATAGGGGACGCACAGGCCCCCTTCCAGCTGTTTCAGTGCGCTGGGCCTGTACTTGGAGACAGCCTGTTGAAAGCCGTCCCCGACGCCGCTTCCGGACCCTTGCCAGACCTGATCACCGTCATGCGTTCCCTAGCTGTCATCCCAGTTGCTACATGCGTCCTGCGCACCGAACTACTTCAGTTACGCCAGGAACGCGACGAGACATTCCGCGCATTCGCTGCCAGAGTGCGGGGTAAAGCAGAGACATGCGCATATAATGCGGTATGCGAGTGTGGTAAGGACGTGGACTATACCGACCACATTATCCGCGATGTGCTGCTCAATGGCATCTATGACTCGGACATACGCCGCGAGACGCTAGGGACAACTGACGTCCTGGTCAAGCCAGTTAATGACGTGATTGCACTCGTCGAGAACAAAGAGATGGCCCGTAACGCTCTCCCGTCGTCCTCCCTATCAGCCATGTCGTCATTCCGGCGCTTGAAGACGACTCCACAGGCGAGCCCCGCCCCGAGCCCCGCGGACGGGGCTAAACGTGCCTCGTGTCCGGAATGTAAGAACGTCTTTAACGTCTTCACGGAGGGGCCTTGCGGGTGGAACCCTAAGCCTCACCAGGTGTGCATCGGCTGCTACAGGGCCCGCCGACAACAGAGGCGTCAACAGCCGTCATCCGACAGTCAACAGGCCGCCATGGGGTCGGAGCTGGTATCCCAGGTCTCGTCGGTGCAAGCTGGAGCCCGCCCTGGCCGACGTCGCGGGAGCCTTCGCCGACGCCGCGCCCCTACGTCGCACGGCTGTGTCGACAGGCCTTCACCTATCATACTCGAGCACCACATCTTCTCCAAGGGCGAATGGAGGCGAGCCAGGCTGAGAGACCACCCCCGGGCGTTAATCACCATCTCGATGGACATGCCAGTCGGGCCGAGGGATGGCACCAGCAACCGGGGCTCGGCCGACGGAGCTCGAATATCCGCCGTCGCAGACACTGGCGCGCAGTCGGACCTTTGGTCTCTGGAGGAGTTCCTGGCCTGCGGTTTCGCGCGGGACGACCTGCGACCCGTCAGCCTCAGCCTGTTGGCCGCCAACCGCTCCCCTATAGCCATCGAGGGAGCGTTCTTCGCTAGGCTCTCGACGACCTGCAGCGGGGGCCGTACTACATCCTGCCGTTCCATGGTATATGTGAGCAGCTCAGTCCGGGCCATGTACCTCTCCTACGAGTCGTTGCTCAACCTCGGCCTCTTGCCCAGTAACTTCCCGTCGGACGACGTTGCAAGGGGGCCCAAGGACAGGCGTAGCCCTGACACGGCTGACACGCCAGTCCAGCCCCTGTCCATCAATGCGACGAGGTCAACCAACGGCGGCTGCGTGGGGCCAAGTGACCCCGGGGACGCCCAATGCTCATGTCCTCAGCGCACGGTCCCCCCGGCGCGCCCCGCAGCACTGCCGTTCCCTTGTACGCCAGAGAACAATAACCGGATGAAAGGTTGGCTACTCGGGAGATATGCCTCGTCGACATTCAATACTTGCCCCCATCGGGCACTACCATGCATGGAGGGGCCGCCTATCGAGATGCACGTGGACCCCGCAGCTACGCCTAAGGCATGCCACACCGCGGCTACGGTGCCTCTACACTGGCAGCGGAGGGTTCACGATGACCTCCTGCGGGACGAAGCCCTTGGGGTCATTGAACGCGTGCCGTACGGCGAGCCGGTGACGTGGTGCCATCGTATGGTAGTCACTCGGAAGCACGACGGTTCCCCCCGCAGGACCGTGGACCTCTCCCCCCTCAACAAGTTCTGCCAACGTGAGACCTTCGCCACTGAGTCCCCGTTCCACCTCGCACGCCGCGTCCCGAAGGGCACCTGGAAGACCGTCACGGACGCCTGGAACGGCTACCACAGTGTTCCCCTGCGTGAGTCGGATCGCCACCTCACTACCTTCATCACGCCCTTCGGCCGTTGGCGCTACACCAGGGCACCACAGGGTTTCCTGTCGTCAGGGGATGGCTACAACCGTCGGTTTGACGCCGTCCTCTCGGACTATGAACGCAAGGAACGTTGTGTGGATGACACCATCCACTATGACACCGACCTGGAGCAACACTGGTGGAGGACCATCGACTTCCTGACGCGTGTCGGCCGATCGGGGATCGTGCTGAATCCGGACAAGCTTCAGTTCGCGGAGAGGTGCGTCGACTTCGCTGGCTTCAGGGTGTCGGAATCTACCATCGAACCGCTCCCAAAATACTTGGACGCCATCCGGGACTTCCCCACCCCAGGCTCCACGACGGACATCAGGAGTTGGTTCGGCCTTGTCAACCAGGTGGCTAACTACGCCCAGTTGCGTGACACGATGGCTCCATTTAAGCCGTTCCTCAGCCCACGCTGTGCGTTCCTATGGTCCCCCGTTCTGGAGGAGGCCTACCAGACGTCCAAGCAAGCCATAATGGAGGCCATCCGCGAGGGCGTGGAGATCTACGACATGCAGAAGCGTACCTGCCTCCGCCCTGACTGGTCCATGCGTGGCATTGGCTACTTCCTGCTCCAGCAACATTGTCACTGTGCCTCGGGCATACCGGACTGCTGTCCAGGAGGGTGGAGGGTCACCCTCGCGGGCTCGCGTTTCCTGTCCCCTGCGGAGCAGCGCTATGCAGCCGTCGAGGGAGAGGCCCTAGCTGTGGCATGGGGCCTGGAACAGACGCGGTACTTCACGCAGGGGTCCGACAACCTCGTCGTGGTCACCGACCATAAGCCGTTGGTGAAAATCTTTGGCGACCGTACGCTGGATGAGATCACAAACTCGCGTCTGTTTAGACTGAAGCAGCGCACCCTCCCATGGCGCTTCGACATTGTGCATCTGCCTGGCAAGAGCAACTATGCCGCTGATGCCACGTCGAGGCATCCTTCCCCCTCGGGTTCAGCGAACGGCCTCTCATTGGGGCTGCCGAGCGGGCCTGACGCCATGGAGTCAGCACTCATGGCCTCCATCCGCGACGACGCACGGGAGCTCGGAGCCGTCTCTTGGCCCCTCCTCGCACGGGAAACAGCGGCTGATGGATGCCTCGGCCACCTCCTCCAACTCATCGAGCAAGAGGGTGGGATTGACGTTAACGACCCTGCCCTGGCGAGTCTGTCATCGGTCTGTGAGTCCGTCTACGCCCAGGACGGCGTCCTGCTCTATCGGGACCGCGTCGTGGTTCCCCCATCCCTCCGTGGGAGGGTCCTTCGGCATCTCCATGCCGCTCACCAGGGGACCTCAGCTATGGGGCAGCATGCCCGAGCCATAGTTTACTGGCCCGGGATGTCCGGGGACATTCAGGCCACCAGGGACGGGTGTGCAGACTGCAACCGCAATGCTCCGTCACAGGCGGCTACACCCCCCCGGCCGTCCCCACCCCCGTCCACGCCATTCGAGGCGGTGTTTGCTGACTTCTTCGACTATGGGGGCCGTCACTACCTAGTTGTCGGGGATCGGCTCTCGGGCTGGGTAGAGGTCCTGAGCTCTACGGCGGGTACTGCCCTGGCGGGCTCAGCTGGCCTGGTCCAACACCTCCGGTCGTTCTTCGCCACCTTCGGCGTACCGGAGGAGCTCTCGAGCGACGGTGGTCCGGAATTCAAGGCGAGCCACACCGAGGACTTCCTCCGCTTATGGCACGTCGAACACCGTGTGTCTTCCGTTAGCTTTCCGCAGTCGAATGGGAGGGCGGAGGTTGCGGTTAAGACTGCTAAGCGCCTCTTGATGTCCAACACCGGCCCGTCGGGCAGCCTTGATCAGGACCGCTTCCTGCGCGCTATGCTGCAGTTGCGTAACACGCCTGACCCCGACTGCGACCTCTCGCCAGCACAGATCATCTTCGGCCGCCCACTTCGTGGCTCGCTCTCCTTCGTGAACCGCCTCGAGAAGTTCTCGAACCCGCATATCCGCCTGCTATGGCGCGAGGCATGGGCGGCGAAGGAGGACGCCCTTCGGACCCGTATGTCCCGTACCACCGAGTCTCTGGGGGCTCACTCGAGACCGCTCCGCCCATTGGCACTCGGCGAAAGGGTATTCCTCCAGAACCAGCAAGGCCCGAGCCCCCACAAATGGGACAGGTCGGGGATCGTGGTGGAGTCGCCGGGCCACGACCAGTATCGGGTCAGGGTTGACGGTTCGGGACGTCTGACACTGCGCAACCGGCGGTTCCTCCGTGCCTACACGCCGGCCACACCCTGCGCCCGCGAGCAGTCGGCTGCGCCGTCGCCTGCGCCGTCGCCTGCGCCGTCGCCGCCGCCCGCTGCCCTGGGTCATCAGCCCCCACCTATCCACCCGGGCTGGGCGACGCCCCAGGGGATTGCTCAGCGGCCGGCTGTCGGGCCCCGCGACTCGGCTATTGGCGCTTCCCCACCGACGCCTGCTGATGGGGCGTCCTCTGACCTCGCTGTTCCTACGGGTGCCTTCCTGGGTGCACCGCTCCCGGTGCCGCAGTCGCCGCCGACGCTGCCCCAGCCGACTCGGCCGGGCCGCTTGAGGAGGCCGCCTGCACGTTACGAGCCCGAGTCTGGCAGCTGGATACGGGATGTAGACCGTTAACCTATTCCGGCCCATAGCTTTCCGGTCTGGGGGGGATGAAGAGTTTATCGCCGGCCACTAGAGGGCAGTGTCACTGCTGTCGCTGCCCGGTTATGCCGTGCTCTGACCCGGAAGTGCCGAGCGGCCATTTTAGTTCAAACATTGTTCACGCACTCCGCCTCGAGTTGAGACGTTCGTCCACTCATTCATGTAAGACTGTTTCCACTATTATATTATACCATATATTATACTATATATATATTATACTATTATACTACTATACTCTGTTTCGTGGTATATATTTGTGTTGATTGAATTGCATGGATGTAATACTTTGTCAGCTTATCTTGCTGCATTATTCTGTTTTAGGGTGTCGTCATCCTTGTCAATAAATCACCGAAACTGACATTGAGGAGTGTGTTTCTTCAGCTTTGACAAAAAATGTCATCTGTGGAAGCCGTAGTACTCTAAAAAAGCACGACCAATCATTTTAGCCGGCCCGGCTAAAGTAACTGGATGGCCTACCTGCCTGTCAGCCTTCCATCTGTGGACAAACTTATCTCGTGCCCTCATTGCTAATGTGCGCGTTCGTGTGTGTTGGAGGAGGGCCTCTGTAAGGAAGTAGCAGATTACTTCCGGCTGTGTATTTTCAAATTATAGCGCACTCGAGCTGGTTTCTCCAAAATTACCTACCCCACCTTTAATAACGGTGAAAATTCAAGTTTTTGCTGCTTGTTCTGAGTCGGCACTCACTCAACATCATCACTCTGGGTTCGGGGGTCTTTAGCTACTAGCTTCGTGTTAGCATGTTGCCTGCAGGTGCTTGGAGAGGTATGATGTTGTTGTGTTTGCAGCCAGCAGTGCACCTGACTGTCACATTCCTGTCCTTTCTTCTGACAAATTTAAAATAATGGGCATACCTCCACCCAGGCGCGTCGCCTGGCCTGGGCATCCGGGGCCGTTTTTGAAGATGGACATAAGAACATTTTTTCTCAAAAAAGTGTTGGCTCACACAACAACACCAGAGCCACCACTTGCGCCAGGTAAACAAGGTATGTAAATGTCAGTAAACTTCCAAGTTATGTGAACCTGTAAGCAAAGCATAAATTACAGCTAAGTTGTTGACGTTACTTTGAATCGCGCGGGTAAGCTAAACCGTTAGCAAGTAGCGATAGCTAGCCGGAGATATTAAATTAACACTTTGTCATACAATATAAATGTTATGTTTTTTAGCGTTACCAGGTGATTTCAAAGAAAGCTCTCTGGAAAACGTTGACTTACTGTCAGTGTTCGACTAGAAGCTACCTTACATTACAGTCACAGGGGAGTGATTTGTAAAATATCCATAAAGAAAAAGTAAATCTGTTTACAGTTCTGTTTCATATGGGTGTTGAAAGATGTATCCATATCTCTTAATGTTGCTCTCAAAGTGCACCAGATTGATTCTTCAATATTTAAAAAAAAATCGTCCCGGGGGTTAATGCCCCCGGACCCCCCTATAGGAGGTGAGGACCCCCCTATAGGAGGTGAGGACTCCCCTAGAGGAGCTTATAAAAATAGCACTTTACCCCTGCTTACACCTATATGCCGTGAGCTGATTATCAAGCCTTCATTGTAACAGTCGCAGGTGTACTGTGTATGTGCGTGTGGGGAGTGTTGCAGTAGAAAATTCCACTGTCGCCCGTTAACTTAATGTACCTTAATGAACTGTGGGCTAAGCCCCGAATGTTTCCAGGTCCAGGAAACGCCCCTGCCTCCACCCCTCGAAAGGTATAGCTTAATTTGTTATATGTCTCAGTCTCAGTCTGCAGCTCAACCCCTGCGACAGCTGCATCTGGACAAGTCGCGCAAATGTTACGAAAATATAAACCTGGGGTGGAAATCCCTCTAGTGACTTGAAATATTTAAAGTGTTAAAAGTTAGACCTATCACATTTAACAATCTTATCTACCCCTAGAACCAGCTAAGCTATAAATGTTTATTATTTACTGTCGTGTCGGGTCACTCATTTACTGGATCAGCGAGCTGCATGAGAGACAGACGGGTTGTCAGGAGAGGGAGAGGAAAAGAGAGGCACGTATATTATACCCGCCGTGTTATTAAAGTTGCTGTAAACTTCTGTAACTACTACATCTAGTCTACGTCTAGTCTGTCAAAGGGAGAATCTAGTATTTTTTTCGCGCAATGTTAGTAACTATAGTGTGATTGATTATTACTGAATGTATAAAAGTAAATGTTAGTAGGCCTAACTGTAGTGTGATTACTAACTTTATAACAGTAACGCGTTACATTACTCCGTTACCGACGAATGTAACATTATTACAGTAACGTGTTACACCCAACTCTGCTGAGAAGTTAGATATATTAGAAATTAAATGTCAGATTCTTTGGCTACTCACAATCGTGGTCGTCTTCTCCATCGACAAAAATAAGTGTGCTGTCCTGAAGTGAGTCATAACACTTCTCCTGCTCTGAGGCTTTGTTGCTCTGTTGTTCAGAAGGATTCATCTTGTTTGCCTCGGCTGAAGTGCTCGGTTGTGCAGAATCGTTTGTCCTCTGTTCAATTGTCACATTACTGCTTTGCTGAGAGCCCATCTCGACTGAGTGCCAATACAACACTGACTGCACGTAGGCCTAGCCTAGGTATAGAACCCAGGGTCATTCACTCTTCAAGAAGTCACATGATTTTAAGTCGCCCACACCACGCCCTAAAACAGAATTCATAAACACATTGGACCCGTTTTTAAGTTTAATTTGCGGCCGGTGTTGTGCCTAGGGTGATCAGGTCCCAACAAACCAAATGTGGGACAAGGAGTATGTTTGTGTGGGACAATGTGGGACACCCTCTCAACAGCACCCCGGAAAAAAATCTCTATTTCTATTCTGTTTCATTTGGTTTATTCAACAGCATCCAATAAACAATGAAAGAAAGTGAAGTCAAAATGCAGTAACAATTTAGTATCTTGATAAAGAAAAGTAAACTAAGGCTAACCAAGGCAGCAGGCATTACTCACTTCAAGTGTTTAGAGATGCATCTTCCTAATTCAACTAGTGTATTACCTGTAAAAGTAGGTACAACATAAATTAATAGATAAAATAAAACCATAAATACAAATCAAAACTGGCCAGGAGGGAACAAAAACATAATAATACATAAAATAAAATAGCTTTCAGTTTTGTCCATCACAGCAACAACAGGTGCCAAAATTACTCTTGCAAAGATTGCAAAAAAAATCTGCACTGGCTTCACCCAAGGGTAAGTGTCTTCCCAGTCTTTGTTGTATGTGCATCTTCTTTTCTTCTTAGCTATAGTTTCAGTTTCCTCCATATTCCATAACCTGCTGCGTCACCTGCGTTGTTGACTGACTTTCGTTGTTGTTGTTTGGCGGGGCCGCGGGGGGGTGTGTGTGAGTGAGTTACTCTCATTGGTTAACACTTGACCAGCACCCGCCGTGTGTTACAGTTTGATTGACAGCAAACACACCCCCGTGATGATAGCCTTCCCTGCTTTCTCAACAGCCATTGGATAAAGCTGATTTTAGAAAAGCGTTTTAGCAAATCAAAATGAAATATGCGGGACATCGTCTCAATTTGCGGGACGCACCAAAATGCTGTGCAGTCCCGCGCAAAGCGGGACATCTGGTCACCCTAGTTGTGCCGGGATATGCATGCAATGCAACACTCAGCCAATTGATAATAAACATCAATACATATAATTAATTATCAATTCGATAGATCAACATATGAGGCAGCAGTAAAATAAATAAAAATACAAAATTGGATGATTACATTGGGAAATGCGCCAAAACGCTTTTAGTTAAATTTTTCTACATTTCTGTTCATGTGGCGACATCCGGAGGTTGTTCAGAATCATGAGAGAAATCGTTAGTATGGTGGAATGAAAGCTGCATGCTCGGCATTAAAACATTGGGTGAGACTTTTTTTGAGTTCAGCTTTATTTGTTTTTTCTCATGTCACAAAAGAATGAAACAAAACAAAAAAAGATAATAGGGAGAATTAGTGAGATGGATAGAACATTGAACACATTTGTACTCCATTCTATTAAAGTTTGCGAGAGAGGAAAGTTGAGTTGAAATAATGGTGCTGACAGTGCTGTATTATCTTTATGCCCCAAAGTGGGCTCATCCACACATTATTCATACATACAAATACATGTTTAATATTTGCCTTAGAAATACAATTCTTTTTTTACAAGTAATGCATTTTGTTTGATTTAGAGTGAGAGTCTTTCAAACCAAAAATACTGAAAACCTGTGTGCACTGAAGTTTTCTTCTTTTACAGGTTAATTACTTCAAGTTTCTGTGCACCGGAAAGCACTTTAGGCTTTGATGCTTGAGAAAACATGCAGACAAATCTTTATCCTAATAGGTAAGCTAGTATAATAATCAAAAGGCATATTATCAATGTAGATGGTAGAAATGGTCTGAACATGCCCCTGTGGTACACCACTGGGTACTTGGGTAGTTTACAGGAGGCTGTGGCTCAGTGGAGAGTGTGCTGGACTTTGAATCAGGGGATAGCAAGTTCAAATCCCACTGCAGTCAGCATGTCGTTGTGTCCCTGAGCAAATTGCTCCTGTGGGGATTGTCCACAGTACTGAATGTACGTAAGTCGCTTTGGATAAAAGCATCTAACAAATGACATGTAATGTAACAATGTCATCTCTTTCTAACATTTTTTATTACTAAGCATCCAATTGCAAGCACCAGCGATACACCACCTAGAAAAGGAACCCACTCGGGCAACTTCCTGTGCTTTGGAGGATTCTCATCTGGTGGGAAAAAATACAAATAAAACATATAATTTACTGAGACAAATTTAAAAAAAATGCAATTCAAAGGAAGGATCATAAACATTGATACCCTTTGTTGCCTTTTTTTCCTCTGTTTGGTTGCTTGTGTTTGACATTGAAAGGAAGAGCTCACCTTTCTCTATTTCCACGATGCTTCTGCATGGTTTTTGATGTTGGAGAACCTCTTCTTTGACTATGTCCTCATGGAAAGTTGAAACCTCTTCATGTTCTTCATAACCTTCTTGTTTCTTCCCATTGTTTCCGTATCCCTCTTTATTTTGCCTTTTTTTAACATCATGGGTCCTTCCTCTTTGTTCTTGAGGGTGTAAAGTGGAGGGGAAGATATATGTTTATCAACTATCTGTTAATATCACAGGCTGTGATGCTTTCTTAATTTGCTTTTTGTGATCTTACCTCTGTACACGAGCAGATATGCACTGCTGGACCTTTTGAACAACCATTTTGAAGTGGTTGTTTTCATAGAACAACAAAGAGTTTAGATCATTTCCAGATTTATTAATAGAATATATCTGTGAACATTGAATATTTATTATTCTAACAGTGTTAGAAATACGCTTTAAACATAATATGATCTTCGCAGCATTTTTAGTCCTTTGTGTCCAACAAGGGAACATTTATTCTACAATTCCACCAAAGCTAGACAAACTAAATGGACCTTGTGGTAAGATTGTTTAAAATATTTAAAATATAATTAATCAAACATACCTCGTAGTTTGTGCAGATGGTTGCTCTTCAACCTGCAACATTTAACAAATAGAAATATGTGAGGATTTTCAATATGTGCCATGCTAACGGATGCGTTAAATGAATCCTCACCTTGTTGACGGTGTCGTCGTTGAACTCATACCAGGTTTTGTCCTCATTGGACAGGAGGGTGGCGGTGTAATGTCCACCTCTCAGACTGCCATAGTGATTCACCATCCCATACAGCGAGTACTTCTTGTCCTATGATCAAGAGCAGAGACGGGTGCATAAGAACATTTAAAAGTGTATTAATGAACATCTTTTCAAGTTTCTCCCCCTTGCCTTTTTCTGTAATGTATATGGCACGTCCACACTGCAGCCTGATTTGAAATATGACATGGTGTTGAAGTCAAATTCAAATCTCTTCAGGAGTAGGACCAAAATCTGGGGAAATGTATCCATGTCACATCCCTGAACAACACAAGAAGATATTCAATACTGCAGCTTTTAGAACGATTTCTTTAAGTAAAACTGTTCATCGGATTTCACTATAACATGTGTTCAGGTCCCATTTGGCTTTTGAAAACTCACACTGGTCGCTTCTGTTTTCTTTTCACACTCCTTGCAGTACACCATGCTGTCTCCGCTGTAGGATTTTGTCTGAAAAGTCCTTTCAAAGCCTCTTTCCTGTAAAAACAAAAACGTTGTAACAAATTCCACCTTGGGTTAGCAATTTTACATCTTGAGAAAATGGCACCTTTTTCCTTTTTTTTCTTCTTTTTTTCATTCTGTCACTAGCAGGGTTTTTTATTAGCTGTAATTAATGGCTATATATTGCTTTAAAATGTGTACTTATGATTAACAGATCAGTTATAAGCGGTATTATTAAGAGCTTCTTTAGACAACAGAATGGGTTCTTAACTTAAAATAATAAAATAAATAAAGTTAAGTCCATGTGACTCCACTTATTTTTGGAAAAAAACGTTTTACAACAATACACACGCTGCCTACCACGTTGTAGGTTGCATCATGGGTATTTTTTAGCGACAGTGGAAGAGTCCAGAATGGATTTGTCTCTTCGTTGATGATGTGATGCTCTTCGGAGCATTCAGTCGTGTATGTCAGCTCTCCTTTGAACACCTTGAAATAGAAATATCTCTTATAAAGTATAAACAACTGATTTATTTGTTGACTGTCAACTCAATAGATTTGTAAGCGCTCACCTCAGAGGCGTTTGGACTGACTTTTTGTAAAATCAACTCCAGGCATTCGGCAGCATCACGTTGTTGATGAACTGAAAATCAAATGTACATTAGATAACAGTAAAGCATTTCAGTGAAATTACAGCCAGGTCACTTTCCTCCTTTTTTTTTATTGATTGAAAGACTTACCAATTTTAATCCCCAAACTCTCTGTGATGTTTTCTGTTCCACATTTTCCTACTTTCATTTTCTTAAACACTTTCCCCAGCTCTTGATCCATGATCGATGATTGTGAATGCAACCTGTGGAAAGAGGGCAGTTCATTGGTGACAATTTACTATCTCTTTTAACCTTAATATCATCATGAAAAATATCATTTTATTGCAATGTTTGGTGTCTGAGGTAAGAGCAGTTAACAACATCTAATTGTTAAGTTGCATGCATGTAACAACATCAAATGGGCTAAATAATATAGTTCGTTATTGTGGTTTTATAAAATAAATTAATTACTGTTTAATTATATGCCAGGCTTTTCTTGTGTTTATGAAGTCTGGTTCAACTTATCTATGGGCACTAACCAAAGATTTCTCATTTAAACACATTGTCTTCTCACCAAACAGCACTATCTACTGTTTGGTGAGAAGACAATCACTTAAAACTCTATCCTGTCGAAAATGATCTTATTTATATTTCCTATTTATTACAGATGAAAGCAGCTGTTTCCAACCTTTTATGGAGTTCTGGTGTCATGAAGAGAACATGAAGGACACTGTTGAGGTAACACGTGGCTCCCTGATTATACAGACCATAATATGACACTAAAAGAAAACAAAAAAGGCCTCAATTACGTTTAAGATGTGCAAAAAATAGAGCAATCAGAGACTGCACAAACATCAATGTTATAGATATTTCAAACCACGAGTTACATAACATTTTATTCAAATTACACTATTCAGTGAGTGAGTGAGCGTTATCGGAGAAACCATTAAATTGTTTTAATCAATAAACATTTAAAAGCATAAAATTAGTTACTTATTGAGCTTATTTTGTGGAATTTATTCATAGCATTGAATCCTTTGTACTTCACCTGCATGTTCTTTACCTTTTGGTTTCTTGCTCTCTGCTGGTGCTTTCCCCTCATGGGATCGTTTTCTGTGACTGCTCATCTTTTCTCTTCAATCTTACCCCTGAAAATACAACAGTGTTATTTGCCATACTAATATTGTATTCCCATCTGCTACAATTTTTTTCAAAGTTGTTTTCCAATCACTGACACAACATTATTACCACATCCTTGCTTTTATTTTAGAGCGTAGTATATATATATATAAATACTGAATATTACAGTTTTTTCAACAAATCAAAACACTGTGTTTCCGTTTAGTTCAGAAGAAGGTGAATCTGTTATTTTTTAGCAGCTACAGATTGTACAATATGTAATAAGGGTAAACCCAATTGAAGATGCTGCTACATCACCTGATTACAAGTGCCAGTAATACCTTTGAGAAACATTCTGTATTGACATAATGAAAGCCTTATCTTGGCACACTTTGGTATCTAGAAGAATAAGCGTATATTATTTTCAAAATAAATACCTGTGGACAGTAATAATGATGCTCACGCTCTGCATTCCACTTACTGTAAGTCCAATAAATTGTTCAGTAAAAAACAAAACCTCCCTCACTCAAAACTGGTCAGCCTCAGTCTTTTAGGTTTCTCAGTGCATGTTTATTCAGCAAACATTTTGTTTATGTCCATCTGGCACAGCCCAGTAAAAACATTTGAGTTCATTTATATGTATTTATTTGTATCTTATGATGCAATGTCAACATTTTTTTCAAACACACATTCTCTGCCTGTGAAAAACCCTGTAACCCCTTTTCATTTAAGTTGTTTTAATTCTTATCAAAGTTAGCCCCCTTATCTCTTTCCTCGTATTCCTAATTAGCAAATCTTTAATTTTCCTTACATTTCTTTCTTATAACTTGAATTTAGGGACTAGATGACTTTAAGCTGTCTTAATTGTGGTTACACTGACATTATTACTTGTAACAGTTCTCAGCACACTAAAGGGGTTTATCTTATAGCATGGAGTGTAGTCCAATGGGTGGTGCTGTCCCCCCACTGAACACTTAGTAAACTATCTACATCACACCACAAAGGGCAAAACGTTGATCTTTATCAATACGATTCAATGGAGTCGCAACATTTTTTAATTGGTTGTAGATCAATTAATTTTGGTATGGTTTAAATTTCATTGCGTAGTTTTTCAATTTATCAATCCATATTTTCAGCGTGATGAGCTGGTAAAACCAATATTTCGACCCAGCATAGACCTTAAACGATTTAAAATAATGATGTCGCAAAAGGAGAATATCTCAGAAGTTATCATTGTTTGCGTTTACATATATTCAAGGACTGTGTTGATTTTAAGGTGTTTTGTTATTGTTTGCTTCCCCTTAAAAAAACATTTCTGCCACGCTAACGAGAAATACAGATCGATAAAACACCTGTTGCCTATTATCGTTTTGCAATATAAACCTACACTGACGCTTATATTAATCAGAGACTGAGCGATGACAGGAAATAAAAAAGTAACGTAGATTCAAAGCAAATTGCTGTTTTAATAACTTTAACAGGATAAAAGGATCCATACTTTTTGAAGAGAAAAAGTCTGGAAGTACTCACCGACAGCTGCCACTTCACACAATGACAGCAGCAAATGTCAGAGTCCGGTTAAGTTGGACAATTATTGACAGATTTGAAATTGACGGTCATAGAACTATAACTCATTAACAAATCGTTTCAAACAACGATGAAGCATAGTATAGTTAGATTTGAGAGTTGCAAAGTACTTTTGATCAAATCCAGACTATTCCCGCCCATCCAGGATTTTGACCCCTCCAATGAGAAATGTGCGTTATTACTGAGGCAATGGATGACATGTTCAATAAACGGATGAATACAAAAAATTATAAATAAATGTATACCAAAGTGAATAAAAGAAATGTAATGTGAGATAGCATAACAGCATGTCAGAATAAACACAGGTCTCTGAATTAACTGTGTGTAAGAGAAGAGAAGAAGAGGAGATATGGCAGATCCCGACAATTGTACATTCAAATATATATATAATATATCAATGTCCAAAGAATACACAATATGAAATGTAAGTTATACATTAAAAATCTAGGCCAATCTACTAACAAAAAAGACACATATGGACATATGGTTATTTACGAAGTGTGCACATTTATTTAGTAACCACCTGGTGAACCAAACATATGGTGGTATGGGGACATGCTCCCCCGCATGAAATGCATTCATTTGGTGAACTTTGAGCGTAACATTAAGAAACTTCATCTATGGATACATCTCTCAACACCCATATGAAAAATATATCCATATATTTCAATAATACAAATACATTTGAATATGGCAACAATCAAAAAATAATATTTTGAACTTGTTTATTTTATTTTTGATGTCCATTTATGTTGTGAGTGTGTGTGCTCCTGATTCTCAGAGCCTCTCTCCTCTCTCTCACACACACACACACACACACACACACACACACACACACACACACACACACACACACACACACACACACACACACACACACACACACACACACACACACACACACACACACACACACACACACACACACACACACACACACACACACACACACACACACACACACAGCCGAGCTTGAATTACACAGCTTGAAAACAATACACATTATTTGATTTAACAAAGTTATATATTTGTATCTCTTTTTTGGCTCATGGGGTTAATTAATGGAGTCATGTCCACTGTTTAGTTTAGAGTCTCTCTGCGGCGTGTCTTCATCCCTTCACGCCTCCAGGTAGAATCAGTATTGTGTGGATGGTACTCATGTGTTTGATCCCGTAGTCTGACACCGGGGAGGATTCTTCCAGCTTCTCGGTCCTGAACACCACCCGGATTTCAGAATCTTAAGAAAAAATATAAAGAGACCTTTTTCTTTAACATAGCCATTTCCACGCCTATTGGAAATCCCCAAAAGGAGATTTGCCATCAAAGCATTTGCAGAATTGTCATGTTCAGAACCATAACAACATGTTTTTAAGGAGTTTTTGCTCTTAAAGACACAACATAGTCTTTTAATTGTTTTATTTATCTTAACTCAATCTTCTGATTTAAACTGCTTGACATCTTTATTTTCGGTTATAGCCCTGGTCTGAACTTTATTTCAACACATATACAATTTCTACTTTAAAGGTTTGAACGGTTAAAACTGTTTTTTAAACCCTAATGCCTGGTGTTTTCATTGTTAAAAATTAAACACCCTATAGACTTAAAACGAAGAATGACGTCACACATACCTATTTTGAATCGTTTCAAAATTTTGCCTTTTAGCTGCAGTACGGTCATTCTCTTCAAATCTTCTTCATTTTTGCATAGATCCACGATCTTTTCGTCTCCTCTGGGTCCGAATACCTTCAGGCTGACATTCATTTTGACTCTTGAGTCTTTTAACTCAGAGGAAATGGTATGGTACTGTAAATATCTTCGCTCGTGTGCAGATTGCTGATATAGGCCTATTTGTAAAAGAAAAACAACGTGCGTCATCCTGTGACTTCCCATCACATGATTTCACGGAACAAACTGCAACTTAATAAAAAGCAGTGCAATCATTTAATGTTACAATCAGATGGGGTTCAAAGTATCATCTACAAGGAAGAGGACACAAACAAATCTGTAATCTGATAACACCCCCTTAATAAAACATTTTCAATTCAAACATGCTTTATTTACTAAAAGTTACTTACAAAATGCACAGCAATGCATACAATACTTATTTTATTTTTAATATATATTTAATTGGTAAAAAATTAAAATGTGACCTATTAGAAATCAGGCTTATGTTCATGGTCATACACATATTTCCGTTTTGTAACATTTGTAAATGCTTTAATTAATGGTAATTATCAGTAACGCTGCCAAGGATTACCTGTACTTCAAACTAGTAAGTAGCATAAATATATATTCATATGCAAATGAAGATTTGCATGCTAACAAACAAACCAACATTTGATTTCTTCATTGAACAGTGTCCTGGTTGCAGTTCTCGTGTGGTAAGAAGTGACCTCCATGACCTCTGTGTCCACTGCCCAGTGTGCACAGCCAGGAGAAGGCGGGCTTATCAATTCTGCTGGCAGTGTTTGAAGAAATGGAAAGGTCCGGCTCTCTGTTCAGACCACTGTGCAAATAGAGACTGCCAGAACCCACTGGACATACTGAGAAACTGCCCAGACATCACCTTTGAGGACGTGGAGGGGGTCTCCGGCTGCCCCTCCATCCGGGCCTGTCCCACCTGTGGTTTGCTGGTGGAGCACAACAGAACCCAATGTAAAAGCGTGTTCTGTGCCCGGTGTAAAGTGGAGTTCTGTTTCGTCTGCCTGAAGCTCGCTGAAGAGTGTGTGGATGAGGACGACATATCCTCCCTTTACAGACTTTGTCCCAGTAGCACCGAGGCAGAGCTCCGTACCCGTGTCAGAGGACATAACTCCGTGATCTCACTGAAAATAATAATAAATGTAACAGGTACATCATCATAACTGTGTTTGCTCAGACAAACTCATACCTGCTCTCAATAACAGAATATCTTTCTATTTTTACTAAAAATATCTCAACCCATTATTTCTTTCCACAATTGAAATAATGAAATAGTTTATTTTCATTTAAACAAAATGGTGGTTATGAACATATAATAAAATTAAAACTCTTATTATTCAATTCTTTGTTTGTGTTCTTTTTTATTGAGTAGGAGATGAGTGATGATAATGGATGGAGAATTATTGAACTAGTATTCTTTGATTATGAACACTGTTGTCCACGCCTCAGTTCATGTTTCCCTGTCTGTACAAGCAGCAGGCATTTGGTACCCCTGTGTATGAAAAATAGCTGACGCCTGTATTCTAAGGCTCGTTACAGCAGCTGTGTTGAGAGATTACATATTTCTTACTTCTGGATATGCAAACAGCAAGGTTGAACAAATGATGTTCTTTGGATAAGGATATATGACTAAACCTGCTATGTGTCAAAGAGTAAATCTTACAAATGCCTTCTGGAGCCTGCTCTCTCTCTAAGAAACATAGCTGGTAATGTGTTCCTGATTGACTGTTTGATTACCAACTTTTTGCCAATAAAAAGAGCAGGTTCGGGGACAGAACCTCAGCGTTGGTTTGGGCAGAGGCTGTGTGACTACTGTTTCTCAGCACATTTCTTTGTCAATTCTCGTTACTTTACTTGTTTCTTTACATTAATTTTGCGTTACTCAGCAACAGCGTAGCCAAAACTTAAAACGTAGGCCTACATGTGCACACATATAACAATTACTATTGCAATAAGGAAGGCACTCACTCAACATCATCACTCTGGGTTCGGGGGTCTTTAGCTACTAGCTTCGTGTTAGCATGTTGCCTGCAGGTGCTTGGAGAGGTTTGATGTTGTTGTGTTTGCAGCCAGCAATGCACCTTACCGTCACATTCCTGTCCTTTCTTCTGACACATTTAAAAATAATGGGCATACCTCCACCCCTCGAGAGTTATAGCTGTTGATGTCTCTGACTCTGTCTCAGTCTGCAGCTCAACCCCTGTGATAGCCGCATCTGGACAAGTCGCGCAAATGTTACGAAAATATAAACCTGCGTTGGTAATCCCTCTAGTGACTTGAAATATTTAAAATGTTAAAAGTTAGACCTATCTTATCTACCCCTGGAACCAGCTAAAACATTTATAAATGTTTATTATTTACTGTCGTGTAGGGTCACTCATTCACTGGATCAGCGAGCTGCATGAGAGACAGACGGGCTGTCAGGAGAGGGAGAGAGGGTAAGGAAAAGAGAGGCACATTTATTAAACCCGCCGTGTTATTAACAACCAAGTTACTGTAAACTTCTGAATAATGTAGTAACTACTATAGTCTATTCTGTCAAAAAGAGAATCTAGTATTTTTTTCGCGCAATGTTAGTAACTATAGTGTGATTATTACTGAATTTGTAACGCGTTACATTACTCTGTTACCGACAAATGTAATATTATTACAGTAAAGCCGCGTTACACCCAACTCTGGTAACTTCCATCTTCAGTGTCCGACATCAGTTCAAAGCTCTCCAGTGTAGCCTACTCCTTGTGTTCCAGTTTTCTGATCCAATAATTTTATAACAATGAGTGTGTAACATCATATTACTTTTGTTGATTTCACAAATTTGACATGAAAGGGGAAGATATGCATTGAGTTCAAACCGCAAAAACCTTAATAAATACGATGTGATCAAGGTTCAATAGTTTTTTATGATGCATCCTGATGCGATCAAGATTTTACGATGCATAATCTGATGTGATCAAGGTACAGTAAGTTTCCGATGCATCATCTGATGTGATCAATGATTTATCATCAAAAACATTGTACCTTGAATACATCATATTTTTTTTTTTTTACATTTAATCAATTGTGAGTGGTGGTCATTTTAACTGTCCTACACTTTTGTTTAGTTTGAGCTATGCATCATAGTTTAAAAACTGATCAGATGTTGTGTATGAAAAATCAGAATCTGAAAACTAGCAGTCAAATTAACTTAGTGGAGTGCGATACTTAATTAAATGTAAATTAAATGTGAAGAGAGGGTTTTTGTTCTTGCAGCACCGCTGAAAAATAACAATACAATAATAGTTTAAAATACCTCAGACACAGAGGTGAATATGCACAGCAACAACTCTATTGGTTTAAGGGAGACAGCAAATATAGAGAAAAACATATTCTGAATAAATGACAATAACTTTGAATATGTGTCACTCAAATATACAATACTGGCGACACTTACACTGTGAAAACTCATCCTGGGGTAATGGAGGTGTTGATGTTTTTATTAACTTGTACCACTTCCATTTAAACACATTTGAACGTCACACCGTAAAATGGCACAATGCCGCCACATTCTGGTCATTGCATTTACTTGCATTCAAAGTCAAAACAAATCCATTCTTCAATTCTTCTCCTTGGTGATTTTTTGCATAAACCTAATATGTGTCAGAGTGTATCTTATCTAACCAATGCCTTCTGGAGCATGCTCTTTCTGTAAGAAACATAGCTGTCTTCCTGATGAACTGTTTGATTACCAACTTGGGGTTGGTGAAAAGAGCAATTTAGAGGACTAATGGAGCTAATGCAGAAGGCAAATACTAAGTCAAAAACAAGCCTCAGATACATAAACTTACTCTATGGTAAAACAAATTCTGTATTTTCCTTTGGGTGAACACAAGAAATACAAACACAACTTTTGCTTTAGTTTGACTTCCTGAAACCACAGAGTTGAATCAACAGAAGCTGAGTCGCTTTATTTCCTCTGCCACACAGTTATGGTGGTCTGTCTGGGGGCAACACCACTCACACAACAAAAATAGAAAGACAATCTGTCCTCGTCCAGGCACTCTTCATAACGCTTCAGACAAACAAAACAGAACTTCACCTTACACCGCAGACAGCCAATGTATTTACATCTGCTTTTGTTATGCTCCACCAGTAAACCACAGGTGGGACAGGCCCGGACGGAGGGGCAGCCGGAGACCCCCTTCACGTCCTTAAAGGTGATATCATGGCAGGTGTTCAGTATATCCTGTGCTTTACTGATGCAGCCTTCATTTGCACACCGGTCTGGATAGGGAGATGGACCTTTCCATTCCTCCAGACACTGCCAGCAGAATGAAAAGGCCACGTTTGTTTTAGCCGTGCACATCACGCAGCAGACCCTCACGTTGTTTACGTCACTCCGCACGGCAGAGCACTTGCAGCCGGGACACTGTGAAGGGAAGTTGGATGAAACATATTAAGGATCAAATTCGTTTTCCAAGAACATTTGAGTATTATTAGTTTGGATCAGGGGTGTCCAAACTTTTTTCACCGAGGGCCACAAACAGAAAAATATACGAAGGGCTGGGCCGTTCACTAGAGGTATATTGCCTTATAAGTTCAGTTGTAAGTTAGCAAACTCAATCCAATGTAGGTAAATTATTCTTGATATTGAAAATGCTGTAAGAAAAAAACAGCTCACAGCTCTCCAGAGGGTTTATTTTATCGTGTTAGCAGCTCATTCCTTAAAACAGAAGCTTCACATTGATTATAATAAGGGGAAATATGAAGGGTAGATTTCAAGGTTCTTATGTCCGAAGGACATAAGAACTTATGTCTTATGTTATGAACTTATGTCTTATGAACTTATGTCTTATGTCTTATGTTCTTATGTCCGAAGGAGTCCGGACTCCTATCCATTCCCACATCCACACTCTGCAGCTTTGGGGACAGAGCCTTCTCAGTGGCAGCTCCTAGGCTCTGGAATTCCCTCCCCCAAGATCTCCGTGACTCTGAGTCCCTCACAGTCTTTCAGTCCCGCCTCAAAACACATCTTTTCAACTCTGCCTACCCATAAGCCCCCCTCCTCTCAATCAATTTCCTCTTGACTGCCTTTTTATTTATTTTACTATACTTACTTGTTTGCCTGTCCTTGTTTGTCTACCCTCCCTCATATTGTAAAGCGTCTTTGAGTCGTGAAAAGCGCTATATAAATAAAATGCATTATTATTATTATTATTATTATTATGTGAATTTGTAATTGGGCTTTTTTCTTATCAACCTCTAATGTTAGAACATATTTTCAACTTTAATTGACTGAATTTATTTGAACATGTGGCTTATTAACACATGAATACTGTGTAATATATATATTTTTTATTTTATATTTAAGAAGATCAATATAAGACAAGCAGATGCTTATTAAGTCATTATACTTTTAGAATTTGCTGATGGACGCATTTGGCCCACGGGCCGTAGTTTGGACACCCCTGCTTTAGATACTTACTGATTTGACGTCCAAGTATTCTTTAGCAGCTCTACTGAACATTTTCCTTTCAAAGTTTTCCATTTCTTCGGGGGTCAGAAGAGCCATTTTCCACACCTCGTCATACGGCCACTCAACATCACAGCCGGGTTGGCCACACACAAATCTGATTTCGCCCTTGGGGTTTGAAAAAAGACAAATTAAGAGATTGTTTTTTGCCACATTTTATTATTAATGTCAATATAAAAGATTAACTAGCACACTACCTGACCCAACAGCCGTTTACACCAGTTGGTGAGAGACATGGGGGTGACGGTATGACCGCAGGACATCTTGGCTCTGCGAGACTTGAAGTCATTGCACTCAACTACGAGAAACACAAAAAACAAATGTTACTGAGAAGTTAGATATATTAGAAATTAAATGTCAGGTTCTTTGGCTACTTACAATCGTGGTCGTCTTCTCCATCGACGAAAATAAATGTGGTGTCCTTTGGGTCATAACCCTTCTCCTGCTCAGCTGTTGCATTGTTGCTCTGTTGTCCAGAATCACTCCTTTGCTCAGTTGCTAAATTGCTTGGTTGTTCAGAATCAATCGCCTTCTGTCCAGTCGCCAAGTTGTTCGTTTGCCCAAACTGTAAAACAAATGTTGAAATTGCGGTAGAAAATGTCAAGGTTTACAGCGTATCTGTTGTTTTTAAAATAGTTTACGGTACACACGTTTGTAGAGTAAATTACCGTAAACAGGTTTATGTAAAGGGACATTCAAGAATTGGAGGACATTTCCTGTCCCACCACAAGCACTACTTGCACTTAGACAAAATGTAAATAAAGTTGTGGAAAAAGTGTTTTTAAAATATCAATCTCTAGCACCCTCTAAAATGGCGTTTTTATTTGTCCAACCTTCTTGGTGATTAACTTGCATGTCAAATATTACATTTAAAATAGGCCTTTTATTTACCTTTTTTGCTACTTAGTACTTTTATGTTGATACGTCTTTTGTATTGGTCAAAACCCTGCTACCAAAACCTATTAAGCACAAGGAGAGGAAGTGAAAAAACTGTAGGTCACATGACACAGAAGAAATGACATCATCAAGCCATGTGCTACTGCCATAGGTAGACAAAGGTAAGTCATTTTTTAAACTTCATATATTTTCCTTATCTTTTCTCTCTTGAGCGAACGTGGCCCTCTAACCAACGCAACCTTGTTACTCGTATCATCAGAATAAATCATTCTTGAGTTAAATTCACAAGTTTGTCCTTGCCTTGAAGTAGCTTTACATTCTCCAGCCAGCATCAATTCCTGAGGTTCAAGCTAACATTAGCATTGATATGCAACCCTGCTTCCCTCCATTCCAAGGCATATTTTTTACAATGCAGAATGACTTACATTTCTATCGTCAGTCGTCACATCAGTGCTTTGAAAATGACTTCTCCACGTCGCATCAGTCGGACTCCTTCTTAGTTTTCGATTCCCAAACGTTTTCCTCTGTGTACCGATCAGACTCTTGTGTTGTGCAAATGACTCCCTGTTCTTTTGCTCAGTTGTCAACGCGCTCCCCATCCCGACTCGACTCTACTCGTCCTCTTACTAAACAACAATGGCTACACAGATGATCATTCTCACCTAATGAGTCATGATATTCAGTCGCACCATGAACACGCCTTTAAAAAAAAAACATAAACACCTCTCACCTCAATCTTAGAATTACATTTGCGTTTGCATCACTGAACCAAAACAACCACACATACTCCTCACTGGCACATCAGGTACATTTGCGAAAATGACAATTCAACTCAGAGTAAGTGGACCCAGAGGAGAGGAAAAGGTCATCGATGTGTGCGAAAATGACGAGGATTTAAAGAAGATCACTGTAAAGCAGCTGAGAGAGAAGATTACTCGAGAACTAGAGATAAGTAAGTTTCTCCTTTTTATTATATGAAGATGTTTGTATTAATGCATATATAGGCTCATAGAATTGCAGATGCATGCGTTTAGTTTAAGAACTGTTGTAGCAAGCCCTGTTTTTTATTTTAATTCCTGTTCAGATGCAGACATCCGGATGGTGTACAGAACTGAGCAGCTGGAGGAGTCTGCCCTGCTGTTATCCTACGGGATCCGACACATGTCCACCATCCATACGCTGCTTATGCTGCCCGGAGGCATAATAGGATGAAGACGCAGGAGAGAAAAAAAGACTCTTAACAACAATGACCATCATTTAAAACCAAAAACTATGAAGATTGTAATGTAAAAAACTAAGCTTTTGTGCTTGCATATGTCTCTATCCTTTGTTTTACGCTTAAATAAATGTCCTTAATATGCTAATGCAGTTTGGATCATTTTATTTCTGGGGTCTAAAGTAATCTGCAATTACTAACAAACTACCAAGCTCATGACTACTACAAAAAATGCAGTATGGCGGGGTTAAATAACACAAGTTTTTTTGTTTGGGTGAAACCTGTATCCTTGGCTGACAGGCAGCTAGTCTCTGCCAGCAGTTAAACGGGTGCTTACCGCACTTCTGAATAGTTTAAATACCAGCTTTTGATGCCTCATCTTTATTCGATCGTGACCTTGTACGAAATGCTAAGTGACTCGGGTTACAAACCTGATAGAAATGCATGCAGAACAGTATATGCAAACAGCAAGCCAAACCAGTATGTCAGTAGGCGAGTTTGTTTAGCTTTATTTGGTATTTTACATGTCACAAAAGAATAAACCCCAAAACACAATAGGTAGAAATAGTTAAAGACACTGGATTGAAATCATTGTCTTCCATTCTACTAAAGGTTTGTGAAGGAGTTACGATGTAATATGATATACTAGATTGGATGCTGTAGACAAAAATGTTGTTGGCAATAACTGGGCTGAGCCACACATTGTACATAACAAACACGTATCATATATTTGGACTCTAAATAAAAATAGCTTAAAATAAATCATTTGTGCAACAGATACACTTTTGACTTTTATACGTGTGAAATAAGTCTGTAAGAAGATTAAAGCGGTAAGATAGTATAATCATATTGCACCTTATCAAAGTAAACGGAAAATAAACGGTCTAAGAACAGACCCCTGTGGTACACCACGCATTTGGCCATTTTCCAACTTCCATCCATTTATACTTAAAAAAAGATTGCAGACAATTCCAAAATCCTTGCTGATGTATAATATTTAGATAGTACATGGATCTATACTACATAAAGCAAAGTCATGAACATTATTTGTTGTGGGCCTGATTCATTCATAGTTTATCAGCTGGTTTCTTAAAATATCTGACACCAAAATAGCATACTGAGAAAACAGGACATAACAGTAAATACAACGTTATGATATATTGTTTCACATTTAGAGATACCTAATCGTGTTCCTTAACCATCAATTTACCAACTAGTGTTTTGAATGTTGAATCATCGCCTCTTCATCAGTACCTTGATAGCTTGAGGTGGAGCTGGTTGACATTTCAAAGCTGACATCCATACTAGTTTTTCAGAGTTGTTGCAAGTACGACAGAAATCACAATCACAATGGATGCAATGGCGCCGAGAGCAATATAAATATGATTCCTCTTGATGCCAAAGAAGCGATTGCTGGGCGGCTGACGATCCTTATCTGGTGGGAAGATAAAATAGATATGAATTTACTACAACAAACTCTTCAAAAAATGCCATTCAAAAGAAGGATCAGAAATGTTAATACCCTTTGTCGTTTCACATTCCTCTACTTCCATTTTGCTTGTTTTTGGATTGGGGAGATCATCTTCCATGACGATTTCCACATTGTTTGCGTCCTTTTCATGTCTTGTCTGATCCTTCGGTTTCTTTGTATCTTTGCTGATTTGTATTTGTCTGTCTTGATCTTGGCTCTCATGCCTGTTTTCTTTGTCATCATGGGTCCTTCCTCTTTGGTCTTTCCCCTCGTCTTTGAGACTTTCTGAGGGTGTAAAGTGGAGGGAAACATCAACGTTAATCAATAATCTGTTAATATCCCACGCTTTAATGCTTTCTTGATGTACTATTCTGATCTTACCTCTGTACACGAGCAGATATGCACTGCTGGAACTGTTGAACAACCATTTTGAAGTGATAGAACAACAAAGAGTTGAGAACATACAGTTAACATGACTAAATGTATTAGAGAATATATCATAAGATCTTCTCAGAAAATGTAGTCCTTAATATGCTCCAAAAAAGTATAATTAATGGATCATACCTATAAGTCCCGGTTTGTGCAAATGGTTGCTCTTCAACCTGCAACATTTAACAAATAGAAATATGTGAGGATTTTCAATATGTGCCATGCTAATGGATGCGTTAAATGAATCCTCACCTTGTTGACGGTGTCGTCGTTGAACTCATACCAGGTTTTGTCCTCATTGGACAGGAGGGTGGCGGTGTAATGTCCACCTCTCAGACTGCCATAGTGATTCACCATCCCATACAGCGAGTACTTCTTGTCCTATGATAAAGAGCAGAGACGGGTGTATAAGAACATTTAAAAGTGTATTAATGAACATCTTTTAAAGTTTCTCCCCCTTGCCTTTTTCTGTAATGTATATGGCACGTCCACACTGCAGTCGGATTTGAAATATGACATGGTGTTGAAGTCAAATTCAAATCTCTTCAGGAGTAGGACCAAAATCTGGGGAAATGTATCCATGTCACATCCCTGAACAACACAAGAAGATATTCAACACTGCAGCTTTTGTAAAACAGACAAAACAAATAGTCAAATATTCATTTGACTCTGAATGTGTTCAGGCCCCATTTGGCTTTGGACTCCACTCACACTTGTCGCCTCTGTTTTCTTTTCACACTCGCTGCAGTACACCATGTTGTCTCCACTGTATGATTTTGTCTCAAAAGTCCTTTCAAAGCCTCTTACCTGTAAAAACAAAAACGTTGTTGTTCAACTCCAAATTAGATTACCAATTCTACATCTTCATAAAAACTGCCCTTTTTAATTTATTCTTTCACAGGCAGTGGTTTTATTGGTTGTAATGTATTGCTTTATTATTGGTTAAAAATGTGTACTTCTGGCTCACTTATTAGATTCAGACAAAAACATGTGTACTAATTAACTTAAAGCACTTAACTCCATATGAATGATCACTTATTTTTAAAGGCAGTAAAACAGTAAAAAACTAAGAAATGCTGCCTACCACGTTGTAGGTTGCATCAGGGGTATTTGTTAGCGACAGTGGAAGAGTCCAGAATGGATTTGTCTCTTCGTTGATGATGTGGCCTTTGGAGCATTTTGTCATGTATATCAGCTGTCCTTGGAAAACCTTGAGATAAAAATATCCTTATTATTATTGTTATTAATAATATAGTAACGCCTTTTTCCAATTGGTTGACTGACAACTCAATAGATTTGTAAGCGCTCACCTCAGAGGCGTTTGGACTGACTTTATGTAAAATCAACTCCAGGCATTCGGCAGCATCACGTTGTTGATGAACTGAAAATCAAATGTACATTAGATAACAGTAAAGCATTTCAGCCATGTCACTTTCTTCCTTGTTTTTATTGGTTGCTGAAATACTTACCATTTTTAATCCCCAAACTCTCTGTGATGTTTTCTGTTCCACATTTTTCTACTTTAATTTTCTTAAACACTTCCCCCAGCTCTTGATCCGTGATCCATGATTCTGGATCCAACCTGTAGAAATTAGGATTTTATGGGTGAACATTTATCCGTTTTAACTTTACATAATCACTGATAAAGAGTCGAAGTTGATGCAGCTTGAGCCTTTGATGGTAATATTTGCTGTCTGAGGTGAGAGCAGTCCCATAAATATATTTAAATGTACATTTGCAAGCATGTATATTTGTCCGTTTATCAAATATATGGCAGACTTTAGTTGTGAAGTCTTGCTTGAGTTTTGAAGTACTTTCGATTTCTCTTCTTGCAAGGTTTACAACTCCTCACCAAACACACTACAGACTCTCAGATGTAACACTTAAAGGTCCCATGTCATGGCTATTTCTACTGATCATAATTCCATTGTTGAGGTCTACTAGAATAGATTTACAATATGCAATTTTCCAAACTCACATTGGTTTCTCATACAGCATCTCTGCATAGTATCTGTATTCACTCTCTGTCCTAAACGGCTTGTTGGAGCTCCTGCCCCCCCTCCCTATGAACCCACTGTGCTCTTATTGGTCAGCTCACCCACTCTGTTCTGATGAGTCCACACACTCACAGCCAGGCTACGAGTGTGTGTGTGTGTGTGTGTGTGTGTGTGTGTGTGTGTGTGTGTGTGTGTGTGTGTGTGTGTGTGTGTGTGTGTGTGTGTGTGTGTGTGTGTGTGTGTGTGTGTGTGTGTGTGTGTGTGTGTGTGTGTGTGTGTGTGTGTGTGTGTGTGTGAGGAGCCGTTAAGTCACTATACTCGTTAACGTCACTATACTCAGGAAGAAAAAAATGGAAAAAGAAAAATCCCCAACAAGGCGTTCTGGGTCAGCATAGACAGGTATTTTCTGATTTAGAGTTTTACTCGCTACAGGGTGTACTTTGAGGGTTTGCGACTCTGCAGACCGTTTACATGCATAAAAACCTTCATAACACACAAGGGGACGGTTAATAACCAGAAAAACATGACATGGGACCTTTAACACATTTACTGTAGCTACTTCACACAGTTGTCTTTTCTATATTTTCTCCAGATGAAAGCAGCTGTTTCCAACCTGTCATGGAGTTCTGGCGTCATGAAGAGAACTTGGAGGACACTGTTGAGGTAACACGTGGCTCCCTGATTATACAGACCATAATGAAGCTGAGTAGCTAGAACAAAAGGAGAACAAATAGGTTAAATATGTGCAAAATGTATAGACCCATAGGACGCTGAACCAAAATCAGTGCTATAGATCAAAACATGTTACAAAAGACTTTATTCAGCTTTCACTCTCCAGGAAATAGGTGCATAACGTCAATGAAAGGGATTTGCAGTATCATTGGATCATTTGTACTTCACCTGCATCTTCTTTGCCTTTTGGTTTCTTTGCTGGTGCTTTCCCCTCCTCATGGGATCTTTTTCTGGAGCTGCTCATCTTTTCTCTTCAATCTTTCCTCTGAAAAAAGAATTGTTATTTGTCACGAGCTTGTAAGTTCCCATCATCCAATGCAATACGATTAGGTGCTTGTTTCCGAGTAGTTTTTCGAATCATTTTCGTGTTCTAAAATGTAGTCTAACTACATTCTGATGCTGCAGTACCGCCCACTGATCCAAACACTTGGATTCAGTTTAGTACAGAAGGAGATACATCTGGTGTTTTGTAGCCGCTAATGGTGCAATATTTAATATGCCAACTGAAGTCTGTCATCTCATGAATAGTACCAGTAATACCTGTGATAAGTGTTTTGTATTGACATAATGACATCATTAACTTGGCAAAATTTGGTGTGAAGAAGAATTCACCTGGCGTTTATTCTTCTCCAGGAAATTAAAAATAATAAGACCAGTTATGGGAATAATGATGGTTCCGCGTTCAATCCGATAAAAACTAAACTTCCCTCATTCCAAACTGGTTATCAAAGGTTATACATTGTTATTCTTCTGTGGCTCCAGTTGAAGTGGTTTTATGTCTTTGCTTCTGGTACCGATCACTACATTGAATTTAAATCCCTATAACCCCATTTCAGTTTCTCATTTATTTATTTTTAACACATCTTTTAGCTCCATTAACAAATCTTCCATTTTCCTTCCATTTCTGCCTGTAACTACAACTGCGGGACTGGACGAATCTAAGCATGTTGACACTAACAATATCACTTGTTGCATTACTCAGCCATAGGGGGTCTTATTATAGAGTGTTGTCCAATAGGTGGCGCTGTCCCTCCTTTGGACACTTCCTAAACTACATCTACACCACAGAATACATGAGGATATTCACTTAAAGCAAATATTGATATTTTCCATTAAGATTCAATGGACTTGCACTTAAACATAAAAACTGCTTGCAAATCAATTTAATTAGATTTACGTTTAATTGGGATGTTTTCACTTCATGAATCCATACTTTCCTTGTAATTAACTAGCAAAAACGTAGAAATATTCCGATCCAGCACAGACTCAAATGTATTAAAAAAGTACTCAGAAAATCTCTGAAGTCATCGTTACGTTACTGTTAGCCGTTTACAGAAAGTCCCTCTCTCTCATGATTTTACTTACCACACCCAGTTCTCGTGTGGTAGGCCTAAGTGTTTGTCACTAAAAATAACCACAGTTTTCTTTCTTTCTTGTTTCTTTGTTGTGATTTGCTAATACAGTACGTACTACCGTGAGTTTACATTCTGAACAAAGTGCATCTGTTTAATGCCAATAAATACAACGTTTCTGCGACGTTAACAACAAACACACATCGATGATACTGTGATACACTTCAATGACACTTCGTATAATGTTACCATTTGAATCCCTGACTGACCCATGACAGAAAATAAGAAAACACTATACATATCTTTAGTACAGATTCAAATTAAATCGCTGTCGGGATAACTTTACCAAGATAAAAGTATATGCCTTTCAGCTGATAGGAACAAGTGTGGTTACTCACTGACAGCTGATCCGCACACACTGACTGAGGAGTGGCATCTTCTGGAAGTCTTAACCAGCAACTTAAGATGCATTATTATTAGCTTTGCCAACTAACTTGTAAGGATTATTAATTACTTAACGTTATGACAGCTTAAGTTTGAATACAATACGTTTATAATTAAGTCACAAATTATAGTCCCAGGAAACGTACATTTCGATCTAACGATCATTAGATTTGAATTAAGGTCAAAATAATACTTCAGATAAGATAAGATTGACTTTATTGATTCCAAATGCATTAGTCACAGCAGCATTTAGGGACAAAATGTGAAAATGAGAGCAGAAAATAAAAAATATATAAAATAGAAACATCTCAAAATAGAAAGTAAAACTAAAAAGTAAGAAATATACATATTGACAGTGAAAGATAACAATCTGTGGACTAATATGCAATATAATAATATATTTATTTTGTTAGCGCTTTTACAGGTGCTCAAAGTCGCTTTACAGAGATAGTGAAAAGAAAAGAACAGCAAATAAATATAGTTAAAGTCACATTAAAATCAAGCAACACAAGTTTTTTGAAGGTGGTGAGGTCAGTGCAGTCTCTGATGGGTTGTGGGAGTGAGTTCCAGAGGGAGGGGGCAGCGACGGAGAAGGCTCTGTTTCCCCAGGTCCGGTGATTGATGTTGGTGGGGATGGATAGGAGGTTGGCTTCTGATGAGCGGAGGCAGCGGGAAGGGGTGTGGTGGTGCAGCAGGTCTGTGAGGTAGGGGGGGGGCTTTGTGCGTTATGAGCAGGACAATATGTTTTTGTTGGCTAGTTATTTTGATTGTAACCAGGCTATTAGTTGGTTTCTGACATTCATGTTCTCCCCCCATTCCTTCTGAGAAATTATTGATTTCCCAGAAGGACATTTCCTGCTGCTAATTATAGAATAACTGGGTGTGGCATTTCCTGGTTTTAATCATCCTTGATTGACACATCATAATGAAAGCATCTCCTTGGCACACTGATGTCTAAAAGAATGTACAATGGGGAGTTTTCCTCAAGAAAGACTAGAATAAAAATAGCAACAGATTGACAGTAAAAGAGCTCATCGTGCTATTGTCTGGAGTTAACGGGGAAAACCACCTAGTCTTCACTTTGTAGAGACTTTCAGAGAAATATGAAAGAAAGACAAAAAGTGATTACATGAACAGACTTTAAATTGGAGCATATCTTACATATTATAATAAACCATTAAGGAGGAGGTTTAAAGATAGATTTTATTTTACAGTTAAATACATATATTTCGGTGTATTTTTAGATCATAATAGGCAACATTAATGGTCAGGTTTCATCATATATCCAGTCTATGGTGTTCTTCCTATCATGCCTCCGGGCAGCATCAGCAGGGTGTGGATGGTACTCATGTGTTTGATTCCGTAAGATAACAGCAGGGAGGATTCCTCAAGAATATCCGTTCTGAACACCATCCGGATATCATCACCTAAAATAAATAAAGAGACCATTTTTTTATTTATTTGTTGACCTTAGATGCAGACTTTTCCACGCCTCTATTGGGAATCCCCAGAGGGAGATTTCCCATCATCTGTTATGCTCAGAAAGATAAGCAAATGTTTTTGTTCAGGCCTTTTTCCTCATAAAGACACTACACAGTATTTTCTAATGTTTTCTTAACTCAATCATCTGACTAGTTCAAACTGCATTGAAACCTTTTGTTATCATCTTTAGGCCTGGCTTAAACTCTAATTCCACACAAACACATATATTTTTGTATAGGTTAAAACTGTGTTGAGTTCTCATATTAGGCTTGTATAAGTAACACTCTACAAAGTCCACATTGTAAACAATCAGTGGTGGAAAGTAACTAAGTACATTTACTCTAGTACAATACTTAAGTACAATATAAGTACTTGTACTTGAGTATTTACATTGTTTGCTATTTTACTTTAATGATGTGAAATATAATCAACACTTAACACTCCATCTGGATAATGACTTCTTTTATTTGTTCTACTTTTACTTGAGTAACATTTTGAATGCAGGACTTTTACTTGTAACAGAGTATTCCTACACTCTGGTACTTTTACTTAAGTACAAGATGAGTATACTTCTCCCTTCTTCTTGAATTAACAAGAATGCCATCTGCCTCTGGCTCTACATGTAAGCATATTAATATTTGTCGTATTAACTTAAACACCCTATATCCTAAATAAAGAATGACGTCAAACATACCTATCTTCATGTCCCGCACAATTCTCTTCTTCAGCTGCAACACGGTGATTCTCTTCAAATCTTCCGCATCCTCGCACAGATCCAGGACCTTCTCGTCTCCTCGGGGGCCATTCACCCTTAGCTGGACTTTCATGTTGGCTCTTGAGTCTTTTCACTGTGAGGAAATTGCATGAAGTGGGTAACAGCAATTGCAAATGATCCTATTATAAGAATAAAAAAAAACACTCCGCCTCACCTGTAACTCTACGTCACGTGACTTCATGGAATTTAAAGCAGGTCAGCCAGTCATGGTTGTTTGATAAAGCTTTCAACATGGGAGGCAAACTCTCAGCTCCACGCAGAGAGAGAATAAATGAAAGGCAGTGTATTCGTGACATTTGGACTCATGAAGATGTCTCAGGATTTAATGAAAGATTCGTAGGCTGTGAAGACGAGTTGAGCTCTGGAGAAAGCAGCTGGACCGAAACAAAAGAGAAATGTTACGACCCACAAGACGCCACTTTTACATTTGTGGAGGGAGATGATGATTTAGATTGTAAGTATATTCTCACATTTACCTGATATTTTTGTTATTTTAAACGCCCCTTAACACTGTTTTTATCTGCTTGTGTTGTCTCACAGTTTTGTGTGAGGACTATAAGTCTCTCAGAGCGAAGATGTCCTGCGGCCATGCTGTCACTCCGATGTCTCTCACCATCTGGTGTCGCTATTTGCTGGACAGTGTAAGCTGTTTACACCCCCATTCATACATGCTTTAGCGACTAGCCTACACTTTTTCTCACAAAATTGCATAGCGGCAGTGTATGTAGTAAACAGTAATCTTATTTAAGATTTGTAATTGTAATAGTAGGTAGGCCTATAGTTTTTAAAAGATTGATTTTGGTTCATATCAGCGACTAATAGGCTAAAAATAACATTTTATACTTGAATTGTTTATACTTTAAAGGCAACTCAACATGCTTATTGTCAGGTTGTATTTCGGTTTTGTACCGAACATGTATACATGCTTTAATGTTAAAAAAACACGTTGTTTGTTATCAAACTGTCTGAAGACACCTGTATTCCCCGTCGGTGTGAAACGCTCCGTTTTGGGGCCTGTCTCTTTAAGAACCCAGTCTGCTCTAATCGGCTCCAGAGGAAATTAGGTACTTTTCCTCAGGTAGTGGGTGGAGATACTGAGATGGGGGAGGTGTATACAAACAAATGCTGAAAAAGTGAGTTTTTCATTATATGTTCCCTTTAATTTAATTTAATTTTTGTATATATCTTAGGGTGAGTGCAATTTTGTGTGTGGTCAAACTGACTGCGATGTCGAGTGGCCCTTCGAGGAGGTGTGCAAAATGGCCCTCCTGACTGAAGAAGAACTTGAATACTTTGAGAAGACAGTGTTCAGTAACGCTGCCAAGGATTACCTGGGCGTTAAATCAGTAAGTATAACATTGACGGCATTTACAGACTTGTTCTAAATATTTGTTCACTATCAAAAACATGCCTTTTTCAAGCATAATGTACACTGCCTTAAATTCTTTATTATGTGTATATATTTATATTGTGTATTTAATATTATACTATCGATATATATCCTTCATTATTGATTAATGTGTATATTCACTGTTTTAGTATTTTGTTAATCATCTACTGCTAATATGTTTATCTTTATTGTTTGTATTTAAAAAAAAAAAAGGGTTTTATTTTTTTATTCACTGGCAATATCTTATCTATCTGCTGCTGTGATGGAAGATAACGAATTTTTTTTTAGATTAATAAAGTTTATATTATCTTATTCAGAATTTTAAAACAACGACATTTGATTTCTTCCTTGAACAGTGTCCTGGTTGCAGTTCTCGTGTGGTAAGAAGTGACCTCCATGACCTCTGTGTCCAATGCCCAGTGTGCACAGCCAGGAGAAGGCGGGGTTATAAATTCTGCTGGCAGTGTTTGAAGAAATGGAAAGGTCCAGCTCCCCGTTCAGACCACTGTGCAAATAGAGACTGCCAGAGCCCACTGGACATACTGAGAAACTGCCCAGACATCACCTTTGAGGACGTGGAAGGGGTCTCCGGCTGCCCCTCCATCCGTGCCTGTCCCACCTGTGGTTTGCTGGTGGAGCACAACAGAACCCAATGTAAAAACGTGTTCTGTGCCCGCTGTAAAGTGGAGTTCTGTTTCGTCTGCCTGAAGCTCACTGAAGAGTGTGTGGATGAGGACGACATATCCTCCTTTTACAGACTTTGTCCCAGTGGTGTAGCACCGAGGCAGACCTCCGTACCCGTGTGGCAGAGGACATGACTCTTATAATAACAACTTTAAAAAGATTTAAAAGGGTCTTCAGAATCACCATAACTGTTATTACCTAGAAAACCTCTTACCTGCTTTCTTTCTCAAACCCCAAACATGTTGCCTATTATGATTTTTTGATTATTTAACATTCTTTGTATTCTATGCTTTGTTTTCTTTTTAATTTAGTGAGAGACAATTAATAATAATAATAACAAATAATGATATGTAACATTTGTTTATTTAACAAGGTTGGCACAAGGGGGAAGATATGCATTGAGTATGTACTAACAGCAAAAGCATGGATGGGATGAAAGCTAAATAAAAAGGGACGTGTTCAAGGTAGTTTTTAGTGTGGAAATGTTAAATGCTTTATACTTTTGGGTAGTTTGACTTATATGCATCATGTCTTGGGAGTCGGGAGGCCTGATAATTTATTCCGGCAAATTACTCAGACCCACTAATTGACCTAACAGAAGTTATTGAGTCTGTGTAAGTTTGCTGCTTGGCTCAGATCCACCAACGTCAGCAAGATCTCACCTCTATTATCTCCTGAAGAACCAGGTTCAATTAACTGCTGTTTCAATTCAGACGACCCGCTAAATCTGTTTAAGCGATCCCGAAGGTTTTTGATATCAGTGAAGGAGGTGTGGCCCTACCTAAGTGTGAGTGTGGCAGAGTGCAATCTTACCTTTGAAGCAGGAGAGGAGAGCGCTGATGTCTTTTAAGTTGTCCCAATCCAAAAGGTGGGATCAGTTTATTTGAAGAAAAATTGGTCCAAATGTATACAGGGTTTTTACCTTCTCTCGTTACAACATGACAATCCTACAAAACATATCATGCTGTGGTCATGTTCTAATATGAAACATCAATTCACAGTTTTACATGTATTACACTAAATTGTAACTTCAACTGCCCAATTCAGTTGTCACATTTAAAATCGTCCGACAGAATTTAGAGGCATCTCCTCATAAATGACCGGTGATAATAAAAAGCACATTCAAACTTTCATTCAACAAATCAATTCATAAACACATTTAGTCCCGCATGAATTGGGAGGGCCTTTCCTCACAGGTGGCAGGGTGCTAAACTTTCAACACACATCAATTCATTCAGCTTTCAACAAATACATTTACTCCGCATTCAACAAAGAAATTCAAGCGATAGTTACCAAGTTTGAGAGAACCTAACCGAGGCAAAAACCCAGCTCTCCACGGAGAGAGCTTACCGGAGAGAGCATATGGGGAACCCCCCCCCCCCCCCCCCCCCCCCCCCTCCTCTCTCGAGTTTGCTCCCTCTCTGCTAGTGTTTTTATGCTCGAAACAGGACAGAAAAACCTAAAGACACCTCCTCCATATCCATATTTGTGGAAAGTGGGCATGGCCTCTGATGTACAGGTCTTGCAAAAATATTATTCTCGGCTATGGCACAAATCAATCAATCAATGTTTATTTATATAGCCCAATATCACAAATGTGACATTTGTCTCAGTGGACTTTACAGTTTGTACAGAATATCAGTATGACAATACGACACCCTCTGTCCTTAGACCCTCACATCGTACAAGGAAAAACTTCCAGAGAAAAACCCACAGTTTAAAGGGAACATGGGAGAAACCTCAGGGAGAGCAACAGAGGAACGGACAGACGTGCAATAGTTGCCGTGTGTAAATTGAAAAGATAATACATTTACAACATAGGTAGACCAAATGTTTGGAAATGCAAGTGTCTATAATAGGAAGATGAATCCACGAGGATGTCAGCAATCTTGTGGGAGCCATCAGGGAAGTAGTATGGTGAGAGTCTGGCAGGACCGCAGAGACAGGTTCAGCCACGACTCGAAGACTCAGATCCAGTGCTCAGGATCCAGGACACACGACCACAGCAACAGGATTAGCCTCGACTCAGGATCCCGGCGTATATATGGACACAAAAAAGAGATTTGGGGGAAACTGGGTTAATCGGAACATGAGAGTACACAGGTACAAAGGCCTTTTTGGGGCCTCAGTCTTTCCCCAAAAAGTCAGGAGCCCACCCCCTGTGCACTGCTGTGGGAAGAAGAAACTGTCTCCCCTCC
>NC_136901.1:34500061-34685712 GCF_949606895.1 Notothenia rossii | reverse complement strand
ATCAGCAATTCTCTAACAGGGCTGGAATAGAGGGATATGAGGGATGTCTAAAATGCATGATCTGTTTGGTATTTTTAGCAAAACACATCATAGGCATGTTTTATATATATTTTTATATGTCTGAGACCCTTAATATATGCATAAAAATAGTATGATAGGAGACCCTTAAATTAAATGAAGAACACTTACTGTTTGTGTCTCACAGTATTCTTCAGCAGCCAGAAGAGACATGGCCTCCTCAAAGTACTGCATTTCCTCCACAGACAGATCTGCCAGTCTGCGCACCTCTTGGTACGACCACAGTTTGTTGCACTGTGTGGTCCCCTCCCCACCGCAGGGCATCTGAATTTATAATAACCCTTAAAACCAAAAAGACAAGAACATGTTTTTTAGTATTACAGAAAACTGGTGCACACGACTGGGCCTTCAAAACATGATTTATGTGGGTAGAGCGGGGAAAACAGGATGTTTACTGCTCAAATGATTGCAACTAGACAATATGCTACTTCCTTTGGCAAACCTGGAGGACCTTTGGTATAACGTCATTCATACTAGTGCAGTAAACCGTACTCTACTGCAACCTTTTTATTCTACTTTCTTATCTATATTTTCCTTATTTATGGAATGAAGTTTTCTCGGTTGATGTTTCTTGAAATACTTTAGGAAACATTCAGTGTTGCAGAAAAGTTTTACTTTTGATTATTGGGTTTTACATTTTATTTTACAGCCAGTTTTCTCCTTTTAGCTTTTACTCTGTGCACTGTTGCTGATTCACGCTCATCAGAAGCATCAGTAAACAGCTGTTTCTTTAAGCATACATCTCTATTGCATTAGATTTAGCATCTTATTTAAAGTGATACTAACCTTAAATACTGACTTCTTTATTTACAGAGAACATGTCTTGCACTTGCCAGTAGGTGGCAGAGTAAGCATAGAAGTGTTGCTGAGCCTCCCAGTGGACAAAATAAACATGCTCTTACATTGCAATCTATTTATAACATAGCAACATGCTACCAACTGTCTTTTTAACCCACTGTCTCTTTCCCAATTTGAGTTTCCCAGTGTTTTCAGGACATACATCATCCAGCTGGCTGCGACACCATTGTGTGAGGGAGTCGGGGGTGACGGCGTGGCCGCAGGACATCTCTGCTCTGAGACCGTCGTCTTCATCACACACTGGATCCAGGTCGTCCTTCCTCTTCACAAACTTCAGGGTGGTGTCCCGGGGGTCGTACCTCTTCTCCACCTGCTCCTGTCCCCGCATGCTCATCGTGATTGTCCTGTAAGTGGACAAAAAACAATGATTTCTGACAATTGAGATTTAAATGAACACATTTTTTTTCTTTTTATTGTTTTTTGTATTACTTCAGTTTGTGGCATTATTGTGCTTTGAACTACAACTCCCAAAATGTAGGCGCTTTGAGTTACACATGTTGACATGAAATCAGTCAGTTATAGGCTATAACGAGTTGTTTTGAGCATTTTAGTTTACAGATTGGCAAACATACTTGGCCCTTTACTTTTTAGAAGTCCCTCTTCACAATGACCCAATGAGTGTACAGACAACTATCACTGGAAAACTGTTTTATTGAACAATTGTGTTTATTCTATGCAGGTGCTGGAGTGATAGGTGGCATAATGTGGATTTATTTATGTTAATTGACTAAGCTATTTATATCTGATATATAATTAGTCATCTGAAAACTTCTGAACATAAGGTGTTGGAGATACACTTGTTGCTGCTGACAAGACAAACATCTTGGCTCTGATATTTTTTCAGCTTACTGAGCTCATAGATCTGACTCACTGAACAGAAACTTAGGGAATTTTCCAGCTGGTTCACGTTCACATAAAAGTACATAGAGTAGAACTCAGTATTTATTCAGGCAGTGTGTGTATGATCATATCAATACACATGTGTTCGGTTATGCATATATTTTAGTATATGTTATGCTAAGTATTTCTTTGGAAAGCCCTTTGTGTTGATGGCTTAAAAAGTGAACTACAAACAAAATATATACATATCATTGATATGAAAATCAACTTGTCAACCACGTAAAACATTCATTTTTATTTATTGTATTCACAAACACTAAAAGACACTTTGCACATCTAATGTTAGAGTCTTATTCTGAAAAGCTACCTCAATATAAATTTCAATTCAGTTTAACCAACTTACATTTTAATTATTAGAGCAGTGGTGGATAGTTACATATACACTTACTAAAGTACTTGAGTACAATTTTGAGGTACTTGTACTTTCCCTGAGTATTCTCAGTTTAGGCTACTTTATGTATTCCACTACAATTTAGAGGCCTATATCTTACTTTTTGCTCGTTACATATTTGACAGCTTTTGTTACAAGTTATTTTGTAGCTTTAGATGATTAGCTAACACAAAGTCTAAATCAATTTTTAAATAAACGTTGACATATATTTTTAAGTTAAGATGTCCAGCAGCAGTATATAAAGATATTCAAATTAGATCTACCGTTACCAGTTGAGATAAAAACACATGAATAATCATAATAGTAACCCAGTAACTCATGTGATTCTATACTTTTGGTACTTACAGTATATTCGGATCATGCTTATTCTATTGTACTTTTACTTAAGTAAGATTTAGAATGCAGGACTTTTGCTTTTAACAAAGTCATTTTGTATTGCTACTTTTACATAAGTACAAGATCTCATTACTTCTTACACCACTGGCCTACAGTTTGTATTACACGCAGTGAATAAAACTGAATTGACCGATAAATATATATATATGTATAAGAGGAAGTTATGTCTTACCTTGTTATTGTTGTTGTCAAACCGGAAGTAGCAACAATTCCGGACAGTGATTTCGCTCAAGTTCAAAACCCAGTGATTAAGTTAAAGTCTCCAGGGTCTCCATGCAGCTGAAATATTATCGATCTTTTCTCAGGTTTGCGTTTCCTCCCTCCTTCAAATACTCTCTGAAAACGAAAGTGAAAGGAAGGAATCCGTCGGTTAGATAAGCTGCACGGTGAGTCGTCTCGTGTTTACCCTCCCATGTCACTAAATAAGAAGTGGCAATGCGTGTTATTATGAGTTATCGTGTACGTGTGGCTATCACTTTATATTTAATATTATAGCTTACTTTTGTCATTTGCTGAACGATTTGTTGACACAAGATTGGGTAATGGAGGACTGAGATCCAACGTGGGTTTCCATAACACCCAAACAAACCAGCTGCGTTCACTCAGATTTTACTTATATAAAAGTACCAGAGTGTAAGAATACTCAGTTACAAGTCAAAGTTCTACATTCAAGATGTTACTCAAGTAAAGTACAAAAGTATTATCGTTAGCATGCACTTAAAGTATTAAAAGTAAAAGTACTCATTATGCAGATTGGCTCATTTCAGAAAAATATAGGGAAGGCTATATTATATGTTTTGATTATAATTATTGATGCATTAAAGTGTTATCAAAGCTGGTAAAGGTGCAGTTAGTTTTAATTCCTTTGTATGCTCCAGAAGTAACTAAAGTCTTATTTAAGTGTTGATTTACAGTTAAGTTCACATTTTACCTCTGAATTGTAGTTGGCTAGAAGAAAAATAAATACACAAGTATCTCAAAATTGTGATTAGGAACAGTACTTGAGTAAATGTACTTAGTTACTTTACACCTTTGCACGTAATATGTGTTTTCTTGGACTGAAGCGCCCTTTAGTTTCATCCTCTAGCTGCCATGCAAGATTATAAATCGATCAGGGCTTTCTTTTTCTAAATTTGTATTATTGTTCAACTCATTGCCATTCCATGCCTAGATATCAGGACGTTGTGTTATATTATTGGATTGTTAATAGCGATGCATTATTGTGTGCGAAGTGTCATGTCTAGTGGATGTAGAGCTACTTTGAACTATTGTGTATACTATTGCATGATTTATAGATAACAATGCGTAATATTTTATAAACTGATCAGAACATATTATTGTGTAAATCTGATGTGTTTTTTTTTTTTAAACTGTAACTGTCAGTTAAATGTAGAGTTATTGCAGTAACTTAGTTACTTTCCTTCAAAAAATGAAAGGTACTATTCTGCATTTAGAAACTATTAACATAATACTTAATCAGATGTAATGTCTGTCTCTATGTATGACTTAAAAAGTGAAATGGGAAAAATATATCATTATCTTCATAACTTTGCCAGTATGCTATTATCCAATTTCTGGTTTCTTCATGTTAAATTGTACACCTTGCATTCACAGCGTATCCACCCTCATGGTATTACTGTAGCTGCAATACAATTTCCTCTCCACCATCTTTCTTAACCAACAAAACACTATCATAATACATGCACAGACATCTTTAAAACTCCTGTCTTTTTACTTTTCACTGTTATTCTATTGTTGTTGATGATTCCGTAGCTAGTTTATTAGCATTGAGTGCAAAATAAGGCCATACTCTAAAAAACTAAACTGTGGCCATTGAAGTTTTCCCTGCTTGCTGTCTCTTAACTTCTGCTGTATGTTCTTCAACAGGATGAGTCGATACATAAAAAAAAACATTGTTTCAAAACATTTTCATTTGAAAGGCATCAGGTATGACGTTGTTGAAAAATTCAGAGAGAAACTTGACAGCTTCACTATCTCAGGTAGGTGACATGACATGATGCCACTCAAACATGCTTTTATGTGTCTGAGTTTTTATGATAAAGTGTCTAATTTGACTATTGTCTCCTTAGATTACCATGGCCTTAACAGTCCAGGTCTGACATGCTATCTGAACAGTATTCTTCAGGTGCTTTACATGACCGAAGACTTCCAGGAGGCTGTACAACAGTTTGTAACCTTGACTTTATTTTTGATTGTTTTTAAAGTTTAGACTGTTAACATCAAATGAAAACCAAAATAAATGTTTTTTTTTAATTATAGGAATAGATTGACGTGCTGGAAACCATATATGTTTGTATTTTATAATGAAGCTGGAGCCAGCAGTTTGCTAGCTTAGCTTAGCAAAAAGACTGGACCAAGGGGGTTAGCCTAGCTCTGTCTAATGCTAACAACACACAACTACCAGAGACTCTTAAATTAAGAAAATACAAAACCTAAAAATAACATGTTGTAGTGTTACGAGCAGTGGTCAAGTTGTAAAAAAAAGCCAGGGGGGATGGTGGATCTGCATGCCCCCCCCCCAGAGATTAAAAACAAAAACTAACCTGCAATTCAGGGTAGTTGAGTAGACTGGATATATGTTTGGTGCTGACTGCCTTAAGGGCCCTTAATTTGATCTGATGACAGCGCATTTGGTGGGAGACCAACGTTGTACCCTTTTGATTAGTGTTTAAGCACAAAGATAATTATTATATTCTATTACTGTAAAACAACTTGCATGCTATGGATATATTACGTGTCAGATACTCCTGTCATTGATCTTGACCAAGGCACCTCAGAATTAGAGTTGGTCCCATGGCTACCACTGCTCCTACATAGTTAGGGTAAATGCAGAGGACACATTTTCCCACTGGGTGCAAGTGCAACTTCAACTTCAACTTCACACTCACAATACCTATAAATCTACTGGGAATTCATCCATTAAATGTTGAAACAAAACCTCACAAAACATTGAACATGAATCCTCTCTAGTCAAGTCAATTTTAATTCAAGTGCAAGAACATGGATTAAACAAATGTACTATTTACAAAATCTGAAAATAATACATATAATATGATATACAAATACAAATAAACAGTTTTATTCAATGGCTACCAACCCAATTCTCCCCTATACTGTAGTATCTCATAGGATCTTCCAAAGAGTTTCATAATCATGTTTTTTAATGACAACTTTCCGGGCTCTTGCTCTCAGATCATTAGCCAAGCTATGACTTTGAAGCCAAGACTTGACATAAACTTCTGGTTTGAACATTTGTAGTGGAGGGCCAACACACTTGATGAAAAGCAAGGCTGACATACTTTTTACCTCTAGCGTGCTTCTAGTTGTGTTTAAAATGTTCATCTGACTGAACCCACGCTCACACTCAGCTGTGGAGATGACCAGTGTGTTCACTGCTTGAAGGAGGGGTTTTAGCTCTTCTGGTGCTTGTGGTGTCATTTCATCAACAGTTTTGAGTTTTACCATATCAACATATTCCCTCATTCCTCTCTGAATTTGTCTGCCATCATCAAGCTTGAAAAAGGAGCAGAGTTCCTGTATTTCCTTTTCGGCATAACGAACACCACACACATCTGGCCAGTTTGATGGCTGCAGCACTTTGACATTGTCAAGAAAGCTCTGGTACTCTTCTTTGCTTCTCTGTTTTCCAGGCAGTGATCCCATTCTTGTCTCAATTTTAGCAGCCAAAGCATGAAAAAAATGTTGGTGGTTTATTTCTCTGCTGTGTCTTAAATTATTTGTTAGTGGCACCCCTTTGAATAGCTTCAAACCGATTGCAGTCTAAGCCACTTCTGCCGCTGGTCCAGGCTGCTCTGCCATGGACTTCAACACACGGACCTGCCGACTGAGTATTGCTACAGCCTTGGGGAGCGTCATGTTTCTGTCTTGAAGAGAGAGAGAGAATTCAGACAACTCTTCTAAAGCATCATACATGATTCCAAGATTGTGCACAAAGGTGACATTAGAAAGGCGATCTATTAAACCACTGAACATGCATTTCTCTGTTGAACTTCTTTTAGGATCAACTGAGGCATTGGAAAAGTGCTTGTGGATTGTGCAGGGTACTGCTGCCATACAGCTTTAATGGTCCTGTAACTGGATGCCACCCATCTAGTGCTGAGAATTCTCCCTATGTTCAGACACTGTAAAGCAAGTTCCTCACAACATTCAGTGAGCTCACGGCGGTTTTTGGCCGATGCATGATAGAGACTGTACACTTTGTCAAAGAAAAACTGGAAGTCATTCATCCCTACAGTTTCTTCAACAGCATCTCCAACACTCAGCTCAAGACGGTGGTTCATGCAGTGCCACACCATTACGTTTGGAAACTTTTCTACGATTTTGGTTGCAACACCTGCTTTACTTCCAAGCATTACAGAAGCTCCATCTGATGCAAAGCAAACAAAGCGTTCACTCAGAATAGCTTCAGAGAAGCCATGATGTGACAGATTTTTCATTAGAGCTTGATAGATTTCACCTGCATTGGTAGCAGAAAGCTCAACTAGATCCAAGAAGAATGTTAGGGGCTCTTCACTCATCCCTAAGCTCGCTCTAATATAAATGATCAATACTGATTTTTTACTGTCAGTTGTAGCTTCATCTATCATAACAGAAAGTTTTGTTCCACTTTGAAGGACCTTTCCAACTACTCTCTTTCGCATTTCATTTGCTATGTGTTGGCTGATTGTTGCACAGGAATAGTCTGAATGTAAAGTTCTTCCCATGTCTAGTCCATTCAAGACTTGCAGATCAATATCGGACGGTAGATCTGTGAAAGGCCTTCCAGATTTCACAATCTTGTAAACTGTACGAAATACCCTATCAGTAGTTAAGAAGTGATCCCTTTGCATTTCAGAAGTCAATGTTTCCAATGTCTTTTCTTTTGCTTTTTCCATGGTTTTCTCAGCTGCTTGGTGATAGTCTGACATTTTATGCTTGTGTATTTTCTTACGAAGAGACTGCAGCTGTGCTGCTCGGTTTGTACCATAGGCTGTAACCTTAACGTTGGACCACTCCTCAGCAATATGCAACTGGCTGCTCCCACCTGTACTTGGCCCAACCACTTTCATTTTCTGGCAGGTTAGGCAGCCAAGTTTTTTGCTTTGACATATTAGCCATGGATAATACTTGTTTTTCTCCCTGAACTTGGTAGATGTCCAGCATTCAGGGATATCTTGCTCATTATCTCCCTGGTTATTTTGGTCAGAATCATCGACACTATCTCGCCCTGCTTCTGCCTCCTCCTCTCTTCTTTTTTCTACCACAAAAACATAAAATCTATGTTAAAACCCCACTTGGTAAGATACATTTCCCCTCTTCGAAAAAGAAAAGTGTCTATTTAGAATTATCAAACCTGTTCCTTCTGCAGCTCTAGGCTCCTCTGCTTCTGCCTCCTCCTCTCTTCTTTTTCTACCACAAAAACATAAAATCTGTTAAAACCCCCCTTGGTAGGATTAGCTACATTTCCCCCTCTTCGAAAAAGAAAAGTGTCTATTTAGAAATATCAAACCTGTTCCTTCTCCAGCTCTAGTCTCCTCTGCTCTCCTTCCTGCTTCCTCGCCATGATTATCCTCTATATGAAGAAAACAACGGCATTATGGTTTTGTTAGAATGAGCAGACAGTGAAGTAGGCCTACTGTCAAGTTGTGTTTTTTTTTCATATAAAATAAGAGCGATGACATTCAACCACCAGAAGCCGCTATCACACGATTCGGAGGCATGCATCACATTTAAAGCTTTTTAAGTAATACATTTTGGTCGCTCACAGTGACTAAAGGTGCAATTTTCACACTTAATTTATATTATATGATCTCACTAAAATGAATGGAAAGCTTATCAAACAAAGTGCTTAAATCACTAGTGGATACATGATCATCGAATTGATACACAAAATCAGCCTAAAGATCCTCCAGGAACCTTAATTCAAATGGGTTCTTTCGGAACCAGTTTTCATACTGAAGAATCCCAAACTTGGACTATCTACCATCCTTAACTGAACTTCACCGGCTGTTTCAGGAACCGTCAACGACACCTGTTCTTCTCTGTGTTCTTCTGCCCCTGTCGTCTCTGCTTGTACACTAGCTTGCTCTGCCTCATCCTAAATTACATTTAATTTTTTTCCCCGACTGAACATGTCTAGGCTAGTTAAGTGTGTTGCTTATGCGGTCGCCGAAGCAGTAAAGAGCTGTGGGAAACCCTGCGAGATATTCCATGTGAAAAAGAAATCAAATCTGACATTAACTTTGTGAATATAAGAAAGGTCTAACCTGACGTTGGTTACTATAGCAGCTAGTACTAGCTGCTTGGCGTTAGGCTAGTTAACAAGAAAAAAAACGTAAGCTCCCAAACTATAACTCTGTTGTTATCGCCTCTGTCCAGAGATTACACATTTGGTGACATATCAAAAGTATTCTTGACTTACCTTCAGTGGTACTTTTTGTCCTCTTAAAGCCGAAGTAGTCCCTCAGGTCAAGCTGTCCTTGTCGCTTACTGGCCATGATGCTTGCACAGGCTGCGCTGCTATCGTTGACGCTGACTGACTTGACATCAATTTCGTGATCGTGATATGTGCACGAGCCCCTCGTCCACAGTATTTTAGCGGCTAAAATAATGTGGACGAGGGGCACGTGACGTGCACATATAAAATGTAGAATGTTGAAAATTAAACATTGGCAATATTTCCACATTAATTGATCAAATAACAGGGGATGGGAAGGGGGGATGGCCGTTTCATAAGGGGGATGGTTTTGACCATTTTAATACCTAAGGGGGATGCCATCCCCCCCCATCCCCCCTCAACTCGACTACTGGTTACGAGGGGTTACGTGTCTGAATATTTCTTGTTTGGTTATCAGGCAACACTAGTTAAATGCCATCCACTTTCCAGTCTATATGCTAAGCTAAGCTAACCTGCTGATGGGTCAAGCGTCTTATTTCCTGTCACAAAAATGAAAAGCTATTACTTTAAGAAAGATTTGTCCAAGAAAATCAGTGCAGTACAAAATGATGTGACTTTGCTTGATTGATGAGGTGCCGCAGTAAAGATTCAACAACCATTGACTCACAGCTGGAAGGACTGTTTGCTGATTTACGAAAAAGAATTGCCAAAACACTTGACGTCACAGAAAAACTGGGGATCACTAATGGTAAGTTTCACTGTAGGAGCTCGAGTGTTAAAATCCTGCAAACCCTCGAGCCTGGTACTGACTCTGCATATGTTAATAATTATATTTTCTGTCCTTAAAAATACTTTCAGTATATGAGCAACGCGATGCTGCTGAGTATTTTGAGAAGATCCTGTGTATGACCAGTCCGGTTGCAGCTCAGGTACGGATAGCATATGAAATAATTTGTATATCTAATATTATCTTAGTTATAGATGTATATTTATACACCATACTCTACCCTGCTCTTTATATATCCAATTTAAAAAAAAAAATTATTAGACAGGGATTTTTAAAAGTATGTCAGCTTATATCTTTTTTAATTCTTATACTAGTTTTTGATATTATATTTTTGTTTGTATGTGTAGTTTTTTAATATCTAGGTGTGCAGAGTTGAGCCTAGGCATTTCATTGTACAGTGCAACCGCCCGGTATAATGTTCATGCAGCATTCAACACTTTTATTTCATGAAAGTGGAGATCATTATCAACAATTTAATAAAGCAGCTCATTATATTAATTGTGGATTCATCTGCAGTTTTTTTCTTGATCAATATATTAGTTGTTTGGTTTGTAAACTGTTATTAAGTGGTCAGAAATGTGCAAAATTATTACTTTTTAAAGTCTTGGGATTTTGGACTTTTAAGTGTTTTTGTTTTGTTAGCAGAATCTTAATTTTTGAAGTTACTTGTAGCAGATGTATTGCAGTATAATGTACACAATTTAGTTAAATTCCACTGCTATTTGATACTTAAAGAGCTACATTTCAGTGTAATATTCCCTTAGCAGTCTCTTTAATACCAAGTTTCACAGCAGTTATGAACCTCTGATGTGTCTTTGTGTCTAGATATTCAAAGGGGAGCTGAATCACATCACAACATGCCTAAAGTGCAAAGAGAGGAACCAGTCCAGGAGCTTTTTTTGGGTTCTGCCACTTGCAATAGAAGACTTGCGTGGTCACATCTACAGCGTGGTACTGTGTGTTCCTTTCACGAGAATAAGCGCTGTGTATTTGTTTCCAATGCAGGCAGGTTGAATATATGTACCATGTTTACAGGAGAAAGGGTTAAAGGCATTCTTCAAGGGGGAAAAAGTCAGCGGGGACGACAAGATGTACTGCAACCGGTGCAATAAAAAGCAAGACGCAGTGTTGGTGGGTATTTAAAATCATCAGATACCAATGAATTTACAAATATTGTGTGAATCCCAGTTAATATATTAACTTATAATAGAGTGCCACAGTGACGCGTCCTAAAACCCGGAAGTAAACTCCTTCCGGTTCCTTCGACAAAAACGCAATGCAATTTTTTGATAGGATTTTGGAAAATAGCTAGAAATAAGGTCTGTGGTTTACACACATTTAAGAGACGGATCACGTTTTGTTCAGCCGGATAATATCCACATGTCTACCCTACTTTTATAATTTTCTAATTGTAAATCTAATCGCCAGAAGCAAAATGCTAACGTTATGCTATAAACGAACTACAGCAGTGTCGCTGCTTCAACGTCACGCCAACTTAAGATCCATATTAAAAAATACAGATTCTAAATGGTAAAAAGTGTTTGTTGTAACAGTTTGCAGGAGGCAGGTACTTGCTTTCAAGCAGAACACGGGGAAAAACAAATTTAGCGGGAGTGTTTACGTGTTGGGTGTAAAGACGTACAACGGCCTCGACAACTTCTGTAGTCCTATTCAGCTACTTGTTAACAACCATTGTTTTTCAAACACGAAAACTCTTCAGAAATCACCAGTGGGGTCACTGCTGATGTATTTAATGTCGTAGAACAAAACGTGATCCGTCTCTTAAAGGACCGTATTTCCAGCTATTTTCCAAAATCCTATGGAGATGAGAAATTGCATTACTTTTTGGCAAAGGAACCGGAAGTGGTAAAATGCTAACTTACTTCCGGATTTTAGGACGCGTCACTGTGGCACTCTATGTCTAATACATCGCCATTAGGGGTGGGAATCACCAGGCTCCCCACGATACGATACTATCGCGATACTTAAGCCACGATACGATAGTATTATGATTCTACGATATGCTAAGTATTGCAATACGATATATTGCAATATTGCAAATCACACGGGTCATATCCATGTCCGTCTTCCCTTCCTGGTTAAAAAATGTATTTGCAATATGAATAGTTTATGTAAATAACCCAATTTGTGTTCTTTGAACCTAAAAAGGAGATAGCATTGTTTAAGGTTTATATAATAAAATCGATACTTGGCATCCGTGTATCAATACAATATCGCCAAACAAAGTATTGCGATACTATGCTGTATCGATTATTTCCCCCACCCCTAATCGCCATGCATCTCCAGTGCTCCCCATTAAACATTGTTCAACATCATTCCTGACCCCTGATTTAGATTCTCTGAAGTCACTAATATGTTAAGTGACTTTGCAACTCTTGTGCGTGATGTTTTCATTATCTGTTCTAGCAATGTGAGGTAACAACACATCCAGGGATTTTGACCCTCCTGTTGAAGAGATTCAGCTTTGACTACAAGCTCAGGTGTTACGTTAAGCTCCACTGCAACGTGGATGTCCCGAAATCTCTGTTCATCGGGGTATGTTTCCCTATATACGTCTTGATTTCAGCAGCAGATTCTTTGATTTCTTAAACGTGGTGATTTGCTTCATTTCCCTTTTTGCAGAAATGCAAATATGACCTCTACGCTTTAGTGAACCACTTTGGGAATCTAACAGGGGGTCATTACACTGCACACATCAAATCTATTGAAACGGACACGTGGTATCACTTTAATGACAACATTGTTAACATGGTAAGGAGGCTAGTTTCTCTATATGCAGTCAGGTGTCACATATCTATGCTCAGTTAAACAGTACAACATTTACTGTAATTGTTTTTGAATCACACAGGTTCAACCACCACTCATTGGGGCTGAAAATCACTCCCTGAGGTCCTGTACAGCTTACCTCCTCATGTACAAGAAGGGTGAGTTGGAAAATGTGCAGTTCTAGTTTCTAATATTTCTTATTCGAGTGCTATTAATGATCTAGATTTTGTTTTAGTGTTGGTGATATCAGCCATATTTTCTACCTATGTTTGAATAAAATGCAACTAGATGTCACTCAGCCTGTGGTGTTAAAAAAGGCAAAAAAATACTCAACAGAAATATATATATATTCTCAGAAACCTTACGCCGTTACTTAAGGAGCCAGGAACTAGGAAAAAAGCCTCACTTCCTTGAGTAGATGAACGCTTACTTCTGCGCGGTGATATGTTAAGTGGGTGTTTGGTAGTTAGTAAATAGTTCCTGAAAGCTGCTCACGACAAAGTCTGTTGATTATTTGAGTAACTAGGTTAGGATTTTTGGAAAGAGACATTCCTTTCAAGTTTTTCAAAATGATTTGTATCGCTTTGAGCACCACAAGTTGAATGCCATCCAGTTCCATTCAAGAGTAAGCAGACTTCCCCATACCTCTAAAAACGTGCATAAAAAAGCTAGAGTCTAAACACTTTCCCTTTAAGTCCAAGGTGATAAGGCCTAATTCAATAACAACCCTTCTTATTTCTCTTCAAAGTGAGCAGACATCCTGAACAAAATGATGAAAGCGAGGATGATCTCCATTCACATTCAGGAGTCGATGCTGAAGGAAGACAAGACGAGACAGAGAGAGGAGAGCTTCCTGTTCCTCATCATCAACTCAATGATGGAAGCTGCCATGGAGGGGGAAACCTGAAGCTCCTGAATGCACCGTGTGTGAAGCCAGACAGAAAAGACTCTGGAGCAGATGGAGACTGTTTGCAATCACACAAGTCAGATTTTCCAACGCTACAAAAGAGTCACAAGATCAGACAGCAGCTTGATAGGAACTCAGAGGAGCCCATGCAGCTTTTACACACCAGAGGGAAACACTCTGAACATTTGGGAAGACACGAGATGAACCATGTGTTAGAGCAATCCACAGAGAAAAGACTGGAGGTGAATGAGACTGTCTGGGGAACACAAAAAGCTAAAGGAAGCCTTAGAAATAGAGTCAAACATGGGGAAGCAGAAGAACATTTGTGTAGTTCTGATGTGAAGTCACTTCCTGTTTCCTCTTCTTCTTCTTCACTTACATACTTGAAAGGACACAGGACGATTAAAGTTTGCATGCAGCCATCCATTAAGTGTAACAACTCTCCAAAACTATGCAGAAAATCCAACAATTCGATGAAAGACGGGGAGACCATGCAACATGCTGTGACTGCAGATTGCACACAAACTGTGAGAAAAGAAGGGAAAAGTCCTGAAGATAGAGGACAGTCTGCAAAGAGCAGGGACAGAGACAGAAGAGCGCCATGGAAGTGATTAAATGACAGGGATAATATCTGTATCTTTGTCATAAGTGGCTTGGATTTTTTAAATATTTTGATATGTTAATGCTTTTTAAATAGAGCATTTATTATAAACTTTGAATACATGGCTTTTTTTTTACGTGAATGCAGTCAAAGAGATTTCTAACTAGACTTCAGAGACGTTGCATGAGAATTGAAAGGCGGGTGCGTGTACCTTTAAGATTAAGAACGAAACTGAAAGTATTTATTCAGTTTGTCGGTGTCGGTAATCTGCAACCAAATAAAGGAACCCAAACAGCAACACCGCAGAAATGGCTGTGACAATCTTCATTAAAAACGAGAAGGGTCTGTTATATCCAGTGGTGCTGGACGATACTGAGTTTCAGGGCACTAAAGTGCTGGATCTGAAACACAAGATTGCAGCTCTCGAGGGAACTCCAGGTATGATCACTATTGAAATAGCCGCTGTGACGCAGATTATAGCCTACATGCTTAAACCATAAAGTTAAAATGTAACCATGTTCCGGGTGATTAACGTGTTTTGCCATTTGATTGAAGGCGTCAGAATGTAGTGGGTTACAGGACCTTTGTTTGTTGGGTTTTTTAAATCACATATAGCCCACTTCAGAACATTTATAAGCTATTAATTATAACCGAGAAGTCAGATGTGTGTTTAGGTCAGTATGGTTATACTGTAGCAGTCAAATGTCGTATTCATCAGTTTTACAGTTTTTTACCAAAACGTTGACATCCTGTGACAGAGGCTGCTCACTTATTGGTTGCATTCACATGCTGCAGGGTTTCAATGAGCTGAATGGCGTTTCGTGCTATAGAAGAGAAGAAACCCCAATATTCATTTATAGATCAATGCAGAATGATATATTAACTTTCCTGTTTTGCTGATTTTGTCTGGAGAGTGTTAACATATAACCTTCAAAACCATCTACCACCGTGCACCTCGGTAAATTGGCAGCATGCCGTGAACGAGGAATTGTTAACCAGCAGTTCCATTAAAAAAAAATGTAAACTACAATATTTGCTTATAAAATAGAGTGGAGCAGATATAGAAAGTGGCATGATAAAGAAATACAATAGAGAAGACTCACTCAATTATGGTACAAGTAGGCCTACCCTAAGTTTGGAGGTTGGGAGTACATTTAGATAAATTTCCATTCCACCAGGAATTAGTAGGACTGCAGGTCTAAAAAGCAATTTAAAATGACCTAAGAAATATATCTCTTCTATAGAAATGTTGTCAGTGGCTGGTTTTGACCCCCTTTCTTTGTACGCGTGTGTTCCTGTGTGTCCATGTTTTAGAGTCAAAACAGCGACTGATCTTCGCAGGCAAGCAGCTGGAGGACGACTTTCTACTATCACACTACAGAATTCAAAATGAAGCAACCATTCACATGATGTTAATATTGAGGAGTGGAGGTTGTTCTGGGGGCCCGGGAGATCCGGGAGATCCTGGAGTGGGTGACGGGGATGGGAAAAACAGAAGTATGGAAAAGCTCTGGTGGTTATTTTAAAACCTTCCCTGGACAGAACTGTTCCCTGGAGACATTTCAATAACAAACCAGAGCTTCACACAAGTGTCCAAACGATTATCCCATATCACACTCCCTGGATTTTAGTGTAAAACCAATATTGGATTAATGTTTTAATTTCGTATGTCTTGTTATGCGCCTGCTCTGTGTGTGGACTGTTTAAATTGTTTGAACAGGGAAAGTTAATGGATGTGTCTCGCACCTTGATTTGTTTACACAACTATCAGGGAGTGCCTTAAAGTGCAAATCACTGGCCGTTTCTCAATCTCGAGGATACTGGCTTCCAAGCCAATATTTCAAGGATGTTACGTCATCGAGTGCCGCCGAAGTACTGTTCCAATCTCCAGCATACTGGGAATTCCACCGAGGCTTCGTCCTTGGTTTGGGGGAAATTTCGAGGCTGCACATGGGTAGACTTCGCGTCCTTAAAATCCCCACAATGGGAAACGACTCGCTGGTATCTCGAGCAGAGCGCTCATTGGTGGTTTTTACACCGTGCTGCTGCTGGCTCGGCAAAAGTTGTTGTTTGGTGTCAGTTTTACGTCGCCACTTCCATTCACATTTTTCATCATTGTTCCACAATGTTTATCATCATGAAATTAATATCTATATATGTTATACTATACTTGCACTGCTTACCGTTTTTATACTTTATATATCTTAGCATATTCATACACACTGTTCATACTGCTCACAGGCTGCTGTGTATATCTAGTGTATTCATACCCCTCACTGTTTATTCATCATTCACTTCATTCTATCTTTTATTCTGTAGATTGTGTACATTACTTTTCACTTTACTGCTTGTTGCACTCCTGGTTAGAAGCTAAACTGCATTTCGTTGTCTCAGTACCTGTAATCTGTGCAATAACAATAGAGTTGAATCTAATCTTGAGCAGGAACAAATGTATTTACTTAGTATATCTGACATTAACAATTAAACACATGTGTGCATTCTTTATAAATGCAAACCGAGTCAAGCCGACTCCGGAGGTGGCGGTATGCACCTTAAAGTTGTTTGCAATCCGCCAAAAAACCGAGAGAAGAAGAAGAAGAAGATTTTTTTGATTTTTAAAACAAAATTTTATTTCCATTTGTTTTAACTATACACCGAAACAAAAAACAAAAAACATTACACAAATCAAATAAATAAACAGATTTTCACGTCTACCAAATAAATGTCATTTGAAAACGTTTTACCCATTTCAAAACATCATCTTTTACACACCTTAAAAACAAAAAAATTCACCTACCCTTTAAAACTTCAATATTAGAGTCATTTTCCCCCAGTGAGCACAGAACCTGCCCAACAGCCCACACATCCAGAAACCCCTGTAGATGATTGATCAGCGTATAGTATGCATGCTCTACCCTCAGACGCGCTGCCACCAGCCCCCTCAGACAGAGCACTGCATCCGTCCACCCTACTCCAGCAAGTTTGTTCTTCCTACTTTTCCAGATTGCTAATTTTGCATTAGCAAACAAGAAATTGATCAATAGTAGGATTTCCTTCTTTTTCAGGATGTATTTGGGGCCATGGACAAAAAGTGGTATGGAGAAAACCTCCCCGAACCCCTCCACCCACTCCTGTAACATTTTTTTAAGACCAGCCAACCGGGGACAGGACACCACTAAATGCTCCAATGTTTCTGCCATAAAACAGAACGGACAGCCCCCCCTTGTGCCTGGGTCAAAATGAGCCCTGTATTTGTTAGTGGCTATTGCACCGTGTATAATTCTCCATTGGATGTCAGCCATCCGTTTTTCAACGGGAGACTTATACAGGATCCGCCAGCTGCCCTGAGGGGAAGAGCCCAAACCAAACACATCTGTCCACCTCGACTCTCTGACGCCTGCGAGCGAGCTGAGGTTTAGCACCTTTACGCAGCTAAGATATAGCTTCTTCCCATTGCAGGAGCTGAACATTCCAGGTGTTAGAGTCCCCAGTGATAGCAGGAGACCATCCTCTTCTCTCCATTCCCCCACCGCAGGACCCACCCTCAAGGCAGGAAAAACATAATCATGTCCCTTTCTCCACTGGTCGGCCAGATCTGCATCCAGAGCAAAAGTCCGGTGGGATGGCGACAGCGACTGCCACACCTCTTCTACCAGGTTCTCCAGAACTCGAGTTGATCGAATGCCCGTCACCTCAGCCAGTTTTTCCGTGGAGATCCCTGTCAAATGGCCAAGTTTTACCACTCCCGCTTCAATGAACGCATTTTTTAGGGCGGCTGAAGAGAAAATGGTTCCGGAAAGAAAACCAGTGTCAAACAGGGGCTCCTCAAACAGCCACATCCCAGGCCGGGGGTCGGGTGGTCTGGTAAAACTCAGAATCTTCCAGGCATTGATGACTGAGCAGTAAAAAGGTGCAAGTCCAGTTATCTTGTACGCAGGGGCCTTCAGCAGAAACAGGTGTTTATCAAAACCAAAGCCCCCTGCCCTCCAGAGCAACAGCCGGGCCATAGCCAGCCAGCAGGGAGAGGCACCATACAGCAGCCGCTGAGCTGCCTGCAGTCTAAAAGCAGCAGTCCTCGCAGTAATGTCCACAAGGCCCTGCCCCCCCTCCGCCACAGGGAGGTACAGGACCGATGCTGGCACCCAGTGATGACCCGACCAGAAGAAATCCACGAGGAGCCGCTGCAGTTGTTTCATGAGGTCCGGCGGTGGGGTTAACACCTGGAGTCTGTGCCACAAAGATGAGGCAACCAGATTGTTGGCTACAAGAACTCTTCCCCTGTAGGACAGCTGGGGTAGCAGCCATTTCCATTTAGCTAATTTTGCTTGCACCTTTCCCAGCAATCCCTCCCAGTTCTGTGCCACCATGTCCTCAGACCCCAACCAAACTGCCAGGACCTTTAAACCCTCGTTTCCCCAGCTGAGGTTACCAGGAAGACTGGGCCTATTTTCTAAACTCCACTGACCTACCAAAACTGCCTCACTCTTCTCCCAGTTAACTTTGGCTGAGGCAGCCTTCCTATACAAAACTAAACTGTCCTGTAGCTCCTGGATATCCCGCTGACCCTGGATAAAAACACTGACATCATCAGCATAAGCTGATACAACCACCGGGGGGGCCTGAGCTGACACTGGCAGACTCAGGCCCCTCAGCCGGTTTCTAAGCCTGCACAAAAGTGGCTCGATGGCAATACTATATAATAGGCCTGAGATAGGGCAGCCCTGCCTGATCCCCCTTTCAACTGGTACAGGTCTGCTCAGCCCTCCCCCCACTTTCACAACACAACATGCATCACTGTACAAACACTTCACCCAGGACAAAAAATGCTCCCCAACACCAAAAGCCTGCAATGTGGCAGCCAGAAAAGTGTGATCCACACGATCAAAGGCCTTCTCTTGGTCAATAGAAATAATACCAACATTTATATTGTACAGTTTGCAAACATCAAAAGTGTCTCATCAAAAACAAATTGTCCACAATTGATCTGCCAGGGATGCAATATGTTTGATCAGTACCAACAAGAAGTTCGATAAAACACTTCAGTCTGTTAGCTAAAACCTTTGACAGTATCTTATAGTCCGTACATAAGAGAGCCACAGGTCTCCAATTCTTCAGCAGGGTTAGATCTCCTTTCTTAGGCAACAGTGAAATCACTGCACGCCTACAGGAAGCTGGAAGAGTTCCTTTCCCAAAGGACTCCATCAATACATCCAACAAATCATGTCCTAAAATGCTCCAAAAATGTTTAAAAAGGTCTGCAGGTAAACCGTCTATGCCCGGAGCCTTGCCGGAGGCCATCTGTGTCACCGCAGAGGTCAGTTCCTCCAGCGTAATGTCAGAGCCCAAGGTGTCACTTTCGGCTGGACTCAGCTGTGGAAGACCCTGAAAAAGTTCATCAGCGGCTTCCACGTCACAACCTTCGGCTTTGAACAGGTCCGTGTAGAAGGACACTGCATGTCTCCTCATCTCAGCAGGTTCAGAGGTTACCTGTCCATCGGGAAGACGCAGACATACCATCTGCTTCCTTTGGCCCACAGACCTCTCCAGGTTGAAGAAAAAGGTGGTTGGTGCATCAATGTCTCTCATGGAAGTAAAACGGGCTCTAATCAGAGCTCCCTTGGCCTTCTCCTGAAGAAAACAGTTAAGCTGTTGTTGTTTTAGGAGGGACTGTTCTATATTTCGAGCAGACACACTCTCCAACTCTCTGATCTCTCTCTCTAACTGCTCTATAGCTCTCCTAATGTTTGCAGTGGAGTAGGCTGTATACTGTTGACAGAACACTCTAATCTGAGCCTTTCCTACCTCCCACCACTGACTCAGGGAGGGAAAAGACTCTTTCTTTGATTTCCAGTTGATCCAAAACAAATTAAAATTCTCACAGAAAATCAAATCTTGTAAAATTGTAACATTAAACTGCCAGAACGATCTAGGTTTCTCTGTGTTGGATAAAACCAAATCCAAAGAAACTAGCTGATGATCTGTAAAACCAACAGGTTGGATGTGACAGTTCACTGCACGAGTAATAAAAGAAGAAGACATGTAAAATCTGTCTAGCCTGGCTGCACTGACGCCCCCATCTAGCATTCTCATCCAGGTGTATTGTTTAACGGAGGGATGCTTCATCCTCCACACATCCACTAAGTAAGCCTCTCTTATCACCTGTGACAGTAAAAGGGACGACTGAGGATGAGGCTCCCGTCCTATTCTGTCTAAAGTGACATTAGTGCAAACGTTCCAGTCCCCCCCCAGTATAACACACTCCCCCTGTACACTAGTGTCTAGCTTGTCTTTTAATAACTGAAACACAGATACACGTGCAGGGCCCTGATTGGGTGCATACACATTAATAAAGGTGAAACTGAACTCTAACAGTTCCACTTTCACCATCAAGGCTCTACCTGCCACTATCTCAGTGCTGGATAAAATCTTTACATTTAGAGAGGGGGAGAATAAAACAGCTACTCCAGCACTAAAGTTTGAGCCATGACTGAGTACATACTGACCCCCCCACCACATCCCCCAGTCCGTCTCATTCAGGCTATCACTGTGCGTTTCCTGCAGAAATATCAAATCTAATTTTTTCTGATTAAAGACTTCTAACACTAAAGCTCTTTTCTGTGCACTTCTACCCCCGTTCATGTTCAAAGAAGCAACCCTTAAAGCCTGCATTAGAGGAAGGAGACAGAGAGAAAGAACAGACAGGTACACACAGCAGAGAGGAGACACCCAGTGTTGCATGATCATGTTGAAACTATTTAGACCTTTTCAGTTTCTTCCCTCTTTTGCTTCCTGGCGTATCTTTTTTCACAGCAGTTACATGCCTCCTGAGACGATAACGTTTCTTTTCATCCAGCAGGTCTAACCCTACAACTTTCTGAAGAGTTCTCACTGTATGAAGAAACTTGTCAATGTCAGGGAAAAAATCTCTCACTTCCACTGACTTGCCAAAAGACTCGTCTAAAAAGACATTAATCTCTTCCAAAGAATATATCTCTGCGTTCTGAGAGAGACTATCTGCAACTGAACCACAGTCAGAATCCCCCTCACCGTCTGTGTCCATCTCTGTCACCTCATTATTGTCTGCAGCATGTTGAAGCTCATTTTTCCGCCCAGAGCCAGACGGCAGCTCCTTCTGTGTGCCAACAGCCTCTACCTGTCCCACAGCACCAGTCCTCACCTGCCCTGCTACATCATCTCTCACCCGTTTACCTGTTTCCACATTTTCACCACACTCTCTACAGTCCCTGTTTCATCTCTCACGATATTCATCCCTACTTCCTCCGCAGCCACCGGGGCCCCGGCGGGTGCAGCAGCAGCCCCCGCGACACCGGGTCCCGCTGCCGCGGACCAGGCCGCCCCGGGCTCGGCCGCCACAGCAGCCCCGGCCGCCCCCGGCTCGGCTGCCCCAGCGGCTCCCGGCCCGGCCGCCCCAGCGGCTCCCGGCCCGGCCGCCCCAGCGGCTCCCGGCCCGGCCGCCCCAGCGGCCCCGGCCGCCCCAGCGGCCCCGGCCGCCCCAGCGGCCCCGGCCGCCCCAGCGGCCCCGGCCGCCCCCGGCTCAGCTGCCCCGGCGGCCCCCGGCTGGGCGGCCCCGGCGGAGCGGCGTGCCGTCTCTGTGGACATGCAACACGTTTGTGACCCGACTCCCCGCACTCAAAACACTTTACGCTCCCTGAGCTCGCATAAACCATATAAAAACCTGTCTCCGCAGAGAATGGACATGTTTTAACTTTTCATCCTTACACCCCAGAGCAACAGTGCGGAGACTACTGGCAAACTTACCAAAACGCTTCAGCTCCCGTTCCAGCGCCTCATTCGGGATGAACGGAGGAACGACAGACACAGTGATCCGCGTGGACGGTGTCGCCAGCGGTGAAACTTGAATGTATTCCTCGTTTATCATTAATCCGCTCTCGATAAGTTCCGTCACATATTTCTGGTCTTTCAAAAAGACCACGACCGCTTTGTTCATGCGGGAAGCATAGGAGATATTTACATGACCGACCTGATCCCCCACAGCCAGCAGCACCTGCTCCACTGTGCTTGCGGCCTGAGCCACCAGCCGCACTCTGTGTCTCAGAGACACCGGCGGCGCCCCGGAGGACGCCATCCCCGCCACGAGGCACGGAAAAACACTAAATTAACAAATTAACCGTACTTGCAAAGGGTACAAAAATCCCAACGAAAGATCATACAGTTAAAGAAACGATTGAAACAGAAACACAAGAGTTAAAGTTGAAATTCCCTCTTCCCTCTTCAAACACACATCCACCACCGAAGAAGAAGAAGAAGAAGAAGAAGAAGAAGAAGAAGAAGAAGAAGAAGAAGAAGAAGAAGAAGAAGAAGAAGAAGAAGAAGAAGAAGAAGCCGACTCGGAGCTGTCCGACTTCAGGCGAGCTTTTTGAGACCTCCCCCGGCTGCGATCGGCTATTCTCGTCTACTTTCGAGGCGAGCCGCAACGCGTCTCAAACAAGCCTACTGATGGTTCCTCCACGGCTCCTCCTCGACGCACGGCCGGACTTGTCTCAGCCAATGACAGCTCTGCATGTATTCCTTGGATATTATTTTAGTAACCGCTTGAACGGCGACGCGATGTTTACAGTGAGAACAGCTGTGAGGTCCGTGCAGAAAGCAGAGCAGTGTGTAAAATATATCACTCAGTATAACAGGCTTACTACATTACTTTCTGTATTTGTATGCTGTAGTTAAGTAGTCTAGATATCTTCAAACAAAGAGTAAATATTTTTTTAAGACCATTTAGTGCTTCACATAATAAAATACACAACGGCTGTAGCCTGATTATGCTTTAGGAGCTGTAGGTGTGTGTGGTACAGTGTGTCAGTGTGTGTGGTACAGACTGTACCACACACACACCTACACACTACCACAGTGTGTAGGTGTGTGTGTTGTAGCCTACAATACGTAGATGCGGCGGACAAAAGGGTCTCAGTTGGGTTGGTGTCCTATGCTTACCAGTAGCGTGGCGTGGGGAAAAAATTAGGGGAAGCCAATAATACGTCCTTTCTTTTGGGGTGGGGGGGGGGGGGTGTGGTGGTCAATGTAATAACGTAACCAGATGAGTGATTACAGCGCCCGGTATCATTTTACACACATTTGTATCATACAGATGCAGGACTTACACACGCCTGTTATCTGACCGACAGGTCCGCACGCACTCTCCAGCCGAAACTCTAATACGCATTAATTCACAAACTAAACCAGGAGAACTTTAACGTTTTACGTCCGGTTCGCTCCTTTGTTCCTATCTGTAAACGGCTCCAGTTTGGGCATTGGCCTGTCATCAGATTGTATTTGTTGTTGCTGCTGCAGCGGAAGTTTAGTCCAATTATTTTTGATTAAATACTCCAAATCTCCACCCTCCATAATTGCACTTGCTTCAGTTGCTTGCTACTTTCAAACGGCGGTGTAAGTGGTGCAGTGACGCTATCTATCTTCTATCGATTAGATTTATCATTCGAAAATGATAAAAGTAGGGTAGACATGTGGATATTATCCGACTGAACAAAACGTGCATTTACCTAACAGGTTCGTTTTCCACTGACCTTTTTTCGAGCTATTTTCCAAAATCCTATGGAGAAATCCCATTGCTTTTTTGTCGAGGGAAACCGGGCGCAGCTTACTTCCGCTTTTTGGGACGCGTCACTGCACCACTAAATTGATGCGATTTGATTGGATTGTGAGGCAAGGGAAGCCAGCCGCCTCTAGCTTCCTCATCTGATTGGTCAATCCCTCCATTTTTTTTCACCAAGGGAAGCAAATTTCGCCTGGCCTCCTCTCGCAACAGAGTGCAATCTACTGTTTCACCATAACATCTAGAGGGGCGCTGTTTCAATATTTGTAAAATACTCAATGAAAATGGGGGAGAGACGGGCCGGCAGCAACACACAACAATGAATTTCCGAAACTAAGTGTTTTTATTTATTTATTAAAATTATAACTACAATCCGAAAAAACAGGGGAAGCCTGGCTTCCCTTGGCCTCCAGGAGAAAACGCCACTGATGCTTACTTTTAATACTTGTAAATATAACTTTTGGCCCGTAATTTAAATTCCCCATTTCAGCGACCAGAGAGAGGGGGGAGAGGGGGTGTGGGGGGGGGGGGGGGGGGGGGGGGTGTATCCAGTCTCTGATTGTGTTACGTTATTATGAGAGTGCTCTCATACTTGTTTGATTCTGAAATTGTATATATTTATATAAATATATTTGTGTGTATATGTCTGCATCTGTAGCCTGTTATTGTCTCATTATACCTCACTGTCAATGAATCAAATTAAATATATAAGTCGTCATGAACACATCTGTCCATCAGACAGAGGGCTGCAGTGTCTCCTGTCGTCATTAATGGACGTCTCTTTAAAATGAGCGCTCAAAGGAGAGGAGTTCTCATTTCTCTAACCGCCTGCTGCTTCCCCTCCTCTCTCCTCGGTTCCCCTCCTCAGTCCTCCGCTTGCATCTCCTGTGGCCGGGACTAAGTATCGAGGATAGGAGTCGAGGAATGGAGTCGAGGAGGGGAAATTAGAGTATTGAGAAACCTCTACTGTCATCACTGCCAGTTCACTTCCTGTAGCATAAGTGCTAATGCTAACCTTGTTTTAAATATTGTGCATCCAGGGAGCTGTTTCATGATATCAATGATCAGGAAACACATGAAAAGTGTTGACAGTTGTCAAAAGACTACATTTGTTTCAATATGTGTCATCATTTGTTTTATTTAGCTGTTGTTTAACCCAGTCCAACATAAATGTATTCACTAATGTGCAGCTGTTTGACATCCAATATAAAATCTACACTGACTAAGAAAAGCCTGATTCAGTGATGCAGTTGTTAATGACGAAGGAAGCAAGCTTCAGTGGCAAAATGTCAAATAATGCATTTTAAAACATTGTGCAAAAATATAAATGTTTTATGCTCACAATATAAATGAACAAATAAACTTGTATTATAGTAAACCTGGTTTCTTTGATGAGTGTATACTACAGGGTAGATGTTGTCTTTTCCGCAGTAGAATTGTATATCGCTACAGACAGCAGAGGGCAGTATAGGACAGGGAAAGGCCACAGGGAGCATGCCGTAAAGGGATTGTTTTGCTGAGCAGCTCATGCCGTTAACTGAAATGTAACTTTTTAAGTATCAAATAACAGTGGAATTTAACTAAATTGTGTACGTTATACTGCAATACATCTCCTACAAGTAACTTCAAAAATTAAGATTCTGCTAACAAAACAAAAACACTTGAAAGTCCAAAATCCCAAGCCTTTAAAAAGTGATAATGTTGCACATTTCTGACCACTTAATAACAGTTTACAAACCAAACAATTAATATATTGATAAAGAAAAAAACTGCAGTTTAATCCACAATTAAAATAATGAGCTGCTTTATTAAATCGTTAATAACGATCTCCACTTTCATGAAATAAAAGTGTTGAATGCTGCATGAACATTATACCGGGCGGTTGCACTGTACAATGACATTCTTAGGCTCAACTCTCCACACCTAGATATTAAAAAACTATACATACAAACAAAAATATAAGATAAAAAACTATCATGAGAATCTTGAAAAATATAAGCTGACACACATTAAAAAATTCCTGTCTCAGAATAAAAGTGCATGAGGTGCTGCATGATAAAAATAAAAATAAATTGGATATATAAACAGCAGGGTAGAGTATGGTGTATACATCTATAACTAATATAATATTAGATATACCAATTATTTCATCTGTACCTGGGCTGCAACCGGACTGGTCATACACAGGATCTTGTCAAAAATACTCAGCAGCATCGCGTTGCTCATATACTGAAAGTATTTTTAAGGACAGCAAATATAATTATGAACACATGCAGACTCAGTACCAGGATCGAGGGTCTGCAGGATTTTAACACTCGAGCTCCTACAGTGAAACTTACCGTTAGTGATCCCCAGCCTACGCTTTAGTGAACCACTTTGGGAATTTAACAGGGGGTCATTACACTGCGCACATCAAATCTATTGAAACGGACACGTGGTATCACTTTAATGACAACATTGTTGACATTGTAAGGAGGCTAGTTTCTCTATATGCAGTCAGGTGTCACATATCTATGCTCAGTTAAACAGTACAACATTTACTGTAATTGTTTTTGAATCACACAGGTTCAACCACCACTCTTTGGGGCCTCAAATTACTCCCTGAGGTCCTGTACAGCTTACCTCCTCATGTACAAGAAGGGTGAGTTGGAAAATGTGCAGTTCTAGTTTCTAATATTTCTTATTCGAGTGCTATTAATTATCTAGATTTTTGTTTTAGTGTTGGTGATATCAGCCATATTTGTCTACCTATGTTTGAATAAAATGCAACTAGATGTCACTCAGCCTGTGGTGTTCAAAAGGGCCAAAAAAATACTCAACAGAAATATATATTTATTCTCAGAAACCTTACGCCGTTACTTATGGAGCCAGGAACTAGGAAAAAAGCCTCACTTCCTTGAGTAGATGAACGCTTACTTCTCCGCGGTGATATGTAAAGTGGGTGTTTGGTAGTTAGTAAATAGTTCCTGAAAGCTGCTCACGACAAAGTCTGTTGATTATTTGAGTAACTAGGTTAGGATTTTTGGAAAGAGACATTCCTTTCAAGTTTTTCAAAATGATTTGTATCGTTTTGAGCACCACAAGTTGAGTGCCATCCAGTTCCATTCAAGAGTAAGCAGACTTCCCCATACCTCTAAAAACGTGCATAAAAAAGCTACAGTCTAAACACTGTCCCTTTAAGTCCAAGATGATAAGGCCTAATTCAATAACAACCCTTCTTATTTCTCTTCAAAGTGAGCAGACATCCTGAACAAAATGATGAAAGCGAGGATGATCTCCGTTCACATTCAGGAGTCGATGCTGAAGGAAGACAAGACGAGACAGAGAGAGGAGAGCTTCATGTTCCTCATCATCAACTCAATGATGGAAGCTGCCATGGAGGGGGAAACCTGAAGCTCCTGAATGCACCGTGTGTGAAGCCAGACAGAAAAGACTCTGGAGCAGATGGAGACTGTTTGCAATCACACAAGTCAGATTTTTCAACGCTACAAAAGAGTCACAAGATCAGACAGCAGCTTGATAGGAACTCAGAGGAGCCCATGCAGCTTTTACACACCAGAGGGAAACACTCGAAACATTTGGGAAGACACGAGATGAACCATGTGTTAGAGCAATCCACAGAGAAAAGACTGGAGGTGAATGAGACTGTCTGGGGAACACAAAAAGCTAAAGGAAGCCTTAGAAATAGAGTCAAACATGGGGAAGCAGAAGAACATTTGTGTAGTTCTGATGTGAAGTCACTTCCTGTTTCCTCTTCTTCTTCTTCACTTACATACTTGAAAGGACACAGGACGATTAAAGTTTGCATGCAGCCATCCATTAAGTGTAATAACTCTCCAAAACTACGCAGAAAATCCAACAATTCGATGAAAGACGGGGAGACCATGCAACATGCTGTGACTGCAGATTGCACACAAACTGTGAGAAAAGAAGGGAAAAGTCCTGAAGATAGAGGACAGTCTGCAAAGAGCAGGGAAAGAGACAGAAGAGCGCCATGGAAGTGATGAAATGACAGGGATAATATCTGTATATTTGTCATAAGTGGCTTGGATCTTTTAAATATTTTGATATGTTAATGCTTTTTAAAAAGAGCATTTATAATAAACTTGGAATACATGGCTTTTTTTTTTTACGTGAATGCAGTCAAAGAGATTTCTAACTAGAATACAGAGACAATGAGCATTGAAAGGCGGGTGCGTGTACCTTTAAGATTAAGAACGAAACTGAAAGTCTTTATTCAGTTCGTCGGTGTCGGTAATCTGCAACCAAATAAAGGAACCCAAACAGCAACACCGCAGAAATGGTTGTGTCAATCTTCATTAAAGGGCTTACTGGTCAGACATATCAATTGCTGCTGGACGACACTGAGTTTCAGGGCGCCACAGTGCTGGATCTGAAACACAAGATTGCAGCTCTCGAGGGAATTCCAGGTATGATCACTATTGAAATAGCCGTTTGTTGGGTTTTTGCAATCATATACACATCAGAACATTTGTAAACTGTTATTTATAACCGAGAGGTCAGGTGTGTGTTTAGGTCAGCATGGTTATTTTCCACCAGGAATTAGTAGGACTGCAGGTCAAAAAAAGCAATTTAAAATGACCTAAGACATATATAGCCTATACAGTATAGAAATGTTGTCAGTGGCTGGTTTTGACCCCCTTTCTTTGTATGCGTCTGTTCCTGTGTGTCCATGTTTTAGTGTCACAACAGCGACTGGCCTTCGAAAGCCGGGAACTGAAGGACAACTTTCTACTATCACACTACGGAATTCAAAATAATGCAACCATTCACACGGCGTTAAAATTGAGGGGTGGAGGTTGTTCTGGGGGCCCGGGAGATCCTGGACTGGGTGACAAGGATGGGAAACACAGTAGTAATGAAAGGCTCGCTGACTTTTAAAACCTTCCCTGGACAGAACTGTTTCCTGGAGACATTTCAATAACACACCAGAGCTTCACACAAGTGTCCAAACGATTATCCCATATCACAGTCTGCTGGGATTTTAGTGTAAAACCAATATTGGATTAATCTTTTCATTTCATATGTCTTGTTATGCGCCTGCTCTGTGTGTGGACTGTTTAAATTGTTTGAACAGGGAAAGTTAATGGATGTGTCTCGCAACTTGATTTTTTTACACAACTATCAGGGAGTGGCTTAAAGTGCAAATCACTGTCATCACTACCAGTCCACTTCCTGTAGCATAAGTGCTAATGCTAACCTTGTTTCACGTATTGTGCATCCACAGAGCTGTTTCATGATATCAATGATCAGGTAACACATGAAAAGTGTTGACAGTTGTCAAAAGACTACATTTATTTTAATATGTGTCATTATTTGTTTTATTTAGCTGTTGTTTAACTCAGTCCAACATACATGTATTCACTAATGTGCAGCTGTTTGTCATCCAATATAAAATCTACACTGACTAAGAGTGGTTAATGATGAAGGAAGCAGCCTTCAGTGGCAACATGTCAAATAATGCATTTTAAAACGTTGTGCAAAAACTGATGTGTTTTCTGCTCACAATATAAATGAACTAATAAACTTTTATTATAGTAAACCTGGTTTATTTGATGAGTGTATACTACAGGGTAGATAAGGCTACAGTATTGTACTGCATCTTAACATGTAAGTATTGTCTTTTCCAGATACATGCAGTAGAATAGTAGATGAATAGACAAAATACCAATACTTGCTTCTGAAATATAGTAGAGGAGAATCGGGCTCTATATAGAACATGTCAAAATGTTGCTTATACAGTACTTTACTCATTGTATTACTTAGTTTATAGTAGCTTATTATTTATGTTACGACTACATCAGTAAAGAGCCGTTAAATGTCCCTGTCAGTCGTGAGAGCCGCCTTATGTACACTGAAAAAACTGAAACGTTGACTTTAATTAAACCCTTTTGACTTGGAAAAGCGGTAATGCTTGCGGTTTCCATCACAGCAGACAGCCAACATGTCTGGAGAACATGCTGGACAAACAAAGTGATGGACCTGGCACATAACCTCTTGTTTGTACTGACGGAAGCAAAACTCGAAGAAGCTTCGCTGAAATGTATCAGCACAGATACTACCTGTCTGTATATTGATTTAAAAAAAGTGGATTAGTAATTGTTTTGAAAGCAATGCCAACAATTAATGATATGGTATACAGTAATATGATATTGTTTTTTGTATGTTTCCGTGTGATTCAGGCAGATTTACCCGTCCAGCTTGAACAGATCTGTGCTCCAACATTTTCAGAAATGCCTGCCTGAAACACATCATATTTGTAAAGCGCCTGGCAGCTGGTGCTAGCTGGCCAGTACCGATACAAAAGCAGGTCTTTAACCTCAGGAGTCCATTCTGCAGAGCAGGATGGACAGGATTTCCGAGGCAAGCAGACATTGTATCGTCCTGTGAACAAATGGACAAAGTAAAGGTATTTCGGTAATAAAACTGTGAGTTTGCCTTAACATATTTTATACATAGATGTGCATATATGATGTATTAGCTATTTGACATGGCATTTGGGTGTTGTCTGAAAATGACCAGGTGATACAAATCTTTGCGTTGCACAAAGTGGTAAAACTGTGCCCTACAATACTACTTGTACAAAAAGAAGGGCTTTCAGAACAACATACCGTTGATGGTGACCACAGAAATATGCTTCCAAGGAGTAACTGTGACGTCATCAGAGCATTCACAGATTGACCTTGGAGTAGGAACAGGCAGTTGACATACTGCAATATAGAAAATAAGTTAGGAAGGGTGTATTTACAGTTTTTCCTTAATTCTCTAGATTATCAAGATATTCAATAACATTTTGCATAATTTCCACATTTCTTGCAGCCCTAGTCAAAACCAATCATACTTTTTTCAATCAGCTATGTACACTTCCCATTCGCACTTAATTATGGGAACTACACTATAATCGGACATTGTAATGTAATGTTAATCTTTACATACTTTGTTCACAAAACTGAGGCTGGCCATTTTCATCCACCACCACAGCAGTTGTAGGGGGAATGGGCTCCAGAAATCCATTGAACACAGCCTCTCTGTCATGGAAGATATTCCTCTCCTCCATGTCACAGGTTGCACAGAGGAACTCCATGTCCAGTGGAACACAGTCCAGGCACCTAATAGCCGCTTCTTCTGCACAGCATCTGTGGCACTTCTGAATGGCTATTCTCTCAGCTGAGAGTTTTGCATTAAAAAGCATTGGCCTAGCAGTTTTCATTCTCACATCTGTGAGAAGCTGCCTTTGTGCCCAGGCAGAAACCGTTCCGTCTGTTGCCTCCAGAACCTGGACTTGGAGATGTATTTCTAAAAAATAAAACAGCTTTTAAGACACCCTAAAACTGGTATGATGGATATTAAGGTAGTATACTGAAACACTTTTGAGTTGGAAAAATATATGCGGACTAATAATAGCAACATGCTATGAATCATCATATGCATCCAAAGCAATATTAGCAAGTGATACTTATACCAAATATGCATTCACTTGTCATGAAACAGTCAACACTCAATACTTTATTATGATTAACTAGATGAGTATAAAAATGGAAAAATTGGGAAAAACTGTAGTGCCAGTCAACTGCTGTTATAATCAATATACTCACCAAGACTACCGAACTCTTGATGTTCTAGCTGAAGGCCTTCCTCATGCACAGGATCGTCTCTTCTGGCTTGTGAAGCTGCAGAGACAGTCATTTTTGCTTAACCCTTCAATCAATCTAAAATTACAACAATTCATTGTAATATGAAAATGCTCTGTAAGAACTGCAGGTAATGAAACTAAGAACATATTACCACAGCATCACAATGACAATTTACATTTGCCATACTTTTATCCAAATCGAGGTACACATGTTCAAAAATACAACACAAGCAAGGATTATCAGTCACAGGCTCTTACAATATCTTGATTTAATTTGAAAATGTTTTAAACATTGCAACAGATTTGTCAAGAGGTATCTTTACATTACATAATTTCATACTGTGTACACCAAAATAACTTTGTTATGAATTATCTTTATTCTTAGATTTAGAAATCATGATATAGTAAAGAACAAACCTGATGCGGAGCGTTGAGTTTCCCGTTGTCTCTCACGTCTGCGTGTGAACACTGGATTAGAAAGGGGTCTCTTCCTGCTTTTTCTTTTCTTTTTCGGAGGGATGGCAGGGGTCTCAGTAGCCTATATTTTTTCAGAGGTTGAGATCAAAGTTGTAATACAACATAAGACAGCAGCACTTATATTTGAGCAATTATTTAACGGTTGCATAAAAAGGTCTAACGGACCCTTTACATTACATCAATAAAAAGCAATAGCAATGATTATATTACAGACTTGGGTATTTGCTTATCATGAAAAGCCTCTCCCTGGCCTCATGGACAAGAGCCTCGCTAATCAATGCTGCCATGTGCATCCTGGCCTCATTGGGATCCTCAAAGATCCTCACTTCACGGTTGAGGGACATGGCATACAAAGAGAGAGTGAGTGATTAAAAGAGTTTCTGGAAGCAACACACACACGAGCTGAGGAAAACGAGTCTCAGTCTCAAGGCGAAGAATTTATGTTAATATACATGAGTCATGACATACATTTCGATTTTTAATCCTGCCTTTTAAGTGGAATATCTCTTTAGGTTACCGGACATTGATTCTGTTAAAATAGCCCACAGTAGTACTTAAGTGTTTGAAGTTACATTCCCTTTATAGACACTGGCTTATGCCATATATCGTATGACTGAAGGTCCAAGAAGAGCAAATTAAACTAACTTTTTTAACTAAATGGCATCTTTTTAAATTGAATTGTTCTGCCTCGTTCTGACTTCCTTTGTCTCTGTGTGTTCATGTTGTAGATCGATCAGACCTGCGACTGATCTTCGCAGAGAGAGTTCTGGATGAGGACTCTGCTCTGTTGTCTCACTATGGAATCCAAGACAAATCACACATCTTGGTAATTCAAAAACTAGCAGGTGGAGGAGGGAGTCTTGTGGACCCAGAATTACCTGGAGTGGGTGACAAGGATGGCAATAACAGAAGTATGAAAAAACTCAGTTTAAATTTATAAAACCTATTCTGGACATATATTTTTCCTGGAAACATTTTTAATAGATTTTACACCAGATCTGTGTTTCAGCAAGTGCCCAAACAATAAACTCCAGTCACACTCGTATTTAAGTGTTAAAAAACAAACTTAAACCTGTGTATGGACGATTATTTAAAGCCCATTTCCACAGGTTTTATTGTGGATTAATAATATAATTGTCACTTACTAAATGTATCTGCTGGTTTCAAAGGGCTGGTTGTGTCTTGTACCTTGAACTTTTGAGCTACTTCAGTCAGGTTATGGTCCAAAATACTGTAGCCTACTACTTCCTGTTAATACACTGTACACTTAAACTGATGCTTTTAGTGGGCCTTTTTTTAAGGTAACCTAAATATGCAGCAGTGCCTTTTTTTGCTTCACTTCTATAACTCCTTTCTGCTTCTCCAAACTCTAAATTTGGGACGTACTGACCTTCATTTACTGTGTTTACACAAAGCTTTACCATTATTGACTTATCACATAATCTGCCATAAATTCTGGGTCAATTTGTTTGAAAAGTGTGTCATATTTCAAAGGGTCAAACAAATGTAAAAACCCTTGTTTGTGAAATGTGATATTTCTTTGTTAATTTCCGTGACTTTGTTGGCTATTAAACAACTGTTCCAGTCTTAAAACGTGCCATTGTTCAGTGTTACTTTGAGATTTACCTCTAGGGGGCGCTACAGCACCTACTGACATTCAGGGGTGTCAAACTCAAGGACCGGGGGCCAAATCCGGCCCGTGAGTTCATCTTCTGTGGCCCCACAAGAGCTTGCAAAGAATATAATATGTTTATTATACGGTTACGTGATGATTTACAGAAGCACGCTGCCCATAAACTACATGTCCCATAATGCATCTCAAATTTGCCTTTTTTCTCAGAATTTGATTTTTTCTTTTTCAGAATTTGACTTTTCTTTGATTGTGACTTTTTTTCTAGAATTTCGCTTTTCTTTTTAAATCCTTTTGTGACATTCTCACTGGAGAGACTTGCAATTATTTCCCCTAGACTTCTGCTTTCAGTCGTAGTTAATTATGAAGGTATTACCTTATCGAATAATAATTCAATGCAGAGGCAATAATGTAATATAATACATTATTTTATATATATGATATATTTATATATGTATTTTTATATAGTCTTAAAGTTACAACCGGCCCTTTGAGTGCAACCATAATGCTAATGTGGCCCGCGATGAAATTGAGTTTGACACGGCTGCATTACAATGAAAGGTTATACATGTGAGCAACTTTTTACAATTCAATAACTACAGTACTTGTGCAAAATTGAAACATTTTCAGCTACAATAAGTAAAATATCTATAAAGTGTTTAGAATGTTATATTGCATGTGGGAAAATGCTAATAGTTTTTCATTAAACCCATTTACAACTTGTATTATGTGCACCTGTTAGACATCAAATAGACTTTCCACACTCATGTTAAGGGAAACTTTATTTATTCAGTTATTAATGATTAACTATTATTGAAAAGAGATCCAACAACATTACAGAAAGTGGATTATAAAACATTAAGAGAAAATAAAGCAGATCTTTTCAATACGTGAATAAATAAGCTTATAAGTCTACACTTTTGGCTCTAGTTGCTAAGGCAATCTTGCATTGAAATCCAAGGAAATTATCACAGTCGAAGACAGTAAGCTATGTGTGTGCAGTGTTTCTCTTAGTTTCGGTGCCACACAGGTATGGAGGTTTGTCTGGGAGCCACGCCAGCACTGCAGGGGAGGAAGTAGGAGCTTGTTTTCAGGCACTCAGGAGTGAGCTTCAGACACACAAAGCAGAACTCCACCTGACAGCGAGGACAGATGATGTTCTTACAGCCCGTTGTGTCGTGCTCCACCTTTGTACCACAGGTGGGACAGGCCCGGATGGAGGGACACGCAGTGACCCCCTGTACCTCAGAGAGGGCGGTGGTCTTGCAGTTGTTGAGGAGCTCCAGGACCGCGTTGATGCAGCCGTCGTTGTCGCAGCGGTCCGAGCGCGGTGCTGCGCCTTTCCACTCCTTCAGACACTGCCAGCAGAAGTTGTAAACCTTCTTCTTTTCATCCGTGCAGATCGTGCACATCACGCTGAGGTTGCTCTGGTCCTCTCTCTCCACATACGTTTTACAGCCAGGACACTGTTGGAGGGGATGTGAGAAAAAGTTAAAGGGGCCCTGTTAAGCTTTGGGGGGTTTTCCTGTTCCGTTAGTGGGCTTTTTAGATTCCTGTGAATTTAAATGGTCTGCAAAGGCTAGAATCCCTGCCTGAGACACCTGGATTGGACTCCTTTGTTTACTTCCTGGACATAGTGACATCACTACTTCAAACGCTTCTATTGGCTAGTGCTCCGACACATTGTGAGCGATATATGCTAAGGGACCAATCACAACAGGGACGGCCAGCTAACGTATCAGGCAGGCAGTATGAGAAAAATAAAGGCCTTTTTGAACATTAAAGCATGGAAACATGTCACAGCAGAGGCACACTTTGTAGATTTAGACTTGGCTCTCACGTCTCTCCCATTATTATTATGGTCTTCTATCTCTCATGTATAACTCCATACAATAACGAAAGAGTAAAAATGTAATGGCTACGATTTTTACACACAAAACTGGTTTCACGGACGCCTTTTGAAAGAGCGGGGTCAGTGGATAGCTGTTCCCACTTGTTTCCAGTCTTTGAGCTAAGCTAAGCTAACTTGTTGCTGGTTTGAGTTCAATCATAATTATAACAAATATATAGGTAAAATATTACTAGGAGACATCAGGCTTGTTTTCAGGTTTGCACTTGTAATATGCTTTCATGTAAACACACATTACATCTCTCATACTGTCTGTCTGAATGTACCTAACACCTGCCTCTTTAAGCCCCTTCCCAAAAAAGCTAGAGTGCTCTGATTGGTCGGTGTTTCATGGTCTTTCACATCTTTCCTCTCTGCATCTCTTCACCAAATTAGGCGAGTAACTACTGTAACGGTACTGTAGTGGCACTTAGTAAATATTATAACGTTGTGACATCACAAGTGCACCTAGAACATGGACTTAAAATATTTATCGGACCTAAACTTTATTTCTGTTTTCCGCATGATTTGATGATATTAGAAACAAACAACTCACTGTTTTGAATTCACAGTATTCTGTGGCAGCCAGACGGGCCATCCTCTCTTCAAAGTACGCCATCTCTGAAGCTGTCAGCACTGCCAGCCGGCGCACCTCTTGATAGGACCACTCTTTATCACACTTCTGCACGGTGCCATCCTTCAAAGCAGGGCACTTAAACTTGTACTGGCCCTGAAAAACAAAAGGACACATTGAGTTATATTGCAGTGTATGTGGGGAGTTGAGAATCCTTTACATGTAGAACCAGGAAAGGTTTAAACTAAATAATAAATCAACATCATCCAGCATGGGCAACAAGACACTTATACACTGAGGACAAAACACTGTTTCCATATAATAAGTGGTCTAACACAGTTTTTATAGTCAGTAAAACGTAGAGGTGGAAATATGTTTCTGTTTCTGTTTGCAACATCACTTCTCTAACACATAGTGAACCTGGCTTTGTGCTCTTTAAACAACATGTTGGAAAGTACCTGATCCAGCAGGCTGCGACACCAGCCAGTGAGAGACTGTGGAGTGACTGCATGACCGCAGGACATCTCTGCACAGAGACACTGGTCTCCATCCTCCGGAGCTGAGGGGAACAACAACAAAAGCAGACATTGAACTCATCGTCATAGTCACATACATATAGCCCTGCACATTCAGGATGAAAGAGCCCAATTCCTTTAAAGAAAAATTAAGAAACATATCTCCCTCTGTCGTTATATATCATTGCATGCAATCCATTTGTTAACTTAATAATAGATACAAATTGGGATATTATATTGTTACAGTAACAACTGCTATCAAGGTTTTGCACACAAGTTTAATATAAATATACAGTACATATCACCAGGAGAAAGATATCTATCTATACAGTATGCACCATTTACAAAATAAATACAAAATAAGTTAGCACATACTCTAATTTATCAAGCTACAACTATTAAAATTGAACCTAGGGTACTAATATTCACATTACAAGTGTGCAAAGTAGTTGCAGTTTTGTAAATTATTAAGCAATTAGGTAGTGTAGGTTAATCAGGATAACCAATTCACGCAGCACAGAAACATGAATTATTGTGATTTTGGTTTAAATGTTTTTTGATAATGCTTACGAAATGCATCCAGAGCATCCGGTTTGTTGACAAACTTCAGAGTCGTGTCTCTCCGGTCGTATCTCTTCTCCTCCTGATCCGGTGTAGTCATTTTGTTTCAGCTCCTCTGCTCTCCTAACTTCGAGTGTCAGCAGCAGTAAAATGGCTGCCGCTGTGTCAATTTCTCTGACTCCGATTTTCTTTTTTACTTTCAGTTTCCCACAGCAGTTCCAAGAAATCACGTGAATTTAGAGTAACAGGTCAGAATTCCCCATCTACTTCTTTTTTTTTACATTATTATTTTTTAAGACAGCCTTGAAGTATGTCCTCAATGGAGAAAAGGCCCTTCATGTGTTTAATATTCACACCACTTTATTTTACAGAAACTTCTTATAAGACAGCCAGAATGTGGAACAGAGCTCTGGTAAACAAAGAGGACGTTGGTCAGATGCCAAACACTGCCGGAGTATCAGGTGATTTCCACTAATCATGTCAACACATCATTGGCTGTTTTTCTGTGTTACATTAATCTATAGCCCTCGTGCTGTTACTAAAATTCTAAAAATAAAATCGCTTTAAATAAAATGATGTATTCAAAATCATGTGGTGTTACAAACACGGCCAGAGGAAGAAGAAGTACTCAGATCTTGTACAAAAGTAGAAGTACCAGAGTGTAGTTTTACTTTTAGCACCAAAATATACTTATAGTACCAAAAGTAAAAGCACTCATTATGCACATTGGCCCATTTCAGATTAACACATTTTTTTTTGGATTCTAATTACTGATGCATTAAAGTGTTATCAAAGCTGGTAAAGGTGCAGCTAGTTTTAATAGCTTTGTATACTGCATGGTAGATTGTGAATTTACTCCAGGGGTAACTAAAGTCTGATTTAAGTGTTGATTAAGTAAATTAACTAAAGGTATTAAATAAATGTAGTGGGGTAAAAGTACACGATTTACCTTTGAATGATAAGGGTACAAAGTAGCTAAAAATACTCAAGTACCAGTCCTTTAACATTTTAATTAAGTAAATAGTTACCAAACACCGACCCATAAGAAATTAGAAATAAAACTAAAAAAGTCAAAAATGATCATGGTAATAATTATAATAATAGCTTCAGGAGTCAGACGAAAGTGAAAGTATCCTCCTCCCCTCCCCTCCCCCTCCCCCTTGCGTAAGATTGCTGTTGATCAGCATACACAGCACCCTGAGGTGGCATTACCTCTCTCCCAGCGAAGGAGCAGCTCGCGCCCAGACAGACACAGCCATGGGGAAAATCTACCAGGTCGTGGTGCACGGATTTAAAGGTGAACTACTCATGATCGACATGTGCAACACGGAGGAGCAGTTTAAGAGCATGACCGTGCTGCAGCTGAAGGAGAAGATAGCAGAGAGGCTTCCCGAGACCGCAGGTAAGAGCCAGGAGGGGAAGTAACTAAGTACATTTACTCAAGTACTCTTTTGAGAGAGTTGTAATTTACTTGAGTATTTAAAAAAAGTCCCCCAGTACAATTCAGAGGTAAATCATTAACTCCACTGCATGTATTTGGTACCTTTAGTTACTTTACAGATCTTTGATTAATGATCTTCTTCTTCGAGTCCGTAGCAATCTCAGATGTAGTTCTGCCAGTATCGGGCACAAGCCACAGCTGATGGGGTAGGTTCTGCCAGGTCTTCTGGACTGCACCGGGGGGCATTGGCACATTCCAGTAGGTGGGACATTGTCTGCGCTGATCCACAGCTGCATGTGTCTTCTGTGGTGTAGTTCCACACTTTCATCAGTGCTTTGCACCTCCCCTGTTCCACATGCAGTCTATTAAGTGACTTCCAGGTTGTCCAGCCAAGATCGTGGCCACTAGCGAGGCTTTCCGTTGGTGTGATTCCTCTGTCCAGCCATTCAAGAGCTCGTGTGTCATTTCTTTGCCATTCATCTTCCCAGAAGTTGGTCCTTGCTTGCTGATTAATGATGTGAAATATAATCAACACTTAAATCAGACTTTAGTTCCACCTGGAGTAAATTCACAAGCTACCCTGCAGTATACAAAGTCATTAAAACTAGCTGCACCTTTACCAGCTTTGATAACACTTTAATAATTATAATCACAACATGTCATTTATATTATTCTATTCTTAATGAGTACTTTAAGTATATTTGATGTTAACAGTGTGTGTGTGTGTGTGTGTGTGTGTGTGTGTGTGTGTGTGTGTGTGTGTGTGTGTGTGTGTGTGTGTGTGTGTGTGTGTGTGTGTGTGTGTGTGTGTGTGTGTGTGTGTGTGTGTGTGTGTGTGTGTGTGTGTGTGTGTGTGTGTGTTCGTGTGTGTGTGCGTTCGTGTGTACAGGAGTGGGGGCTCTGCGGCTGATCTTCACAGATAAGATGCTGGATGGGGACGACGGGCTGCTGAGTGAATATGGAATCCAGAACCAGTCCCACATTCACATGGTGGTGAAGGTTCCTGGAGGACTGACCGCTTGACAGAGACCTCCACCTCCTCCTGCTGCTGCTGTTTACACATGCTTACGCTCTACTGTGTGTGCTATATTATTGTCTTACTCCTTTTATTGTTCTGATGTAAAAATGATTTTGCTGTTCAAATAAAGGCAAGTTCTATCTAATTCCTTTTATTTCCTCATATCTTATGTGCAGATATTGCCTTTTAAAGTAGAGTGAAGACACATCAATGGGGTCCCCCAGGGGTCCCTGCAAGGGCTCTCACAGTCTAGCAGTTATCCCATGTAATCAGTTTATTTAAATACACATTAAATAATTACTTCATACATGGGGTGTGCTCATAGGTGTTTTGTAATACACAACAATGAATATAAATATTGTAAATGCATCCATGTAGGTGAGAATAAGTACATTTACTCACTGTACTTAAGTACAATTTTGAGGTTTAACAAAATGCATCTCTAAAAATTCAACTAGTGAACTAAATAATTTTACAAAAAGTAAATCAGAACTTTGTTTGTCTACAACAGTAAAAATGTTTCTTGAAGCAACAATACTATATATGAATGTCACATATATAAATATAATTATCTGGGGCCATGTTTCTGCACAATGATTATTTTACTTTTTACACTTTAAGTACATTTAGCAGATACTACTTTTGTAAGATTTTGAATGCAGTACTTTTACTTGCAATGAAGTATTTTGACAATGATGTATTAGTAGCTATACTTTTACTCGAGTAAAGCATATGGATACATCTTTCAGCTCTGCATGTATGGTCTACAAAAAGAAACGTCTCCACCAGCAGCTGAATATACTGCGTTCACGTCCTCCTGTAAAGCAAGGAGAGAAGACAGAGAAGAAAATTGGTTTATGATTTATCTTAAGGTAAAATCACTAAAGGCAAGGGCAACTATATTTTATTTCCTTGCCAGTCATGGGAACCGTGTGTGTTCTCAAAATAAAATTTGTCCGACACTCCCTGAATGCAGCAGGACATTTTTATTAGAAATAGAAAGAGAAAGTGATATTCGAGACACGTCGATGATAAACGGAGGGATGAACATTTTGTCTGCGGGAATGTCTAAAGGTAGGCTAATTATGTTCTGCTTTGTGTTCCTCAATGAAACTGGTGTGTTTGATTCATTGTCAACAATTAATTGTGAAATGATGTGCAGCTGGCAGTGTATGAGTGGACTGATACGATCGTCAAAAACGAATCAACATGGATTTATATAAATCCGGTCGGCAGTTTATCTCCAATATGTGGTCCCCTCCTGGTAAGATATAGGCTATGTGCCGTTTGTTTAGAGACTTACCATTTACATTCATAGCGTAATTTGCATTTTCCTCCAACAGCCATCAAGTACCATGGCTTGGAAAACCAAGGGTCGACATGTTACCTGAACAGTGTGCTGCAGGTGCTTTTTATGACCAAAGACTTCAGAGAAGCTGTGGAAGGGTTTGTTACGAAGTCAACTTCATGCCATCAAATGCATTTCAACAGTATTGAGGGGGTATTCAGTGAACCTTTGTATCTCATCACCACTGTTTTGTAACTTTGTGCAGGTACACCAGTGATAATCCTGACACTGAGCATATTGATCTTCAACTTGAATCCCTGTTTGGTGACTTAAAAAGTTATTCAGCGTACACCCATAATATCACAAAGAAGCTGGGCATAACAAACGGTACAGTATGATACCACACAGAGACACAGAGCCTTAGAGGATATCTATTTGGGAAATTTGATCCATTGTGTAGTATCCATTATCAATGAATATAAGCTTAATTTAATTTGTAAATAAATACTCACTGATTTCTGCTCTTTTCCCCCTCAGTTTATGAACAGCAGGATGCTGCTGAGTACTTTGAGAAGATTTTAGCTAAGACCAGTGATGATGCATCGAAGGTAAATAACTCACCACTGATACTGGAATCTGTACACTACAAGAAAAATACTTCTTTGCAAGTTTTTTTGTGCTTTCAGATTTTTCACGGACAGCTGACACACAAGACCACATGTTCATCATGTGGTACCGAGACTGATGCTGCTGGGCCATTTTGGAATCTTCCTCTTGCATTGGAGGATTCCTACAGTCGAAACTATAGCGTGGTAAGCATCTGACAACCTGCACATTTTAAAGCATTTTTCTGTTATATGCCATCTTCCCTTAGACCACAAAACCATTAAACTGATGAGGAATGATGTCACAGAGCTAACTTCAGACGCAAATGACATGAGTTCTTGTTTTTAGGTGAATGGCATTGAGAAGTATTTCAGAGAATCGTCTCTCAACGGAGAAAACCAGATGTACTGCGAGAAATGTGATGACAAGTCTCATGCCACTACTGTGAGTAATAATAACGACATGTTTTTTTATTTATGTACATTAGATCACATTACAGTGTAAATACAGAGTTCATGGTGTTATAACTGCATTATAACACATGCTGGGGACCTGTTTCTTTAGAAATGTGTAATAAATCATCATCCAGAGGTTTTGATGCTGCTGCTGAAGAGGTTTGAGTTTGACTACTATTCCATGAGATATGTCAAAATCAACTGCACTGTGGACGTTCCCTGCACCCTACAGATACCAGAGGTATGTTTATAGTATATTTTACTTTTTCATCATGACATATTTCATTCCTGACTCTCATGTCTGTCATGTTTTCCACTGGTGATCAGAATCAGCCCTATGAACTGTATGCGATGGTGGATCATTTTGGAGATCTCAGAAGTGGACATTACATTGCCACAATCAAATCTGAGGATGATGGGAGATGTTACAGCTTCAATGATAGCTGCGTCACGCTGGTAAGATCGATCACTTTAGCTCAAGTGTTATCAAGACTTACATTTAGCAGTACAAATACATATAATTTCATGTTTGTTCTCAACAGGCCAACTACCAGCCATTCCAGTTGGACCAGGTTGAGAAGTAAGTTTTAGTCTTTCTTTTCATTGCAATGATTTAGTACATGAACAGTTCCCTTCAGTATAAGTAATGTATTCCACAGCACTGTAACCGTAATGGCTGACCGAGATTATTTTCCATCTTTACTGAATGGTAAAAGAAACGATCAGAAATGAATATAATATACCAATATCAATGTGTATTTTGCAACACCTACAGTACAAATCTATTCATACGGAGACCCTAAATTTACACACCAAGGCATTCCTCTGTTGATATTTACATTGTCTGATTGTCTAAAATGATCAATTAACAACAGAACGACCCTCTATAAAACACAAGCCAATTTTTTTGTTGTATTTAAAAATGACCTATCCTTATCCCCACATTTCTCTGTCTAGATCAGACAGCGCTTATCTTCTGTTTTACAGGAAAAAGAAAGGTAAGATAGCAAACATGTACCTCATGGTTACTGTTGTTCATGTTGCTTGGTACTTAGCCTAATTTTGTTTTATGCTTATTTAACAGTACATGCTGCAGATACTCACGACACCAGAGAGAAGTCTACTCAGAGTCAGGATGGGGTTGAGAAGACAGCAGGAGCAGGTTGTACCAATGCAGTGGATGTTTCCATCGACAACAATCTGGAAACAGGAGTTCGCAACTATGTCAATGACGAGTGTAGACGATCATCTGACCTCTCTAGTTCAGAGGACCGGCCCATTGGAGGTTATAACAGTCCAAACATTCAACAGGAGTGTAATGATGAAAGGAAAGACATGAGGTATCACCTTCAAGATGACGATGCAGAAAAACAGAGAGATGAGGGGGAAATGATAGCTTCAGATGAAGAAGCCATGACAGGTATTGCTGAGGCTGAGAACCAGACCAAAAAGATAGAAATCTTACCCAGAGAAACTGAAGAGAGTGTCGACGACCAGGGCAAGGACAGTGCAAGACCAGATGATGTTAGCCACAGGAAGTCACAGGAGGGTGATGACATACACAACACGTCATGTCGCGACTATAAACAGGGAGTCAGCAACATGCATCCTCAACATGTTGACATGCAAAAAGATGAGGAACAAATGGCCGTGGAAGGTCATGAGGATGGATGGATAAAAGATGATGCACAGTCAGAAAGGAGAGGAATAGATTACCCCAACAGGTTTCCAAAGCATCAGTACCATGAAGAATTATATTATGTTAAACAAGACATGTATAAAGATGAGATGCGCACACAGGAAGTTGAAGGAAAGGATGTCCCCAAACCTGTTATTATAAGGTATTATAATGAAGACAAGGAAAGAAAATCAGGGACAGGAAAGCTCTTGACCAAATATGACCTCTGCTATGGAAGAGTTGGTGATAGTAAACAGAGCAAATCTAAAATAAGCAGGTTGTATCAAAGCCCTGAGCAACAGAGAGAGGAAATGGATGTGAAGGGAGACATGGAGCAAAAGAGAGGGGGTGATAAGCAAGCACAAAGAAGAGAAACATCAGAGAGACACCAACACTCTGGTCAGGATCGAGACGATCATATCTATAGAAGATCAGATGCTGGACAGAGCAGTTCAGAGCATTTTGCACAAACAACACAAACAGATGTTCATGTGACAGAAACACATGATGGAGATAGACTAGAAGGAAGGTTTGATTCAGAGAAAGCACTTCATCTTCACGAGAGAATTCCTGCTGAGGAAATAAGGAAGACCCATGGTGGGGATGAAAAAAGAAGTGAGAGGAGGAACATGATAGACGCTGGAGAAGGAACTTCACCAACACGCGTAGAATATGATCGAGCTCATTCTGAAAGCCTCTCAGGTCCAAAAACAGATGCAAAGGTCACATTGCCAGAGAAAGTAAGCAAATTAAATCTGAAGGATTTACCCTCACCAAAGCCGCAGGGCACCAAAGGCATGTCTGTGGCACAAGAACAAGATGTTGGAATAAAACATGCAAAGAAAATAAAAGGTGTGAATAAAATCAAATTAAGGCGGAGCTCTTCCCCACTGAAGCAAAAGGGAAGCAAGAAAAAGAAACGTACTTCTGGGTGTTTTTCCTTTTTCCGGAAAGGGCGGAAAAATGCAGACTAGACTTCAGAGTCAGATTAAACAAAATGCAGGAAAACTGAAGTTGTTATTTTACAAGAGTGCACGTCGTTGGGGTGCTCCACTTGTCTGTGTTTTTAGTTTTTTTATTGATGCTTATTGATAATCACAATATTGCAGTCTAATCACAAATAGTTAGCAATCAGAAAGTATGGGAAGTGCTTTAATAATGTACATTTTTGTTGAAGTTTCTGTTGTTGTTGAACTTTTTGTTTGTGTGGTGTGGTTTATTTTTCTTGTTTTGGATAATGATAAAACAATTAAATAATAAAGAGGATTGTTTTAGATCAAAGGGCTGATTTAGTTTAAATCTGTAATATAAAATAAACCCAATTAACTAAAGAAAAGTCAAGAAAAGGAAAACCGAGATAATACATATGTTAGGTTTAATTTAAAATGTGTTTTTGTTGCTCTTCTCAATTTCCCCAAATGTACAAATTATGCTTTGACAGAAATATTCATCTTTATTTCAATTTTCTTTTATTGTTCAGCGAAAATGGCAATCAATGTAATATCTAATGTGTTTACAGAAAAGAGATTCTATGAAGAAATACAATTCAAATGTACATTTGTAAATAAATTGTTGCCATTAGTAGGAATTGCTGATGATTTAAACAAATAAAGCATATATATGTGAAAGACAAGCTTGTACATGCACTGTTTTTGTGGAAAGTTACAGGTTGTGATGCTGCAGAGATTCCCAAAAACAAAACAAAAGAAAACGTCAGGAAGGTCAACAGAAGAGGGGTCTATTTAAGCCAACAGACATGCAAAAATATAATACATAGATGATATGATATCGATTCTAAATTACTTTTAAAATGTCTTACCTTTTATGGAAATAATTGTATTTTTATAGTGCCAACATTTTCGTAAAATAAAGCTCTAATTTTGAAGGATTTTTTTTACCGGAAGTAAAGGTCCAAGGAACAGCGTGAACACATGAATAACGACGGATAAACGAGCAAATAATAACCAGTTATTTTTGTTGTTTAGCACCTGGCTGACAATGACACAATGTTGAGTCCAGTTTAATTGTATCTGGTTTATTTTGTAGTTTTACAGAGTTTTGTGTCCGTAACTAGAAAAACGATATTAGCTCAAAGTAATGCGTTCTGTTTGTTCACCTGTTGGGGGCAGTAGCTTGCCTGCTAATATAAGGAAATATAGCATAATCTACACCGATCAGCCATAACATTATGACCACTGACATGATGTGAAGAACAGTGATTATCTTGTTACAATGGCACCTGTCAGTTGGTGGGATATGTTAGGCAGCAAGTGAACACTTTGTCTTCAAAGTTGATGTGTTGGAAACAGGAAAAATGGGCAAGCTTAAGGATGTGAGCGACTTTGACAAGGGCCAAATTGTGATGGCTAGACGAATGGGTCAGAGCATCTCCAAAACTGCAGCTCTTGTGGGGTGTTCCTGGTCTGCAGTGGTCAGTACCTACCAAAAATGGTCCAAGGACCGGCAACAGGGTCAAGGGCGGCCCAGGTTCACTGATGCACGTTGGGAGGGAAGGCTGGCCGTGTGGTCCGATCCAACGGAAGAGCTACTGGAGCTCAAATTGCTGAAACAGTTAATGCTGGTTCTGTTAGAAAGGTGTCAGAACACACAGGGCATGGCAATTTGTTGTGTAGGGTGCCCATGTTGACCTTTGCCCACTGCGGAAAGAGCCAACAATGGGCACGTGAGCATCAGAACTGGACCACGGAGCAATGGAAGAACGTGGCCTGGTCTGATGAATCACATTTTCTTTTAGATCATGTGGATGGCCGGGTGCGTGTACATCGCTTACCTGGGGAAGACATGGCACCAAGATGCACTATGGGAAGAAGGCAAGCTGGCAGAAGCAGTTTGATGCTCTAGGCCCGGGCCTAGGCAATATTCTGCATGGATACCATGATGGTCATGGTATTCCCGTGGACCTCACCACCTTCAAAAAACTCACAAAAACTCACCTCTTCAATCTGGCTTTTCATGTGTGATTGTTTTTGTATTATTTAACTTTAACTTTAACTATATATTTATTTGTTGTTCCTTTCTTCTCTTTTCTTTTTTCTTCACTATTATCTGTAAAGCGTCTTTGAGCACCTGTAAAAGCGCTAACAAATTAAATCTATTATTATTATTATTATTATTATTATTATGGTAATGCGCTACAAATGTAAACTTAAATGTGGCTCATGTTCAGTTAAAAGGGGTTAAAAGCTAATATCTCATGATTTATTTTCACCAAGAGATTAACATTGCATGATTTAATTTTTATTAGAAATGTAAGGCACACAAATGCAAAGGATGGCAAATGTTTTATTTGTGAGATAAGAGCTTAATCTTTTGTTTTCTTTTATAGCTCTTCTTGTTGGTTTCGTTGGAATAACATCAGTTGGAGAGTATGGCCATCATTCACCCGCGATGCTACCCGTATGTTTTTATTATATGAAATTAATTTGAATGCTGTGACTTTGTTGGATATTAAACAACTTTTCCAGTCTTCAAAATCAGATTAAACCAGCCCAAAATACAGCACAGGTACAGAGTATTCATATACGTGCACTCTGGGAAACTTTATTTATTGATGCAGTTATTAATCATTAACTATTATTGGACAATCCATTGTAAGGAAGCAGCCTTCAGTTGCAACATTAAAAATAGTGCATTCAATTACATAATGAGAAATTGCATAGATATTTCACAATATACATGAACAACAGTAAAAATGTTACTTGAAACAACAATGGTATCTATCAATGTTAACTATATATAAATATAATTATCTACACACATTTTTCTGCACAATGATTATTTTAGTGTTTATACTTTAAGTACATTTTGCTAATAATAGTTTTGTACTTTTACCAAAGTAAGATTTCGAGTGCAGGACTTTTAATCGTAATTTATATTTTGAATTAATTTTTTGGTACTTTTACTCGAGTAAAGCATCTGGACACTTCTTCCACCTCTGCATGTATGGTCTACAAAAAGAAACGTCTCCACCAGCAGCTGAATATGCTGCGTTCACGTGCTCCTGTAAAACAAGGAGAGAAAAACAGAGAATAAAATGGTGTTATAACTGCATTATAATACATGTCAGTCATGTGAGCCGTGGGTTCTCAAAATAGCATTTGTCCGACACACCCTGAATGCAGCACGACTACATCTTTATTATAGAAAGAGAAAGTGATTTTTTTACGGAGAGACATCGTAGAGACACATCGATGATAAACGGAGGGATGAACATTTGGTCTGCGGGAATGTCTGAAGGTAGGCTCATTATTTTCTGCTTTGTGTTCCTCAATGAAACAGTTGCGATTGATTCACTGTCAACGATTAATTGTCAAATGATTTGCAGCTGGCAGTGTATGAGTGGACTGGTACGATCGTCAAAAAGGAATCAACATGGATTTATTAAGATATGGTCAAAAAAAGGTCTCCAACATGTTACCCTGAGAGGAGAAAGAGAGAGGAGGACGAGGGGACAGCAGAAGAGGGCAAAGATGCTGCAGCCACTGCTTTCATCAACAGAGATAAAGGAACAGGGATTAAAGACAAAGCCAGAGTTAAGTCTATCAAATCACGGCTATCACCTGACATCTCTAATGTATAGGGAGGAAAGACGAAATGCAATAATAGGAATACCGAGAGACATTCTAGAGCGTGTCTTGACCATGGGGTTCCCTCCTGGTAAGATACAGGCTATGTGCCGTTTGTTTATAGACTTACCATTTACACGCATAGTCTGATTTACAATTTCCTCCAACAGCCATTAAGTACCATGGCTTGGAAAACCAAGGGTCAACATGTTACCTGAACAGTGTGCTGCAGGTGCTTTTTATGACCAAAGACTTCAGAGAAGCTGTGGAAAGGTTTGTTACAAAGTCAACTTCATGCTTTTAAACAGTATTGAGATTACACATTCACTTTTGTATCTCTTCACTGATATTTCTTAACTTTGTGCAGGCTCCCCAGTGAAAATACTAAGCATATTGATCTTCAACTTCAATCCCTGTTTGGTGACTTAAAAAGTCGTACAGCAAAAACCAATGACATCACCAAGAAGCTGGGCATCAAAGACGGTACAGTGTAGTAGAGACACAGAGCCTTTGAAGAAGCCACCTGTGAACCAAACACACAATTTGGGAAATGTGATCAGTTAAGATTTACATGGCAGTCTGCTAAAAGAATAAGCTCCGCTGAGAGAGAACATCAGTCTATATATGGTCCTTTAACCCCTTATTTTTGTCAAAAAGAAATACACACTGCTTTCTGCTCTTCCCCACTTAGTGTATAGACGGCAGGATGCTGCTGAGTACTATGAGAAGAACTTGCGTCTGACCAGTGATGACGCATCAAAGGTAAAGATCATTCATGTTAAAGGGAGTGTGTCTAATGAAAGATATTTGTTTAGCAGTGTCTGCATTTTGGGCTTCCAGATATTCCACGGACAGCTGACACACATGACCAGATGTTCATCCTGCGGTACCAAGACTGGCGCTGATAGGGCTTTTTGGCATCTCCCTCTTGCATTGGAGGATTCCTACCTTCAGATCTTTTGTGTGGTAAGGATCGGACAACCTGCAAACTTTAAAGCACTTTTCTATTGCCAGGAATGAATTTAATATGATATTTTCCATCAGATTGTTTTTGGATATATCAAAAACTGTAAACCCATTAAGCTGATAAGGAATTCTGTAACAGAGCTGGTTTCAGACGCAAATGACACGAGTGCTTGTTATTAGGTGAAAGGCATTAAGGAGTTTTTCAGAGCTTCACATTCAAACGGAGAAAACCAGATATACTGCAACGGGTGTGATGCCTGGTCTTATGCCACTGTGAGTAATGTGTACATGAACTCACATTACATTACACTGGGTTATAGCAACATGATAATACATGCTGGGGACCTGTTGGTTTTCTTCCAGAAATGTGTAATAAAGCATCATCCGGAGGTTTTGACACTGCTGCTGAAGAGGTTTGAGTTAGACCACTTTTCCGATAGCTATGTCAAAAAATGCTGCAATGTGAAAGTTCCCTGGAGCCTCAGCCTACAGATACCAGAGGTATGTTTATAGTCTATTTTCCTATTTCATCATGACATATTTAATTCCTGAGTCTCATGTCTGCCATGTTTTCCACTGGTGATCAGAATCAGACTTATAGACTGTATGCGATGGTGGAACATTCTGGAGATCTCAGTAGTGGACAGTACATTGCCACAATCAAATCTGAGGATGATGGGAGATGGTACAGCTTCGATGATAAGAGGGTCAGGCTGGTAAGAGCGATCACTTCAACTTCAATGATGTCAAGACTTACATATAACGGTCTGAAAAACCTAATTCATCATTTTATGTTTGGTTCTTGTTTTTATCAACAGATTTTACCCCAGCCATTCGAGGAGAGTTCAGTTGTGAAGTACGTTGTTTTTTTTGCCACAAGTTGATGCAAAAAAACACTCCTTAAGTGTTAACTGCTGATTTTTTCTCCCACTCTCAAACCCAATTAATCATATTTCCACCCTGACTGATGGGTAAGAACAACAAAAGCAATATAACTTACGAATATCAAGTGTATCTCCCAATATCTAAAGATATATCCACGCACAGACATTTATCCATACCGACATGCATGCACCAATGCACTCCTCTATATATTTTAATATTTGTATGTATATATTTTCAGTATCTACTAAAAAAAGAAACCTAAAATAAAAATGTTTTTTGCACAACAGAAAGCCCCTGTGTAAAACACAAGCTATACATTTGCATATGCTTACTTTTTTATTTGATATTGACCTGACTTTTCTTCCACATTCCTCTCACTAGTTCCAGCAGCGCTTATCTTCTGTTTTACAGAAAAAAGAAAGGTAAGATGGCAAACATGTTCATTATGCTCACTGATGTGCACTGTTCACATTTATTACCTAAACTAATTTACACTTTTCTTCCAGTGCCTGCTGCAGGTACTCAGGTCTTCAGAGAGGAGTCTACTCCTGGAGGCTCTCCACTCTCTACCTGGGAGACCCAGGACCAGAGGCCAGCTGGGAGGAGACATGCAGGAATAAGAACATTTAGAGACACTTCGCCTGAAGAGAGTGTCTCCAACATGTGGTCCCCTGCTGGTAAGATATATACTTACCATTTACACGCATAGTCTGATTTACAATTTCCTCCAACAGCCATTAAGTACAATGGCTTGGTAAACCAAGGGTCAACATGTTACCTGAACAGTGTGCTGCAGGTGCTTTTTATGACCAAAGACTTCAGAGAATCTGTGGAAAGTTTTGTTACAAAGTCCAATTTAATGCCATTTATTACATGGTTTAGTTGAATACTCAATACTGATTGGTCAATTCAGAACATGTGACACGTTGTTAATCCAGTAGTGAACGCGCACATGACTAATGAGGGCACGAGATAAGTTTGTGCACGAGATGGAAGGCTGACAGGCAGTTAGGCCATCTAGTTAACTGAGACCAGCAAATGGGAATATTTTCTACAGAATTTGCAGGTTAACATTTCTCCTCAAACTGCACCCTTCACATTAACGACACTGTCTTGACACTGAATTTTGATGTAGGGTTACAAGAAAAAGTGTGAATAATGGTGCAATGGGCATTTAAGGCTGTGTGATATGGACATAATCACATTTCCCAATATTTCTGGTCAAATATATTCCACCAAAATTGTAGGGTTGATTATTGGTGCTTTCACAAAGGCACTTAAGGGAAATTACGTTATCCAAAATGTAATGTAGTGTAGTCTGACATCATGATTTCACTATGATAACCATATATGGCCCAGCCCCAATTCATTCACTTGAGATAGGAATGACCTTGGACACAAGCTGGTGTGTTGTAGCATCGACTTAGGAAGCTGAACAGTATTGAGAGACGTGGAGTAACACCTTGTTGCTTTTAATCTTTTTATTTTGTTGAATATAGAATAACATCTTATTGTTTTAGGTCTTCTATTAAACTGGCAACCAATGACAGTGCATGTATCATTGACACATTCAATGACCGTATTTTGCTATGTTGCTGTGTGCACTAAACCTGTCCATCATTAAGCATCATTGTAATTTTCCCTCAATTTGTTTCAGCTGCGAGACCCTCAGCTGGAGAGACAGCTCAATACACCATGGTAGACGGTGGGTGCACTCTTGATTTTGGTTTGTGGTCCCAGTGGATCAGTCACTTATCAGATTTTACTAGGAACCCAGACTCTGACTATAAAACATACATGCTAATTTACTTCATGATGAATATTTAGAAAAGGCTTTACATGTTCTAAATAAAGTCTAGGCTATAGACCAATGTAAGAAACCCATAAGTGCTGCATTGTTTTTAAAGAAATAATCTGACACTTTGGGGAAATATTATTTCTTGGTTCTTTCTTTGCCTTATACGAAAAGAAAGATACAATTATGATGTTGAGACATTTCAACCTTTTTTTCTCAATCAATATTTGCATGTCCCATCATCAAAGCAGCAGATGTGAGAGGTTTATTTAATTGCATTTGGAGAAAACAAATGTGTAATTGTTAGAAGAAGACCTTATTATTTCAGATGTGCTTCGATGGCGAAATGATCAAAACACTATTCCCAAAAATAATTAACAATTTCTCTAAAACACAGAATATGCATCAGGGTTGTGTAGTTATCCCAAATTATTCAACCAACCTTCCACGGACCCACATGCAGTTAAACTAATGCAATACACATACATTGAAAATAAGGAAGTCACTGTTATAGAAAATAATATATTTGTTTAGAAATGTATCAAGTTGGCTTCATGGTATCATCAACACTTTACTCATTATTCCCTCCTTCCTCAGGTAAGCACTTTGTGGATAAACATAGAACCGAGCTGATCAAGAGAGTACACTGCGTTGAAGACATTTTGGATGAGCTCCTTCAGGAAGAAGTCATGACACAATCGAGTTATTGTGAAATCATGGTAATCCCAACCTCTCAGAAGAAGATGAGGGAACTCTTCAGTGGTCCCCTGAATGCAGCAGGGCCTCGTGGCAAAGAAGTCTTCTACAGAATCCTTGAGAAACAGGAGAAATATCTCATTGATGAGCTAAAGGGAAAGAAGTGAATGTTGTAGAGAAATCATTTTTTAGACTAACTGTACATTGCGCCTCAAGAAAGAAAAATGACTGAAACGATTACAATGGGGAAATGGTCATGTAAATGTCTCTGTAGGGGGTTCTATAAAATATAGCTTTTGCACCTTCATGTTTAATCATAGCTCTTGCCCTTTTTTACACTTGGACCAGTAATATTTGTTTTTTTTTTCCTGTAAGGTTAAAACCAGATTCAGCAAAAAAAGTCATTCATGTAATGTAATGATGTAAGAAATGATTTTGCATTCTCACCTGACATGTAATGTTTTAATCCAGCAAATCCCAGATGGATTGAGTCTGCTGTCAACCTATTTTTTATAAATTAAAGGATGCTTGACCTAAATGATTATCCTAAGGTTTTGCATACAGATTTTATCTTACATTTTTGTCTTATGTGCTAAACGATTCTATTGTTGTTTTTGCCCTTATAATAATGATAATATGTTTACTTTTGGAGGCCAATATTTTCTATTTCGAAATACATTTTCAATAAACTCTTATAAATATTATACATGTCGAGTGAATAGAGAGTTTGAAAAGTTGAAGCAGACATAATGAAGCTAACAGATTTAGGAAAGGCGCTTTCCTCCTAGATTTTTTTTTTTTTTACATTATTCTTATCATTTATTAAACTCTGATTGTTCAGAGGGATACTGGAAGAAGGTAGTATTCTTTTGACGTTATACACAAACGTTGCTTTATTAACCAACCTCCATTTTTATGAACTAATTGTTTAGCCTTACCTACTTGTATGTTTGGATGAAGCGAGGCAGGACTTTACTTAGTGATGAAAGTACAGTTTATACATGTAAAGGGGAACTGCAGAAATGTTTAGATATCCAGTCTGTTTAGGAGTCTTGTAAAGTAGCTGCCGCATGAGTAAGAAAAGTTATATAAAGCCTTTTGTAGCTCTAGAGGGAGCTGTCTGATAGATAATGCCTGTTGGAGTTCAATACTACACATTTGGAAATGTAATGTCATTGTGTTATTTTCTGATTTCAGTTGTAAATTCACGTGTGGGATATATAGGTCATGAAATACTTTTTTAAGGATTCATATTGAAGTGTGTTGATCCCCTCTGAAGTGATGCTGTATTACACTCCAGTTACCACATGGGGCTCTAAACCCGTCCCTCCAGCCTAACCACTGCACCCCTAGTTATATAAGCAAAAGTGCAGCTATGTAATGCCTCTGTAAAATACTCTTGAGCTTTTTATTTTTATTATTATATTTTTGAACTATTTTTTTTTAATGCTACCATTTTATTTCCAATATATCGTATCTGCTCTATTATTTCTGTTATTTGTTTTAATGGGCAAATGGGATTTATCTATCTTTTATCTATCTATGTCACTTTGTTTTTAAAAGTGCTATATATCAAGTTGATATTATGTATTTGCTGGTTCAAGTCAGTCTGCTAAAAGAATAAGCTCCGCTGAGAGAGAATATCAGTCTATATATGGTCCTTTAACCCCTTATTTTTGTCAAAAAGAAATACACACTGCTTTCTGCTCTTCCCCACTTAGTGAGTAGACAGCAGGATGCTGCTGAGTACTATGAGAAGATCTTGCGTCTGACCAGTGATGACGCATCAAAGGTAAAGATCATTCATGTTAAAGGGAGTGTGTCTAATGAAAGATATTTGTTTAGCAGTGTCTGCATTTTTGACTTTCAGATATTCCACGGACAGCTGACACACAAGACCAGATGTTCATCCTGTGGTACCAAGACTGATGCTGATAGGGCTTTTTTGCATCTCCCTCTTGCATTGGAGGATTCCTACAGTCAGAACTATAGCGTGGTAAGAATCTGACAACCTGCAAACTTTAAAGCACTTTTCTATTGCCAGGAATTAACCTAATATGCTATTTTCCATCAGATTGTTTTGTGATATATCAAAAACTGTAAACCCATTAAGCTGATAAGGAATTCTGTCACAGAGCTGATTTCAGAAACAAATGACACGAGTGCTTGTTATTAGGAGAAAGGCATTGAGGAGTTTTTCAGAGCTTCACATTCAAACGGAGAAAACCAGATATACTGCGACGGGTGTAGAGCCAAGTCTGATGCCACTACTGTGAGTAATGTGTACATGAACTCACATTACATTACACTGGGTTATAGCAACATGATAATACATGCTGGGGACCTGTTTATTTTCTTCCAGAAGCATGTAATAAAGCATCATCCGGAGGTTTTGACACTGCTGCTGAAGAGGTTTGAGTTTGACCACTATTACAATAGATATGTAAAGGTCAACTGCACTGTGGACGTTCCCTTCACCCTACAGATACCAGAGGTATGTTTACACTATATTTAAATATTTTGTGACACATATATTTTGTATTCCTGATGTGATACGTTTTCCACTGGTGATCAGAATCAGCCCTATGAACTGTATGCGATGGTGGAACATTCTGGAGATTTCAGAAGTGGACATTACATTGCCACAATCAAATCTGAGGATGATGGGAGATGGTACAGCTTCAATGATAAGAATGTCACATTGGTCAGAGCGATCACTTTAACTCAAGTGTTATCAAGACTTGCATATAATGATCTGAAACACCAAATTCATCATTTTATGTTTGTTTATTGTTTTTATCAACAGCTTGACTCCCAGCCATTCCAGTCGGATAAAGTTGAGAAGTACGTTAGATTTTTGCTCCCACTTTCAAACCCAATTTGTTCTATTTCCACCCTTACTGATGGGTGAAAACTATAAAAAAGCAATTCAATTTACGAATATCAAGTGTCTCTCCAAATATCTACAGATATGTCCACGCACAGACATTTATCCATACAGACATGCATGCACCAATGCACTCCTTTTATAAACATCGCACAAAAAGTAAGAATGTGTGTTTGGTAGAAGATTTCTATGTTGCTTCTTGGGAATAAATCTTACACCGTTGGAAAGCCTGTTTATTTACCTTTCGCAACATTTGTGAGGGACATGCATTTGTGGGATGAGCAGCAGAGCTGAGTATGTGGGTTGCGGCCATGAAAAATGTGACAAGTCTTCTCTGCCAATGCCAACAGCTTTTTATTGCTGATGAATCTTGCTTGGTGGATTGGATGATTGAAGTGAAATAAAACAAAAAATATTGGCAATTTAACAATTTATTAATTCAAGGGCAGTCATGGCAGGCCTCCTGGCTGCCCTATCAGACCGGAGATTGGCTGCATGCAATCTGTTCTGGATTGTCTGGGCAGAGAGCCGTCAAGATTTGCAAACCTCGACTGCAAATCTGTAGAAGACTGCCTACGGTTCCCAAGTGCTGACAGGATGAGGAAAGTGTCTCCTTGGGACGCCCGCTTCGCGGCCTGTCACTGCCTTCAGTTTGCAATAATCTACCTGACACACATTTCCTTACTTTTTGTGCTTAGTTCATATTTTATTTTATATATATATATATTTTTTCAGTATCTGCCTAAAAATAGTACCTCAAATAAACACATTTTTAACAGAAAGCCCCTGTATAAAACACAAGCCTTACATTTGCATACACATACATTTTAATTTGAAAATGACCATACTTTCTTCCACATTCCTCTCTCTAGATCCAGCAGCGCTTATCTTCTGTTTTACAGAAAAGAGAAAGGTAAGATGGCAAACATGTTCATTATGCTCACTGATGTGCAGTGTTCACATTTCTTACCTAAACTAATTCAAACTTTTCTTCCAGTGCCTGCTGCAGGTACTCAGGACCAGAGTCCAGCTGAGAGGAGAGAGAGAGAGGAGGCCGAGGGGACACCAGAAGAGGGCAAAGACGCTGCAGCCACTGCTTTCATCAACAGAGATGAAGGAAGGATTAAAGACAAAGCCGGAGTTACGTCTAGAAAACCAGGCCTATCACCTGACATCTCTAATGTAGAGTCTAAGGAGGGTCAACAGAAAATGTGGCAAGCTTATGGCGCTGATGTGGAGCAACAGGGAGATGGGTCGAGGAGAGAACAAGATGTTGAGGTAGATAAGGAAGTAAACACTGATCCATCCCCTCTGATAGAGGATAGAAGAGTTGATGGTCGAAAACAGAACATGTCAAAAGACCGTCAGGGGGTTGAAGCTAGAAGGAGAAGCAGAGATAGGAGACAACCGAGAGAGGATAGGAGGGATATAGAGGGAGCCAAGGAACAAAAGAGAGCAGATGACAAACATGCACAAAGGACAGAAACATCTATGACAGAGGATCAGGACAGGAGAGGGTTGGATGGTGTTAGACAGCAGAAAACAAGTGTTCCACATGTAACACCTGAAGATGTTGATGAGGAAAGGCCAGCCAAAGAGCAGGAACGTAAACCTTTTCCAAACAGAGGGGACTCTTCTCGTAAACAGTTCATTGTGAAAACAGTTGGTGAAGAAACTAGAAAAACCTGCTTTGGTACACAAAGAAGTATTGAGACGAAGATCATTGGAATAAAGACCAGGGGGAAACCCGCACAACAGGAGCGCTTGTCAGAGTGTTTTTCCGATATGAAGCTGAGTGAGCCACAGAAACCAGGGACCAAGAGACACAAAGTGAATGTGCCAACCAGTGCAATCGATTCAAATGCAGAAAGAAAGCCAAAAGTCTCTGACACACAAGAGCAGGCTGCTGAAAATCAACATGCAATGAAAGAAATAGGTGAGGAAGAGATTAAAAGTAGAGGCCATCATGCCCTAAAGGAGAAAAACAGAAATGGAAAAAAAAAGAAAATAACTAAGCAGATTTTTAAACTGTGGAAACATGCAGACCAGACTTCAGAGTCGGATTGAGACTAAATGCTTTGTTCATTTGTTGTTCAGTTTGATTAAGTGCAACAGATTATAACAGAAACAAGCAGAAGGGAAATTAATAGAGATGTAAAGGCACTATTTCACAGTGTATTCGAATCTCACTGAGACTCAAAGATCATATGTGTTCTTTTACTACAACTCTCTGTCCTATAGGTTTTGTTTTGAATGTGTTTACTTCTTCAGAGATTTATGAATAGATGGCACTAAGTGTAAAATCTATGAAAACAATATTCTAATATATTTCTCATAAATATAAATCCATGTATCTTTAGTGTTTTATTTGTGTTTGTTTTCCTATTTTACTAAGTACTCTACTATCTTAAATCAATAACGTCTTTAGCCGACTAGTTGTAAACTATTGCTGCAATGCCCTCTGACAAATGTCTTAGATGCTTTTTTCAACCAAACTTTTGTAGTCCTTTGTGACATTTGTAGGAATTGCTGATGATTTTAACAAATAAAAGAGATATGTGAAAGACATCATGCTTGTACATGCACTATTTTTGTGGAAAGTTACAGGTTGTGATGCTGCAGAGATTCCCTCATATTGTCCCATAATCATACAACATTTACTAAAATCATAGAAGACGTTGTGGTTTGACAGGGAAACAAAACAAAAGAAAAACTTCAGGAAGTTCAACCGAAGAGGGATCGATTAAAGCAAATAGACATGCTAAAGATAATATGTAAATAATATTTTATTGATTATACTGTAATACAATAAATATATTTTTCTCCCAATATTCATTGTTTTTGGGGCAGAATCTTGTAACAATACTGTTTCTCACCCGAGATCATATGATTGATTTGAACACTCTCTTTTATTCTTATTCACATTTTTCACACTTTTTCTTAAACCTTACTGTTAGTTTTGTTGATTTATTAAAGTATTTTTGTTTTGTTTTTTTGTTTGTGTACAAGGAATATAATTACCTATTATTGATATTACAATATATTTTAAAAAACAAAACATGGGCGAAGCGTGTAGCTGCGCGCCGGGAGAATTGAGTCCCCCGGCTTGCCGTAGCAGCTTCTCTTTTCCTCCAGCATGGCTGCCATCAGGAGCGGGGTGACTCCGGCTTGTTTAGCGAGATGTTTCCTGAGACAGAGTGGAAAACCGAGCCGGGGCAGCCATCCCCCTTCAGACATATGGAACCACGTAAGTGTTGTTTACAGTTTCACACGTGTTGCTTCATCCCTGCTTCTGAAACAAAGTCACAAACAGAGACTTTCCCCGGCTAACTAGCTAGCCGGTTAGCATCCACTGCACAGTTACCAATGTCTTCTGTGTGACTTTGACACTGACAGCCTCTCTAGTGAAGACAGTATCTATTTTATTTTTAATGCAAATGCACCAGGCTTTTACCAAGAACAACGTAGGCAGAGTTGCGTAAATCACAATAATACTTGTGTAAGACCAGCAGGAGTTTATTGACATTAATATGTAAGTATATGCTAGCAGGGCTCTGTTAGCAGCCGTTAGCTTTGTCGACAACTAGCAAAACAATGCTCCTAAAGTACTGATGCTGATGCTAGTGCTCCACATTTATTATAACTATGTTCTAATATTGAAAACTGAATCTAAAACGTATAGTTCAAACCCTGCTGATGTGTCCTGACCTGTAGGAATCAGCCAAAGGCCACCAGAGGTCATTGAGATGTATAACTTATCATAGGTAATGATCACAGAGTTAATCTTAATGCTCAGATGATTTTATCAATTTGTCAAAGTGTAAATCCTTCATTGTGAACATAGATCTTGATCGCATGGCTCGCATGAGTGTTAAACTCATCTAATATTGTGTAAAAACATCTGTTTCAATTCATTATTGACCGAAGAAAGAGGATCAGTATACACAATCAGTATTCTTAATTCACAAGGCACTTAAAACAAATAATTATTGACGAAATGAAGGAAAATATAATGCAAAGACGCTAGTGCAGTGCTTATTAATGATGCAATAATTCAAACGAAAATAAAAAGCTTAAAGGAAAAGGTTCTACAATTTGATTTACAGATTCACAATTAAGGTGTTTTACAGCATTCATATCCGTTTCTTCTCTGGATCAGGTCACCTTAATATACATTCAAATGTATCTGTAGTTTGCAGGTTTAAAGCCCAAACTAATCATTATTGTTATTGCATTTTCATTACACCTTCTTTAGTAAATGATGTTTATTTTTTTAGTTCAAAATGCACCGTAAAGGTCAATAAAGTACATCGCTACTTTCCCCTGGATTTGCAAAAACGTTCAAGAGGGGTGGATCCTAACGTCTTGGAGGTTGTTTTGTAATTAGTTGATGCAAGAACCACTTCTCAGAACCCAATGCTCGCTTCATCAGTCCCACAATGCATACATTCATAACCTAAAGGAATAATGGTTCTTCAAAACATTTTTCTTTTCAATTTTCTGTCAATTAATCGCCTGGTGTTTCTGCATTATTCACAATTTATGCAGGTAGTATTAAGCGACTGCATCCAAGCAATGATATGACAAAGCCCTCATATGTGTCATCAGGTTGTAGTAGGGCTGCTCGATTATGGCAAAAATCATTATCTCGATTATTTGGGTCAATAATTGATATCACGATTATTAAAAACAATTATCCTTTACTTTGAAAACATCCATTTATTGAAAAAAAAAATGTGAACAGTATGTTTTCAACAGTTGATTAAGTATAATTTAACTGAAAAACCAATAAGAAAATTAAAAAAAAAAAATAATCGTTTATTTCAATTATGTTGTTTTCATAATCGTTGCAAGCCAAAATCGGAATTGCGATTAAAATCCGATTAATTGGGCAGCCCTAGGTTGTAGTAGTTGTAGTAGTTTGTTATTGTGTATATTGCTGACACTTCCCTTCTCCTCTACTCAGCGGTTGCTCCAGAAGTCCCGTCTGCACACAGTGTTTGAGAGCTGCAGTCCTGCTGCCAGGACTCTGCTGGGCCGCACACTGAACAGGAAGTTCCTCTGGGTGAACGCTGTGGCCGTCAGACACAACAGCTCACAGGTGAGATGAGACATGGTGAAGTATCTGTCAATCAGAAACAGCTGCACATCACTAACATCAAACTCATCCTCAGTCGAAAGGAAATAGTATTATATTCGTTTTTTAACCACAGAGTTAATAACACATTCATATATATAAAGATGGCTTGTCTGGAGGAATAACCAGAATTTACAATATGGGTCTATTTTATTACCCTGTTGTGTACAGTCAAAATATGAAGTACATTTTGAAATGGACCAAAGGATCGAGTTCAGTTTTTTTGAATTTAGCAATTTCCACCTTCTTTAGCATGTTTTTATTAATTTAGACACATCATTTCTCACACACTGGACCGCTACCTGAGCACTTCATATTTATAATCAGTTTTTGTTCAGCCATTTTCTTTTGTTGCACTGGAGCCTTCTGTGTTTACAGTGATTCTATATTGAAATTATGAAAGTGTATCAATTATAAAAATATGTTTGTGGTCTGACTGAGATTTCAAAATGCAACAAATCCTCAAATTGAACAGCTACTTGAAATCATACCTTGTTTTTAATATTATCACCAGGTCCCGCCCGAGGATGTAACCACGGCGACTTCTGAAGTCCTTCCTGTCCTGCAGTCCTACCCCACAGAACAGGTGGCTGAGACGACATCTGAAGTCAAATCTAAGGCCTTTAGCCACCTTCTAACTTTATCTGATTCCATTCTAATTGTTATTTTCAGATCCTGGTTGAAACTGTTTCCACGGCGGCCCCATTAGTCAACACATCTCCTCCTCCAGTGTTGGATTCCTCCTCTGAGCTTCTGTCCGCTGACTCTGCCGTTGTTTTATCGCAGTCGTTCACCGAGCAGCTGGCTGATGTCGCGCCGACTGCAGCTGAGGTCCTGCAGGCGGTGGCGGCAGAACCCAGATTAGTGGAGCTGGGATTGGGCTCCTACACCCCGGTGGGGCTGGTCCAGAACCTGCTAGAGTTTGCTCACATGGATGTCGGTTTGCCCTGGTGGGGGGCCATCGTCGTAGGTGAGCAACACTAACAATCAGTCACTCAAGCGATTCAAGCTACGTCTTTCAAGGCTTCAAGGCTTTTATTGTCATGTGTGCATAGCTACAGCGTAGTTATGACAATGACAGTCGTAGGTCACATGCTCCTCCAACAGAGCAACACAATAAGACAGATACAATCAAATAGAATATAATAGAAACAGTGCAGAATAGTCTATATACAGTAATTGGAATATTGATATATATAAGTTGCAAACAGATGAATGTTATGGATGTTGTTTCAGAAGTTCAGGTGTTTAACAGTCTTATGGCCTGTGGGAGGAAACTGTTAGTCTGTTGGTTTTAGACCTGATGCTGCGGTAAGTACGTCCACTGTATTTCCTGTGTCCTTTCTTACCATCCTCTTCTTCATGTCATCCCTCCCTCTCCTTTAGGAACGGTGTTTGCTCGTCTGGCCGTGTTCCCGGTCATCGTGAAGGGCCAGAGGGAGGCGGCCAAGCTGAGCAATGTTCTGCCCGAGCTGACCAAACTGAATACCAGGATGAGCGAGGCTAAAAACAGTGGAAACAAATTTGACTGTAAAAAATGTTCTTCTTTTAAGTCACAATAGAGATGTTTATTATTTATTAGTGTGGGCATGTAGAACAAAATCAGGTTTTAGCTTCGTCATGACCTGTTGCTTGCATGTTACAGTTGCCAAGGCCTACTCTGACCTGAACTTGTTCCAGAAGAAGCACGATGTCAACCCTCTCCGCGGATTCCTGGTACCTTTGATTCAGGTCAGTTAATGTCTTTATCCTGGTTATATCCATCAAGTATGTATAATTTGTCAAAGCAGACCTCATTTTCACGTCCGTATTTCTATTCAGTTTACTTTTGTGGAAAGAAAATTGCATTTAGACGAAGACTTGCTGTTCACCTAACTGTGTGGCACCTTCATATTGAAAAATATTGATGATATGGCTTTAAGGTCACCTATCATGCTATTTGTTGGCAATAGGTCTCAGATATATACAATTATATAAAAAACATGTCTATGAAGTGTTTTGCTCAAAATACCAAACAGATCACCCATTCTACCTATGCCTCATATCCCTCTATTTCACTTCCTGTTTCAAAAGTGCTGATTTGGGGAATAAAGCTTTAAAAAAAAAAAAAAAAGAATTGATTAAATAAAAAAGGAGGGGGCTGAGCTCATGCGGGACCCGGCAGCTACTGTCTAAACTAAATACTGCCGTGATGAAACACCATATCATGGATTATCATGGATTATTTCTGAAACAGTTTGGAGCTCAAAGGCTTTCTCTCTTGCCGGTTATACCACAAGGTGAGTTCCTTTTTATGTCCTGCTTCTTCACACACATGCTCTCCAGTACAGGTTAGCTCTGAGTGTTAGCGATGCTAATGTAAACACCGACCATATTACGTCCAAAACAGTCGGGCATTGTTTCTGAGAGCAGCGTTTCTGATAGGGCTGTGGGTCCACATTTCCGTTATTACGTCATATCGGACGCAAATCTGGATCAGCTCCGTTGTAGCCCCGTTTTTACAGATTTGGGTACGGAGGAAAAGAGGGGGTTTTATTTTCTGACGCTGCGTGAGTTGCCCGACACACAGGGGACACATCTTTATGAATAAAATACATCACAAAGTGCATTTTGCATGATAGGTCCCCTTTAACATTTCTCCGTTTAGTATTAATCCATTTAGTTTGCCACATATAACCATATAAGGCATAAATCCAGTGAAATGTAATTCAGCATCTTCCTTCAACATGTGCATTAAAAAGAGTTTACAAAAATTGGAAATAGCAACAATATCTGTGTATGTATCCAGTTCATGTGCTGTCAGGATAAATCCCTCATGTGTTCCTCCAGGCCCCAGTCTTCATCTCCTTCTTCATCGCGCTGAGGAAGATGGCTGAACTGCCGGTGCCCAGCATGCAGAGCGGAGGCCTGCTCTGGTTCCCCGACCTGACGGCAGCAGACCCTTTTTACATCCTCCCTGTAGTCGTCACAGGAACCATGTTCTTCATCCTGGAGGTCAGCGGGCTTTGACTTCCTTGTCGTAAAGAAAGAAAGAGAACTGAAAAGTCATATCAACAGGATTATAGTGTTTTATTCACTGCTTTGTCTCTTTTAGCTTGGGGCTGAGTCTGGTGTCGACAACCCCAACCTGAGAACCATGAAGACTGTGTTCAGGATCATGCCTTTTGTCATCCTTCCTTTCACGATCAACTTCCCCACGGTCAGTCAGCTTATTGTTTTGACTTCACCTTACATCATACGCCGCAGCCGTTTAATACCGATCCTTTTCTCCTCTACCAAACCTCAGGCGGTGTTCACCTACTGGCTGACCTCCAACTGCTTCTCCCTGTGTCAAGTCGTCCTGCTCAGACACCCATTGGTCAGAGAGAAGTTAATGATCCCGGCAAGGATCGAGCACCCAACCTCAGCCGTGCCCCAAAATGAGGGTTTAATTGCAAGCCTCAAGAAGGGTTGGTATCTAAACTCTACACCCAACTGATTGCATTTGATGGATTCATTTTAGTTTTTAGTAGAATAAGTCAATTATCAAGTTGTAACTTTGGTTTGGTTTCCAGGCTGGAATAACGCTCAACTGGCCCAGCAGCTTTCAGAAAGGGAAAGAAGAATCAATAATCATCTGGAGATCGCTTCTAAAGGTCAGTATGTCCAAGGTGTGCAGGTGAAAAACTACATTTGCATATGATATAATGTGGATTGAATGATATGATGATATACGATGTGTATGTAAAAGTGCATCATCATTTACATAAATGAAGAATAAAGTTGCATAACACTGAATAACTGGAATGACACTATAGCCTGTTGGGTTATTAGCCTCAATAGACTGCTTATTTAAATGCTGTTATTCAATAATGTGCACAACAAAATGAAGTGGTCTTGATGTAGAAACGGCAGATGTGCTCCCCCTTGTGGCCATACACTGGTATTACAACAATAAGACAGAAACAAAATAATATAATAAAGAAGTAACTCTGACATTAATGGGATTATGGGCCTCAAATTGAGCAAATAGTGTGAGAAAATGAATCCATAACTTGAAAGATACTTAAAATGTAAACAAATCTTGATGGATATTCAGTTTTTGCGTATAGGTTAAGGCCTGAACACTGATTGCAACTAAGTAGACATTCCAGTTTTCATGACGGTGCAATTAATATTTTGTGTTTTTGGACGGACAAAATTAGACGTTTGATCGATCAATATTTACTGACATTTTGTTGACCAATTAAGTATTTAAGAAAACAATTGATAGATGCAGGCTACAGGGATCTATGAGCATGATTGTGTCTGTGGTGTCAAGGCTTTGGCTCTTTCTGTGTGGTCTGAAACTCAATGTTTTTATACGTCTTCTCTTTATGTTTCTCTGCAGGTCCACTGAGGCAGACTTTTAACCACAATCCCCTGCAGCAGCCGACCCCCCGCATAGCCGCAGAATCAGCTAAAGCAAAGCCAGCTGGCAAGGCGGAAAAGCCATGGAAGGACACTATTGAATAGACAGACTGATGATGACTTTTGTAAATATTTATGGATGGATAAGAGAACAATTTGGGGGGAAAGGGTTGTCATTATGTATTATTCTAATTAAAATGTCAAATCTGCCTCAAAACAACATTTTTGGTGTGTATTGTTGTGATTTCTGAGTACACAATAGTAGAGCTGTCGACCAATCAGTTAATTGATCAGCGCCTATTACCATTGTCTCCTTTCATGAAGTTATCTGACTTGATTGAATGATTACATTTCCAAAAGTGTCAAGTCTGGAAATCAGTCATTTTTGCATATATGTATTTCATGTGTTTTAATTAATTTAAACATGTCAAATGCTCTATTTTTCTTGACTAAATATTTTAAATCCGAGAATGTACGATATACTTTATAGTAGCCTTGTAGAGTAGAGTTTGGAAATACAGAAAAGTAGTTATAATTCAGAAGTCTTCAGTAGTCATACTTCAGTAGAGTACTAATTATTTGAAGGTGCCCAAATCACCCAGTGCCCTAAACAAAATAAAAACAGCAAGAAAAATACATGTGACTATTAAATAATAGTAACAGTAAATTATTTACTATTAAATAATAGTAATATGTATTTGTGTTGTTTTAAAGGCTAATAGAAATGCCATATTATCTTTTAAAATAATGTACACTGAAGTCGCGCGAAGCGTGTTGCTGCGCGCCTGGAGAATTGACTCCTCCGTCTTCCCGTAGCAGCTTTGCTTTTCCTCCAGCATGGCTGCCATCAGGAGCGGGGTGACTCCGGTTTGTTTAGCGAGATGTTTTCTGAGACAGAGTGGAAAACCGAGCCGGGGCAGCCATCCCCCTTCAGACATATGGAACCACGTAAGTGTTGTTTTAAGTTTCACACGTGGTACTTCATCCCTGCTTCTGAAACAAAGTCACAAACAGAGACTTTCCCCAAGCTAACTAGCTAGCCGGTTAGCATCCCCTGCACAGCCTTCTGTTTGACTTTGACACTGACAGCCTCTCTAGTATTTAATGCAACTGACCAAACACCAGGTTATGAAACAAAAACAACGTGGGCAGTGTTGGCAAAAGCACTGACATGCGTTCATATGCGTTTATGCAATAACTTTATTTAGTTTTATGTGTTATGTATATTTATGTTGCATTGTTGGAGAAGCCTTTTGATTTCCATTGCAATAACCACACTGTATGACTATACAGCCTTTGAACTTTAAGGTTTTAGACAGTGCAAGACACCATAGAGTGCAATAAGTACATAAATACCACCCCCTGGGTTTATGTGACACAGTAGGTTGTAGTAGTTTCTTAATGTGTATGTGGCTGACACTTCCCTTCTCTTTTACTCAGTGGTTGCTCCAGAAGTCCCATCTGCACACAGTGTTTGAGAGCTGCAGTCCTGCTGCCAGGACTCTGCTGGGCCACAGACAGAACAGGAAGTTCCTCTGGGTGAACGCTGCAGCCGTCAGACACAACAGCTCACAGGTGAGACGGCACACATGTGAACAGGTTAATCATAACATAGCTGTTGAGCAGAATCAGTTAACTTGATATTGACAGATCCCACCTTAGGATGGAACCACAACGACTTCACTGTTAGACGCTTCTGAAGTCCTTCCTGTGCTGCAAACCTTCCCCGTCTCTCTGCCTGCTGACCCCACCTCCATCATCACACAACCAATCACAGAACAGGTAGCTGTGACTACATCAAAAGTCACATTTAAAGACTTTAGTCAGCTTCTAACTTTATATGATTCCATTTTTGTTTTCAGATCCCTGTTTTTTCGCAGTCGTTCACTGAGCAGGTCGCTGATGTCTCATCAACGGCAGCGGATGTCCTTCAGGCTGTGGTCACAGAACCCAGTTTAGCGGCGCTGGGTTTGGCCTCACGCACACCAGTGGGGATGGTCCAGAGCCTGTTAGAGTACATTCACATTGACCTTGGAATACCCTGGTGGGGGGCCATCGTCGTAGGTAAGCAACACTAGATTAGACATTCTCTGGAAAAGTAGTAAAGCATATCAGAATTCAAAATCATATCTGTTTTGGGTGATTTACATGTGTATGCAAGTGTCTGCTTGAGAGCGTTCTAGATGTGTGTTTGAGACTGTTTCACATGTGTGTTTATGAGCGTTTCAAATGTGTGTTTGTGGGACTGTATAATGTGTGTATGAAAGCATTTGACATGGGTATATGACAGCGTTTCTCGTGTGTTTACGAAATGTTTCATATGTGTGTATAAGAGCATTTCACCTGTATCATGTGCATAATGGCACGTGTCACATGAGTGTATGTAAGCCTTTCACATGTGTATACGAGAGCGTTTAATATTTCCTTTCTTCCTCTTTATCCCTCCCTCTCCTTCAGGAACGGTGATTGCCCGTGTGGCCGTGTTCCCGGTCATCGTGAAGGGCCAGAGGGAGGCGGCCAAGCTGCACAATGTAATGGCCGTGTTTGGCAGACTGAATAACCAGATGAGCGAGGCGCAAAACAGTGGAAACAAATTAGAATGTAAAATCTCGTTCTTCTTCTACATTTCATTTGTCTTTTGAGCCACGATTTAGAGTTCTGTTAGTGTTTGTGCTTTTGAAGACATCCAGCTTCAACAACTTGTCATGAGCGGTCCTTTCTATGTTTCAGTTGCCAAAGCCTACTTTCAGCTGAGCTTGTTCAAAAACAAGCATAATGTGAATCCTTTCCGCGGATTCATTGTACCTTTGATTCAGGTCAGTTTATCTCTCTATCAGGAAATGTGAGTGAATTTAGTCAATTACTGAACTTAAGTACAATTTCAGGGTACTTCTACGTAACTACTCTCATACTCCACTACATTTTGGATCTCACTACTGTACTCTATACTTTACTACATTTATTTTTAAACATTGAGATCTAATTACATGTTAACATATTTATTAGCAGTTAACAAAGCAATTCAAATAGCACCAGCTTTACCGTCTGTAATCATAATCCAGTAATTGAATAAATATTCTGAAATGGGACATAATGCCTAATGATTACTTTTACTTTTAATAGTTTAATATACTTTAATGCAAATACTTTTGAACTTTGAGTTAACAGTTATTTTACAATTAACTACTTTTCCTTGATTAAAGCACGTCATTCTATACATTGGCCTTTTGTTGAGGCTAAATTACAGTAAATGCGTCATGTGCCACCTGCTGTTCATATTAAATATTGCATTGCCAACTATGCAGGACTAAGTGGGACCTTCAGATTTTTAAACATGTGGATGAGATATCAATCATTTACTCTGTTAAGTTACAATACATTTGGTTTGTCACGTTAGTCATGGTACAATTCTGGTCAAATGTAATCCAAAATGTACCTGCATCAAAGAGTTAACAGAAAATACAAAGGGTAATACTATATGTATATTATAATTCAATACCATCAGGATAAATCCCTCATGTGTTCCTCCAGGCCCCAGTCTTCATCTCCTTCTTCATCGCGCTGAGGAAGATGTCTGAACTGCCGGTGCCCAGCATGCAGAGCGGCGGCCTGCTCTGGTTCCCCGACCTGACGGCAGCAGACCCTTTTTACATCCTCCCTGTAGTCGTCACAGGAACCATGTTCTTCATCCTGGAGGTCAGCGGGCTTTGACTTCCTTGTCTTTATAGAAAGAAATTAAAGAAAGAACGTCAAATAATCACCGCATTGTTGCTTTTTCTCTTAGTTTGGTGCCGAGTCCGGTGTTGAAAACCCCCAACTGCGACACTTGAAGACTGTGTTCAAGATCATGCCTTTTGTCATCCTCCCTTTCACAATCAGCTTCCCCACAGTGAGTCCGTTTACTGTTTGAACCTCAAATCACATCTTACATACTATAGGTAGCAAATGCATCTAAATGTGACGACCCTTTTCTCCTCTACCAAATCTCAGGCGGTGTTCACCTACTGGCTGACCTCCAACTGCTTCTCCCTGGGTCAAGTCGCCCTGCTCAGACACCCATTGGTCAGAGAGAGGTTAAAGATCCCGGCGATGATCCCACACCCAATCCCAGCCAACAGCGACGGCTTATTGGAAAGCATCAGGAAAAGTAGGTGTCCGAACGTACATCTAATAAATCACGATTTAAGGCCAAGTCAGTTGTCTTACATGTTGGAAATGTCTCGTCTGCAGGCTGGAGAAACGCTCAAATGGCCCGAGAGCTGGCAGAGAAACAAAGAAGAGTTTAAAATCATCTGGACCTCGCTGCTTAAGGTGGGTTCATCAGCTTCACATCCACAGATGTTATTCTTATTGTGGATTTATTTCAGTTGCTAAGAAACTCCTGGATGTAATTTCTCTAAATGAGAATAAAGGATAATAAAAAGTGCTAAATAACTTCTCTTTTATTTTTCTCTGCAGGGGCACTGAGGCAGACTTTTACCCACAATCCCCTGCGGCAACACCCATGACTGCAGCGTCAGAAAGACGGAAAAGCCTGCTGGCAAGGCAGAGCAGACTGAAAGTGATTTATGTAAATATTTATGAATGGAAGAGAGGACAGAGAAGGAGAGAATTGTAATTATTTTATCAATAATTATGTGTATTATAGTAATTAAAATGTCAAGTCATTTTCAAAACAACCACTTTGGTGAGTGTAATGTTGTGATTATTTTCATAAAACTTAGCAGCAATGATGAGTCAACTTATCAGTTAGTGGATTGGTCCTAAAATGATGCTGTTTAGAGGTTTTTTGACTTTTACGTCATATTAAGGTGAATTTCCCTGGGTTTGGGAATAAAAAAAGATATGCATTTAAGTGAATCCACTTCCCTAGAAACATACTTGGAAATCAAAGACATTGGTCGATTGTTGTTAAGTAATTTTATTATAAATACTTGCTTGCAGCTCAACTGTCACAAACTCTTACATTTAAACACCATCTTTAAGTCACAAAGTACATTTTAGTAAAAATAGCCCTTCACTAGACATCACAGCTGACCGTATAAAACATTATTAACCTTTCCTCCCACATAAGTGAGCGTGGGAACATAAATCTCTTTTACTGCTTGATTTTCTTTGTGCAAATTATAATAAAAAATAACACCAAGGATGTTCCTACGGTCAGCAATGCAGCAGCACACCATTTATTACAATAATAATTTGCGACCTTCCATTCAAATTAAAAAAATTACACAAAATACCGGTCCTGACGTGTCAATTAAATAATTCTCTACAAGTTCTGTCGTATAAAGAGGTGTTGATTAAATCAGGAGTGCATTCAAATGTTCCCTCTGAAGTCAGCTGGAGTGAAATGCTGGCCATCAGTCACCCGGGCAACATCAGGATGATTGACAGGTCAGAGAGCTGGGTCCAGCTCAAGCCCAAATGTTTATTTCGTCCATCGAAGCCTTGAGGCGGCTGGCCGCGATGCGTTCAGGTTTTACATTTGTGCGTTTGCGGGTCTCCGGCAGGCTGTTGATAACCAAACGTCTACTCTTCGTGGTCCATTTCAGTCAGAACAGAGAAGCACACCTTCTGGATCACCACGCCGAATTTAGCTGAAAGAAATGAAGACAAGAGGAAGGTTTAAACGATCTCTTCATGTACCATTACACCAAATCCAGATGTAAGCATTGACGCCATCTTTTAAGTTGACATCATGAATGTTAAAGCACTCTAGTCTGCAGCAGCTATGATATCATGTTAAGAAAATAGAACGAACCAACTTGAACATGTCTAGCACTCGGTTAAAAGACAGTTAGGCTGGAACATTTCCCAGGGTGCACTGCAGTTTTCAGAAATACACCCTTTCATTTAGCAAGTTAGATACATCACTGTGAGTCTTGTTTGTGGTGGAATTGGCATAAATAATCAGATATTTTCTATAGTTTAAGACAATTTGTTATATTTTCTTTTAAATCATGCCCTCACACCATTTTTTGGTAAAGGAAGGTCTATCATTTTTCTTTGTGTTAAGATCAATATTGTGCCCTGCAATTCTCCCTGCTTCTCTGATTCTCCTTCCTCAGGTAAATGTTCATTACCCCTCGGCCAAAGAACATCTATTTTTGCACCCTAATCCTTTTGAATTCCCTCCTTGGACATTAGAAGCCAATTATCCAACAGGAATCAAACTGGTCAGTGGCCCTGAGGTTACTTAAGACCCCTGCTGTTTTAAAGTATGACATGTTGGTTTTAATGTATGAAATCAATGTGTTAATCCTGCAGTTTTCTTACCGATGAGTCTCCGTAGCGCCAGCGGCCTCTTCGTTGCCGGAGTGTAGATGCAGAGGAAGTAAACGGGAATTCCCGAAAGGGCGATGCCGATGCCGATCAGAGAGTTGATGGTGTCACTGTAGAGCGGCACCACCACCAGGAAGACGGTGAGGAGGCAGAAAACGATGGGGAAGATGAGACTGAGCTGAGGGGCGAAGAGGGAAATAGAGTTGAGGGTTACAACATATAATTCAAAATTAGTAGGATAAACATTACTTCTATAGCATCTTCCACAACCAGTTAAAAGGTGCTTTACAAGTGCAGGTAAAATACAATGCCATACATTTTTAGCCCTTGGATTGTTGTTATAAAAAGACAATTTTTTATTTTCCTTTACAGTTATTGACAGTATCAACAACTTGTGGAAGTAGTGGGCGTACGACTGGAAATATGAGATTTGGATTACACTTTTAGTGTTGTGTGTGAGTTTTTTAACGGATGTTTAGATATAGTTTTGCTGTTGCTAAATTAGGCCACCATTGACTTCAATTAATTGTGACTTTTCACCACTGTTGGATTCTTTGTACATTGTTTTCTTCATGATTTAAGGTAAGCCAGGGTGAGTAATTGATAAATAAATGGTCCTTTTGTAGGTGAATTACTCCTTTAAACGGGAAAATCAACCAAGTTTACATCTGGTTACACGCACAGAATATGTGGTATAACTGTTACACATCATCATTTGATGTACGTCCTTGCTTCCAGCAACATTGAAGACATGAACTAAAGCTTTAAAAACTAGCGCACATTTAGCTTCCAAAGGGTTCATTTGAGGCAACTTCTACTTCTCTGTATTCTAGGCAAACAAACTTCTGTCACTTTTGAAGATGATAATAATGGGTGTGTTGAGTTGTATTGTGGGTAATGTAGGCTGCAGGTGATATCTCTGGTTCTGTTTCTTACCTTTAGCGGCCTCTTCCTGTCCGGTTGCTTCCAGCGCAGATACAGTTGCCCCAAAATGGACAGCCCAACGAAGAACCAGTAGCTGAAGCTGTAGTAGTTGATCAGCCTGAAGACGTCTTCCACACACAAGTATATCAGAGCCATGACGCCCTGGAACAAGAAACAACGTCAGTCAGACTGTGATGGACGCAACAGGGGAATTAAACAGATGTCATGTGATGGACAGGAAATGATCGATGAGGGTTGACTGACGTTGAAGAGCAGCGCGGGGATGGGGGTGTAGCGATGGACGTGGATCATGCACAGGTAGTCGGGCAGGTGGCCCTCTCTGGAGCCCACGAAGAACAGCCTTTAGAGACACAAAGAAAGTGGACGATGATGTCGAGCTAATCTTAAAACCAGAAATGAGAGAAGACTAACACTTGTGATGTCATCAAGTAAAGAGTCTGGAGCTGCTGCATATCCTTATGCTGGATGACGTCACACATATTTTGTTTTATCACACGTTTGCTTGGGGATTTTGGAGAGATTTGTCCAATTTATTGACTTTTTTATACAATAGGAAGTCCCTGCACAAGTCTTGAAAAGGGGCTTAGTTCCCCTTTAAGATTTTGCTCCTTTGCATTGAATAATATCCAGAGCTTGTCAGACTTCGATGCCCTCAGAATATGGAAACATTGGTTGCATAATCATTCCTCCTGTTCAAAGTAATTTATGGTTTTCATACTTTAAGATATACATTTGGATGTGCTTTCGAAGTCCACAGCAATGTCATAATAAAAAAGACTTCATATTGAAGGTGCTCTCTAGATTTGGCATATCTTCAGCTTTAAGTTTACAACCCATTCTGTTGCTGTTGGATACAATGAGTAGGTGCTGATAACACGAAGATGAAATTACAACAAAAGAAATTCCCTCACCTGGAGGAAGCGAGGATGGAGGCGTTGAGTCCTCCGAAGCAGGAAAGAGCCACCGCCAAGGGAATGGTCCAGTTCATGACGCCAAACACCTGGTCTGCAAACGTCTAGAAACAAGAGGATAAATTGTGTTAATGCACTTGGTGGCAAGTACAGGTACAGCAAGTATAGAGAGAGATGAACTTACCACAGCCACAGCATCACTGGCTAAGATTGCGTTCATGGGCAGGACGGCGTAGTAAGCCACGTTTGTCAGGATGTAGATGACGGTGACGATGGGCATGGATATAGCGATGGCCAGTGGAAGATTCCTGTAGTTCACCAAGACAACCAGCAGAGGGAAGCAAAACAAATGAGAAACAGAGGCTTTAGACACCTTGGGGTCAAGAGCAGATCGACCCCGTGGGTGAGGGGAGGACGGGGATTGTGATAAATTGGGGCCGTTTGTCACTTAATCTCCCTGGGAACTCTGGGAGAGGCTTGTGATCCAATCACATGTGTAGTCTTACTTCATTTGATCAGTGTCTGGCTCTGTGAATCACACCAAAGGGCTCACTCACACACACACACACACACACACACACACACACTCAATGTGATTGTTTCCTATTGTCTGAAACATCAGAGCAGAACTGTGAACCTTTGTGCAGGGAAAGTAAGCGTTTCCTTTGGCTTTACAGGAATAATCTTGTGAAGTTAACTGTAGTAAGTGGTCACAGATTGCAGAAAGGTTGTTTTAAAACTTGTCTTAGCTATGCCTAGGGGAAGTACAGCATTCTGATATAAAGGAGAACATCAATATCTGTGAACATGAGTTGAAACGAAACTTGTTACATCAGGTATAAAATCTGGAGCGGCTGCATATCCTTATGCTTGATGACATCACACATTAGATTTCTAGCACATTTGCCTTTGGGTTTTTGAGAGATTTGTCACATTAACTCATATTTAACTGTCTTATACCATAGGAATTCCCGTGATGAGTTTTTCAGAAATGGCGTAATCCCCTTTTTGTTTTACAGATTATTCTCTTAATTGAATAGTTTCCAGAGCTCACCAGACGTAGATGCCATTAGAATATTGCGTTAAGCTTCATACTATAAGACATACTTTTTTGTATGCGCTTTTAAAATCCACAGTTCAATTAGAAGCAATGTCGTACTGAAAAAGACTTAACTTTGCAAGATGCTCCCTGAATTTGGTGTATCTTCAGCTACATTTTGACAATATATTCTGTCTATAAAGCGTGAATCAAACCTAATTTGATCCAAACTAAAGATTGCTTTTATTTCGTATTTACTATTCTGTCCTCACCTCTCTGGGTTCTTGATCTCCTCTGTGACAAAGTTGAGGGTGTCCCATCCCGAGTATGAGAATAGAGCCGAGTACAGAGCCAGAGCGATGTGTCCTGCATCCTGAGACGAGTCATCGAAAAGCCCCTCGAAGTTCTGTGTGTGACCTGGGAAACGCAATCATTTCATTTGAAGCAGAAATAATCACCTGTGTAAGTCTATAGTTATTATGTAGCATTTGGTATTATATTGGTGGGCGCGAGATGAGTTATTGACCTTGTCCGATCCTCGTCAGGCCGGCGATGATGACTGCGATGAGGGCGATGACCTTGGCGTAGGTGAAGAAGTCCTGGACCCTGGTGCCCCACTTTACATAGGCACAGTTCACAAAGGTCAGCAAACCTGAGGTAAGTGAAAGAAACCAAAATACATGCATGAATATGGATAAATAAAAAACACACAGAAACTAATCATTTAATATTCCGAGTGGGTGACATTTGCTCTGTAAACTGAGTGTGTGCCGGCATGTTTCCGTGTGTGATTTAAGGAAACGCTGCTGCTGACTCAAGCACACTGGCCTGTTGTTTTTCAGACGAGGAAACAGCTGAGTGCAGCACATGTAACCTCTTACACACACAGAAACACACACACACACACACACACACACACACACACACACACACACACACACACACAGGTACAGCTGGAAGTCGGTCACTAAATCTTGTATTGTTCTGCTGGAGATTTTCGAATATTATTAACTCAATGACTGATAGGGAAAACTGCTACTTCTTTCCTTATTGCAACTTCTTGGGAAACATTTTTTCGTGCTTCTTCCTGTGGCTTATCTCTCTCAGGACTCTTATCAGCACGTTATACCTTCAAGTTCAGAAACGTGGCACAAATTGTCCAGCTGAGTGGACACATTGTATCTACAGTACACCATGTCAGAGCGCTTCCACTCACTTATCGCTCAAGATTTTAGGATTACACCCCCCCCCCTCTTTGGTGTTGACCACCTTCATCCGCAGTGAGGGGACGAATCATAACACTATCATCTTCACTTTGACAGGTAGAGGATCATAACGAGCCCCTTCCCAGCAGGAGGTCCGGTCAAATACAATAAAGCCCAGAGCGAGAGGGAGACTTTGCCACACAGAAGTAGGGGCGTGGTGTGTTGACAGTGAAAGGTTAGGAGGGTGGGAGGTGTGAGATCGGGTAAGGAAGGTCAAATACGGTCCAGATGTAGAGAGAAGAGAGTATAATGTACATTCAGCGAGTGAATAAGGTGTTTTCTTACTGCTGATATACCAAAAAAGTAGTTTTTTAAAATGTTTTCGTCAAAGTTGCCATTTATTTCTGTCATGTGGTTTGAAAAGTGGAGAAAGAGGGTCGTTAATATTAAAATGTAGTACTAAGTCAATAACCATTAGGAAAAAGAAATATACGTATACGGGTCAAAAGTATGTGATATTAAGTAAACATCATGATTAACCATTTAAAAAGTATTCAATTCTTATTATGAAAAAAACAAGTGTGCTTTATAAGGTATGATTATGAAAGAAATTAAGACTTTAAGAAAAGGATTTCAAATGTTTGACCTTAGTTTGAATTATGAGATAGTAAATCCAGATTTTGACTTAATAATTATAAAGCCTTGCAGAGAGTGAGATAACATGATGGGGGTTTAATTAAAATATTGCGCACATCAAAACTTGCTACTAGTTATGTTTGACTTTGACTCTCTAGAAGCTTACATTTATTTGGATTTACAAAGATTTTTTCATGCATAACATTTCACCTTATTTTGAGTTTTTCCTGGCATGAATTGGCTTCCATACAATTTGACCAACTTCTGCTCAATTACATTTTTATGAGACGTTCTGCCTAGAGCTAAGAAAGAAATTCCATTTACAATTAACTTTGACCAAAAGCAACTAATAAAGGATAGAATTATATTTCCAGTTTACAGTATTGTATCTGACAGGAAGCCTCTCTCCTTTGCTGAGCTGGCAGTAGCCGTTAGCCTCTCAGGTCAGAGTCTCCCTGCAGGACTTTACCTCACAGCTATCAGCCTCTCCTCCTGGAACTGCTTATCGGAGCATGGCACAAGAGTGTATCTTCCTGTATTTAAGTGTGTCTTCATGCATGAATGAGTGGGGTGGACGCATGAGTAATATTTATTGCAAACTAGCACAATATGTTTATTTTTTATCTTGATCAGGGCTTGTCTGTAAGCTATAACTCTGGCTTCTTGTGTGGTTGCTTGAGCGTTGGTATTTCGTCGCCTCTTAAATGGAGTTTGGTTGCCGTGGTGAGAAGCGTTGTGAATTTCTTGTTAGTTTGATTGATTTGTCAGCTCTGCTCTTTCACAGGGTCAATGTGTCGAAGTTAGCTCGGCACATCCTTTCACAAAGATGTACTTTAAAGGACAGTCTTGCTGTTCCCATACCAATAAAGAGTTGTGACTCCTCACGTGTTAGACATGGATTTCGTAATCTGAGATTGAGTAAAATGGCTTTTTCCTTTTCTCCTCCTACTTGGTGGATATGTTTTTAGGAGGTGCTCAGTTCCTCTTTCCTTTGTCAGTAAGCCTTTCTGCTGCAGACGTGCTGACGGCAGCAGCGGTGTCACCGTTTTTCACTTCTCTAGTCTACAAAACTGTGGCATTTTCTTAAAGGTCCCCTATTATACAAATGTTCAACAATATATCACAGGTCTCGGATATATACAGAACATGTCTCTGAAGTGTTAGGCTCCAAATACCAAACAGATCACCCATTGTAACATCCCATAATCCCCTGTTGATTGGCTAATGGTTGCACAACCCAAAAAAACGTTATGACATCATAAAGTGGTCAAAATCTGATCAGCTCATTTTCAGACAGGTTTTTATATAAATGGATCAGGACAAAAAGAGAGGGGGTCTTTGTTCCTGAAACTTCCAGAATGTCTTTATACAGAGGGGGGGGACACATGTTTAATGTAAAAAAGACATGAAAAAGTGGATTTTCCATTATAGGTGACTTTCTTTTCCATTCTCTCACGATCACACACACTCTAAATGTGTACTTACATATGCAACCAGCAGCCAGCATCCTGTTGGCCAGGTACGGAGCGATACAGGTGGGGAAGATGGGCTGCACCATGTAGTTGGAGAACGTGATGGCTATGACGGCCTGGCTGGTGGGCTCTATGATCAGCAGCGACGTCCACAGGCGGATGAAGGCCATGAAACCCCCAAAGGCCTCCAGGATATAGGCGTAGGAGGCCCCGGATTTGGTGATGGTGGTCCCCAGCTCGGCGTAGCACAGGGCGCCGAACACGGAGAAGATCCCCCCGACGGTCCACACCACCAGGGAGAGGCCGTAGGAGGCGCTGTGGATGAGGACGCCCTTGGGTGAGACGAAGATCCCAGAGCCGATCATGTTCCCCACGATCAGGCAGACCCCGTTCAGGAGGGAGATCTCCTTCTTCAGCTTCATGGACTCCCCTTTCTTTGCAGACGGGGGGCTGCCATTGCTTTCCTCTTCCGTTGGGGCGGGACTGTAGGACGCCATTGTTCGTGTTTTTCGTGGTTTTTAAATATATAAGTTAGAAATGAGAATATTTCAGTCACAATTGGAGAGTTTTTCTCGTTGATGTGTGACTGAAGACTGGTCAACGTTCCCCGCGGTTATCTATCGTCATCTCCTTCCATCTGTGGAGGACACACACGTCATATCAGTGATGCTGTCACCATAGAGACTGATTTTCAGGACACACATAAAGCAAATACTTGTGTTGTTTTAATCCTGTCCAAATCAAACAAAAACATATTTACATGCCCAAAGCGCTAATGTGAGAACAAACATGCAAAACAAAATCCTACATTAGTGTGGACACTGGTGGATTTAGGGGCAGTTTGGTGGATTGGAGAGCCATTAGGCCGCACAGCAAATGGCCTTTTAAGGTTGAGTGTATTGATAGAGAGGAGAGAAGCAAACACAACACATGCCTGAAAACACTGGCTCTTCATTAGTAACCATACAAGCTGAGGAAGAATTACCAACACACACACACAAAACAATTTTGACTCAGAGCTGTCCACACACACACACACACACACACACACACACACACACACACACACACACACACACACACACACACACACACACACACACACACACACACACATTACATTGCACATGCAGAGTTAGAGAGTGTCAGCAGAACTGGTCACATGTTTTCCAAAGTTCATCATCCTCAGCATGTATGGGGTTTGATAATGAGACAAAAACATGGTTCATGTCCCTCTGAGATAATAAACCCTCAATCACTAAGTTAATGGAGTAAGACCGGCTGCTTCAAGGCCAAGATAGCGGTAAGGTTTTTAAAACAAATTGGCAATATGCTGAATCAAAATGTGTTTCATTTAAGAAGACAAGATTGTTTTAGGTGATTTATGGGGGAAGTAATGTCCCAACACACCTGTATTTATTTGAACGTTTTGGATGTAACTGTTTAAAGACTATCTATAAATTTTCTTACCTTCTAAAACGTTTAAACCCAAGGTGATATTCCACCTTTAAATCACCCAAAAGTGTATTTCTAGTTAAGATAGTTTGTTGATGAGCAGAGCCAGATAGAGACTGATCAAACAACCAAGAACAAAGACTAAGACTGTAGGAAAATTCAACACAAAAATACCTCAATAGAAAGTGAGATAGATTAAGAAAGATTTAGTTAGATTTACTGCCAGTTTAACCAAGAACATTTGGATTAAAGACAATGACATGTTGTGAAGGTAAGGGTTACCTTGAGGCAGCAGCAGATCACCAGCACGTGGGCTCACCAAGCAGTGACTGTGAAGGAGAAGGACAGTAGATTTTGTCGTCCTGCATGTGATCAAACGCGTGCCACAGAGACGAGGCTCTTACAGTGCAAGGTCCAAAAGCCGCTGATAAGTGTAGTCCTTCATGAGTTACTCAAGGTTACATCCTGGATACAGAAAATCCTCTCAACTCGAGTGTGGAGGGAAATATTTCAGCCCCTTCTTTCAGGCACTGAAACGCACCGTTTGTTATCTTAAGGATGTCATGGAGGAATCATCTGCTTACAGGATGTCTAACTTGGAACAGTAAATAAAGTTATTTTGATTTGTTTCATCATTTTTTAAATAATAATTATATGATTCTACAATAAGCCTACCTCAAAATTCTATGTATTGCCATATGCACAAAAGCTACAGCTAGTTTGCAATGGAAATATGATATGACTCAAAACGTTTTTTTTAAAATCACAAATATAAAAATAATGGGGCAAGAATAAATAAATGATATACATGTAGAACTAATTGTGCCTTATTGGATTTCAAGGACCACTTATTTCAGTGATAAAGGCATCAAGGCACACGTGCACTGACATGACATGTTCATAAATGATACACAGGCTGGCGTTGTAAACCTGTGCCTTAGTGAGCATGAATTATCAGCAAGAGTGAGATGGTAAAAGCAGCAGTCTTTGGGGAGACTTACCTTCTCCAGAAACGTTTTTATCTCCCAGTGTTTCCTCTGGATCCCAAAAGAGTTCTTATTTCTTTCACCTCTTCTCCCCGGGTTTCCCTCTCATGGTTCTTCCTCTCTATTACAGTTGTGTTGCTTTGCGTCTTTGCACAGCTGTTTCCTGACTCCTGACTGTTCCTCTGCGCTCCTCAGCTCGTGAACTTGTGCCTTTTAAGTACTTCTACTATCGAGGAAACGAGTCATCCGAGGGGAGGGAACAAGGGGGGGGGAGTAATGGCCTCGCATTGTGTCTCCTGAGTGAGTTGTTACAGAATGATGGGGTTTTAATTAAATTATCTCGCACATCAAACACGTGTTATCAAGTGTGGAGGAACTGGTCGGTGGATGTTACAGGGAGGGAATCACTGTGAGGCAATGCAGAGCGTTATATAATGGTTATATAATAACAATACAATGTTGTAAACTCATGATTTCTAAAGCAATCAACATTGTTTTTATATGTCTCATAGTAGGCAGTTAACGTGGAAAGTAATACATTTACTCAAGCACTGTATTTAATTTCACATTTGAGGCACTTTTATTCCAGTAATTACGTTTTTATGTTACATTAAGACAAGGCATGGCACTGTGTACATTTATTTAGATATTTACAACAGTCTTTAAAGATTCACATTATTAATACAAAATATTATCATCATAGAAAATATGATGTTATTAAAGATAAAGATATAAGAAGAAGAAAAAAGAATTCACTTATTTTGTAAGTTGCTAATCTGCACAATGACTTACTTTTGGTACTTACAGTATATTTTATTGGTTATAATTTTGTTAATTTGAAAAAGAATGTGGATGCAGGTTACACTTTTTAACTTATCAGTATGTATGATAGTTCTATTTGTAGGCCTACTTAAGAAAATCAGAGTGGGAATGACCTCAAATCAAACAAAGAAAATACCATCATTGCACATGGACTGTCAACAGTTCAACTTGTTTGATGAATCGTTCAGACAATAGCTCCCTCTTGTGGATTTATAATATTTTGAAGAACATGGAATCACTGTCTCAGATATGACTTTATAAGATACAAAATACTTTAGTACTCACAAATTGGGATTGTTTTTTGACGATTGAAGATTCAACTTATTGTCATTACGTAGTACAGGTACTATTTAATGAAATGGTTTCTCTGCATTTGACCCATCCTAGTGTTAGGAGCAGTGGGCTGCCATTAAGCGCTTTATAAATGTAATGTATTATTATTATTATTATTATTATTATTATGTACAGCGCCCGGGGAGCAGTGAACGGTGCCTTGCTCTGGGACACCTCGGTAGCACTTGGTCTTTCTGGGACTTGAACTGGTGACCTTCCAGTTGCCAAGCCAAGTCCCTATGGACTTTGCCACCACCGCCCCTTTCGTTACAACAGCATGTAAAACAGAGTATGACACATAATAAGAAATATAAAAGAGTAGAAACATAACAATTATACAATATAAACATCTCAAAATAAAAGATAAGACGGAACTAAAAGATTGAAAATATAAAACACTATTGAAGGGGTAAATTACAGCTAAATCAATATAAAAGTAGGATATTATTTACATTTAGTGTGCAAGAATGGCCTATTAAATTAAATATCAATATAACATTTACAGTGTGAATTTATAAGTCCAGTTAACAAAAGAGAAACTATAAAGCAAATAGTTGGCTGACCTTTAAAAACTCGTAACAAGAGAGTGTAGAAGTTACATAAAGGAATTATGATCTATTCTCGGTTTTTATTAGTGGTGTGTACATTCGGGACATTAATGAAAGTTTGAACTATTCTTGAAGTGTAAAATAACAAACAAACAAAAAGTCTCCTGACCCTTTTATAAGCAGTACATTTAATCAATGGTTTATAACACATTATCTAGCTATAAGAAAAGTGCTTAATGAATTAACTTTGCTGTTGCAGCCCCAACGTTATGGAACAAATGGCCCCTCCAGGTTAGGCTTGCTCCAACTCTGCCTGTTTTTAAATCTCGTTTAAAACCCCACTTCTTTTCCCTTGCAGGCCAGGTGACACTTGTGCTTTTACATTTGGGTTTTTATCTTACTCGTGTTTTGTATTGTTTTTTGTAGGAGAGTTGTTCAGTCTGTGGCTTCTGATCTGGTTTCATTGTCTCGTGTTTTACATTTGTTTCATGTCTTGTCTGTTTTTTATGTATTTATGTTATGTTTTTATACTCTTATTGATGTACAGCACTTTGTTAAACTCTGTTGTTTTTAAATGTGCTACAGAAATCAAATGGATTGGATAACTTACCTGTGAAGTGTTCCTGTATTAGCATTTATTATATTGTTAATACAGCTAACTCCACTTATAGGCAAACATGGGAAGATGTATTATAGTGTTGGGAGCCTTAAGATAAGTGCTTTCCATTAGGGTTTTTCAGAAAGTGTATTTAACATAAGATTGTTTTGTTTGTCGTTCTTTATAATTAGGGTGACAAAAACGTTTTAATAAGCATATCATTAAAAACATGAACTGCGTGATTCTGTCACATTTCAGTTGAAAGGCAGCTTTAATGACCAAAACCACGCTAATCAACGGCCAATGTGGGAACAAAGAACTGTTTGTCTTCCAGATGGATGTTGACTCTTCTTTAATTGTAGGTTAAATATGCACATTACATCAACAAACGTTTTTCTGACGATTGATGTTGATTACAGCTTTTTGATAAGTGATAACGTGTTACGTGTGATCGACCGTCTCCATCACACCTGTTGACTTCTGTCTTCACCTCCATCTCTCTGATCCTTTTCTTAAACTGAAAACTATTCAGACTACTTTTTTGAAAGCATGTGGACAAACTTCTCACACACTCACAAAACAATGACTTCAATTAAGTGTATTTTGTCAACAGGTTCCACTTAATTTTATCAAGTGAGTTTACATGTTAAGTTAAAAATATATTAGGATCATATAACTTAATAAACTTGTTTAACAGGAACACAACTAATTTTAAAATACGACTTCTGATCAACAAGATATTAAATCAACTTAAAAGAAAATAACTTTTCGTCCAAAAAAGATGAGGATTCTCCTTTAATTGTAATTTAAATGTCTGCATATATAGAATCAAGGACTTCTAAAAGCGATGGTTGATGTTGATTAAAGCTGTTTGATAATGTGTTACATGTGACCGAGCCTCCCCATCACACCTGTTGACTTCTGTCTTCACCTCCATCTCTCTGCTCCTTTTCTTAAACTGAAAACTATTCAACATTTTTCTTTTTCTTTCTTTCTTTTTTTGATTGAGACACGTCCCTTGTCGCCCACGAAAGCATGTGGACAAACTTCTCACACATGGCTCTTTTCACTCCTTTTGTCCCGCTCTCTGCCCCTGAGCATTCTTCTCCTTGGTTACGGGTTGTCATGGATTCAGGAGCCCCGTGTAGGCTCAAAAACGGGAGGGATTAAAGGCAGCCATTTTGGGGACAGCTGGGCCAGGTTGGTCCCTGTTGCCCCCTGTCCCGCTCCCAGTCACTCTGGGGGGAAGAGGGGTGGCATTGTGTGAGGATTAGAGCTTCCTGTGTGTCAGCTCATTACATGGGGTGGGAGGAGGGGGGGAGTACAGGGGTGAGCAGAAAGAGTGAGGGAGAGAAATGAAAGAGAAAATGAAAGAGGGTGCGTATAAAAGAGCGTATGACACAGAGAGGGGAGGGAGGGAGGGAGGTGGCGGCCTCTACAGCTGCACCCTCAATCACACTCATACAGGCTCTGATTATCCTTTTCACACACACACACACACACACACACACACACACACACACACACACACACACACACACACACACACACACACACACACACACACACACACACACACACACACACACACACACACACACACACACACACACACAGAGAGTAGTGGGGAACTGCAACATATTAAAAGACATTGAGGACAAAAAAGGCAGAATTAGGAGACAGCTAGCCCAGACAAAGAACCCCCCCGATTCCAGACACACCGAGAGCTGGAACAAACAAGCGAAAACTGACCAACAGCACACAGAATAAGATTCATGCAAACAGAATACTTAAACAGATAAATGAATTCACAAAGACGGGCTTAAACTGAACCCAGAACAAAAAGATATACAGAAAACCACAGACGAGCAACAAACCGGTCTCCTCTTCACATCCCCATTGTTTTATTTATCTTTTATACATCACATGGGAGTCATGGGAACATAGTTTGTCATTGCTACAAAAAAGGGGTTTACAAGGAATACTAAACTGGGTGAAACAGGAATGCAGTACAATTTCTGCAGGCGCAGAAAACTCTCAAGTGCTTTGAGAGAGAGGGGAGCAGGGGGAATGGAGGGGGAGAAAGATAAAGGGAGGGGAATTATAACAGACAGGGCTCATCCTAGTTGTCGGTTTGACCCGGGAGGTGGTACCGACAACAAAAAAACATTTACAATCATCAGTTTGAATAAGCTGCTAGCAACTTTTACAGCAATAAGTACAAGGACTTCCCACAAAATCATCTAACACACCATTATTATTATTATTATTATCATCATGGTTATCATCATTGCTAATGTGTTTAAGAAGATGTCTCGGAAGCACAGGACACAGTGCAAGTCTCAGTGCAACTCAGCACATCAGAAACATGCTTTTAGCAGCATGGCATTAAGAAACAAGTCAGATAAAAAGGCATCAAATGTAACCGCCGCTCATATTTACAGACATTGGCCATTACTAAACTGGCCTATTTTGGTATGGAGTTCATCTTGTAAAATGCTGGATCGTCCCTCTTCTTCAAATCAGCTTATACAGTATGTGCCGAAAAAGGTGTCAGCAACGAAAGCGCAAACAAATAATTCTCATTGTGACAATTCTGTGAAGTGTGTAAGATAAGGCCTCACTGTGGTCTTTGAAATACAAAAATAACATAGCTAAAATACTACATTCACAAATGTCTTGCAAAACTACAACTTCATCTATCTGCCTATTACAAAAGGTAAACATGAATTAGAATGTCTACAAAAACAAAGGTCGTCCTATTAAAAAAAAAAATACATTCCTTTGTCAGGACCCTTTTAAAGACTGACTGCAGCCGCTCAGTGATTCTAACTCTACACAGTAGTGTCCATAGGCTCGACCGGAACAACACCGATCGCTTTAGTATCTGTGCTGTCCTCCTTCTCAGGTGATTTAGCCAATCCCTGATTTTCTTCTTGCTCTTCCGGGCTCTTATTGGCTGAATTTGAGCTGCAATCCTCCGCAATGTCAGTGTCATTGGTTTGAGCCTTGACGGGGGTTGATGCTCCAGGATGAGTTTTCATATGACCCTGTTGATGGAAGACACAACATATTAGTTATTTAGCCACAATGGAGGAAATCTTAACCTGACAAAAAAAGCATTACCCCTTAATTCTTTTACAAACTCAAAATCATTATCTTTTGATCTAAGTTAGTCAACCCGTACCTTAAGTCCACTGCGACTGGCGTAGACCTTCCCGCACTGGGAGCAGCAGTAGGGTTTGTCAGAGCGAGGAAGCTGGGCTGGGACGGAGGGCTCTTGTTCCTCTGAAGGCTTTTCGTGCCCGTCGTTACTCTCCTCCATCGGAGCATCCTTCTCCGACTCTGAGTCCAGCGCAGGCAAAGGCTCTTTTGTTGTCGTGGTCTCACTCTTGCCTTTGCTTTGGGAAGGATCACTCTCTTGAGCCTCCTGTGGGTCATTGCCACAGGCCTCTTCAGCCTCAGGGATAGCTTTGGGGCTGGCAGGTGGGGTGAGTGCAGGTGAGGGATTTGCAGCTGGGGTTTTGGGGATCGAATCAGGACTTGTAGTGGGTTTGTCCGTGGAACAAGCTTCATCGTTAATAACCATGGATTGCAGCGTATTATTGTTTGCTCCAGGCTTTGAAACGCACAGAGATAAAGGGGTGTCATCTGCCTCTGCATCTCCATTCATTACAGCTGAATGAGAGCTAGCTAAGGGTGCTTTGAAAGGGCTGGTGCTGACCAGGTCAGCCTGGGTCTCCTCTTCAGAGTGCATGGAGCCGTTGATTGGGCTACCATCAGCTGGGGCGTTGTCTCCCAGACGCAGGGGGTCCTCTGCTCCCACTGAGGGGGGATTACGGGTCACGGGTGGGCTAACACTTGATGCGGAGCTTTCCAATTCTTCCGTCTTCACAGATTTGGCGTCAGTAGCTGTGGATTTCTTAAAAGTCGACCCTGAGGTGAGAGCATCAATTGTTGACTTGGAGCTTGTTGTCAGGGCCAGAGGAAGGAGTTGTGGGGCTTTAGATGGGGAGCCATTCTCACGCTCACCGAAAACAGCAGCTGTTTCTCCGTCTTCGGGAGGCATGTCTTCATCAGGTGGTATTTGTCCACCCAGGTGCAAGCGGATATGGTGCTGAAGTACCAAGGCATTGGTGAACTTGCGTGGGCACAATGGGCAGGAGTTCAAGGCACGGGAGTTGGCCGGTCTTGCGCGGTGCGTGGCAAGGTGGGCTCTAAGGCTGCCCTTTGTGGAGAAGGAACGACCGCACTGCTTACAAGGGAAGGGGCGCTCTCCCAGATGTGTGGCCTGATGCAAGCGCAGAGCCCTGGGGCAGCTGAGGACACGCAGGCAAACAGCACACTGATTAGCGGCCTGAGCGGTGGGCAGAGAGTGAGTATTCATCGTAGTTGTAGTGCCAGAACCTAAGACTCCCTGGCTGGTCATAAGTCCAGTAGCACTTGGGCTCAGGCCGAGAGCAGCCAACATTTCCCTGCGATAGGCACTGGAGGTGGTGGACAGGTCATGGCCGTATGTGTCCCCATGAGCATCAGCAGCTGATAGTGAGGAAGAAGAGGCACCTCGCTGTGGCTGCTTTTCAAGCTTCTGCACCAACCGTTGCAACTTGGAGGTGTCTGAGGTCAGGGTAGAGGTGGTGGTTGAAGATGAAGAGGAGGTTGATGGTTTGGGGAAAGGTGGAAAGGGGAAGGGTAGCTGATGGGGAGAAGTGAGGTGGGCGGCAGATGAGTGGCCTGGGGGTCGTAGAAGTGCAAGGTGGTGAGAGGAGGTGCCGTCAGGGAAGAGAATCTTAGGAAGGTGGGCCAGTTGGGAGTATGGGGAAGCAGTATGGAGGGCAGAGTGAGGAGGTGTGTTTTCATCAAATCGCTGCTGCTTTACTCCTTTGAACTGGCTGCCCATGGTGGAGGAGGAAGACGAGGATGTAGAGGAAGGAGGCAGACCAGTGCCGGACACGCTGGCAGCAGCTGCAGCCGAGGCTCTGTTCAGCTGAAGCAGTGAATGGGCTGTGGACAGCAACGCCATGTCCACTGACGGGGGCAGAGGTAAAGAGGAAGGCGATGGCCGAGAGGACGCACCAGACAGGAACCCGAGTGCCATGTTCTCCGTCATCCCGGGAATGCTTCCTTTCACAGCGTTGAAATGCTCGTCGTCATCGGCACGCCGTTTTCTCCTTCTCTGGATTGGGCTGGGAGCGGGGGGAGTTGGCTCGCACAGTGCCGGGGGCAGCAGAGAAAGAGACAGCTCTGGGTTCTGCTCTCTGTGGCGCAGGAAATGGGCTTTCAGGTTCCCTCTGGTTGTGAAACGGCTCAAGCACACCGGGCACTGGTAGGGCCTTTCGCCTGTGTGAGACCTCAGATGGATCTGGAGTGAGGAGTCGCTGCTCAACACCTTCCCACAAAAACGGCACGCATGGTGAGGGCGTCCTGCTAAGGAGGAAGAGCCAAGGGAGGAGCTGGGCTGGAGATCCTGGGAATGACTGGCGGTAGGAAGGGGAGGGGTGGGGAAACTGAGACCATTGCTATGGCCAAACGAGGAGGTGTTGGATGACTTCTCGTGGAGGTAGCGCGGTGGTAGGCCCAGTGACAAGGACATAGGGTGTAGTGAGGCAACGGAGGGGCTCATGGAGGATGAAATAGATGAGGTAGAGGAGGAAAGAGCTCTGCTGCCATTGATATGTGTAGCACCTGCTTTGGAGACGGGTGGCTGTGGGAAGAGGGAAGATGGAAGGCCAGTCAAAAGCGATGAGGTTGTGGTTACTGGCGTGGCAGTGGAGGGGTGCGTTGGGGATAAAGATGCAGGTCCTAGGGACTTATGGTTGCTGTCTGCACCACCAACCTGTTGGTTATTATCATGGCCAAAGACAGCCCCTCCCAGCCTCAGAACGTGCCTACAGATCTCCTCTGTTATCTGCATCTGGTGGATTTGCCGCTGCTGTAAAACCCTCAGCTCTTCCAGGAGTATCGCCAAGGTGGGTGACACCTGGATCTGTCCCTGCTGCCCGGGAGAGGTGGATGCCTGATGATGGTGATGATGACCTGGACTGGAGCTGTCGCGGCGAGGCAGCACATACTGAGAAGAAGAGGATGAGGAAGAGGAGGAAGAGGTAGTGGTGGTGGCCGAGCTGCCCATTGTTGGGGAGGCCATGGTGGAGTGAGGGTTTCCTTGGTGAAGAAGGCTGTGGGAACCTGAGGTTTGACCCAGGGGAGGAGGTGAGTGAGTCTGGGATGATAGCGAGGGGTGCGGGAAGTCTGGGGAGAGGGAAGAGTGGGTGTTGGGGAGGGAGGTGGTGAAGGGGGCGATGTGGCTGGGCCAGTGGGGAGGAGGCGAGCTCTCGCTGGGCAACGAGGGCGCGTGGAGCCCACCAGGGGATGGGCGAGGGGCCAAAGGCGGCTGGCAGTCCTGGTGAGAGGTGGGGGATGAGGAGGAGGACCCTGATGAGGTACCTTCTGAGCCAAGAGATGTTGATGGTGACTTCATGCCCAGGTGATCATCTGAGGATTGACAGAAAAATATATTTTTTAAACTTTTAATTCCATTTTGTTTGTTTCTTTAAAGGCATTAGTGCGTCTCCAATATCAGACCAAATATTAATGTATGTCAATTAATTAAATCGTCCTGGTCCAGTTACAGTCTGTTTATTTAATTGATTCTACATAATGTTTACAAGTTTAGTTTTCAAATGTGTGTGCATACCAAAAGATCAGGTTACGACTTCAAAAGAAATGCCTGCTAGGAAATGGCCTTGAACAAGCAAATAAACAAGTGGAAGAAACTCTGAAGTCTATGAGTCTTTGTAATGTCTTGTCTCAATCTGTGCTCTCCGGAGCAAAACTCCTCAAACATCTTGCACACACAAAAAAGCTTACAGACCACCTTGCTGCTATGGCAACACATTTTACAGGACAATGGGCATCACCAAGACAACCCATAACCCCTCTTAACCCACCCCCTCCCTACAGCAGTTACGTCTTTCATCTCCCTATTCACCCTTCCCCCCTTACGTCACAGTCGAGGTCAAGGGTCAGGCCAAGCTAAGGGTTCTGGGCACTGTCCAGACACTCTGATTGGTCAACTAATCTGACCTGTGCTGCTCGGGGGTCAAATTCTTTCAGAATCTTGAGCACAGAGTGAGAAAGAGTAAAAGAAAAAGAAGGGGGAGGGTAACAACAATGGAGAGACAAACTAACTATTCCCTCCTGGAGTGATATAGTGATGGAATGAAAGACTGTACCTAAGTGAAATTCCTTCTCTGTGACTTCTAAACAAACCTCAACCTGCGGGACACATAAAAAGAACTACCAGATAAACTTTCTTTGGAGGAAGTTTACCTGCAGAGAGTCTAAAGTGCATGCAGTGGAAGATATTACCCATTGTAAAACAGAACAAGTGCGAAAGCAATCTCTCTTTCACCCCTGAATCTATTTTTTTCTCATCCATCTGAGCCCCCCCCCCCAACTGTGTAGGAGTATACAGTCAATAGGGTTGGGGGGCGAGAAAGAGGGATAAAGAAAGGGGAGGGAAGTATTGAGAAGGTGGAAAATGTGGGAAGAGGGGTGCATAAGAGAGAAAGGCATGGACGAAGAGAATAGATGGGTGGAAGATTAATCTTTACCAAAAACACTGGCTTCCCTTCCCCCCACCCAAGCACTTTATTGTTAACAAATAAGAGGGTGCTCTATACTAATCAAAGACCTCCAGCAGTCAGCGCTGAGCAGCCTGTTGGTTTCCTAGAGGTCCAACAGCAAATGAAAATGGCCACAGATGTATGTTAGTTAATCCTACTCTATTCATTTCACAGGGACACGTTTATTGTGTGCCTAAGGCCCCCATTTAGTGGGGCCCATTACAGTGAATGGCTGAACAGGAGGGGTTTCTTTAGTTGACAAACTTAGATCTTCCACTTTTTGTTTTTTTCAATCAGGTGCGTTTGTTGGAATGTGCCCATGCATAAATGAACGTGTGGAAATCACGTCGATCAACGACAAAAGCGCACAGTAGCCCAAACAGCGCACACAATTTATGTGCGTCGAAACACAAACTTTTGCTTTGGTTAAGTTTTCCGTTTTGTTGTAGGACTTGAGTTAATTCCGCATGCATTGTTGAGCACCATTTGTTTGCAAGCTTGTTGCACTCTTTCATGAAATTCAAGACAAAAACGCATGAACACTCGTAAAGATGTGTACTCACCGTGAGATAGCAGCCTTGGGCCCCCCGGATCCGAGTTAACTAGATGCTGGGGTCGCTTCTGCTTCCGGCGTGACATGATTCACTGCGACTCAGAGGGAGAGGGGGGCATCAGTTTGTTGAATGGCAGTAGGCACGTTTTTGCGCACTTGGAAGCGCTCCTGAAACCATCCAAGCATTTAAAGTTCAAGAGTTGCGCACATCCCGAAAGCCCCGGAATAAAAAAGGAAATGTAAGCTTACTTAAAAGTGATAAAAGAACGTATGCTTTTTGGAAAAATCTAAAAAAAGGTAGCAATAGGTATTTGGAAATCCGCAGGTCTGCACCGTGCCATATGAAGCTGCGGTGAGTGCGTGTGTGTGGCTGTTTCCTAAAGTCTCTTCTCCCCCAAAAAACTTGTCCAATTTGCGCCCCTCCTCTCCCACTGCTGCCCCGCTGCATGCACATACAGGGAACACACACACTCACACACACGCACACGCACACGCCGTACACACTCACCAACACACACAGAACCACTCCTTGTTCTTCAATGATATTTGCATTTCAATGGCGTGTAACACACAGCCTCCCTGCTTCTCTCTTTCTCATTCTCCCCAGCTTTATTTTTCTTTACACACTCACGCAGCAGCTATAAACTTTCAATAAAACATGACAATTAGGTGTCAAAGCCGTTGGATGGCTTGAAAACAAATGTAAATTGGCGTTAGAATGATCTATTTGACTATAAGATAAATGTTTAAATAATGCCAGGAAGAAAATAAATCATTGTGGGTCTAATTAAGATGCAATAACATGTCTAAAGAAGTAACAGGTGACATTTCCATCAGGAAACATCTGTTTAGGTGTACTGCAGACACTTTAATAATTTCAGCAAGGTGGATAAATAGTCAAATACAAGCCATAATTTGACTTGCAGGTGGTTTCCAACAGTCAAAAATCCGTTTTCCCATTCGTCTTATTAAGCCGGATGAGGAGTGCAAATGCGATATTTCTACCCTTTGATTTCCATAGGGCCAATTATCAACAACAGCGCACTGAGTTGTGTGCAAGTGGGGCCACACAGCCATTCCACATGCATGTATTTCGTGTGTTATCACCAAGCGTATAATACCCCCCCTCCCACCCACCCCCCCAGAAAAAGCATCTTACACTGGAGCTCTATTTAAAAGACAGAGAATAGATGGGAATCTTTGACAATGGCGTGCTGGACACAGTTGAGTGAGCATCTCCCCTCTCTCACTATGAACCCCCGGATCCACTGCTGCACAGCACAATGCCCCTCTTTCACCCCCCGCCTTTACTCCTGTACCACGTGGAGAATTGGATAAAAGAGGGAGAGAGAGAGAGAAAAGTGGGAGGGGGGGGGAGGAGAAGGGGGGCCATATTTAAGTAGGTGTCTCAGATTATACATATATCCACTCGGAGGCATGCGTAAGAAGGGCGTTATTTGATTTGGGGGGTGAAGTTACATGTTTAGGGTTTGGAGTGTTCATTAAAATATCTCACTTCATCCAATTTCATCATCACTTGGAAAATAACCTGAAAGTAAAGTCCAAATTTACATGCAGTAAAGTAACTTGCCACAGAATAAAAATGCTAATTGAATATGTTTACTCTTATAACAAGTGCATAGCCCGAGTTGTATGCAATCATAACCAGAGGTGGAATATACTCAGATCTTGTACTAAAGTAAACGTAGAAGTACCAAGGCGTAGGAATACTCATACTCATGTTACAATGAAATAACCTCTATTCAAAAATGTTATTCAAGTAAAAGCATAAAGTATTGGCATCTAAATATACTTGAAGTTTCAAAAGTAAAAGTACTCATTATGGAGATTGGCACATTTAAGGATACTATATTGTTTTGATTAAATGTTCTTAGGTACTTACACCACTCATAAGAAAAAGTTATCTATTTACACATTTTAAAATCTTCGTATAAAGTGAATGTGTCAAGATTTTACAGTTGAGAGTCTGAGTGGTAATCAGCCAATCAGAATACAGTATTCATTTAGCGTCACCTGCCGAGTGAAGAGCTAACTGGTAGGTTTGTAACTAATCTCCCGAAATGTACTTAAATTCGCCTTTAAAGTGTCCGCACAAGTTTATCAATATATACTTTAAGATGTCAAAGTAGTTCTCTTTAAAACCAGCGGTTAAACAGAACGCGGAGATAGCTGTTAACTAACTGAGCATATCAAATTACCTGCTATCATGCTAATGCTAACATTTAATGGCAGTTGACGTAACATTAAGCTAGTGAATTAAGCTAAGCTACATTGCTACATACTCCTTCACGCAGCAAGGTTTTGGGGAATATATTATTTGATTTGCTAGTAGTAACCCATTTTCTCATTGATCATTTGAAATAGATAAGTTGTCCAAAGTAAAACTTGGAGGCAAATGTTCTAACAATAAACATGGACTAAATATTACAATGTATGTACACAAAGATGTAAACAGTGTTTTAAGTATATAATGTTAAGTATCGAAACTCCTATGTCCTAAGGGATGTCCCTAAGCCTAATGATCAGAAAGGAAAACCCCCAAAAATGTATGAAATAGCAAAAGTCATTCAATGTTCACACACACACACACACTTAACTTTGTAACCCTACCTGGTTATTCTGTTACCAAATGTTATCAAATTGGTTCTTGAATTTGTAAAACCTCTTTCAATATAATACCAAAGAGTGTGTGTCACATAGCCTTAGACCTGATATAGCATTAGACTATTTTTTTATTTGCTTTACCTCGATATTGTTAAGGTCTTTTAAAATCAATTGTATGTCATTGCTTGATATAACTTTCCGTTAATGACTTGCCTATTGCTTTGAGCTCCATTAATGACATGTTACTGTTCTTCTCACAGTCGGGGCCATGTCTTTCTGCGATGACACGCTCCTGTGTAACTTCCCAAAGTGTCGTACCAAGCTGGGCGGCTTTGCCTGGGTCACAGCTTGCTCGCATGTCTTCTGTGATCAGCACGGGTCCGGTGAGTTCAGCCGCTCCCCCGCGATCTGCCCGGCCTGCTCCTCTGCGCTGTCAGGGAAGCTGGACATTGTGAGGACAGAGCTGTCGCCATCTGAGGAGTACAAAGCCATGGTGCTGGCAGGTCTGCGACCAGATGTGATTCTGGACATCAGCGCCCGAGCTCTGGCCTTCTGGAGCTATCAGGTCAAATATAATCCTGTTTGTATGTATGGGAACATCACTGTAATTGTGAGTCTTGTAATGTAGTTGGTTACCAGTCGGGTTGTCTTGTAATTCCCTTGTCTTTGTAAGCAGGTCCATCAGGAGCGCATGTTTCAAGAGTACAGTCTGTCTCGAGCGGAGGCCCAGCTGAAGCAGATGGATAAAGTGGTGACTCAGCAGAACCAAAGCAGAGAGGTGGAGCTCTCCGGCATGAGGGGGGAAATCGCGTCCCTGAAAAAAGTAGACCAACTCAAGTGTAGATTTATAACAACACAATTGAAGTTGAAATTGACCTTAATATGACTTTCAATCCTCTTAGGGTAAACATTAAGGATACCACTCTTGTTCTTTCAGGTGATGGAGGAGTATAAAAGGAAGTACAGCGAGGTTTCTGAGAGGCTGATGGAGAGAAACAGGCAGTACCAGAAACTGCAGGGGCTGTACGACTCTCTGAGGCTGCGTAACATGGTGGTGGGTGCGGGGGACAGAGACATGCTGCCACAACCAGGACAGAACGACTATAACATCGGTAAGAACTTGAGATTTATGTTAAAGTTTTAGGTTAAGTCGTAATCTATTTGTTCAGGACATAAATTGAGGTTTTGCAGTAAGAGGTGGGTATGGTTTGTAGGAGTTTACAAACAATCAGGCCACAAATGTTGTCCTTCCATATACTCTAACATTTAAAAGTGTTTTGCTTTCGTCATACTACTCCCACTTCCACGGTTATTGGTTTTTTTAATTTGGAAAAACATTAAGACACTGGCTTTCCATCAATGTTATCAAGTATTTAATTACGAAATACTTGAATTAATATACAATTCCAATCTTAGCAACAATATTGGCACCAACTTATTGTCGGAAATGATTTGCCAGCAATGTTGATAATCAGCTATTCATTTTAGAAATTGAACAGGCAGAAATGGTGAAAGATGAAAAATGTTGACTGTAGTCGGACAAATCAAATAATAGGATGACATCAACAAGCTGTGAAGTTAACCGTTTCCTACATTTGCTAGTGTAAATGGCAAACACGGATTAATCCACAGGGAAATAATCATTTCTCACAGTCCAAATCAATGAGTTTGTCAGGAAAATCTTGCTTTTATTAAATCAGTTGTCACATCAGAACCGACGAATGACAAGAGGAAGGAAGCAGAGAGAGAATGATGTTAAAAGGAAAGACAAAGGGAAACCCAGCTGTAGGTTTTTTGTGGAGAAGTGGTCATTAAGGAAAAAACAGTAGGAGCCGATTGTCAATGTAAAAGAATTTCAAACCGGCATAACAATGAGAAACATCCGTCAACCCCCATTTGTGTGGCGCAGGCGTAGCTCGGCAGGGAACTCCCCAGAGGAGCCCACAGTTTCTCTCCGTGGCCCCCGGTGGGGACGGGCGGTTCTTCTCCTGCCTGGAGGCTGACGGAGCAAAAAACTTCTTCCAGTACAGCTCCCCCGCCAGGGAGAGAGGCCGTCCCTACATCAACAAGCACTGAGACGGCCACAACTGTTGAACTTAACTCCACTTGTTTAAAGATGCTAAGTTGTTCTAATATTTATTTCTGTTGGCAGTGTTTGCCCTGAGTGCATTTTTGTAGTTTTTTTCCTGTGATTTTGAACTAAACTAGGAGGGGAATCATATATTCAACCTTCTAAAAAGTGTGTTAAGGAGACAAGTACTTGGCAAGACATAGTAAAAACAACATAAACTGTTTCCTGCCTTGCAGTCCTCTTTGTTATCTTTCCACCAGATTCCACCAGTTCCAATGAGAAAGAGCTTTACCTGCTTCTAGTCGGAAAAACCTACAAATTGATAAAAAGTAGAAGTAGTTGAGCCGTATCTAAGTAAAGACAATGGGCGGCTTTTAAAACTAAGAAAAAAAAAGTCCAAAGAAATGAAATCAAACCTGTTCCTGAAGTGATACAGTGCATATAATGCTACTAAATGAATAACAGTAGGTGGTCTATCATGCAAACACTAATGGTTGTTGTTGATTGGAAGCATAAGGAGACCCACTGAGGTCTCGACTTGAATATTTAGGGTAATGGGGCGGTTTCTCTTGCATAACGAACAACCAAATCGTTCAGTATGCTGGTTCACCAAGGTCGCATCAATAAGGGACATATTTATAATTATTCTTTTTTAACAATGACATGATTATCATTGTAGTGAAACGTTGGCTTTTTTAACATAAGACATTTTGACATATCTAAGTTGGTAAGACACAGGTGTAAATAGACTTTCTCTCTCTGTGTGTGTGTGTGTGTGTGTGTGTGTCTCTCTCTCTCTCTCTCTCTCTCTCTCTCGTGTCTCTCTGTGTTTGTCTCTCTCTTTCTCTCGTCTCTCAGTGTGTCTTTCTCTCGTCTCTGTGTGTGTCTCTCTCTTTCTCTCGTCTCTCAGCGTGTCTCTCTCTCATCTCTGTGTGTCTCTCTCTCTCTCGTGTCTCTGTGTTTGTCTCTCTCTCGTCTCTGTGTCTCTCTCTCTCTCGTGTCTCTCTGTGTGTCTCCATTTTAAATCCCTAGTATTGTGCACACAACAGAATTGAATAGAGCTGAACCATAGGATATGTTCCTTCATACACCTGTTCTTTTCCTACTGAGAAGTGCCAAAGTGCCTGCCAGTAAAAAGATATTTCTTCAAATAACGAATTACCATTATAGTCAATTATTTCTTTACATACATTTTTGGGGACTCCGATGCTGTTTTAAAACAACACGTAAACAACATATAACCGGTAAAATGATTTGCTCAGGGTAAAGTCAGACATCATAATAATCATCAAATGTTCATTCATTTACAAAAAAAGATCTCCGTGTTGTCTCCACAACAAGAGAGTATAAAAAAAGAATATTTATAAATATAAACAAAGCGTCTATCTAAAGACAAAGTAACAGGGTGACCTCTATTTACAAAACAACACATAAAACAGGCACGAACTTTGAAATATTAACACGTCCACAATCATCAGAACTTCAAAAATCCAGGAAAAAAAACGATTGGTCCTCTTGCTGCGCTTCCTGCTGCGGGTGCATCTCATTCGCTCTGGCGCGTGTAGCTCACGGAGGCGGCGATCTGACTTTGGACGTTTTGTTTCTTGCCGTTGACGATGAGGAGCAGCGGAGAGTCCACTCGGATACTTCTGAAGTCAAACGACTACGGAGAGACGAAATGTGAAAGTGAGACCTTTTAGAACGACATGTATCTTTACAGTTTGAACCCTACACGTCGTGAGACACTGACCTCATCTTTATGCGTTATGCCGTTTCGTTTGAGCTGCGGTTCAGGAATGACTACAGTGTCTCCGATAAGGACGCCCCAACTGTTCGCTGTGTTGTAAACCATCACCACGATGCACGACTGCTCGCTGTCCACCATGCCAAACGTACTGGAGGGGAAAAGGCCAACATTTCACCTACTGCTCTCAAAACCAAGTGATCTATTAATGAGAAATGAAGCTGCACTCACAAAGCCATGCGACCCTCAGAAGCCAGGCTGAACACCACCTTCCCCAGGGCGGCCACCCCGGCGTTGAGACCGTGCGTGAGGGAGGAAAGAGTCCGGGGCTCCAGGCTGCCGACGCGACCAGTCGGGGATCGGAACTGAGGCGAGGAGCAAGGGCCCAGCGCCGACGTGTGGAGGTTAGAGAGCATCGTCCTTAACCTGCGCGCCTTCACCTTCCCCTGAGGAGAGGCAGAGACTGGAGGTCAGGGGCAAGACAAGAAATATACATGTGCTTTGCTGACACCTAGTGGTAGAAAAGTGTAGTCTTTTAGTTCATTTATTACTTCTTCGAGCTGTCATTTCAGTGTTAATTCCCTCCCACGTTGATGTAGAATGCTCCATTATTTAAATTAAACATTTATAGTAACTTCATTTCAATGTTAAACTGAGGTTTTGATTTTCAAAGAGTCTATAATGGTTTCATGGTAAATCATATAGGAAGAAAATTGATTAATTGATAACCATTTTGAATACGTTTAAAAACTTTGAAGCAAAAAGTGCAAAACATCCCTGGGTTCCAGCTTCTATTTGCTGGTTTTCTTATTCTGCTATTCCCGTAATGCATTTTTCTCCATACCTTGTTCTGTATGAGTTCTGTGACTTTCCGCAGATACTCCAGCAGCTGCTTCTCTCTCCCCCGAGCATCCTCCCAGCCCGGGTCCAGCGCCGCAGCTCGGGTGTAGCCGTCCAGCGCAGACCCGAACATCTCCTCGTACTGGAAGAGAGTGGCGCGGTTGTAATGCAGCTCAGGATAACACGAGGCAGCTCTGTCCACTTTCTCCTGCAAACAAGGAGGAGAGGATGAAAACGTTAGCGCGAGAAGTGTCGATAGATTTGAACAAACACGCCTAGAGCTCAGCACTCACCGATTGTGCATAGGCACTCATAGCTTGTTGAGACAACTGTGGTTTCTGTCCGCTGGTGAAAAACAGGGACACGTTGGCATTTCCCAGGATGTCTGTCGAAAACAAGAACTCATTTTAGCTAGGGATGCCAGAAACTGACCATGATCAAAATCGAAAATCGGACAGCCCTGGCAAATAATAATCGATTATTCGACCCCCGCCGCCGCCAATAAATCAATCGCACGTCTGACGGAGAGGGGGGGGGGGCGGGGTCGGTACGCTGCTGGCTTCCTCCAAGTTTACAGTACAGCAAACTGGTGGTGTGACCAATGGCCATTTACAATTATTAATACTATTACTATTATTAGCATTAGTCTATATTTTGGTTGAAACTAAGCCAGAAAAAAAAAAAAAACATAAATAATAATAAAAACGAATTAAAAAAAAAAAAAATGTGATTATGGAGACTGTAACGAATATTTGAATAATCGAATAATCGCTGGCATCCCTAATTTTAGCATACATTAGTTTTCTCTCCTCCCTGCTGAATAGTGGAACCCAGACGCTCTACTCACACCAGGAGGTTCCGTCAGTGACGTCCAGCTGGACCGCTTCTCGGGCTAGGACCACGCTGTCCATCACGTGCTTGTTGTGTACGTCGCTGTTCGCCGTCGGCACCTGCCTCAGAACCATCGACAGGTTGCGTAGCGACACTTTGTTCTGACTCTACACAGGGGGAAGATAAAGAGTAAGGAACAGGAGTTAATACGTTAACCATACATGGAGAGATAGGGATAACTCCACAGGAGTTCTATTCATTCAGAAACAACCATACACAATTATACTGCTTGCATTAGTGCCAGAAATTCTAACTTTTGAAGTACCTTGTGTATTACTGATTTGACTTTATGACTGTAAATCATAAAGGGGTTTCTTGTATTATGGCTTATTATGTATGAAAGCAAAGGGGACAGAATGGAAATGTATGCCTCTCTGAGTTGAAGACATGACCTCCTCTCTTTCCGTCTTTAATGTACCTGTTGCAAGGCTCCTGTGAAGCAGTTCTTGGCCCCAGTCAGGTCTCCCTTCTTCCAGTACTGCTCCCCCAGTGTGTTCCAGCCCTCCACCAGGCCGGGCTCCAGCTTCACGGCGCGGGAAAGGCACTCTTCGGCTACGGCGTTGAAGTCAGGTGACACGTTCAGGCACCTGCCCTTCTGCAGCAGGAACTCTACTTTGTGTTTTAACTGATCTGTGGGTGTTCGTTAACACAGAGGTACAGCGGGTGTGAATTAAAGTCTGGAAATTAAAAGGTCCAAGTGCTTTTGTGTAAATATAACACTTACCTTCTTTTTCCTCCAGCTTCTTCAGTGTCTTTTCCATCTCCTGTGCGACATCATTTTGTTTCCTCCCAGCTTCCTCCACACTGTGAGTCTCAAAATAGTGTTCTCTGAAATTATACAGGTCATCCACCAGCTCCTGTGATGCGAGGAAAAAAGATTGTAAATTCTTGACAGCAGTTAAAAATAGACCAAAGGCCCAGTTCTCTGCCTGCAGTCCAGTATTGAGTTAGAAAAAACCGTCTTCTTTTATTCAATAAGTTGGTGCGGCTATATTGCATAAAATAATATACCTGTAATTAACTAACCAATCCAAATTCAGTTGTAAACATCAATACATTCAAATGTAAGTGTATTAAGTTATCAAAATACAGGAAACCTGCCATACAAACTGGGAACAAAAGATGGCCATAACCAGACAAAGAGGCTCTCATGACAGACGCTTTAGAGTTGCATTATGGGAATTGTAGGATGCAGTTGTCTCGGTGCTTGACCCACATAAGAGTCAGATCCTTTGGTTTTGTGAAGCTTAGAGGAACTGTAATTCTCAAATTATTGAGTATCCCCAAATTAACAACGGCCAAATTATAGTTTTATAGAATTATTTTGTTGAGATGAATGTTAATGATGGGCATTTGCAAAAGGGGAAACGATCTGTGCACCTGCCGTTGGAGTCATGGTGTCCAACACAGGTTATTGATAAAGGATGATTTAGGATTAATAACACATCTGTAGTGTCCATCCTTGTTGCATTAAGTCTAAAGTAACACTGACAAACTGGTGACTCAGCAAGAAGTGGATAGATAAGCTAATAATGCACATTAGTCTGGTATCTGACTATCAAATAGGGTGACTGTAAAGCATATTCAACACGTAGAATAACATAAAACTGCACTCATACACCTGACGTAGTATTTTAAGTAAAGGAAAAAAACTAGACAAGGTATGTTCGCATCGCAGTTGTTATAGTAACAAGATGTCAAGCTAGCAAATTGAGATGCACACACAAGAAAACACGCCGAGCTCCCGAGAAGTAAACCAAACAATAAGGCTTAGACACTTAGTGGATTTAAATATGAGTCTTATATTGTTGAAATAAATTACCGTCAACATTTGCAGCTCGTTTTTCTCTTTTACAGGCTCTCCACTCTTCTCCTCTTCCGCCATCTTTTCGTTAGCAGAAAAAAAAGGCAGTTAGAAAAAAACAAAAAAGGCTGTTGGCAAATTGAGCAGCGACGAAAAAAAATTATTAAAAAATACGAAACAAGTATTTAGTCCAAGGTTATACAAATCAGATGATGACAGGAAACATTTATCTACCCAAATTGCATGAAAACAATGTATTTTAGCGCAAAGGAAATAGGCTTTTAATTTCACCTATAACGGAAGTTAGACAAAGTTAGACAAGTCCGTCTCTGAAATGAACCCGACGGGAATATATATGTTGTATTGGCGAAAATAAAGCTTTGAGTAAATGTTTGTAAAGGTATAATAATGTATGTATTTGTGGAATTCTTCACTTAATGATTTAAAGGGCTGTATGAACTTATTTAGGTTTAAGAAAATGTAAAAAGAACGATTAATTAGACAGTGTTGTGTTGACCTGTTTTGCTGATGGTGGATTGTTGTGTTGACTTTTGTGATTTTGGTTCCATATTACTGTAAGTTTTTTTAAGCAGCTGTGACTGCCGGTTTTTTATTTATTGATTGATTTTAATAAGGGGACAGGTACAACTAGATGTTCTTCTCCCTTCTCCTTTTCATTATTGACTGCCGGAACGTTTCTCACTCACGTTGCTGGTACGACACTTTCCCGCCTTGGACCATACATTATTTGCTCGCAACAAGGCGGGCCAGTGTTCCAACTTTAGTCTAAACACTGTTCATTGTGACAGGTGTCGGTGCATTTAATATCGTTGGTTTCTGCTGGTGATGTCGGACACATGGAGCAGCATCCAGGCGCACAAGAAGCAGCTGGACTCTCTGCGGGAGAGGCTGCAGCGGCGGCGGAAAGACACGGCGTTGTCCTCCGGTAAGATCTCACCACGGAGCCTCTGTACTAGCCCCAGGGCTGCACATACACATTGTGCTTGTTTTTGGGTCATCGATTGAGTATTTTTCCGACAAGTTAACTAATTATAGTCTATAAATGGTCCATGATAAAGAAAAATGTGCATGTTTTGTTTAGCGAGGCTACAATACCTTCTTAAAATGTCCTTGTTGCAGAGTTTGTTAGAAAAAGTGTTGGGGACACTTTTTTCATATTTAAAAACTACGACTGCGCTCCTGCAAACAATACATGCATACTGTATAAACCTAATACATGCTTAAAATACTTTTTTGACAACTAAAGCAGTAACTATGCTACGCTGCTGCAAAGCTATTCTCTAATAAGTTATTACTGATATTAAACGTGTCACATGTACAAATTGCACCAATTGGTTTTACAGAAATACACGCAAACAGTGTACAATTCTTAGTGCACGATATTTTCAGAACATTTTAAAGGGGTCATTTCCAATACATGTCCCCAGTATAACTCACGAGTATGCAACCTTAATCACTTGTTGAATTGCTACACTGCACGTTTTGCTTAACGGTTAATTGGGGTAAAGATATTTAGGGCTGCAACTAACTATTCAATTCATTATTGATTATATATTAGATTAATGGACTTACCTTTTCGTCAAGATAATTACAGAAAATAGGGAAACACGTCCATACTAGTTTGTCCTGTTTAAGGTGATGTATTTTTAAATGTCTGTCTTAAACCCACAAATAATGAATATTATGTATAAAAGAAAAAGCTGTAATTCTCCATATTTAGCGATAACACATTTTTCTGTAGATCTACTAATCGACTAGTTGACTAATTTAACAGAAATCTTTTGGGACCTGGAATTTAACAAAACACGACTGCTCAGTTATATCAGACTATGAATATAAGATAACTAAATTATCTTAAAACCTTTTTCCAGTACACATAAAAAATGTCTGTAAGTAAGGATGTGATGTTGTCTCCACCAGACAGTGGAACCAGTGCGGAAGGTTCCACAGCCAGGAGTGACAGCCCTGCTCCGCCAGCTGCCCCCCCCTCTCAGGAGGAGACGGAGAGACCACCGGACCCTGAGCTGGAGAAGAGGCTGCTGGCGTATCTCTCTGATCTGAGCCTTCCAATGCCAACAGACTCCCTCGCCATCACAAATGAACTCAGTGTGAGTCTCTAAGTAAAGAAATGCTTGTGAAAATAGGTTTAGTTCTGTATCATATAAACCAGGGGTTCCCAACCTTCCCAAGGCTAATTGTATGTAACAGCCTGAACAAATAATAGAACAATATGCATCCAAAACATATTAACATAGTTTAAAACCAGGATACAATTAAAACAAATTAGGACCACTGTACACATATTGATATAACTGAAATGTCAGAGAGACCCCTGGGCTTGTTTGCCAGCAATAATAACGTCATACCGGGGCGTTCGTTCCGGTGCACTCCGACAGCATTTAGCACTACATCGAGATTAAGATTAAACTGTTCTTGGTCATTTGAAAACAAATGCCGTTGTTGGACACAGACAAACACACCGAACATACACACACACAGCGGAGCTGAGCACATACACACACATCATGCGCCTTTGTGACCGGACATTTCCTTCATACAACGAGTAATAGGGGGAATAATCGGGCCGTTCGGTGTGTGTGTGTGTGTCGTTTCAACCACACACACCTCCACACACACCTCTACACACACTCCTGCATTGGGGAAAACAGTGAAGGCGGTGTGTACACGCTGGTGCTGCACTTCTCAGAGACTGGCTCCTGATGCTGCAGCCATTTCTTGAAGTGAGGGAGGTTTTACAAATAAAAAAAATAGCTCTACACCCCTGGCCGCAATGTCCTTAAAATGAAGTCCGAGTTCGAAATATATCTCAAATAATGTATGCACTGCCATTCCCCCACAAACATAACAGTCTGCGATTAAACGGTTGTCTCTGTGTGCTCCACTTCCTATTGGCACACCACCTGTAACTTTATCTGCGCACGAGAGGCTGAGACCTTATGCTAACCAATTTTGATTTATTTTGTATGTTTTGTATGAAATAATATGACTGGTATAAAATTAAAATAAAATAAAATAAATTAATTGAATGTTTTCTGATAAAATATTTTTATATATTTATAATTCTGCAAATATTACGATAAACTCTCAGCTATTTCGCGGCCCGGCAGTAACACGGGGGTTGGGGACCCCTGATATAAATAACTTCATGCTTTTAATGATTGTGTTTTTACAGTCTGAATCCACAGTCAGTCATGGGAGCATCCAGAGTCTCCTGCTTAAATTCTCAGCTCAGGAGCTCATCGAGGTCCGTCAGCCCGCCTCGGCCTCTTCCTCCTCAGCTTCCTCTCCCTCCATCGTGGCGTCAGTGGACCACACAAAGCTATGGGCTATGATCGGGACGGGGGCTGGAGCCCGGCGACCGGGAGTCAAGAGGAAAACGGAGGATCCAACGCACCACAAGAGAACTCCCGGTCTGTCGCCCGCCCTTCAGCGCTCGACTTCTCCTCCGCACTCCGCCTTCAGCTCGGTGACGCCGGCGGCCTCCACACAGCAGGCGGGGCCCTCGGCCTCAGGGAGCGGGGCCGACAAGAAGGGCCGGAACAGTAAAAGCCAGTCGTCTCACTTGGACATGGAGATAGAGAGCCTCCTGAACCAACAGTCAACTAAAGAGCAGCAGAGCAAGAAGGTAGGTGTCTCTTAGAGCTACCAGAATCATTGCAGAGTTAAATATACGCCTAGAAGTTTGATTGCTGATATGTTGTGAGGTTTTTTGTGTGTGTAGGTGAGCAGAGAGATCCTGGAGCTGCTGAATGCCAGCACAGCGAAGGAGCAGTCCATCGTGGAAAAGTTCCGGTCACGCGGCCGAGCCCAGGTCCAAGAGTTCTGCGACCACGGGACCAAAGAGGAGTGTGGGCGCTCCGGAGACACACCGCAGCCCTGCACCAAGTTACACTTCCGGTCAGTGTTCCTTCCTCTGCATACTATAAACACCTTTCTTATCTCTATTCATGTCACCACGCGTGATACAATCCTTTTATCAGGATTCTGTTCAAAGCATTCAGCTGTTTTTCATCCATGTTTTTTCTGCCATCTACTTGTATTTTCTATAAGAGAAATACTCTCATTGGCCTGAAGGGGTCACTATAATCAAGGTGTAACATACTACTTGTATTAGAAACACCAACACTTACTTAAAACCTATTAAACAAACTGACACCTTGTTTAAGCATTCACAAGAAAGTTTGGGATAGAAATTGCAAAGTTCTGATTTAAAACTTTGCTGACATTTGCGCAGGGTCAAATATTTATATTTTCTTTCCTGTGTTTACATTTTTGTGCGTTTTTATGGCTGTTTCGTCCAACCTGAAGTCATATGAAAAGAGTGTTTATGCAGCCGGTTTACTTTGTGACGCGTGTTTTTCTCCACAGTCGCATCATCAACAAGCACACGGACGAGAGCCTGGGCGACTGCTCCTTCCTCAACACGTGCTTCCACATGGACACCTGCAAATACGTCCACTATGAGATCGACAGCCCTCCAGACACAGAGGGGGGGCTCATGGGGCTCCAGGGTGGAAGCACGGAGCTGGGCCTGTGTGGAGGGGACGCCGACAACTCCGAGGGCAAACTGTTCCCCTCGCAGGTGAGGAAGAGAGAGGTGGGATGAGGGAGGAAGATGGGGTGAGGACAGCAGGACTAACAGAGATTGTGTTTCCTTGCGCAGTGGATCTGCTGCGATATCCGCTTCCTGGACGTCTCCATCCTCGGGAAGTTTGCCGTGGTGATGGCCGACCCCCCGTGGGACATCCACATGGAGCTACCCTACGGGACGCTGACTGACGACGAGATGAGGAAGCTCCACATCCCCCTGCTGCAGGACGACGGCTTCCTCTTCCTCTGGGTCACCGGCAGGTAGCCAGGATCCTCGAGTGTCGTGATGTCCTTGAACTAAACGCTAACTCACCTGGTCCAAACACCTTTTACTCTTGTCTTCAGCTTTTACCCCTGGAAACAATATATCATCTTTTTTTTTTTTTTATGGTAGCCGACAAAAGGCTGTAGGATATTCCCATTGTGAAAGTGTCCCCGCCCCCAAAACGCCTTTCTCCACCGAATGTACGAGTATACGTGGGATTTATCATGTCTTACAATGCGTAGTCCACAAAGTCTTTTTTTTCTACAGTTTTTCGACATTGAAAAACATTTATCCAGATCAAATTGTGTCTGCTCCAACTCATCCTCTGCACGTCTTCTCCTCTCTCAAGGGCGATGGAGCTGGGCAGAGAGTGTCTCAGTCTGTGGGGGTGAGTCTTGAAGTTTAGAAAATGCTCAATGGTATCCGTTATCTTAAGGTTGTGAAAAAAATGTATTGATTCCGTTATCATATTTGTTTGTTGTCTCATTGAGTCGCTAGATGCTAACTGTTTGTGTTATTATTTAAATGCACTGTTCATCGACACCATTGATGGTTTAAAAAAGGACATTTATTTAAAGGACGTTTGTTTTACTCGTCATTCATAGCTAGAAAAGCCTGCTGTTAACTTTGATTTTTCGCAATTGCATTCATAGTAACAATTTAGAAGTGATTTTTTTAAAGTGCTTAAATTGTACCATCAAAGCTTGCTGCTGCTTTTTTATTCATGTGCTTATTTGCATATGTCAGCTACGACCGAGTTGACGAAATCATCTGGGTGAAGACCAACCAGCTTCAGAGAATCATCCGCACAGGGAGGACCGGCCATTGGCTGAACCACGGGAAGGAGCATTGTCTGGTGTGTTTGTCTTCCTCTGTTCTTAGTTATCTTACAATCTGTTGATCTGCTTCTGTCAAACTCTGAAGCTCAGCTTGAAGAATCTTGCCTCCAGGGGTTTCTAACTCTCGGCATGTTCCTTCTTTGTAAATAAGTCCGCCCCATAGTTAAAAAGTGTTTAATTAAATGCTACAGGCTCGTTCTTTGTTATAGTGTGTCTGAAATGTAAAAACACATTTGTTTCTCTTCAGGTGGGCGTGAAGGGAACCCCTCAGGGATTTAACCGCGGTTTGGACTGCGACGTCATTGTGGCAGAGGTAAATAAACACCTCCTCTCATACTGACTGCTTTTAATGATTTTCTCCAGCCTGTAAAAGTGACCTCAGTTGATTTTATATTCTGACTTTTTTTTTCCAGGTCCGCTCCACCAGCCACAAACCAGACGAGATCTACGGCATGATAGAGAGACTCTCTCCCGGCACGAGGAAGATCGAGCTTTTCGGGCGACCCCACAACGTCCAGCCCAACTGGTAACGGACCCTCGTGTAATCTTAAGGCAGAGTATCTTAACTTCACGGTTTGTATGTACTGATTTACCTTTTGTTCTCCTCCTCCTCCTCGTCTCCTAGGGTAACTCTTGGAAACCAGCTCGACGGCATTCACCTTCTCGATCCTGACGTCGTGGCGCGGTTTAAGAGCCGCTACCCGGACGGCGTCATCTCCAAACCCAAAAACATGTAGTCAGTGGTCACAGGTCTGGAAGAAGTTTGTCTGTATGCTGTTTTTGTTTTTTTATACAAACTCATTTCGTAAATAAATGTTGTCAACAAGATGCATTGTCTGTTCATTTTTGTTTCCATCAAATATGTACTTTACTGTCTGCAGCAAAACATGACATCCATCATAAAAAAACAACGAGGACATTTGTCGTGTACATTTTTAGTTATTGTTTTTTTATTAAAGAATAAAGATACTTTTCTTTTGACGTACTGGAGATTTAAAAAACGGAAAATGGCTTATTAATCAAGGGATATATGTTACATTTCATTTTATGATTAGCGCTTACGGTTAATGTCCGGCGAATACAGGAAAACTGTAGGAAGAAAATGGTGTCAAATAGGAGGTTTTTCTCTTATAATAATAATAATATAACAGTGAAAGATAAGAAATGAGTGAGCTTAAGCCAAACATTAGTGAAAAAAGAAATGCAATTGCTTTCAAAAGCGTTGTGTCACATAGCATTATTAAATGAAAAATCTCAAATCTAAAAAATCTGCAAAGTGAATCAAAAAAGGGTCAAACAGTAAAAAAAGAAGTGGTGCACTTTCTGGTTGTGAATGCTGTAAACGAGTCTCTGATGTCTTCTCTCATCAGTATCAAGTCTGTCAGGGCTCAACACTTAATGCAAAGACATGAAACCCAAGTCTGTTCCCGTCTGTTCTCCGGTCCCTTGTTCAAGTCATCGAGAGTTCTTTGTTGGCATTGAGCAAAGAGGGGTTAAATGCAAACTGTGGCTGTGTGTGCATAGCTTTCTAAAGGTGACGATGGATGCGCTTGTTCAGCTATCGGACGTCTGGCATGAATGGGAGACGCACCAACTGGAGTCCCTTTTTCTCTCCTCTGCGGCGCTCTGTCCTCCTCAGTAGGTGGCGTCCACTGCGTTGATGTTGCTGTCCAGCTGGTGTCGAAAAGACAGCCTGGCCTTGCTGGAGAAATAAATCTGGGAGCTCCGACTCAGGTTTCCCGCTCCTTCGCTGTCGCTGCTGCAGGAAGTCGTGGAGCACAGGCGGGGCTTCATCTCCTCGATGGGAACTGAGGCGAGGAAGATAGAGAGAGAGAGAGAGTGAGGCTTTTTCATGGTGTAATATAACAAAATGGCTGTTCATTTGGTCTCTATGTAGCGGTTCCTCACCTTCTGCTGGAGGGCAGTCCTTTCCCTTGCAGCGCTCTTTACAGCGCCTGTAGAAAGGAAAACACTGAAGCATCTTCACACCCATCGTAGAGAAGTCTGTAGAGAGAGAGGACAGAGATATAAGGGAGATCAAACAAATGGAGCAAAAATGTATGATATGGTTGTTTAATGCAAGAAGTCCTCTTTGAGAATGACAGTCTAAACCAGGGGTGTCCAATCTACGATTTTGAATCGGTCGCGAGCCATTTTGAATCGGCCCTCAGCAAATTGTGTTAAGAGGCCCACTTTTTAAATAAATTCAATCAATTAAAGCTGAAAACAAATGTTAGTTGATACTACTGGATTAACAACGTGTCACATGTTCTGAATTGACCAATCAGAATCGAGTATACAACTGCCGCCGTGTAATAATAAATGATAATCTACCTACCCTATATCCTCTTATTATAATCAATCTGAGGCTTCTGTTTTAAGGAATGAGCTGCTAACAAAATAAATGATCCCTCTGGAGAGCTGTGATGTAGGCTGTTGTTTTTATTAAAGCATATTCAAGTATCAAACATAATTTAGATACATTTGATTGATTTTGCTAACTTATAACTTCACTTATGAGGCAATATATATAGGCTACCTCAACTCTAGTGAGTGGCCCAGACCTTTTGTTTATTTTTCTGTCTGTGGCCCTCGTTGAAAACAGTTTGGACCCCACTGGTCAGAAACTTTCTTTGAAATATCAAGTAAAAAGTTTGCTAAACCCAATGTTTTCCCTGTGATGGAACAGGAAGTCAATGAGCGACGGAGACGTTATTAACCCTCTGCTGGCAGCCAGATGACATAGAGGTCGTATGATGTATGCAAGATATGACTAACAGACTCCTGCTATTGTTTTCATTTGAATTAGTCTTTGTTTCTGAACTTCCCTCCCCTCTCTCAGGCAGCAATTGTGCTTTCTATTCAGGGGTTGGAGTTCATTTCGGTTTATCATTTCCCTGAGAATTGATATTGAGAAGTGAAAGGTGTAAATCTGCTGATTGTGCTTTGGGGTAAAAGGAGAGTTGTCTTTCTGACTATCAAACTTGTATATCTTTAACATGGTCAAACATCAATAGCCACAGAAACAGCTGCGTTGGTTGCAAGACGACCACAAAGAATAAAAAATACCGAAAAGATATTATGCAGAATAACAAAAAGGACACTCAAAACTACAGAGAAACAAAAAATGACTACAATGTAACCCAAAACAACTACGAAAATATTAAAAACAACAAATAAATGCAAGAAAATTACAAAAACTATAACTACAAAGTGATTAAAAACTACAAATTAGACACAAACCAACCACAAATAGGTGCGAAACAAATACTAGGAGACGCATAATAACTAAAAGATTTACAAATGAACTAAGAATCCATTTTAATGACTGAAAAGGGAAATGAAATGACCACGAGGAGACATAGCGTCTGAAACAAACCCCCCCCAGAAACCCCCCTTAGAGGGATAAAGCACTGAGTGCCATTCTTCATTAATCACAGATAGGAAGATTTGGAGATCTGTCGACAAACAGTAAACGGGCGTTGCAACACACCGGAGATCACAGTGTTGGGCTGTTTTTTTCTACCCCGTTTACTTCCGATTTCTCATGCTGCTTCACTCAGTGAGTCAGTTTCATGGAGACGTGACAGCTCACACACACACACACACACACACACACACACACACACACAAACACACACACACACACACACACACACACACACACACACACAGAGCATTTTGAAAACAAGCCACAGAGGAGGGTTGTTTCCTTTAAGTGACATCTCTAATTTCAGTGAATTCTCATCAGATTCTTTACCATCTAATGCACCACCCTTCTCCTTTTTACTCAGGTGTGTCCGTGAAACCCTATCCCATTTACAGACACAGTGAATCCATTATTGTAAGGTCAATTAAAAGGTTCTGTGCGTGAAATGAGAACTCACAGTATAGCACAATGTGAAGGAAAGAGAGTCAACAGACAACCCTTCCTACATTATAGCAATTTTCTTCTCCTATTACGCCCTAAATGCTTTACGTATAAATACCTTTTTCTCATAAATAAGAGCTCGCCAAAACACACACCATTAAGTCCCTGGTCAGTGGGGAGGAATTTTGGCCCCAGAGCATGATTGGCTGTGGGGGTCTGGCAGCCTGGAGGAGAAAAACAACCTCAGACGGCAAAAACGCTCTCATACACAGAAGGCAGAGGCAAAAGCTTTCACCAGAGAGGAGAGGTGGAGAAGGAAAGGTAATACAAATAGATGTGTGGTAGAAGAAAAGGGTCTAAAGCTGTCCCTTGACCCCATTTCTTTATGTTTTTCTCTGATGGCTCCAGCCTGCAGCACCTGAATAATCCGGTTTCACTGGCTCAATCAGCTCCCTGATGAAGCTGAGAATTGTGCAATCCTTCTGCGAAACATTAGCAAGTGGCTTTTTGCTTGAGGTTCCCATATTTTGGAGTGCATGTTTGTGCATGTGGCCGGGAAATCTGTGTGAGAGTTAAGCAACTCACACGCGTTTACCCCAGCGTGATCCCTGCATTTTCTCCCTTTCTAAACCTCACACAGTCCACACTCAGCCCCTTATCTGCTCTTGTAAACAATGTTAAAGAAAGCAGCAGAGCACATATGTTACAGTAATGTGATAATAATCTTCCCACAGCTCCACTTTCCCGCTGAGCTCCCCCTTCTCCACTCAGTCGGTCCCTGGGGTTTTATGGGAAAAAAAGTGCAGTCTTGTGTCACTGCCCACTACACAAAGCCTCATACAAGCCTGCCAGTGAGAATGACGCAAACACTACATTTTTTCATGTATACCTGACCAAGTGTGTCCATTAATAGCATTTTACAATCCTCATTTATTTATATTCATCACAGCCAATGGATGAAGCATTTTGAGGTGGTTCTCTCTTGTAGGGAGTTTTTGAAAGTTAATCGGGCAGTTATTGGGAGTAAAACGTATTGTTAACTTTGTGAAAACAAATGCTAGGGTTCTCTCAGATTAGCACTCCAATGTTGTCCACCGTAACATGCCACTAATATAATGGGTACACATGTTTAGTAGTGTAACTGAATTCATATTGCATAGGAAACTAGAACATTGGCAGAACACAGGCCAAAATATGCCCTGGAACCGATTAGATAATGGTTGTTTTAATGACTTTTGCTACAAAATAAATTGTTAAGACGAGTGAGGAGATTAAACAGTCAATATAAGGTTTAATATTATCAGTCAGTCCGTTACAAATTAGCATAATACATGTTTTAAATCGTGGACACGACCACAAATCTGGATTACAGACAGAACACATAAAAGACCATTTTCTACTTCCAACCAAAAGTTCGATTATCCTTTTGTCCCAACAAAAAAAAACTATATCTTCCACATTTTCTGACCCCACTGATAATTTGGCGTCAGTCCCTAACCTGGGATAGAGGATTTTTCTACACTGTTGAATATGAGAAACGAAGTTCCACCACTAGTTTTGTTATTTGTTGTTCTGTTTAACTTTAGTTGATAATTGCACTTTAAGGTGCAAAGAGTGAAGCGCCAGACAGGCTAATCCGAGCTTTCATCTACAGCACTACGCGTCACTTATCTCACCCACTTCCTAATTAAACTATCAAAGACGTTTGTTGTTTACACCATTGAAGTATATAAAGTCGAAAAAATTAATTCCTGCCTTTTTAATTGCCATGTAAAGCCAGAATACATTTTTCTTTAAAGGTAAAATCCCGTTTTTTCGGGCGAATCAGTTTTGCCAATTAAACTGACAGACATGGGCAGTTAAGGAGAATGATGGGTGCGCATTCAGACGTGCACAATGAGGCTTGACAAGTGTTTTTAACAGTTTCCACTACAAAAGGCTCTGTGGCTTCTTTATGATACTCCTGACACACCTCCAAAACACCACCCCTTAAGCTGTTTTGATAACAGAGGCTTGCAACTAGTATTATATCCTATATTTATCCCTTTATTTTGCGTCAACAGAGCTTGAAAGGTCTTATAAATACCTTATGACCTACCTGGTGAAACAGACGTGCAGAAAGTGGTTGGAAAATGGACACTAGTGATGTTTCCTTGTTGCAACACGACTATCCTCACTTCATCTGCGCCTTTTCATTCGCTTCCTTCATCCAAATGCGCTCTGATCTGTGCGTCCTTGTTTGCAGAATGGAAAGGTCTCCGTGGCGCGGAGAGACTGAACTTTAAATAGCTAATCCCCGGAGCATGCAGGGAGTGAACACGCCTCCCCTCCCCTCTAAACTACCTCCTCTCCTTTCCTTTCCTCGATTGCTGCCTCCCTCCTCACCCATCATCACACATACTTCCTCATGCATGCGTCGCTCTGTTATGTCTCTTCACATATTTGTTGATACAGATAACAGCAACTTTGATCAGAAATAGCTTCCTGTGTATAAATAACTAGCCCTGAAGGATGATGTAGGTGCACACAGGTCAAATTGACTCCAAAAAGAGTATGCATTAAGCTCATATGACCTTTTAGACAATTTCAACAAGATGTAATCACCATTAAACAATAGACTTTAATCTGCTGAAAGCTGTGTATTCATCACTGATGAAGCTGTTGTCACCTGACCTATTTACTAGGTCAGAGGTCCCATCAACTGTGGGGAATTTATTCCCGGCACTGGTAGATTATTATTTTATTTATTAACTATTTATAACCTCCCCCTTTATTTTAAACGTATTTTTATATTTAAGTGTTTTTTTAAATGGTCTGCTCTGAATGAAGCTAAGGGATATTACCACTTTAATATTTTTTTTTTTTCGGAATATGCAATTAAAGAGTAGCCTATGTTTACTTCCAAATCAGCGAAAACTAAATACCACAAGGTAAATACTGTACGTACAAAACGTTTACTCAATAAAAACGTGGACATAATTGAACATGTAATACTAAATAATATACGCTCAGTTAAAAACTCAACAAAAGTTAGATTTCTATAAGTGTTTTTTATTTAACCACAAAAAAAACGTCCCCGCGACCTTCTTAAAGTGTTTTATTATCAGCCCAACTCAAACGTTACATGTCAGTATATGTACTTCAGTTTTAGTGAATATTTCAAAAAATAAATATGAATATGAGACAACAGTGTTCGATTATTGAAGGAAAGGGAGAGGACATCATAGCCTGTTCAAATGAGAGGGTTTTAGTCATGGATACAAATAATAATTAACAAGCAACAGTTAAAGGCAAATGTCCATACAGTACATGTAATCAATTCTTATTCTTTCAAACTCAAGATCTGAATCTAACATGTAATCACTTTTTTCTTCTCTCATGTCTCTCATGTTTAATGGAAACCTGCCAAATGTTTTAAGGGTACATATCACAGTGAGAGCCAGGGAAAGTAATAAAAAAAAGGTGTAAACATTCTTGGAAAAAGTAACTCACGCTTAAAAGGAATTAAAGGTGTGGCTAGGTATCGCTTCCTTGGCTCCTATCCAGCCTGGATGAGTGACAGAGCTGTTTGCACCCTGCTGGTTGAGATCATTTGAAATGTAAAGTACATACAAACACAAGGTTTACCTCAAAATGCCCCTAAATTGCATCAACATAAACATCAACCTCTGCTTAAAGCAGGCACCCAAAGCCAGGCAGTTATGTAAAGCAAGACAGCTCATGTTTGTGGGCTGTAGACCAAAAATGTGTCATTTTGTCAGGAGGCAATTCAAATCTAACAATATCAGAACATACTTTCTGTATAAAGTCAGTTATAGAGATAGATGTTAGCTCTTCTTGGCCCATCACATGGTTTATAGCTGTTTATTGGCTCTCTTGTGTGGGTTTAGGGTGTATTCAGGTCAGCTCTCTGGTTGAAGGGGTATTTGTCTCAGTGGAAATTTACCCAGATGAGGCTCAGAGTGAGTCTGCGCCTGCTGGTTAAATCACCCAGGAAACAGCCTAGTCAACAGTGGGCATATTTCTTAAGCTGATTCTACTGTGAACTGCATGAAGGGACTTACCCTCAAGTACAACAATCATTTTACTAAGAATTCTCATGAGAAGTTCTGCTTTAAGAGTACATAATATGCTCGTTTTTTTGGGTTCCTTTTTCTTTTCCTTGACATGTCTCCATGCTTTAATGTTCGAAAAGCTCTTTATTGTTCTCATACTGCCTGTGCTGCAGCACCTCTTTTCACCCTCTGTCTGAAACCAGAGCCCAGTCTGCTCTGATTGGTCATCTGGCCGGCTCTGTTGCGATTGGTCAACCCCTAAGAGATGTCCCGCCCCTTAGCTTGTCACGTACAATGTGTTGGAGCGCTAGCCAATAAAGTGTTACATAGTGATGTCAGTACCGTCTGGGGAACTTTGGGATATTAGCCTCTACAGACCATTTACATGCACAAAAACCTATATAACACACAACGGGAATAAACCCAAAAAGCATGGGGCCTCTTTAAATAACAACAACTTGTAATCAGTGCAGGTTGAAAGCTTGCACAGATTGTGTTCTATTGCAAAGTCCAAGAATAGCAATATAAGTTAAAAAAATTAGGATTATACGACAATTATTGGCTTATATAAGACCATTTCAGCGCCCTGTAAGTGGAAAGCGATAAATAGCACTGAAACAATCTTTAGTGTTGATGACAGGGTAAATCTCCTGCTATTCCACGGTAGCTTCTAAATCTCTGCCGCATGTGGGAATGTCCAGTCTTACCCGCAGGATGACAGACAAGCATGTGCTCCCTCATATGAGCAGATTTACACCTGCAGATGTAGGTGAAGGACAGACATAGTTTGGAGGGACATTGTTTCTAATTTTAAATTGACTCTGCGTGCTTGGCAGCAGATCAGAAGACTAAAGCATTTCAAATTGAAATGAAACATACATCTCATGGCATACAAAACAAGATAAAGATATATTGTCACCTTATTTTTCTACAGGTGAAGTTTTCCACTTTTCTTTGATGACTATTCTCATACAATTAGCCGTGTTTACCCCCTTTTTTAGAATGAATATTACAACTATTACCCCAATGAAAAATGTATCATTCCCTGATTTCCTCAAATGTAAATTGGGAATTACGAAAGCAGATTAAGCAACAACCCATATCGCTTTTGTGCAACAGATTCCTAACTTGCACTGAGGTTACTTCAAGTCAAGTGGTCTCTCTGCAGTGTCACCTCTGTGCATTTAGACCCCTGTTCCTCTCCTTGTAAGGTGACAAGTGCCCCTGCCACTCTGCCGGTGGTCCAAGTAGATCATGAAGCAACACCGTATGCTTCCTGTGAGTCCGTGGGGAGGCTCGGATATCAGGAGCTAAATCATTCCCACTGTCCCAGTTGCCTCAAGTGCCATCGTGCTATCAGCCAGTGGACAAACCATGGTGAGTGGAAAGAGACATTGTCATAATACTGACATCATCTCCTGTGAATTTATACCCCTCTGGTCATTTAATCCCTCAGTGACACTGCCCCACTGGCCGAGAGACAGGAATAGTTTGTGAACGTGCAGGACGGACGGAAACAGAAAATAACCAGAAACATGACCGGGTCAAAAGTAGACCATCCATCCATAAACTAAGAATAGTATTATTTGTACAGTTATTTGTACCGAGCACATGGCTGCTCAACAACAACAACAACAACAACAACAACAATGGTTTGTGTTTATTTGTGAAAGTTGTTTTGGAGTTAATGCTTTGCCAAAATAAAAAATGTATCGCCTCATAAAATGAATGCCAGAGAGTGCCAAAACCTTAAAATAGGGTGCAATATGTAACTGTTATTAAAATAAGAGCTACACTATATTTATTTTATAATACATACATAATAATAATAATAATTATAATAATATGTATGGTAACAATACACACTTTTTTACACTGGACTTTTAATAAGATAGTTAAAGCTCAAAGTAGATGATCAAATATTAAAGTGAAAATATATGAATAACCTCAGACCCTGCAGTGATTTCTTTTTAAAGTGTTTTTAACCTCTTTATATCTTCTTAAAAAATATATACAAGGCATGTCAAGATCCTTAAAGTCTCTGCAGCCAACAAGTTACCTTTTTGGCTTGATATCCAACATGTTTTTTAATTGAAATACTGCATAAACAAACTAAAATCTGGTTTTTGCAGGTTCGAGCCAGTCTAGTTCTCTGAGTGAGTGTTTACCGGTCCCCACCCCAACTCCCTGGTTCTCCCTCTCCCCTCCCCCAGACTTCCAGACATTCCCACACTCGCAGTTTGTTGTTTTTCTGTTGATGTTGGCATGATTCTGTGGAGCCGGATCTGACTGGCCTGCTCATGGCTGGATCCAGAGTCTGTCCACCTCCTTTATTACCACCAGCATTTTCCTTCCTCTGTACATTATGTCACTGCTTCGCTACCGCACCCTGTTTTTACATCATGACATAATTTATTGTTGTGATTAAATTAATCCTGAAGTGCAAGGGGGAAGAAGGTTGTATCCTTCATAGCATGCTAATCAGCTGACACTACTGGGTGAAGTAAATAGACAATCTTAAGGGGCAAAGAGCAGACTGTCTTTGCAAATAAGCATTACAATTAAGAAAAAAGGGTGTACAATTGCTGGCTGGCTTGCAGACTGCATCACGTATAGAACTTAATTGTACTCAAAACAACTGAATATTGCATAAATGAGGGCTTGTTTTTGTATATTTATAAGTGAATGCAGGGAGAAATGCACCATCTTTTTCTTTGATTTTAACTAGGCCTAGTGTGTTTATGCAACTACCTTTTTAGGGGGGGGGGGTACAAAGCCTACCTCACATAGGCCTAGCAACAGGATTTTGTTTTACTAGGTGTCTGTTTGTCTATCTATTTTGAATATCTATAAATGAGAATGATAATTGTACTTATACTGTACATTCATAACATTATATATTCAAGTATAGTAAAAGAAGCTTAACCACACCTGAATATTAAAGAGTCTAAAGATGAGCTGGAAGCTACGGAAGTCTGCTAACGCTAAGCTAGCTACCATTAGCATGAGTAGCTAAAGCAGGTTTTTATTTACTGACTGGATTTAGCTGCTGACTCATTGAGTTATAAGGAAGAAATTACTGAATTACAAATATGTAACTCATTGTAATTTATATATTGTATCTTCATATATCAGCTAGGAAGAAATCAATCAAGTTAATTTAATTGTAGCTTCAGCTAATGCAAGCTGTACAAGCTAGCTAACGTAACATCTTTCCTGTTTTATCTGGCTAGTTGGCTGTCTCTCTGAGGCAAGGGTTTAACTCAATTTTGACCAAATATGTTGATATTGCTCCTTGCCTTTGTAGGGCAGATTTGTGCTTTCTGCATGCATGAGGATAGATTTAACTTATTAAACTTGAACCTCTGAGTTTCTCACAGAGTAAGCTCACCGATTTCATACAGTGTTTATTCTCAGTTCTAGCTCATTTTGTGTGAATGCTGCCATTAAGCAATGATGCCATGTCTTTCTGGTTGGCCTAATGTGTGGTCCAAGTTTAAAATACCATGTCTCAGGGTATTATGATAATATAGTGCCAGTAACACAGACAGGTACTGTCAGCATTTTAAAACAATTGTTAACATAGCATAAATTATAACCAGTTCAACTCTCAGAACAAAAAAAGCACCATCTACTGTTTTGGTATTTTATGTGTGATCCTATTTTAAAATGTCATTTTATTTTCACTGAATATCCGTGGATTGTGGTTGACAAGTAAGTCATGTGCTTACAGAGCACATTAAAAGGAAGCAACAAGAGATGTAAAGGTACATTTAAATAATAAGAAAGGCAAACTGAGGGCAAAACCTAATTGATTCCCTTCACACAGCGTTGCAAATAAGATTGCAGACCTGCTGACTGTGCCTGACTGTCTACTTTGTGGCTCTGCTTTGGTCATTCACACTGTGGTTAACATAATTAATGGGTGGTGGACACTGCTGAGTTATCACGTACGTGTGTCTGAGATGATATTTGTGCCGCCAGCATGACTGTTACCTTTAAAATGAGCCTGCGGTTGTGAGTGTGCTGACATGAACTTAACAACAGTCTAGAAAAGTGAAACAGTAGAACCGTTGTAGAAATGTTGGTCCAATTAAAAGCCTTCATTAACTTGCACTGACTTATTTGTACTATTGTCCTTCTCTCTCCAAGATTGTCAGCAGTCCGGCCCATTCTGGTCGGTTCTGCTTCACGTCATTTTGTTTTCCCTTCTGCCTCCTCTTTGTTCTGTCAGTCAAGCATGAAAAGCTGAGAGCAGGGGCTCAATTTTGGGAGAAGGGTACATTTCTAAGTGATGGCCTCACTACAGGGTCTAAAAGAGTGCACAAAGCAGATATATAATAATTTAGGGCTTGGGAGGCTGTGTTCTTGAAACATTGTCACCTCCTCTTGAGGAACCTCTCTCTGTCTTTCATGTGCACGCATCACTATTTGTCCAAAGCACCATTAAACCGAACTCTGTATTCTTTCAGACTGGCCACAATTTGCATAAGAAGTGGCTGAGAACGGGCCCCTTCCCGTTTTCCTCCCTTTGTCCTACCATTCTTTTATACTAAATTCGACTTACTTATGCTCCTTCCTTGCTTTGTACTGTGCATTATATAAGAGAGCTGCATAAACACCGGCCACTCAGTTAGCTAAGGTGGTCACGCTGTTGGGCAACGGCCTTTTCTTTTCCCACTGCCATATAGTTTCCACTCCTTGTCCTGTTATTGCATTCAAAAAGGAACCTGAACTCTGCAGGGAGTTGTATGGTTTAGAAAACAAAGAACAAAAAAGCTGAATGGCAGGATTGTTTTTCACCTTGAAGCACACTAATGCCTCATCTCATCATATCTTTTACCTCTAGTGCATGTAAGCATGGCGTGAGCTTTATTGTGTTTGGTATCTATATATACCTGAGAGCAGCTCTGTAACAGGCTTTTAACTGAAAAGTTAGGTAACAGTTACCACGAAACGGCTCCTTGGCAGCAAAAGATTATGAGCTTAGCCCGCACCTGTGTACTGTTTAGTCAGCTGCAGTGTTCACAATATCCACAGGGGGCATTTCTGACCTTTGACCTTGTCTCTACGCACACAATAATCCTGTTAGATCTGGCTGTCTGGCTGCATGGGCACAGCATGAGGTCACTAATTGACAGAGATCCTAACAGTGATTCTGCGGAAGTTCTTCCAACTGGATAATCAGAGTTACAGATGGTGAGTATTCCTGTAAATATCGAAATGTGTTTCTGGAGAAAAACGACAGCTACATAGAAACTGGTCAGGAAAATAATTAGTTTTAATGTTGATTATCACAGAGAACTGATATAACTTCCCCTTAGAGAATTCATCAGCTATTATTGTGTTGTCACATTCACCTCAACACATAGTAGCACATAAAACAAACAATATGCTTTGATTAGTACATGTTCCATGTGGAGCCTTACTCTTATAATCAATATAAGTCAGGCAATACACACATACCATCAGCTAGAAAAAAATTCACAAAATAGTGGAGTAAGGATTCATTGATGTGTTTTAGACAGACTTGGTGTGAGAAATTGGATATCAGAAAAATGTTTTAAAGAGAGTTATAACGGAATATGAAATGGCTCCTGGTTCTTGAGACGGTTGGTTCACAACTTGGGGATCTTCACTTTCACAATCCACTCTCATCCTGAAACAGGACAGAATTCACATGTTAAGTTCATATTTGGGAGAGGAAGCAAGCTCTTAGGTGACTGACAGAGCTGGTCATAAAGGTGAGCATCATGTTAATGTGTAGCTATGTGTTGATACAATGCACACATCAGCTTTTATGGTCAAATGTATGTCTTTAAATGTATTTGTGTCTCTTATGAGTGAGCGTGTTAACTGAATCCATACGCAAGTCAGCAAAAACATTTGTAAGCAGCCCTTAATATTTGTTCATTCATGTGCTAAATCTGAGCTTAATCTTCAACCTGTGTATATATTTCGGTTCAAAAGTGCATGTCATGTACAAAATGTAACTTATCTTTGACTTTTTTCTTTCCAGCTAGTTAACTTTTTGCACCTTTTACCAGTTCAAACCAGTCCCCATATTGAGTCGAGTTAATTTTTAGTAAAATCTTTCAACTTAAGAATCTTCATGGCATCTGCGTTGGATTTTTTTGTGTGTTTACAGTCACTGATTGCACTGAAAAAAGTTATTAAAAAGAAAAAGTTTATTTTAGCATGATTTAAGCTACACTAGCCGAGAGTTAGCTTGAGCAGGGGTGTTAAACTCAAGGCCCGGGGGCCAAATCCGGCCCGCGACTTCATTTTCTGTGGCCCCACAAGAGCTTGCAAAGAATATAATATGTTTGTTATACAGTTACAGGGCGATATACAGAAGCACGTTGCCCATGGAGCACAATGCATCTCAAATTTGCCTTTTTCTCAGAATTGCCTTTTTTTCAAAATGTCACTTTTTTTTTATTTAGCTTTTCTTTTTTAAATCATTTTGTGACATTCTCACTGAAGAGACTTGCAATTATTTGCCGTAGACTTCTGCTTTCATACGTAGTTAATTATGAAGGTATTACCTTATCCGATAATAATCCAATACAGAGGTAATCATGTAATATCATACATTATTTTATATATATTAAATATTTATATATGTATTTTTATATAGTCTTAAAGTTACAACCGTCCCTTTGAGTGCAACCATAATGCGAATGTGGCCCGTGATGAAATTGAGTTTCACACGGCAATGGACTCTGGGAACAGGTATGCTTGCTTTATTAAATCAAATCTTTAAAGATGCAATATTTTGTATAGAACTGTTAAACATTTACCGACTAAAGGCTTTTTCGCTCTCACGATCACTAAGAGTGTAACAACTCGTATGTTTGGATGATAAAAGTTGTTATTATCCACATATTATGGATGATAAGCTTTAAGGTAGACAGTAGCTTAACTTAGCACACATACAGTAAACAGTTGGCATGTCTCCCTCTAAAGAACTTTCACGTCTCACCATCTAACATTTTATCTTTGTTATCCATGTTTATTCCATTTAAAAGTGTAAAAAATACACAATGAGCGTTAATAAAGCACTAAGCAAAACTGTGTTAAGCGGCTATAAATCATTCAACAAGCTACTAAGAGGTGCTGTCTGACTTTCAACGACCAAACTACACAACAGGATGCTTTCCTCATGGCTTGGTCTAGTTTGATAAAATGGTTTCATATTTTATGGCTTCCCCTCTCCAGACCCTATGTATAGCTTTCATTACCTCATTGTGTATTTTGAAAGATTTGCATGGACACTCTCCTAACTCAGTTAATCTTGTTTTAGGTTTGGAGTTTCAGGATTTGTTCACTTACATCTTTGCTTTTGCGACAGTCGCCGCAGATGCATCCGATGCAGCCGTTGACCACCTGGAGGCCGCAGAGCACCAGCTGCACCACCCCCATGGCCAACAGTATGGAGAACAGAACCACGTGCCACATCACTGCGTTTTTAGGGTATTCGCAGATGCTCCACATAGTCTGGTTTAAAAGGTAGCTGGTGTTACCACTGTGAGGGAGAAGAGCAGCAGATCGTAAGCACCGTCCAAGACACACACAGCATTACTGAAAATATGTGCACAGCAGGCCAAGTTTCGGGGGCAGAAAGGAAAAGTATGATGACTGAATTGAGGAAAAATGTGTCAGTAAGCAGGTAATTGGAACAAGCGAGAAGTGGAGAAAATAAAGCACATGGAAAATAGAAAGTATAGAAAGAGTTCTAGTAAAAATATGATTAGATTTGCTAGAGAAAAGTGAAATTCACCTGTTACTCAATGATAAGTAGTGCTATGGTTTTACATTTTGGGAAATATAATCACTTTCTTGCTGAAATGATTGATATAACTCATTGACCTGCACATTTAATGTATAGCTGACAGTAAGGTAAGCTCATTGACTGTCAGCAGTCGGTTAGTGTTGGAGCTATATACAGGACTGTCTCAGAAAATTAGAATATTGTGATAAAGTTCTTTATTTTCTGTAATGCAATTAAAAAAACAAAAATGTCATACATCCTGGATTCATTACAAATCAACTGAAATATTGCAAGCCTTTTATTATTTTAATATTGCTGATTATGGCATACAGCTTAAGAAAACTCAAATATCCTATCTCTAAATATTAGAATATCATGAAAAAGTATACTAGTAGGGTGTTCAACGAATCACTTGAATCGTCTAATTAACTCGAAACACCTGCAAGGGTTTCCTGAGCCTTGAAAAACACTCAGCTTGGTTCAGTAAACTAAATCACAAGTATGGGGAAGACTGCTGATCTGACTGCTGTCCAGAGGACCGTCATTGACACCCTCCATCAGGAGGGTAAGACACAAAAAGAAATTTCTCAAAGAGCAAGCTGTTCACAGAGTGCAGTTTCAAAGCACATCCACAAAAAGTCTGTTGGAAGGGGGAAATGTGGCAGGAAACGCTGCACAACCAAGAGAGATGACCGCAGCCTTAACAGCATTGTGAAGAAGAGTCGCTTCCAGAATTTGGGGGAGCTTCAAAGACAGTGGACTGAAGCTGGAGTCCAGGTATCAAAAGTCACTGTTCACAGATGTGTCCGGGAAATGGGCTACAATAGCCGTATTCCCATGGTCAAGCCACTTCTGAACTCAAGACAACGGAAGAGGCGTCTGACTTGGGCTAAGGAAAAGAAGCACTGGACAGTTGCACAGTGGTTCAAAGTCCTCTTTTCAGACGAAAGCAAGTTTTGTATTTCATTTGGAAGTCAAGGCGCCAGAGTCTGGAGAAAGGCTGGAGAGGAGCAAAATCCAAGTTGCTTGAAATCCAGTGTGAAGTTCCCACAGTCAGCGATGGTTTGGGGAGCCATGTCAGCTGCTGGTGTTGGTCCACTGTGTTTCATCAAGCCCAGAGTAAATGCAGCTGTGTACCAAGAGATTTTAGAGCACTACATGCTTCCGTCTGCTGAAAAGCTCTATGGAGATGAGGAATTCATTTTCCAGCATGATCTGGCACCTGCCCACAGTGCCAAAACCACCAGTAACTGGTGTACTGACCATGGCATTACTGTCCTCGATTGGCCTGCAAATTCCCCTGACCTGAACCCCATAGAGAATATGTGGGGTATTGTGAAGAAGAAGCTGAAAGACACCAGACCCAACAATGCTAATGAGCTAAAGGCCGCTATTGAAGCATCCTGGGCATCCATAACACCTCAGCAATGCCACAGGCTGATTGCCTCCATGCCACGCCGCATTAATGCAGTAATCCGTGCAAAAGGATTCCCAACCAAGTACTGAGTGCATTAATGGACATTTTCAAATGTTTGATTGTGTTTTGCTGTTATAAATCTTTTTTTTTTACTTGGTCTGAGGAACTATTCTAATTTTTTGAGATAGGATTTTTGACTTTTCTTAAACTGTATGCCATAATCAGCAATATTAAAATAATAAAAGGCTTGCAATATTTCAGTTGATTTGTAATGAATCCAGAATGTATGACATTTTTGTTTTTTTAATTGCATTACAGAAAATAAAGAACTTTATCACAATATTCTAATTTTCTGAGACAGTCCTGTATATCTCTTTATATTATTTAATAGTTTAACATTTATTTTCTTGCTGTTTATGGTGTTTATTATTATTATCATTTATTTATATGTATTCTTAGTTAGCTTCATAAGTTAAAGTATTTTCTATGCTTTTATTTTGAAGGCATGTTTTGGGCACTGGGTGATTAGAGTAATTGTATATATTGGAGACAGGTGGGTGGTGGGAGCCAGAGCACTAGTAGGCAAACGATTTTTTACCAGGGTGTTTCAAGCCACAGGGTTTTCCAACCACAAGAAAGGAAAGCCATAGGAAAGGCTTAAAGCAGGGGTGGGGAACCTTTTTCCTCTCAAGGGCCATTTCAATTTTTACAACATCCTTCGAGGGCCGTACATATTATTGAACTCAACGTCTGCTTAAAAAACTCAAATCACAGCCCATTCATTTCGCGTTTCTTTCATGCTGTGCAAAGAAAAAGCAACCTCTTAATCCAGATATTTGACCATGACCCGCGCATTCATGCACCGTGGCATGACCACCAAAACAGAAAGATATGGACACAAGATGTGTGCAAATGTATTTAGTTTCATATCCATGTGGACATGATTTAAGTGGGGGGCGGATCTAACCTCATCTCGGGGGGTTTGGGGGCATGCACCACCAGGAAGATTTTTTTTAAATGTTGAAGTTAAAAGCATCAATCTGGTGCACTTTGAGAGCAACATGAAGAGATCTATGGATACATCTCTCAACACCCATATGAAACAGAACTGTAAACAGAGTTTTTTCTTTATGGATATTTTACAAATCCAGTGTTTCCCCTACCATTGTCTTGGCGGGGCGCTGCGCCCTGCCAACGGAGCCCCGCGCCCTGCCTGAAATTCAAGGTGTTTTTAGTTTTTTGTATTTAAAATGTTTTATTTTATTATTTTAAAAAATATATATATATATAGCACCAAATTGCAACTGAAGTAATCTATCTACGATCACGTTTCACATTGAACATGTGCTCTTTTATTAAATAAACTAAACGCCTATGTTATTTATCCAATGTGCATGTTTCAGTGTCCACTGCCAACAGCTCTGCTGTCTGCCCGTTTGTGTCCCCCCCCCAGTTTCAAATTCGCTTATTATTATTTTTTAACCGCAAGCCATTATCGTCACGGGAGAAGGACACAAACAGCCTGCTCAGGTGGACGCGCGCGAACGCGACAACGAACGTAGCGTGCCCATTCTAAAAATAGCTCACAGATGGTGAGCAGCTACCGCGGTTTTGAACTACAGTATTGAATTTGACAGAAAACAACAATGGAATGCCAGCAGAAGAATAGTCTAATGAGTTGGGTGGAAAAAAAGACAGGAGACGTGAGTTGGTTTATTCAGTAAATTAGCTCAGGATAATTGGATGTTCTGTCTACACCTGTTGATGTGAGGCTAATGCAGGATTTGCTAGCTTGATGCTACCGGCATTTAGCGGCAGTGACTCAAATTGCCACTTAAAATGTATCGTCAGCAATGTATGACAAGCAGACTGCTTGTTTAATGTTAGACTCACACCAATAGCTCAATATGATCATAACACGATTGCTTTCATATCAGAGATCAGATGAGGTGGAGCTGCCTCCAGCAATAGAGGATGAGGCAGAGAGAAGCAGCAGCAGCAGCAGCAGCAGCAGCACAGGGTGGCAGCAGGTATGTTATATGCTGTAGTCAGGTGATTTAAAGGTATCAATGAAAGGAAGAAGTGTAGGCTACATGATAAGAAGGGAATACAGTTTGAATTAAAGTAATAAAGTACAGTGTAACACTGTACTTTATTACTTTTTAATGTACAAATACTTTGTTACTGTACGATATCAATAACAATAATCCACAGCTCCTTTCTCTGCTCCAGAGGATAAAAAAAATGTGGGTGCCCCGAAAAAAATGTTCGGGGTACCCGAGCAGCACCCTGCCAAGGCAGTAAACCTAGGGGAAACACTGAAATCACTTCCCTTTTTAAACTGTATTCTTGTTTATTAATAACAACTTTTTGTTACTGTCATATTAGTATTGTATACCTGTTTACTTTATTCTCTTATTTTTCTATAACTATAATGATCATATAAAGATGTGCCTTTACCTCACTGGTTGGAGAAAAAGCTTCTCATATTCGTTAGCATAGCTAGCTAACCAGATGCTAATAACAACAACGTTATTGACTGTATGATCAGTATGACAGATGAACAGATCGCCACTGGGCTTTCAACAAAAGACACAGCCATGCAAAAACTGCGGCATGTGTACAGCTCCCTATGGGTCTTGCAATTTGTGAAGTCCCGGCCCGGAGCCGCGTTCTGGTGCTCTCCGTTAGAACTACACTCCTGTCAGACGAGACATATACCACGTGATGACACGTTAGGCTCGTTTTGTGTTCAAGGACCCTGACCTTGGCCAGGAAAAACAAGCTTGTTTAATTATTTTGCGGTCTAGATTTCTTGAATTTTTTTCTTTTTTGCGTGTGTTTATAAATTACCTCGAGGGCCGTACCAAATGGTCTCGCGGGCCGTATACGGCCCGGAGGCCGGAGGTTCCCCACCCCTGGCTTAAAGGAACCAACCATAGGAAACCTGTTCATTGTCAATGATATAGGATCATAATAAATGCACAACGGAGAATCTTGTCTGGACCTGGATCATTGCCCTGCGTAAGATCTGCTAACTAGTGCCTCAGCGGCTGTATTATTTTAAGTTAATTATTTGTTTTAGTTCTATATGATTTTGGCCGCTACAGTTAGCTTAGCTTAGCATAAATATAGAAATCTTAGCTCAGTCAAAATGTGACTACCAGCTCCGTTAAAGCTCACTAATACATTGATGTTATATTAAAGTGTTGTTGTATTCTAGTAAGATCTACCAACATATACAATTAGATATAAAACAAATTGATTATTTCTTAATGCGTACAAGCATAGGGCTGCCAACTAACGAATAATTTTGTAAATGTAATAATATTAATTTAATGAATAAAATACAGGTATAATGACTTCAACATCGCAGAACCTATTCAGTAAAGTAAAAAGAGGAAATTGAAGTTTGCTAGAGGAAGGCCAATCTAAGGTTAAGTATAAATATCGCAGCATCCAAACTTTGTTCCCCTCACTAACCTCAGCCTACATATTAACAGCTTGCTCGTTTTTTTATTGATGAACTACTTTCCCTATCACCTGATGAGCATCATGAGTTTTACCTGCCGAAGCTCGTAACATCTTGCTATCCTTGAAGCGTCTTTGCTTTTGCTATGCTATGTTTTATTCCCATGGTATTGGGTCTAGCAATGAGATTCAATGCTATCAAATCTATGTCTCTATTGACAGTTGCTCAACTAAAAAGGAAAGAATCATAATCTGCAGACCTAGAATCAACATAAAAAGTATTTCCTGGCATGCCTTAGTGAGATTTGACATTATTTTGACAAAAAAGCTATGAAATGACCAGCAAAAAAGGGTTGTGTATTCTGAATTCCCTGACTCATTACTACAAACGATCTGTAAATGTGGCTGCAAAAACACATAAAAGAAAGTGCTGCTATCTACTGGATATTAAGCATATTGCATTTCAAGAAATGAAACTCTTGAGAGTAAAATATAACTGATAAATTAAAAAAGATTCAACAGCATCACCTACAAGCCCAGAACAGTACATTTGAGTGATAATGGGGGAATCACTCACGTGCCGAGGTCTTCGAAGGGGTATTCCCACTTGTCGTGGGCCACCTTACACTTGGGTCCAATAGCCAGGCCTGCAGAGGACACACTGGTACAGTAGATTGCTCCAACCAGGCCGAACGCAGAGGAGAACACAGAGTTCAGCATCTGGAAGAGAAATAGGAACCTATTGTTTAGGCTATGAGATATTTCTCAATTGACTGGCCATGAAAATGGAAAAGGGGAAAACCTACTTGGACCCTGAGTTAGGATTTTGTTACAAGATTGGGATCACACTCAACAAAAACAAATGTCCAAACACCAATTAAATTAAATAACACATAGGTAATACGCAAATGAAAGGCAGATGACACAGCATTTTTTCACTGGAACTGTCTCCACTACTTACAAATTAGCGGTCTAGTTCCCATTAATTGAAGAGAAGTGAGAACAGTTCATAACCCTACTTCTGTAAAATATATTTAACAAACATAAGGACTCTAAATATCAATAACAATCATTGGCCGATTATGAGATAAGGCCCCACCATTAACACGTGTAGTTGATTTATGACTCTTTGTGTTAATTTCGAGTCTTTTTCTAGACATTACGACGTGTCAATTTGCGTCTGTTTTGCGTGTCTTTGTGTTTCTTTGTAGTCATTTCATTAATGCAGTTTATTTGGGTTATGTTTAATCTGTCTTGTCCCTTTGACTGACATTTCTATGATTTTAGTGTCCATATGGGGAAATATAATACACAGTGATCCATAGTCATTTAATTATCAGTGAAGTCCCCACAATGACATGTAAATGTACATTTCAAATGACTGTACTTACCCGGCAACGGTTACCACAGCAACCATTTCCGCAGCAACCCTTGCCCCCGGCCCTGATAGCCGAGCAGCTCGGACACAGCATCTGAAAAGTTAAAATAAAAACACATTTATCAATAAACAATTTACGAGAGATGTCCTATGTTAATTATAATTTCAAAAAACTTTAATATGTTTTTATGCTGTGTGTATTTGTGTCCTGCACACATAGGCCTACACATTTGAATTTGTACATGTGTGTGTCTCTGTCCATGCTCTCTTATCTCTCGAAGCAAATATTTGTGAATCCTCAGTGGAGTTTCTTTTAAATGAAAGACATCCAACTTCCTGGTCCATATTCCTAACTGTAAAATCATCAAGTCGTGCCCTTTCCACAGGACTCAAAGGTCTCTCTAATCCATTTATGAGATATTGATGGATAATTATTGCCCTGGTCAACCTTTAAAACGTCAAGATAATGCAGGTGGAAACTTGTGTGTGTGTGTGTGTGTGTGTGTGTGTGTGTGTGTGTGTGTGTGTGTGTGTGTGTGTGTGTGTGTGTGTGTGTGTGTGTGTGTGTGTGTGTGTGTGTGTGTGTGTGTGTGTGTGTGTGTGTGTGTGTGTGTGTGTGTGTGTGTGTGTGTGTGTGTGTGTGTGTGTGTGTGATGAGGAAGTAGAGGAGATAAGACCATTTTATTCATTGTAATTTTCATTATAATATAACAAGTACACCACAGTAAAATATACTTATATTTTCTTTTAAAGTGTAGAGTTTTGTCAAGGTTGAGCTAATTTCTATATGTTCAGTATTCTCATCTGTAAGAATACATCGTCTGTTTTGTGTCTCAAGTTCCTATATTTGACAAAAATAGTGTAGTCAAGGTATTTCCCTCTTAAATGTGAAGAATTTGAATTATAAATTGGGACCAATTGAAAATACTTCTGTGTCAATACCTCAAAATTGTACCCGAGTTATTGTGCTTTGTTCTTTATCGGTTTCAAGGATGCTTAAGGCAGAATCTGGCTTATGTTCGGTACATTTAAAGGTGCTTTTAGTCAGATATAAAGCGGGATCTGCTGTATCAATTAAATATACTCCACACAGAGTAAAACAAATTACTAATCTGACCTCAAAGATTGTAAACTAATCCAAAACAAAATAAATAAAATACAATTAACTGACTAAGGTATATTACACTTAAAAAGACTAACTTTTAAGGGAACTGTTATCTCCCTCAGAAGTAAGGAAACTCAATAAATTAGATTTGAAAGGTTAACACAGATTTTATAGGTTTACACAGAGCAGAGTTAATCACTGAAAAGCCCAATAAAACACACAGTAAAACATCAAATCACCTTTCGTAAAAATACACAGTGGTTTACTCACAAAGAGGCCTCCTCCGATGAGCCCCCCCATGAGCCAGACCTGCAGGGAGATTTGATCGTTGTCCAGACTCTTCCCATCGGGGAAGAACAGCAGCAGGTTGGCGATCATGCAGATGAACGCTGAGGGCAGCAGGATGAGGCCCACCAGGCGGGCACATTTCCCCGTACAACACATGCTTCTACCTTTTTCTTTGAGTCTTTCTTTGCTGCTGAAAGTGTCTGTTCCTCTCAAAGTCAGAGAGAAGTGTTCGAGGCGGATGAGGACCTCGCCACTGCTCTGACACACTGAAAGTCAAACACAGCCAGTGACAGTTTTAACAGGAAGGAGAGAGGGAACAAAGGCCAAGTATTGGTGTGGCTTCCTGCAATCTGATTTCAGACCTGAGTATCTTTTGAGATGAAAAAGAAACCCTTAGCCAGAGAAAAGAAAAATGTACTCAAAGTGAAATTGCAGGACAAATATTATACCTGAACACACAGAAAAGAAAGGGGGTTTCTGTGTGTTCAGGGGGTTCGATCATGAAGTTTGGACGCCCTTTGAGACCTGCTAATGACGATGTTCTATTTATGGCCCATAGCAAACACAAGAGAGGAATTGGCCTTAATAAAAGCCTTTTATAACCAAAGATACGGCATCTAACAGCTGGTACGGTATGTGCTGAAAAATAATTAGCTTGTATGAAGTGAATTTATAGAAACACAGAAACCATCTGGCGCTAAATTAATGTAATTAGGGTTTTGACCTTTGGGGAATTTCAGCTCTCTAAGGAATTAATAGTATGTGTTGGACGTCGTTATTAACAATTTTAGTGATAGATTTTTTTAGTTTTTTTGCTTGTTATGATAGGGACGCAGCAGCCAAACACAGTGGGTGTTATAAATAACATTGGGTCTTAGGAAAGGTCAACAAAACTTAGCTTGAAGTAAGAAAAACGAACCTGTTACCAAACTAGAATGTAATGTCCACAAAGAAACATGTCAGATATTAATCAAGCAAAGAACTGCTTATATAAAATACAATGAGGCTTTTTATTTTTCTTATCAAGAAAATAGAGTTGACTTAGTCGCATTTGGCTTCTTAACTTTTTCTTCCTCACACATTAACTTGTAGTTAATCTGAAATATCTTTATTGCAGGTAATCAGTAGATTCAGGAAGTACAAAACCCCAATAGAGTACTCTTTTTACCGTCATGACATGAGTCACATGACATCCTAACACGAACGTCCTGTTCACTTCTGACCATAGATTGAAACACTTCGTTGTTCCTGTATTTATGACAGTGGTGGTTGGTTGGTATCTGCTCATCTGATCAATGGGACAAACAAGACATCAATTAGATAAGATAGCGGCTATTCTGAAAGTATTGCTTCATCAGGTGGAAGATGTTGAAATATTAAAAGCATTTGCACATTAGCTCCCCCATCTATAGACCACACATTAACAATAAGTGCCATATTCAGGGTTATGTATCCATTAGTGACCTATGTTTGTGTTTGTGACCCATTAAGCTTTAGCAGCTTAGCCGCAGGAGCACCACAAAGTCTGTGTGTCATACTTGAGTATTTCTATTTACTTTATACTTCTACTCCTCTACATTTCTTAAACACTGATAGTTGTACATATAAAAACACATTATATACTATGGTACAACGCAGTAATTTAGTAAGCTACTAACAGTACATTTCAAGAATCTAAATATGGTCCACATCTATCGAAAAAACTACAATACTTTAATGCTCTCTCATGTATAAAAAGAGGATAATATAGCATAATAATACAATAGCCTACTGTGAAAACATCCATTCTGCATAATGAGTATTTTGATACTTAAAGTACACTTAGCATTCATATTATTCTGAAATGGGACAAATTGTTTTTATACTTAAGTAAAGGATGTGAGTACTTTTCCACTACTGCTTATTTGTTTATGTAATGTTGTTTTTTTACTAAATAGTGTGTTATTTTCAGAATCATAATTCATTTAGTACTGATAGGGGCAAAGTAAAACAGTATTAAGTAGAGTAAACATTATTTAGTAAAGTGATATGCATATATTATAACATTAGAATACAAATAAATACACATTTCAAGAATAAAAAAGGAAAGTAGCAGCATTATAAAAAATTTTTTAAATAAGTGAAACAAGTAGAAAGTAATGAAGTAGCTGCAGAATGACAGTAGTAAATACTAGTATAAAGTATATATTGCTCAGTTTTTTGTGACACCATTGTTGTTACAGGTGTTGGATGGGGCAAAATGAATAAGCAGTCAGTTTAAATAAAGGTTATTTGATTTAGCTTGAGCTCCAGCAATGTGGGCTTTGGAGTAGTTTGTTGTTCCCGTGAGTTCAACGACCCCCTTTTTTCTCGCGATAACTTGACAAAACTTGGGTTCCAACCAGGTTCCAACCAAGCCGAACCAATAAGGTTCCAACCTGATTGATGACGTCTCGTTCAGCCAGCCAATAAGGTGAATGTAAACAGTGTGCGTGCAGCTCTCATGAACTCTGCTCTTCTCGCTTCTTTCGGCAACCGTGTTACAGTGAATTTAATGAATTTATAAAACATTAACAGCACTTTTTTCAGCTGTGAAAGGTGACACAGTCCAATTGTGACCTCCTTCAAACTGCACACAGTCTTCTTCTGCAATGTCAGGCAAGTTTATTTAACAAACCTCAGTAAAACTTGACTTTTGATTCAGCTAAATGATAAATGCTAGCTAACCTTGTGTTTTTTAATCATGTTGTGCTTATTCTGTGCGCAGATAAAGTGAAAGAGCTAATTTCAAAGTGCCTGCAGGCCCGGGAAATGGCTTACTGTCCGTACAGCCGCTTCCCTGTCGCTGCCGCCATTTTGACAGCAGATGGCGCTATAATCACAGGTAATAACCATAGAGCAGGGGTGTCAAACCCAAATACACAGTGGGCCAAAATAAAAAATTCGGTACTAGTCGAGGGCCGGACTGGTTCAATGTTTATTGCAAAACGTATTGAAATGAACTTATTGCATATTAAACCTGGAACTAACAAAGCTTAAATTATTGCCGAAAAAAACAACATTAAATAATCAGTTGCATTAATTTCTTATGGCTCTATCTGCAGATTTTCCGGAGTCATTTCTTATGATTACATTAATCCACAGGCCAACAACAGCTTCAAAAATACAATTTCCCTCAAAGAAAACATCAAACCTGTTGCCTCAAGAAAAAAAGTGCAGAAGCAAACATCCATTAAACTCAGTTTGCTACTCTGTGATGCTAGTTCAGATACTTGGCATCTCATCTTGGGTGCAAGTTAATCAATGTTTGGGGTCAGGCTCTGAGCTGAGGAGATCCTCAGGATTGAGTGAAGGTGTGCGTGCAATATACTGGCGGGCCAGATCTAATAGTAATTAGAAATGATCCTGCGGGCCGAAATTAAATCCACCAAGGGCCTGATTTGGCCCTCGGGCCTTGAGTTTGACACATGTGCCTAGTGTATAAAGGTGATAACCATAGACTGTATATATAAGGTGATAACCATAGACTGTATATATAAGGTGATAACCATAGACTGTATATATAAAGATAATAACACATAAGTGCACACATCAGAACTAACTGAGGACTGGAGGTACAATGGTGGAAAGTAACTGCGTACTTAACACAATAACAATAATAGACTAATAAGGTTGCCACAAACTGTGTTTTTCCTGAGAAGCATAATTTTGACTCTCTTTTTAAATTAAACTTTCTCAGCATTAATCTCAAAGCTCTTTAAAGTTTCAAGTAATGTTGGTGTGTTCATTATTTAGTACTTAATGTGTGTTTTTCTTCCTCATTGTTTATGCAGTAGTATGTATGGTTTTCTTATTTTAACATATCGATACTATGCATCTCTTCTCTTACTCCTTCCCTTATTTAATCTACTCTTATCTTATTTTATCTTTTACAGCAAAATTCTGATGGGATTTACAATGTATTGTCATGCCGTACATGAGATTACCTAAAGGAATGTAAAATAGTTAAAAATAGCTCTAGCTCAACCAAATATGAAATGAAGGAGAAAGAGAGAATAATGTATACATGCAAACAACAAAGAATAGTTTTTTCAACTCATAAAAGAATAAATGTATATATAATTAAGAAAAAGCCAAAGAAAACAGCTACATTTGAAAGTCTGTGTGTGTGTGTGTGTGTGTGTGTGTGTGTGTGTGTGTGTGTGTGTGTGTGTGTGTGTGTGTGTGTGTGTGTGTGTGTGTGTGTGTGTGTGTGTGTGTGTGTGTGTGTGTGTGTGTGTGTGTGTGTGTGTGTGTGTGTGTGTGTGTGTGTGTGTGTGTGTGTGTGTGTGTGTGTGTGTGTGTGTGTGTGTGTGTGTGTTCTCAGGCTGTAATGTGGAGAACGCCTCCTACGGTCTGACAGTGTGTGCTGAGCGGACGGCCATCCAGCGGGCCGTGGTGGAAGGATACAGACAGTTCACTGCCATCGCTGTCACATGGTGAGAGACATTTTAATGAATTTGATACATTAAGAGTTTAATACAGCACATGTTATGATGACATTCCTCTCTTCTATGCAGTGATATCAAAGACCGCTTTGTTGGGCCGTGTGGGGCCTGTCGACAGGTTCTTATGGAGGTGAGACACACATACTGTATCTACTCTAAAAACATTACACTTTTTCAAGTTATTTACAATATAATTTTACATATAATATTGTCTAAAATATACATTAAAAGACATTTGTTGGGAAAATATATCTCCCATTCTAGAAAAATAAATATCAATGCGCTATAAACAAGAAAACTTAATTCGGAGAAATATGTGTTTGCATTTGTCAAATGTCAAAATATTTCCAAATCATCTTTAAGGACTGAATTACAGATAAAGATGACTTGATAAAAAGGGGATGTCACATCTGCATTTCACAGGCATGTTAAACATTGATACTAATAACAGCACAGTAAAAAGTAATAGCTTTCTCTTTAAGTAGGCCAGATATGTTCAATAAATAAAGTTAAGGCGGGGTACTGTGTTTTTCCATCAATCATCATACAACTTAAAGTAGTTTAAAGGTGTCGGATGTAGTCATTCAACAACAACGTTTTCTGTGCATCCAATATATTAAAATACATGAATTATGTTTGCGGCATTCAGGTGTTAAAGGTGGGGTAGGTCATTTTGGAGAAACCAGCTCGAGTGCGCTAGAATTTGAAAATACACAGCCGGAAAAAAGCTGCCACTTCCTCACAGAGCCCCTCCTCCAACACACACGAACGCGCACATGACCAATGAGGGCACGAGATAAGTTTGTGCACAGATGGAAGGCTGACAGGCAGATAGGCCATCCAGTTATTTTAGCCGGGCAGGCTCAGATGATTGGTCGTGCTTTTTACAGCACTACGGCTTCCACAGATAAAACATTTTTATGGATTTTTTATCAAAGCACTTCAGATATTCTTTGCTATCGGGATGTTAAGAGCATTCCATGGAATATAACAAAAAGTTTATCTCGGGCCGGTTTCTCAAACTTACCTACCCCACCTTTAAGCTTAAGGAGAGTTAACAGAATGAATAAAAAGTGTAGGTACATTTTGGGTGTCTGTGGCCATCTACAGTATATGAGTTGGGCCTCAGTGTTATATAAATCCGGGCTATGACCTTTAATGTTGTTTCTTTCTCCTTCCCTACTTTGCTTCTCTTTCTCTGTTTCAGTTTGGATCTGACTGGATTGTATACTTGACCAAACCAGATGGATCTTACAAAGAAACCAGCCTCCTTGAACTGTTGCCTCTGGCCTTTTCCCCGGCCGACCTCGCAAAGAACTGATGAAGCCTCGGCAGCAAAGAACTACATTTTTAGTGCCTTATTCGTACTTATTTAGCAGCTATGTCTCTTGAATTATGTTATGGAAACACTGCAATTTAGGAAAAAATAAAACATTTTAACTCCTAAACATGTGTGTGATGATGATGATTTTTAATATGTAGAGGTGTAAGTAAGTAGATTTACTCGTTTAGTGAACGTGTGTCTCTGCTCCGATCAGGAGCTGCAGCACCGCGGCTCCTTCGTACAGAGTGAGTGTGTGTGTGTGTGTGTGTGTGTGTGTGTGTGTGTGTGTGTGTGTGTGTGTGTGTGTGTGTGTGTGTGTGTGTGTGTGTGTGTGTGTGTGTGTGTGTGTGTGTGTGTGTGTGTGTGTGTGTGTGTGTGTGTGTGTGTGTGTGTGTGTGTGTGTGTGTGTGTGTGTGTGTGTGTGTGTGTGTGTGTGTGTGTGTGTGTGTGTGTGTGTGTGTGTCTGTCTGTCTGTCTGTCTGTCTGTCTGTCTGTCTGTCTGTCTGTCTGTCTGTCTGTCTGTCTGTCTGTCTGTCTGTCTGTCTGTCTGTCTGTCTGTCTGTCTGTCTGTCTGTCTGTCTGTCTGTCTGTCTGTCTGTCTGTCTGTCTGTCTGTCTGTCTGTCTGTCTGTCTGTCTGTCTGTCTGTCTGTCTGTCTGTCTGTCTGTCTGTCTGTCTGTCTGTCTGTCTGTCTGTCTGTCTGTCTGTCTGTCTGTCTGTCTGTCTGTCTGTCTGTCTGTCTGTCTGTCTGTCTGTCTGTCTGTCTGTCTGTCTGTCTGTCTGTCTGTCTGTCTGTCTGTCTGTCTGTCTGTCTGTCTGTCTGTCTGTCTGTCTGTCTGTCTGTCTGTCTGTCTGTCTGTCTGTCTGTCTGTCTGTCTGTCTGTCTGTCTGTCTGTCTGTCTGTCTGTCTGTCTGTCTGTCTGTCTGTCTGTCTGTCTGTCTGTCTGTCTGTCTGTCTGTCTGTCTGTCTGTCTGTCTGTCTGTCTGTCTGTCTGTCTGTCTGTCTGTCTGTCTGTCTGTCTGTCTGTCTGTCTGTCTGTCTGTCTGTCTGTCTGTCTGTCTGTCTGTCTGTCTGTCTGTCTGTCTGTCTGTCTGTCTGTCTGTCTGTCTGTCTGTCTGTCTGTCTGTCTGTCTGTCTGTCTGTCTGTCTGTCTGTCTGTCTGTCTGTCTGTCTGTCTGTCTGTCTGTCTGTCTGTCTGTCTGTCTGTCTGTCTGTCTGTCTGTCTGTCTGTCTGTCTGTCTGTCTGTCTGTCTGTCTGTCTGTCTGTCTGTCTGTCTGTCTGTCTGTCTGTCTGTCTGTCTGTCTGTCTGTCTGTCTGTCTGTCTGTCTGTCTGTCTGTCTGTCTGTCTGTCTGTCTGTCTGTCTGTCTGTCTGTCTGTCTGTCTGTCTGTCTGTCTGTCTGTCTGTCTGTCTGTCTGTCTGTCTGTCTGTCTGTCTGTCTGTCTGTCTGTCTGTCTGTCTGTCTGTCTGTCTGTCTGTCTGTCTGTCTGTCTGTCTGTCTGTCTGTCTGTCTGTCTGTCTGTCTGTCTGTCTGTCTGTCTGTCTGTCTGTCTGTCTGTCTGTCTGTCTGTCTGTCTGTCTGTCTGTCTGTCTGTCTGTCTGTCTGTCTGTCTGTCTGTCTGTCTGTCTGTCTGTCTGTCTGTCTGTCTGTCTGTCTGTCTGTCTGTCTGTCTGTCTGTCTGTCTGTGTGTGTGTGTGTGTGTGTGTGTGTGTGTGCAGAGAGTCTGCAGCCCCCGACCCGTCTTGTAACACAGAACCCGGTTCTAACCAATTTGCTGGTATGCCCCCCGGGAAGAAATGTTTGAAAATGTAAAGTAAAATGCTTCAATCTGGTGCACTTTAAGCACCACAGATTACTAGACTAGATCTAGGGGGTACAACTCTAAACACCCATATGAAAAAGACCAGTTTACATTTTAATAACCAAATATGCTAATATAACCAATAACCTAGCCAAAAACAAATAAATGTAACTTATTTGAATTTTGTTGTTCATTTATATCTTATTTTACCTAGTGTAAAGTTTTTTTAACTCTCAAGTTTTAAACGATATTTTTGGTTTACTGTCCTATAATATACATTGAAATGATTTCAAACCTGTTTATCCAAATAATTATAAAGGAGTGCCTTGGAAATATTTGTTTACATAAATTGCATTTATCTCTCTTGCTCGCTCCCACGCCCACTTTGGCTTTGAGCTGCGGACGCCTGATAAGCCAACACCCGCCACTTTCATCACTTACAGCGCCCATCGTACAGGGCAAATGAAAAGTGTAACCGGGGTGAAAAGGGTGTTACATTTACTTAATTATGAATGTTGTTACATCAAGGCCGAAAATTAGGATGAGCGCAAACTGTAAAAAATGTTTTTTACCCTCCCAGAGCTGCCAGCGCAGCGCCCCCCCAGATCTGGTGCCCTAGGCCAGTGTTTTTCAAAGTGGGGGCCCCGACTCTCCGGGGGGCCGCCAGGGGACACCATGGGGGTCACGCAAAGTGATGCTTTGATGCCAATCTTTTAATATTTTTTAAATCACACGACCGCCCTTCAAGCCAATCAGAATCGAGCTGCCACTACTGAGAGTGAAACTGAGAATCTGCTCAGCTTTTGAAGCAAGTGAGAGCTATTGAACATTTCGCTCTGCAGCTGGATGAGAGCACGGATGTAGCAAAGGTCGCAGAATTGCTTGCATACATCAGATTTATTTAAAAAGACAACTTTGTTGAGGAAATATTATTTTGCAAAGCACTGGAAGGTAGGACCACAGGAAGAGACATTTTCCAAGTTTTAGATGAGTACATCATCTCAAATGGACTTGACTGGTCTCGTTGTGTGGGTGTGTGTTCAGATGGGGCAGTGGGGCTATGACAGGCAAAAAAAGCAGAGTGACAGCTTTGATCAGACAGAAGGCCCCAAATGTAGTGGCAACGCATGCATGCTCCATCGCGAGGCACTTGTACACATCATTTAAAAAAAACAATTGCAACAGGGGGGTCCCCGTCATAGGATAATGCTATCTGGGGGTCCTTGGCATGGCAAAGTTTGGGAACCCCTGCCCTAGACGACCGCCTATGCCAAACACCGGCCCTATACACCGCTAAATGTATATCTGCATAAAGCTGAGTTATGATCGGTCATAATAACACAGAATTTGGTGATGATTAAATAGTTTACAGTGAAATGTACTCCCATACTTTTGGCCATACTCACGCAGCCCTACAAATGAATTGATATTTCCACACAAATGTTCTTTAGCAAGTGTGCAGAGCAGTGTTGATTTAAAAAAGCAATTTGAAGTTTGGATATTTGGAAACATTTTTTTGTGTATATATATTAATAATTTAAGATATAAATGAATTCCAGTTTATTTGTAGTAGCCTACTTTCTATTTTTATTGTGAAATTTTGGTGGCATCAATGGCCATCAATGTGTGCATTTGATACAGATAATGGAGCAGTTGCTTTAGTTGCTCCGCCCCCCTCTCGCACCTCCACACAGAGCCCCCCCCCCCCCCCCCCCCCCCCCCCCCACATATCAAATCCCAATTTAACCCCTGATAACATTCACAAGCTACCCTGGAGTTTACAAATTGATCAAAACTAGCTGCACCTTTACCAGCTTTGATAAACACATTAACGCAAGGATAATTATAATCAAAACATATTATATGTATTATTCTGAAATGGACAAATCTGAATAATAGGCTAAGCAGTTTTACTTTTGGTATTTTAAGTATATTTTTATGCTAATACTTTTGTACTTTTACTTAGTAACATTTCGAATGCAGGACATTTATTTGTAATAGAGTATTCCTACTCCCTGGTTCTTCTACTTTTACTTAACATCAAGATTAGTACTTCTTCCACTTCTGGATTATTATGGTTTTATTACTTTAAATAAGATGTTTCTAGAAAGTGAGCTCTAACAGCTGTGTGACGTAGTAAAGTGGGCGGAGTCAAAAGCTGTTTCCGGAAACATGGAGGCTGTAGTGAGCGATGTGGTGGCTCCCGAAGATCTTTTAGTAAGTTGTAAACTCTTTAAACATCTTAATATCATTAAATATAATTATGAAAGCACGGAGGACATTCATGATGTCCTCACAACACATGGTCACTCGTTTAAAGCTGAAACTTTGCTTGTAAATCCACGTTTCGAGAGATACGTTGTCGCGTCACCAGCTAGCTAATGCTAACAGTTATGTTTGACATTTAAAACAAGTCAGTGACATCGTTATTTCTGCTCATATACTTTATGACTCATTCTGGTAACGGTAAGATAATGACATGTGCTTTATTTTTAAACGTAAAGCGCACAGCTATTATTCTTGTGAAATATTACATAATGAGAACAGCCTCTGTCAAAACAAACACAATACATGACGTGATGTTAGCTAAGCAATGTGTTTATGTTCCACTGCCTTTCTACACAGATGATTAAATTAAATACAGTTGTGATGTAACTAAGTACATTTACTCAAGTACTATACTTGGATGTACTTTACTTGAGTTTATTAACATTATCCTACTTCATTTTGTAGGCAAATGTTGTACTTTTTACGATACTACATTAATTTAAAAATATTTATTTACTACCTACTTTGCCTTTTTAGATTAGAAATAAACAATTGAAATCAAATAATACATTATTATATACTGTTATAGTCAAAAGCTACCCAGTAGTAATTAAAATAAACCCCATTTATACCAAGTTTAACATTGAAGTGATGATGGGATTATTGCATTAAAAAATATATAATTCAATCATTTAAAATATATATGGTGCTTAAATGTGCCATAAATCGAGCTTTTACTTTTGGTACTTCAAGCATATTTTGGTGCCAATACTTGTGTACTTTTACTTAAGAGCAATTTTGAATGCAATACTTTTACTTGTAACAGAGTATGTTTACATTGTAGTATTGCTACTTTTACTTGAGTTAGTAATCTGAGTGCTTCTTCCACTAATGATTTAAATATGCAACAAATTCTAATCTGGCGTCGCTTCATTTCTGCTTTGTTTATTGATAGAAGTTCGAGAAGAAGTATAACAGTGAGCTGGTGAAGGGAGCCGTCTCCAGAGAAACTAAGTTTGAGTATGCGTGGTGTCTGATCCGGAGCAAATACACAGACGACATCAAGAAGGGAATTGTGCTCTTGGAAGGTGCGTAAAATATACAGTGGATGTTTAATGCGGATGTTGACGTGTGAATTTAAATAAACTGAATTTATTGGACATGGATCCTTTGAATGCCTGGGCATTAAAATGTGGTAATTTCCTTAACATTTGTAAGAGCCCCATCTGTCAAGTTATTAATACTATACATATATTGTGTATTGTTTATTCACTTTTGAGTGTTACCAGCTTATATAGCAGAACTCATCCATCGCTACACCCCAGCCAGAGCTTTAAGGTCGGCTGACCAGCTGCTGCTGATAATACCCAAGACCAGGCTAAAAACCCGAGGTCACCGAGCCTTCGCAGCGGCTGGCCCCAGGCTCTGGAACATTCTGCCCCTCCATGTGAGGTCGGCCCAGACCCTAGAGGTTTTTAAATCAACACTAAAGACTCACTTCTTCTCCCTGGCCTTCTAGTCAGAGCGGAGCACGATTCCTGAAATTTCCCCATGTTTGATTTTTATATTTGCTGTTGTAATTTATTGTCTTCTGTTTGCGATTGTAGTTATGTGTTACCTATTATTTGCATGTACAGCACTTTGGCTCGACCAAAAATCGTTTTTAAAAATGTGCTATATAAATAAAACCTGATTTGATTACTGACAACATATCATACAGAGGAGATGAGCGGTTTATTCGCAAAATGAGGATTTGTGGTAACATATTAGCGTCCATGTTTTCCTAATTTCATCTGGAATTAATGTTTGCTCTTTTTTTGTCTTAGAACTTGTTCAGAAAGCATCAAAGGACGATTCTCGGGACTTCCTGTTCTACCTTGCAGTGGCCAAATACAGACTCAAAGTAAGTGTGAATACTAGAGTCACAACGATGTTATAACATTATTACATTTGGATATGTATGTTATCGATAGCATTTCTTTCCATTCCCTTTTATTTAAAAAAAAATTAAGATTGTAGTATGCTTACAATATTTATCGCAGCCCTCCCATTTGATCACATCATTTAAAATGTTCACGCTTTTCTTCCAGGAATATGAGAAAGCTCTGAAGTACATCCGAACTCTCCTAAAGAACGAACCGGGGAACAAGCAGGCTCAGGATCTGGAGAAACTCATCGAGAAAGCTTTAAAGAAAGGTACAAACCAATCTCATTCCTATCATATTACCAACATTGATTTCACCCGGTTATTTGAGTCTCAAGCCACAATGCTGACATTCACATGTTGTCATCTAGATGGCTTGGTTGGCATGGCGATCGTCGGGGGGATCAGTCTGGGTGTCGCTGGGCTGGCGGGCCTCATCGGTTTGGCCGTGGCCAAAGGTGCCAAATCCTAACATGGACATGGGACGACGTTTCGTCTTTGTGCTGGACTGACAAATGTACCATTACCTGCATAAAAAAAAAAAAGGTTTATTAATGGAGCTTGGGACGGATGTAACATTTTGGTTTGGTTTGAATAATGCCAGTGAATAACCATATTGTAACAGGGTTGAGATTCACCATACATATGCCATTACTTGTCTGTCTAATCACACCATAGCATGGCACTTTCTTATTATTTGTGTAAATATATTGATGAATGATTATAGTAAAGGTGCAGCTCAATTTTCTGTAAATTCTAATTTAGTTTGCACCAAGTTCACATTTACATTAAGTAAATAATATCTTCCTAAAAGTGCAGTTGTGGCTTTGTAACTGTCTGTACTTGACTCCAAGAATTGTAAAGAAAGTGTTATTGGTGAAGTGGGAGGTGAAGATTGTTATACCAAACAGTGACAGTGCCATAATGCTGGTAGCAGATAAGCCCAGCTGCTGCTGAGGAGGCGAGGAGAGAGGGGTTGATTTTCAGTTCTTCTGAATACTACTTTGAATTAAGGGACGCAACACTCATTGAAGATGGATACCCTTTGCCATTTACCTGGTCTGCATATGAAGAATTGTTTTTCCATCTTGTTTAATAAAATGCTTTTGAACTGAGATTTGGGTCCTCTGGAAATTATTGTCGAGCCTTTCAGAGAGTGCTAATCGCGTCAGAAACAATCAAAAAAAGTGACATACACAGGGTTCCCGCGGGGTCTTAAAAAGTCTTACATTTGATAATCTGAATTTAAGGCCTTAAAAATGTCTTAAATATGACCAAAAAAATAAGAAAGGTCTTAAATATGATTTAGAAGGTCTTAAAAATGATCGGATTTGAAAGGTACTTTTGTGTTGCGATCGCGTCTAAAATGTGTTTTGGGGAAAATGTCCGGGCTGCAAAGTAACCAGTACGGTAATAGCCTTTCAGTTCCCCCCAACAATTTGTTTTGAAATAAATCAACATGGAACCAGTAATCACTGACTTTGTTTCCCCAGGCCTCTTATCGCAAAACACCCAGCTAGTAACCTAGCAACCAAGCTTCAGCTAGCGGCAATAAGAAACTCATGTCTCTTCGAATCTACTTACAAATAAATATGGCGAAGTGTAAGTTCAACCGTATTTGATTGGAAAACATCGAATTTAGTGCTTGGTTGAAACCAGTGGAGGGGAACGTGTTTGAAGGCTGCTGCACCTTTTGCAAAAATAAATCAGCGTTTGTTTTGCTAATGCAGCGTTAGCTAGTTTAGCGTTAGCTAGTGCAGCAGCTCCCGCAACAAACCGGGGGACCTCTGAGCGACGTTTGGGTCTACGTCAACCCTAAAAGCGGAGGTGCTGTAGACGCTAAATACCGTAGCTAAACACCAATCATACAACAGCAATGATGAAAGATTGTAGCCAAGGCAGCAGAGCTCTGAATATAGCTCTTGTTACTCTCTCACACACACACACACACACACACACACACACACACACACACACACACAAATCATAATCACGATTATTTTTGGTCAATAATTGATATCACGATTATTAAATAGGATTATTCATTAACTTTGAAAACATCCACTTATTGAACTTTAAAACAAATAATAATTTGAACATTATCTTTTTAACTGTTGATTACCCTGAACGTATAATTCAACTGAAAAAGCAATACAAAAATTAATTAAATAAATGATATATTTAAATAAATAATATCAAAATAATAAATACCAATAAACAAGATCAACAAATATTTGAACGCACTTCCACAAGCTACTAAACATATATAAATATGATAAATAAATATAAATTAGACTCAAATTAATTAGATTAAATATGTTGTCACTGTCACAACCTAGCAAAGCTAAATAATTGTTTTTTTCGATTATGCTGTTTTTGTAATTGTGGCAGGCCAAAATCGTAGTCGCGATTAAAATACGATTAATTGCACAGCCCGAACACACACAAGCACACAGAGACACACACACACACACTTTTTGGCTAACACAGTTCTGTAATGTTATGCTGTTATGTTCAGTCATTGTTCTTATGTTGAACATTAATACATTTATTTTGTAAGTAATTATGGGACGTATTTCTTCTTTCATAGCAGTTTTCCTTCATACTTTCTTGCCGTGAAATAGGTCTTAAATTCTATTCAAAGTGGTCTTAAAAAGGTCTTAAAAAGTCTTAAATTTGAGTTGGAGAAACCTGCAGGAACCCTGCATACATCACTTTGCTGTCTAGCATTCATTCATGAACGATTCGATCCAAAATAGATGCCAAGTGTTTCAGCACAAAAGTATATAATGTGGGAGCGTTGGCTCAATAACAAAGCATCATATACAAAGTCAAATATCTGTCAAATATGTCACAATGTCTTTTAAATATGTGTAATGCAGTGAAGGGTACAAGGGACATTTGGCACATTCACATTATGGTAGCTTGATAAGATGCTTGTTTTTTTACAACTTTTTTATCTTTTAGTCTTTTTATTACTATTAATTATCTTGTATGTCGGTGATATGATTATTTACCATTCCAGGAGCTGAACATGACATTAGGCTAAGGGGCGGGACATCTCTAAGTGGTTGACCAATCACAACAGAGCCGGCCAGCTAACCAATCAGAGCAGACTAGGCTCTGGTTTCAGACAGAGGGTGAAAAGAGGTGCTGCAGCACAAGTATGAGGAAAATAAAGAGCTTTTTGAACATTAAAGCATGGAGACACGTCCCAATAGAGGCAATAAATACAACTATGGACCTGGAATGAGCGTAATGGGGCCCCTTTAACTGTTACGAAACAGTTTTTTCTATTTATGGGATCGATGTATTAGTCATTTTCAGAAGAATGTATTAATGAAGAAACAAAGTCCAATCCTTTTTTATTACTGTTATTTATTCTCTACTCAAATCACAATGAGGTTTTGGTGTACACTGTCTTTACGGGTAAGATAGGTCGTACATGTTCAAGCAGAAAACGTGCCGGCCTTGTTCACTCCCTGCTGATCATCTTCACATGTTGAACCCCGTATAGATTTGAGCATCTGGCACCGTTTTACGACGGGAAGGCTTATGGAGGTTATCAGTTGTGTGGGGTGTTATCAACCTTGTGGGATGTTACTTATTAACCAACCCCACAGGACCGAAACTCACCAGGGGCAGATCAGTGAATACAATAATCTTCTTTGGTGTGAAAGAGGTGGGTAAACAAAAAGAGGAAAGGGTGGGTAAATGTCCCCAAATATGAATCTAATATCCAAATAGATGAGGAGAGAATAACCAAAGCTGTAATCGTCCCATGTCTCATCCCTTGTGCTGTTTTAACACAGTTTAACGTCAATGATTCATTGAAAGCCAGTGTAATTCACATCAGCTTCAGTGAGTTTGAGTTATGAGGGCCAATGTTCATCACAAGGCTGAGAGATATTAATGTGTAATCACCGTAAAGAAGGGGAATACGTCTGGGAACACGGTGTCTTCTTTCAACTACACCCTGTACTGTTACTTTGGATGTCATCACACAGTTACACACTGTTACTGTATAATCCATAATATTACTGCAGGCAGTGACGGACATACAGGCCGACAGTCATTTTCATCATTTTATGTGAAGTTAAAGTTTAATGGGTTCATGGCTTTTTATTATTGCCTTCTTTCTTTTTATTGAGCTGATCGTATTCTTGGATAGTTTGAAGAGCAGTCCATTGACGACAGAACTAACCATGTATAGGGATAGTATAAAACTTGAAGTGGAAAAAAATAGGCTATTATGTGTTCTTGAAGTTTCATAGACAAAGACAATAGGACTGTTACCACATTTTAGTATAAAAAAGATGGTGGTTCAATCAGATTTATTACACGGTTTAGTTGAGCACGTGACACGTTGTTAATCCAGAACAGACCGCTGTCAATGATTTATTGACCGTTGTTAAGGATGCTTACATCTGCAGAAAGAAGTTCGGTCGGTTTAACTGTATACATTTTGGCCGAAAAGCAACAACAACAAAAATCTTGGCGTCGGGCTCCTGATCAGCCTGTCGGATGTTCTTTTCCCCATAATGACCGGGTCGCTGCACATTATCCCTTACTTGATTGAACGTTACTTGCTGTAATAAATTGCCCAGCAACCGTCATCATTCAAATCTTGCTGCATTATGATTGGTGAAAGGAGTATAATGCATTACATTGTTTTTAAATAAACTCCACCCTCTTCTGACCGCCCAGTGAAAACAACACAGAAATTCCCAGAAATCTCTCGTTTGAAACAACCAAAAATGTAAAATGGCTTAAGAAATGTGTTCATGTTGGACCCCATGCTAATAGTAATGTGTCTATTTATGAACATGTGTTTTTAAAGCACATTTTAACTTGTATTACTCTTTATTTCCAACAAAATAACCTTTATGTAACAATACCCTATTATATGGTCATTTGCATGTGGATTTATTTATCGATAATATAGGTAAGTTCTTTAACCCTTCTCTTGCATTTCGGGTCAAAAGTGACCGAATGACTTTTATTTTAAGCATAAATATTGTGTTTTTCATCCAATTGCCTCTTATGTTATCCTCCACACTAGGCCTCTGAACATATACACTTGATGATCACCACTTGCATTGAATTTTGAGTGATTTATTCAACAGTGAAACACCCATGACGTTTTCGGTCAGATTTGACCGCCATAGAAATTGAATGGGTATGAGTGTATTATGTTCATCCTGCAGATGGAAAACATCTATACACACACACACACACACACGCACACGCACACACACACACGCACGCACGCACACGCACACACACACACACACGCACACACACACACGTTACGGGAACTTCTCCCTTTCTCGCGCTGTATGATACAATGTATCATACCTTCTCACAGGTGCAAGCTCTGTGCCCCTCGAGAAACACAAACCTCTCACTTTCTCACGCTAAATGCGCCTCCCTTACTGGCTCTCAACTCAAGCAGTTATATTTGTGCCTTGCTCACATTTGACTCATTGACACAATGAGCAGGCAGCCGATTAGGCGATTTTCTGTACGAGAGGCTCTGGACACATTTTTGAACCAGATGAAGAGGAGATTGAACCAGATGAAGAGGAGATAGAGGAAGATGTCTCAGAAATGGATGACAACAGCGATCCAGACTATGAGCCTACAACAGACCAGGAAGAGGCCCCTGAGATAGAGGCCCCTAAGGGAGAGGCCCCTGAGATAGAAGCCCCTGAGGGAGAGGAGCCTGCGGTGACATTCCACAATTTTTGCATTGCCAACTATGTGCGTGAACACACGTGAACACACGTGAACACACACACACACACACACACACACACACACACACACACACACACACACACACACACACACACACATACACACACACACACACACACACACACACACACACACACACACATACACACACACACACATGTTCTGTTTCTATTTCTCTTTCAATAAATGTTCATTTAAGAAAACAGTATCAGTGTCTTATTTGATATTTCACAGTGAATGCTGAACTTGATGGGCCCACCGGTGGGTCCGGACCATGGCATGAAACACTGACCTGCTTGTATCAAATCAATACATCCCATACATCATTGGAACGGGAAGATTCTCAGCTACAACATTAACTAAATCATTTCCATCTCCAATAAACACAGCCTACATGGCAAGCATTTTTATAATATACAGTAATGTAAAATAAGCACTATCTTTGAACTTACTGCCAAAAATAATATGAAATTCCCCCCTGGTGCCATTCTGCCTGTCATCCCTGGACTGTTCAAATGAGATGTCAACCATCAAAATTGGATAAGGGGTTCCAGAGATATGACTGTGCAAAACAAACCGGTCAATTTTGACCAAAAATAGCATGGGAAGGGGGGTATGACCTAACGCAAGAGAAGGGTTGATGCTTTCCCACTAAAAACTGCCGACACACTGACCATAGTGCACATTTCAGGATTTAAAGCCTTTTACTAGAGTTATAGGGTTATACATTAATTAGCAACTGCTTCTATCTCTTAACTTTTATGTTCTTATATTGTTGCTCATATTCCTTTTTTTGTGATTAAACCAGCACCCACATAATTTTTTTAATTACTTCTATATTTCTCTGCCTTCTTCCTCGATGCTGTGTGACAAGTTAATCCTGGCAAGCACAAGCAAAAAGGAGAGGCTTCTGTCTCGGTGTCCTTTAAAAAACTAAATCATTTGTTATTACAGACAAAGCCGTAAAGAGAGCTTTGCAAACAGTTCGGAAGTTAAATGAGATGTTTATGGTGGGCGAGGATCCTGTTTTTTCTTTAGAGGAGTTCAGGTGGAGGTGAAGTAGATGAGGAAGGCCCATGAGTTTAGATTTAGACTTACCTTCGTTCAGATGAAAACTCTGAAGTGACATATCCATCCTGTAGGAATTAAAATATATAAATAGGTTTGAATAGACCTTCACAGTGTCCATGGTGTCAGTAACATAATATTCAGTCAACTCAATGAAAAATCTCTTGCTAATAACAAAATAAGACATTTAGCAGCTTCCTTTTCACTAGCCTGGTTTCAGCATATACAAATATAGACTTTGATTTAACATTAACTTCACAAACGAACAAAACAAACAAACGTTCCTTTTCCACGGCTTCAACTCCCACTTCCTTCCAGAAACCTGCTGGTGGACTATTTCTCATCAACTGAATTACTTAGCGTTATTTCTTGACCTTTATACACAATCGGTTTCCAGGTTCACAAATCTCACCATCTCTAGACACATCAGGGCTGAAATGCAGGCTACGATATATCTTAATATTATCACTCTGGATTTGGCAAACGCTGACCCAGCAGTTATCAGGAGGACAATTAATGAAGACACACAAATCACAGAAACTGGGTAACTTTGAACCTTTGTCAATGAGATGTAATCCGAGCTTCGGGCCTCAAACTTAACTGCTTTCATGTTGATACGTTTCCAAAATCTTGGGCGTGGCGCTAAGTCATGGTGACCTTGTGTCTTATGGCCTTGAGATTCAAAACCAAAACAATAAAACTGAAGTTGCAATCGCCTGGGTGGAATGTTATAGTGCACCGACTTAATTACTTTACACACATTTAAAGTACTTTTAAGGTATTTCCATGTTATGCTACTTTTTACAACTACTCTACTACATATCAGATGTATTTGTTTGTTCTTGCAGATTCAGATTATTGAAAACATATATATCAGTTTATAAATTGTTATTATAGGTTATACTAACCATCAGTAGGCTGTACTGCAGAATGATTAAAGTGAGATCTACCTTCACCAGATGCAACATTAAAATACCATTAAAACAAATTGTAATCTTATACTTACTCTACTTTAGGTTCTTTTACTACATTTTGAAGCTTATATTTTTGTAATTTAAGCAAGATTTTCCATACATGAGTTCTACTTTAAGTATACTTTTACACTCTAGTATTGCTTAGGTAAAAGAGTACTACTTCCACAAGTGCAACTGTCTTTGTTTAAAAAGTTCTGTTAATAATGTTGTTTTAAACATGCTAAAGATGTGAGGTTGACCATCAACGAAAAATAAACGTGGAAAATGGCTAATAAACATGAACCGTGTCGCACCATCAAGTGCGACTGATGACCATTGGACCCTGAGAGTGAGGCGATAAACACCTGCTCAGTTTCAGGGGTGTAAAATACATGAGAGAGAGAGAGAGAGAGAGCGTGTGAGGGGAGGGGGGAGGAGAGAAAACAAGTCAGATAAATCATTATACATATCTGTGGAGCTGGACACATCTCCCAGTGGCACCATTGACACACTCTCACACACACTCATTGCCTTTCAATCACACCAAAATCGTTTTATCACCACATTGGATACACTTTTTGTGTGACTTCTGGACCAAAGAGGGGTCATGGATCCAATTGTGGAAGTAGTGGCGTTGATTTTGGGGTTCATTGGTTGGGTGATGGTTGGGATCACGCTGCCCAACCGTTACTGGAGGACCTCCACCGTGGACGGGAACGTCATCACCACCTCCACCATCTACGAGAACCTGTGGATGTCATGTGCCAGCGATTCAACCGGGGTCCACAACTGCAGGGAGTTCCCCTCCCTGCTCGCTTTGAATGGTATGTTGACCCAACAAAAAACTTAAAAAAAAAACACTATTTAGGGTCTTAACGCACAAAACATCCCTTATAGATAATTGAAAGTAAAGAAACAAGAAGTTAGCAGTGGTTTTATGACATGATGATTAGTCAGGGGGAAAAAAACTGTTAAAGTTCAATTTCAAGGTTTTACGAGTACTTGAACACCTTGGACTTTTGCTCTGTTGAAGCTATAACTTTCCTTTTTGCTGGCCATAACTTAATGATCCCTTTCAAGGCAGATGACAATTAAAATGGTGTGAATTTAATGGGGTTGTTTTTGGGGTCTTATTTCTGCTCTTCAGGTTACATCCAAGCGTCCCGCGCGTTGATGATCACATCCATAGTGTGTGGCACCTTTGGACTGTTGCTAGCCCTGATAGGAGTGCAGTGCTCCAAGGCTGGGGGGGAAAACTATGTTCTCAAAGGGAGGCTTGCTGGCACCGCTGGAGTCCTTTTCATATTTCAAGGTAACAAAGATAAGCAAAATGCATAAAAAAAAGTTTATTTTAGGTCAGGTGAAATTAAGTCAATGTTATTTGGCTTCCTAATACCTTATAGAAATTGGAATTTCTCCGTAATGCTAATAAATTGTGTTTTATTGTTTTTCAAAATCAATAGTCCTAGATTGTTCCTCCTTTCTTGACTGACTTTGAACTTCTGTATCTGGAAGCTTCCCAGGTTCGTTCTCAATGATTAAAGAATATTTACTTCTTTTTTAATCAAAAGGTCTGTGCACGTTGATCGCAGTGTCCTGGTATGCCTTCAACATCACACAGGAGTTCTTTAACCCTCTGCACGCCGGGACAAAGTAAGGTGGAGGTGGGGGTGATGTTGGTTGATGATGAAAGGTCTTATATGAAGCTGACTGACACTCTGTTGTGTGTCGCAGGTATGAAATAGGAGAAGGACTCTACATGGGATGGTGCTCCGCTGTGCTCGCCATCGCCGGAGGAGCCTGTCTCACTTGCTCCTGCCAAATGGGCACAGAGGAAAAATAGTGAGTTAATTTACTTCATATTATTATAATTGACATACTTTTCTTATTAATATTTATTGATGGATTTACTGTAAATTAATTACTTGTAACAATGTACGCATTGCTTTTCAACCATTTACATTGCGCTCTTGTTCCTCCGTACAAGAAAAAAAACATTCTTACCTAAAATGACTATATTTGATCAAATACAATACAACCATAAAATTAAAAAAAGCTTAAATATTGTTATAAATAAATGTACCATTACAGTTTAGACAAAAAATAATAGTTGTAGTCCTTTTTTATTTATTAGTATCATGGCACAAAAGTTATTTTTACATTTTACAGATGTTTTATATTGTATATAAAAATAATGATGTGTGATGCATGTTTTGAGGACCTAAAGAAACTCTTGAATATATATTTGTTAAATTCATGGCCCTCTGGCGCCTTGCTGTGGCAACCCTTTGTGAATTCACCTTAGGAAGAACGTCTTCTATGGAAGTCAGAAGGAGCTCTTATTGGACATTATCACCTGGTGTGTTGTTAGAGCCCGCCCATCTTTGTTTCTCACAAATGGACAGTGTTATCTGGGCTCTACTTTAATGACCATATATTTTTGTTGTGCAAGATGAATGAGGCTATAAAAATATGCAATAACAAAATAGTTGGGTAAAGTGGAAGTGGACTATAGGCACAATACAAATTGGAAGGGGGGACAAATGGGCTGGAAACGACACAAGGACGGCCCGAATTTCAACATAGTCTTCTATTAATTTTATATTGGAATATATCGTTTCCCCTGATGACATTTTGACATGTCACACAAGGTACAAATGTTAATGTTCAAATTAATGATGGCTGATGAATACCATTTAGCTGCTTCGGTTTCACAGATGTTTTTTCATCGTCATGTTTGTTCTTGTTTCGCAGCCCGTTGTCCTATCAAGCCAAGGGAACGGTATACTCTGGACCAGCACCAACCAGGAGTGTGGCTGCTAGTACTTACGGACGAAATGCTTACGTTTGAGCAGGATATGGACACTGAGCTTTGTCACCAAAACAAAAAGAATCTGAGCTAAAGTTTGTCAGTTTTCGTTGAAACATTTAACATCTCCTGGTGTCAGCTTTTACACCTCTGATGGATCTTTTTGTGTAAAAGCTAAAGGCCCACCCCCACTGAACTGTATATAATCACAATCTAAAGAGTGTATTCTGTAAAAAATGACTGCATTGAAATGATTGCATTTGAGTTGTAAAAAAGGTAAGCTTCCTATCACTGCACAATTGTTTCTATTTATGTTTTCCTGATGATGTAAACTCACATACTTTTACATACAGTCACTTGTTTTCAGAGCGATTCAATCAATTGACAATCTGCAAACACATTTCTAGAAATGTGTAAAGGGGAAGGTCAAAACTGTTATAATCCAGATATGTGTGTTGTTTTGTACAGTTTTATAGTAGAAAGATGGTCGTGGGAAAGTGATCTTTATTTTGTTTTTTTACGATAGCGCACAATAATAATGTTCTATTCCAAACATTTCTGTTTCACTTTGTGTTCCTGTAGTCAATAAAGTTTTGATTGCATCTGGTTTCCTTTCCTATTTTCAAAAAGAATAGCAAAGTTATTTTGATGTGACACAATTAAATAAAGATATTTTAAAAGATGGTTATCAAATCAGATTTTTGGAAATGTAAGTTTACATTACTACTATTTAGGTTATTTACAGCTGTCTAAAAATTTATATTTCCATTAAATTACAAGTAATTACAAACGTTGGACAAAATATGATGCTGTGTTGTGTTTCATAATTAAAATATGTTGTGTCACAAATATATGAGACATGTTACAACATTCTAAAATAGTATGTCATAATAATGGGATTTGTATTGACCGAGGATATTTGTTGAAGTACTGTAACATATTTAAATACAACTTTCAGGTACTTATCTAAAGTATTTCAATGTACTTTTGTTACCTTAAACGTCTTCTTCATTGAAGAATATGGTAAATATTGAACTTTTTACATGTAGGCCTACTAACAGAATTAAAGAGAGAAACACAGGTAGTAGGCTACACATGAGAATATACAAAGGGATAATAAGAATACAAATACACATGAAGTAACAGCATTAATAGAAATAACAAAAATAACATGAGATCCACTTTCTAGTAGCCGAAGTCAACTTTCGATTTCCTCAATTATTGATCCTAAACAGACACTTGGTTACAGCCATGGTTACAGCACTAGCCGCCTTTATGACCCATGCAGGAGCAGGATCAGGTTAAAATAGTCTGTCCAATCAGAGCGGCCCACGTTTCCACACGAACCCGGATCTCGGTGCGTGGACCAATGAGAGAAATGTAGGGCAGAAAGGGAGGGGACGACGAATTCAGAGGCAGAAAGCTATCGTGTACAAACTGTACTGGCCGCTGTCAGCTGTTTTGCATCCTCATGTTACCTGGAGGTTTTTTAAGTCCAACTAAAGTCAGTTTACTCCTTGACATTATGGGGAATCTTAATTTTTAAGGGGGAACCTTTCAGCTGCGTGCTTCCTTCCTACCCGGACTACTGTCACACCGGGACCGTAAATACACCGTCGTAGCTGGTTCCAGAGGGGGACATGATGGAGATTTAACACATAATCTAACAGGTTCCAATGAAGCAAAGGGGTGTTTTCACTCGACTTGAAAGCAGAGGTGCGAGTTCCGCAGGTTCCGGTGTGAGGCTGTGATTGTATCCGGGGATGGAGTCGTGTCGGCGGACCCTGTGCTCCCTCTCTCTGCTGTGTGTCCTCCTGGACATTCAGCTGGACGGTAAAACTCACTTTACACTGCCTAACATGTCTTTAAAATCATTCAGAAACACGAGTGTACACGTTTCTGTACGTTTCAAGCTTCTATGTAGTATGTAGCCGCTAAAGTGTCCAAAACTGTCACTTACTGTTCGTTAGCCTACTGTAGGTTACAGTATGCAATATACTGTATGCACACATAACAGTCACTTCTGAATTATGAGCATTATTTAGGTTATAAAAGCCAAAATGTACACGTTTACAAGGTGTTAAAGAGTATGTTAGGCGTTACCAGGAACTACAGGCTCTGTTTGGGTTCCTATTTCTCTCAACACACCTTCATAACTCCCTCTTATAATTATTTAAAAAAAAAAATCAAGATTGCTTTCATAGGATTTGTGAACTGAGTTCCTTTTACCTTTTTTAAAGTCCCTTCATTAAACCTAATAAAATATAAAAGCATTCTCTAAACTTTCATTAGTATCATTTCTTTGACTTATTGTATTTTTCTCTTAATGTAAGTTAATTTTGCTCAATATTATATACATTTAGACTTCTTTTAAATATCCCTTAAATTAACTTTTTTATTTTATCATCTTAGGTTTGAAAAGGTGGTATGTAAATAAATACATCAATCATTATTATTTTAATATTATCTTCATAAAGAAAAGTTTATGGATGTTTATAGTTGTATACATTTTACTCACTTAGGTTGTCATTGGAACAGACATTATAAAATGTCAATAATATGAAACAAAAGCTGAACGAGTATGTATGGAATTGTTCTTGTCAAATAAGATTTATTTTGAAAAACAAGAAACTGACAGGAACGTCTGTTTGGGGTAATATAGCAAGTTACAAATACATCACAATTCTAGTTACAAAATCACATTGAACCCAAGATCATATAAAAGTCCAATATTGACATAAAGCAGTGTGCCTTTCCCGAGAGAGAGGATTCCGGTTTGGCAGGTTGGACACTTGAAACAAAATAGGCTTTGAATACACATCTGATGAATGTAATCAGATGGGTTCTTTCAGAATACAGAATACCTTTATTCGTCCCAAAGAGGGGGAATTTATGATGTCTGACTGCTTGTGTATTTAAAAAAAAAAAGATGAATACTGAAAACCTGCTGTTATAATGTTGTCGTCGTGTCTTTTCAGTGATATATTTCAAGCTCCATCTTGTGTTACAGGTATCTTAGGGGCGACCCATGTCGAGATCGAGCACCACTTGGAGATGGGCCGAAAACTTTTGGCTGCTGGTCAGCTGGCCGAAGCCTTATCCCACTACCACTCAGCTGTGGGTAAGGTTACACACACACACACACACACACACACACACACACCCGTCCTCTTCCCTTTTTCAGTACACACAAGAGAGGCTTGTTTGTCGCTTTGAGAAATTAACAGTTCTTTAAATTGAACAGAGGGAGACTCTAAGAACTACCTGACCTACTACAAGAGAGCAGCGGTGTTCCTAGCGATGGGAAAATCCAAATCTGCTCTGCCGGACCTCACCAAGGCCATCCTGCTCAAACCTGACTTCCTGGCTGTAAGTTCTCCACCCCCCAAAACACTCAAGAAGATTCTGTATTGTGTCCTTGTTTTTTATCATATTCATTTAGTTTTCTCCTCTCATCATCTTGTCTCTGGATCTCTTATTTTCTTGTGTTCCCAGGCCAGGTTACAGAGAGGGAATATCCTGTTGAAGCAGGGCAACACACAGGAGGCCAGGGAGGACTTTGAAGCAGTGGTGAGTTCAAGTCCTAAACTGCTTCTACACTTTTTACTGTTGAACCTGAAACCACATTTTACCAGACGAGGAGAGGAATTGACCCTGCTTTTTCTTTTAGCTACAGCGCTCCCCAGACCACGAAGAAGCGCGGGACCAGCTGATGAAAGCGAACGAGCTGGAGGAGCTGCAGGAGGAGGCCCATGCTACGTACCACCAAGGGGACTACAGCGCCAGCATCACCGTGCTGGAGAGGGTCATTGAGGTGCGTGTCTGCTCTGCCTCCTGATTTAGACAAATGTAGAAAATATGCGTTTGCATGCATTTTCTTCTGTTGTTATCTGACATTCCTATGTGTATTATTGGGCTGTGTACCATTGTTTACCAAATATCTGTCAAAAAGATGACTATGATGCTGGATAACAGCGTTAGGTCTCACATTAAAGAAGTCATTTGACATTTTTGGGGAAATACGCTTGTGCGCTTTGTTGCTGAGTGTTACTTAAGAAGATAGACTGAATTATCATGTCTGTCAATATGAAGCTACATCCAGCGGCAAGACAGTTAGCTGAGACAAATGTAAAAAATATATATATTTGGCTATATAAATATACTTTGATTGAATTAGCCTAGCTTAGTTTAGCTAGCATTTAAATGTAAATACAACCCAACTCTATTTATTTTCATGTAAAGGAACAGAATGGATAAAAAACAATTCCCCCAACATATGATCTTGGACAAAGTGTGATCATTGGTTCCTTTCCCGTCGAGCTCAAGTAGCTCCATGTGTGTATTCAATCTTCTAAATATGCCATCTTCCTTCAGATCTCTCCCTGGGATCCGGACTCTCGGGAGCTTCGTGCAGAGTGCTACATCCGGATGGGCGATCCTCAGAAAGCCATCCAGGACCTGACCCCGACCACGAAGCTACGCAACGACAACCGCGGCGCCTACCTGAAGCTCAGCATGCTGCACTACAGCCTGGGGGATCACCACGAGTCACTCAAGTGAGCTTAAACAAATTCACTCAAATGCAAAAATGAAGCTTATTTCCATCTCAGGAGCATCAGTGTCACTCGCTGAATGATCGTTTCGCTCCTCTGTTTCCGTGCAGTCACATCCGGGAGTGTCTGAGGCTGGACCAGGATGACAAAGAGTGCTTCACCCACTACAAGCAGGTGAAGAAGCTCAGCAAGCAGCTGGACTCAGCAGAAGAGCTCATCGAACAGATCAGGTCAGTACTTCACTGTGAGAGAGATGCTCTGAAACACGATCCTCTAAGATGCATTTACAAGATGTCTGCTGCAAAATACGTGTCGACCTGAAACGGATAATGTCATCCACAAAGTTATCCGATTCAGGTGCAGCCTCCAAAACATAGCACTTACACTAATTGTTTATTTTATTTTAGGGTAACGGTGCACATTTATTAGCCAAAAAGTATATTTTTTAACTTTTGCCCCTTTTTAAACGGCTATTCAAATAAGTAATTAAACTTCCAATAAAACACACAACATATACAATAACCCTGGAGAAAACAAACATGAACAGCTAAACAGGTAAAGAACAATGAAGAGGTTTAAGGCAGCACCATGCAAAGTAGGAGATTTCAATCCAGGCATTTTATTCAAAACAGTTTTAAGCAGACAATGGGTACAAGAATTTGAAACACGACGATACAAAACCAGATTAGGTTACAGAAAACTGGTGAAAGCAGACCGACAAAAATAGGAGGAAGAATTCCATGACTAGGTATGATGGCAGATTTGAGTTTAAATACAAAGGAATGCTAAGAGCTGCTGTGATGTGTTTTTAAAGGGAGGATGTTTCAAAAACCTCGGAGGTCAATAACACTTGCAACATCAATAACTAATTAAATATTCTTAAACTGAATGATCTCTCTACTCTCAATTAGGTTCCAGGAAGCCATTAGTAAGTACGAAACAGCGATGAAGACAGAGCCCAAAATCCCGCTCTACACAAACCTGGCCAAAGAGAGGATCTGCTTCTGCCTCGTAAAGGTGAGACAAAGAGATATTATCTGTATTAAAAAATAAAGATAAAAGGTATAGAAGAAGGGACATTCAGATAGTCTCACTCGCCAAGAAATTGTATTCTATAAATGTGAGTGTGAGTTTCTTTTTTGTGGCATTATATTTCCCAATGCTCACTGCCAGCTGTTTGTTCCTCTGTTTCGCCAATTCTAGCTGAATTCAGCTCTGGATGCCATAGACGTTTGCTCAGAGGCTCACCAGAGAGACCCTCGCAACGCCAACGTCCTGCGAGACCGAGCAGAGGCGTACATCCTCAACCAGGAGTACGAGAAAGGTAATTGGGGGGGGGAGGTCTTGCCTATACACAGAGATATAGAAATATCTGTAGTTTGTCTATTCTAACTATGGTTTAGGATGATAAGAATACTGTAAAGGCAAGACACACATTCAGGCAGGGGCGGACTGGGACTAGAAATCAGCCCAAGACTCTCGACCGGCCCACCTCGGTACCGCTAGTAAATTGTCAAGGTTGGGGGGGGGTTGCTAGTGACTTATCCCACCGGCCCACATCGTCAGACCGGCCCACTTCAGTACCGCTAGTAAATTGTCAACGGGGGGGAGGGGCTAGTGACTTATCCGACCGGCCCACTTCAGTACCGGGCAGTCCGCAACTGCATTCAGGAGATGAATGGATGAATAGATTTGAGTATTTTAAGGTTATTTAATCTTAGATGAAAGTTAACTGCTACTCCCATCTTTACTTAATAAAGAGAAAAACAAATCTGGACTGATAACAGAAGGTTTCCTATTGTAACGTCTTTTCTTACGGTTTGGTTTCAGCTGTGGAAGACTACATCGAAGCCAAAGAGTTTGACAGCGAAGGCGAACGCATTGATCTGAAAGAAGGGCTGGAGCGAGCTCAGAAACTTCTCAAAGTCTCTAAAAAGAGGGACTACTACAAGATCCTCGGTGTGGGAAGGTAACCAGCCAGCTTTATGACAAACATCTTTACTTCCTTAATCCTTCAATTATATCTGACTCAACCAATATCGCTCCAAATAACTCTTATGTATGCTGCTTTCTCTCCAGGAGTGCAAACAAGCAGGAGGTCATCAAGGCGTACAGGAAGCTGGCGCAGCAGTGGCACCCCGACAACTTCCAGTCTGAGACGGATAAGAAAGAAGCGGAGAAGAGGTTTATCGACATCGCCTCGGCTAAAGAAGTCCTCATTGACCCAGGTCAGGAGCTGTCACATGTTTGGCATTAGCAGACAGATGTTCAGAGAGGGTTAGCTTTTAGTTTCTGTGGGTCTGGTATCTCTGGAAAACAACAGCTAGCTCTCAGAAAGAAACATGACACTGCAGAAAAAGATCTAGCATAGTTTATGGCAGCCCTGTAACTATAATGTCACAATGACACACTACTGATAGCACATTTTGAAAGTATAGTTACACATTTGTGGATATGTGCAATTCATTTTTGCTGATATTAAGACAAGAAGATTGATACCTCTCTTGCTGTCCTTGTTAAATATGAAAACTACAGCATGCCGCTAATTAGCTTAGCTTAGCATTAAGGTGGAAACAGCTAGCATGGCTTTGTCTGAAATAACAAAAACTACTTAACAGCATTTATAGCTGACTCAAAATGTATCTTATTAGTTTCGGAGTGTAAAAACAGCAAGTTTTTTTTTTTGGGGGGTTTATGTGACTGACCATTTTTTGCTAAGCTAAGCTAACTGGCAGTAGCTTCACATTGAGCAGGTTTAGGATAAATTAGGGCTGCTCAATTAATCGTAGTTTAATCGCGATTACGATTATGGCTTGCAACGATTATGAAAACAACGTAATCGAAATAAAACGATTTTTAATATATTTTTTTTTTTTTGTTGTTCTTGTTTTTTTTACTTAAAGTTCAGGGTAATCAACTGTTAAAAACATACTGTTCAAAAAAAAATTCTCCAATAAATGGATGTTTTCAAAGTCAATGAATAATCACATTTAATAATCGCAATTACAATTATTGACCCAAATAATCGAGATTATGATTTTTGCCATAAACGAGCAGCCCTAGGATAAACCAGTAGTCTGAACACCATTATCAAGCAACAAAAACTCTGTCATGTTAAGCAATAATTTATCTTCAACTGTCTTACATTTTTGTCATGCATCCTTTTCCAGAAATGAGGCAGAAGTTTGACGCGGGTGAGGACCCCCTGGACCCCGAGAGCCAGCAGGGTGGGGGAGGAGGAGGACACGGCTGGCCTCATCACTTCAACCCCTTTGACTCTGGAGGCAGCTTCCACTTCAAGTTCCAACACAACTAGAGCGGAGGACTTCACGAACACTTCGAAGTCCCCCACATTTTTGGGAGGAACGACGGCGGAATAACGGAGAAGTCTTCCTCAGAACTTCAAGTTTTCTTGAAATTTTTAACGCAGCGGATTCTTGAGTCGTACAGTGAAAAAAAAATAAACGGACTTCTTCCCACCAACACTAAGGATCTAGCTTAATGTCGCGGTGGGTGAAGGAAAGGAGATCCTCGTGAATGGAAGTATGGTTTAGCAGATGTTTGGGTTGTCTGCTCTTGTTACTCATTTCTTACTTTGTGCCATTCTTTCATCGACGGCCTCTTTTTTTAATGCAGTAGCTGCTCTGACATTTCATAGGAAGTTGATTTCTGCTCGCAGTATTCTCTCACCGTGTCAAATCTTCTCTGTACTAGAGAAGATCTTTTGTACATCAGGAGGATTGTGTTCAGCTTCTACATTAATGGTAAGTAGGAGGGACTTCAACACTATCAAAGGAAACATGTGGAAGCTTTGGAGATTAATTTAACGCCAGAACGTGACTGTTTTTGAGTTCATTTGTTCTTACCAGCTATCTAATTGGAAGAATGTGTAAATTCTGCACTTGGTTGGAAATACTGTATTCTAAAACCCGCATATTCACTTGTTCAAATGGGAAAATATTCAATATTCTGGATAAAAACGCAGCAACTAGGACAAGAGTTGTAGTATTTTGCTCGTTCCTTTATCCCTCATTTCCAAGCACCCCTTTTGCACTTTTTTGTTTGAAAACCACTCCACTTCTCCTCCACTCCTGACATGTCACTGCAGGACTTTTCTTTGAAGCCTTTAATAGACTCCTCACAATATCCGAGAGCCTCATTTACAAAAAAGATAATACAGAAGAATGCACATTTTAAATGTTATCATAACCAGTATGTTTAGATAATTTGTCTAACAGGATGCACTGTGACACGATTTGCAAACTTAACCATTAAGTTACAGATCAAATCAAGAGTGCTTCAACCCATATACTAAGGTGACTTTCTTTTATTGTTATTTTGACAATAACAGCTTGAAGATACAGCGACTGTAACGGCTCTCACGCCTCCTGCTCGCCTGGGAACTGAATGCGAGCGGCCCTTTGTATTTAAAACGACTGAGTGGGAAGTTTTTTGTTTCTGGGATTTCTTTTTAGGGGTTTTGCGATAAGTGGCATCAATTTGACTCTTGCCAAACTGAATCAGCTGACATGCTCAAGCTATTAAAAATATTGAAACAATCCAAGTTTGTCCTGATGTCATGGTGTGTACATGTGTTGTAATGACAGCCACAGAACAGCGCCCCCTGCTGCTACTAGTGGTTTGTTTGGGATGTAGGATGGATGTTTGTCCTCAGATATTTGACCTAAAGTCCTACAGTTGGTTACTGCATAATGCTTATTACATTTCAAATCCAAATTCCCTGCATTTTGTAATAACCACTGAAATAAATTACATTTCAATGCAGCATTATTATTTAATGTGTTAAAACATGCACTCTTTTTACATCACATTTACTAACGCCTTCGGGTAAAAAAATGATCCAGATTCATCGTTTTTTTTCATTCTTATTTTATTATTGCGGTTACATAACCACAATTCTTGTTACTTCATTTATTTCTAACTCCAACCCCTTTTAAAAAATGTAGTGACCAACAACATTTCTATCTGTTGAAAACAATTGAACACAGTCTCAAATACAGCCATGTATTTTAAAACATCACAAAAAAAATGTACACAAGATTTCCACACACACCAAGTAGCTGCTGTTTGCCAACACCTACTCACACACAGGGTGGATTGAACAGCCATTGCTGCGAGCATAGCGGAAACGGCTAAATCCAGAGTATGGACACAGGAGTCCTGCATCAGTAAAGGTGAAGGGATAAAATCCTCATACAAAAGAAGTCCATTCTCCTTTTGCTGGCTCTCAGAGAGACAGTCACATCCAAACAGGAAAGCGTTTCATCAATGGCTCGCTCCAAATCCTGGTACATCTTCCAAACTGTCTGCCTCCACCTCGATGGAGACCACATGGTGACCGGGGATCATGGCCAGGCCCAGGACCCGGGGCTCGCCTTGGGAGAACGTGTCTGAAGACAACAAAATAAGGAAATCAAGTAAACATCAACCAGTTTGCATCAAAATGAAACATGTTGAGTAAACTTTAGTTAGAAAATCTACAATATCGTATTTTAAAGATCTGTCTTGTGAATCGAGCTTCACTTCAGATCTGAATTTCAAAAAGGAATGTGTGAGAAAAAAAGTACCACACAAATATTGCCATTAAACTTTCTTTATTTGGACATCTATAATGAAGTAATTTTTAAATGTCCCTTAGATCTTTTGAGTTTTCATTATACATTTTGGCATTTTTTATTTCATGTTTCTCTTCGCGAAGCTCTTTGTTTTGATAAGTGCTCCATAAAAAAAAAAGTGTATTCAATTATGCAAGTGCTCATTAAAGGGCACTTCATGCTGTCTGATCAGCATGAATCAGGTTGAGGATGACACCCCGATGTCAGTGTTTCCTGCAGAACGGATTGGGTTTGTTAATGTGTTGATCAGTGTTCACCTACCTGAGGATTTGAGGAACTCCTGAGCAGATCCAAGGATCACGTTGCAGTCTCGGTCCGTGCAGAGGAAGAGCCCGACCAGAGTCCGCCCGTCCGTCATTCGAATCTTCATGTTCTTGTTAAGGAGCCCCTCTAGTTTCTGCCGGGCCTGGTACGAAGGGGACACCTGATACTGCTCCTGGGTGAGAGGGGAAAGGTAAGAGACTTAACTAACACTGGATCTAATGGTGGAATAATCTGCGTATTCTTGTATTAGTTAGCTGTTAAACAAACATGTTTTATTGTTATGTCAAAATCTAATGTGTTATTTACAGTGAATCGTTTCACTAGTAAATGCATTCAGGGAACTGCATAACGGCTTGGCATTTTAGATAGATACTATATATGCTAAATGTAGTGTTATGTATCTAAATATAATTTGCTATAGGCTAATGTTACATCGTTTTCACAGCTGACAGCTAGTTTATTCGTTAGCTACCGGCTAATTTAAACTGCAACTGAAGCCTTGATTACCATTCAATGTGTTTAAAAAAAATAGTTTTCTCTTCGACACGTCAAAACAGCGTGAACAATCATGTCAAATACTAAATGAAAAACAGAAATAAAAAACACATACATGAGTCGAAGGACCGTTTTCCTCAATCATTGTTGCCATAATCTCTTCTTCTTTTCTTACGGAGTGATTTCTCTGACGGACCAGCCAAACCGGAAGCTGAATATCCGGCGTTTTATTCTTAAAGGGGACGTCACCATCAAACTAGTGATGGAGTAAAACATTATAAAACATTCCGGTTTAGCAGTAAAATGTAAAATTAAGTGAGCCATTACATCCGTAGTTTATTAAAGTTGGAAGAAGAGGCAAAAAACAACGGAAAGGAGCTCTAAATGTAAGAATTCATTGCTAAAGTTGATACATTTCCACACCTGACCGTTAGCTATAATAGGACCAATTTGTTTGCTTTGAACTAACGTTTGGAAGTGACCAAGTCTGCTGTAATTATTATTTGGTCACATTTGAGCCAAAAATATGTCATTTAGGTACTTGTCTGTGACTGAAAGTGTGTCTATTTCTATTCAACTTTAAACTGTTGGTTTAAAAATGGCCTAGCCTTTTTGTATCACTTGATTTATTCAAGTCAGCTAGTTTATTAAGTAACTACAACCCACATTTTAAAGGTTGAAGCTTGGATTACAACACACACAATGGGTGTGAAGTACAGTGATAATGGTCTAGAATTAAGCAAGTCAAATTACATTGAGAAAACACATCTGGTTTGATTTGAAAGACATACCTTTCAATGATAAAACCATTCAAATTAAACAATATGTTATGGTCTTCCCTGACTGTTTCATACAAGGTAAACCTGTCAAATGTGAAGCTGTTATTTTTGTTTGTGTGACTAAACATAATTATTTCAAATATAACTGTTTCTGGATGAAGAGCAAATAAATCCTGTGTTCCTCCTGAGGAAATTTGTATGCACTAACTTACGTTTCAAACGATTACACAGACCATAAACGCAATCATTCCTGGGCTTTGAAGTAAAGATAAGACAAGTTAAGACAAGATATGATATAACACGAGACACAATGACTTGATCCCAGAAAATATAGGTTAGATAAGATACAAGTCATTATCGTATACACAAATTATTATCAGTAGGACAAAATAATCAATGAATATATGTGAAAAGCTACATGGCCAATGGTGTTTGGGATCCTGTGGATGAGGCGTTTTGATACGAATCAACAATGACATCACAATGTGACTGCTGGAGGTGTGTAGAAAATGCTGTATTACATCCTTTTATTTGGGTTGACACACAGTAATCATCCAACATTGAAAGTGGTTTAAAATCTTTAGCTCATGACCCATTGACATGAAGCAATCTTTACTTGTCATCAATTGTCCGAGGTCTGCTTTTAATGACCAGTTCAAACAAAGTGATAAAAGATTATTGTGAAGCAGAATGTTTTAGTTTCCTGATAATACTTTCACAACCCTTATCTTGAGAAATATCTCCTCGTACATCTGTCCATCCCATCGCCTTTAGGGATTTTCTTCAAATCAAGCACACATGGCCCCATGGACTCCAAGATTAACTGATTAGATGTTGAGGGTCAACGGTCAAGGACACATTGACCTCCAATCCGTACCATCCTCCTTAGCATTATATCTCAGGAATGCCGGAGGTAATTTCATCAGATTCAAACATCCTCACGTTTCTGATAAATGAACTGATTATAATTTGGGGCCGAAGGTTAAGTTCACTGTAACCTCACATTACCGAATTATGGGCTATTAATCAAAGATGAATATGCTAATTGAGAGAAGTTATAGGCACTTTCCCCACTACTTTTGCCACCCTCGCTGAGAATAATCTCATTGGGCAAAATGAGTCGTCATTATAATTTATTAAGTGCTCATTCAAGACTAAACCCAAAGAGAATAGACCATACTTTCACTTAAAGCTCTACCTTGGAATATGTAAAGCCATCTTCTTCCCTCTCCAGCCCCCGCTGCCAGCCCGTTATCAAAGCATTATCTGATCTCCGGGTCGCCTCAGTTCACAGCTCAGCTCTGAATGGAGCTCAGGAGCCTGTGTCTTCCTCTGTGTGTCACACTGCATAAAATCTGGGTTAGCTACAGCGCCGCTCCCAGGGGAGGCGCTTTCCCCTCTCATCCTCGACATGTCTCCCTGCCAAACGGACATGGGGAGGGGAGGGGTGGCGGGGTGGCCACAGCACAGTAGTGCAGTGTGTCAGGGCCTGCAGCATATGAGAGAGTCTTGGGGATTTGTACTCTTTTTTTAATGCAAAGTCAGGGCTACAAGTACACATCACATCCCCACAGAAATACACACATCACCAGTCCCCTAATGTGATATCTTGGATTTCTCCGTGTCTCACTTGGCAGATGTAGCACTTGGATCATACTCTAACAAATTCCTCCCTTGTCATCTGTGGGAGCGGTTCAGCCACCTGTTGCAGACAGTGAAGTGTGCTCAGCAGACGAGTCATTCAAATGCTTGGTTACATGATATCCAGTTTTTGGTGTGAAATGCCAAGGCTGAGACAGTTACATACAAACCGAATTCGGAAGATTAAAAAAAAAAAACGACGCTTTACACATTATTGAATTGATTTAGTTTCTGTATTATGCTGGAAATGCAGAAAACCTTTTTCTTTTTTCTTTTTTTTATTAAAAGTAGAAATTAAAGTAATGATACTCTCACTCCTGACATTAAAACACATTTGCATATTTTAATTATGGGTACAAATTTAGCAGTTGAGTTATTTTACGCGTTATTTGGGTGTTGAATGGTTTCATTTAAGGGTTTCATTCATGTTTTATTCAACACTAAAGTAGTGCCAGCTTGCAAAAGCATTAAAAGTGCATAAATATGTAAAACATTTAAACACAGAACAGAAGTTACATTTTTAATTAAGTTAAGGCACGTTTAGTCACTCGTTAAGTACGGCCAGCTGTGTCTAATTACCTGATAATTGATTTATAGAGTAACATTATGAACATGCTATGTAGTAGGCCTACACATGTATTGTAAGTTATATGTTAAAAAAGACTAATATAGTTGCAAAGAATTCTACATTTTTAATAACATAATATAACAGCCATACTTTTTATGCAGTGACAGAAAATTACCCTCTGAATGACCGTAGGGGTTTCACTTTAAATGTGCGAATTATTATCAATAATTTAAGATTTTCTGTTTTATGGAGACACTGAACGGATCCCATGCTGCTGCTTCTTGACAGCACAGGTGTTAACAATATCATGAACAAGTGTCCCATGACAGTGTGACAGTGAGGGGTGTGCACATCATCATGACCCTGAAACTGAAGCAGCATAATGAAATCAACCCATCATTTATTCATTTGATATTTTATTCCCTACTGTCACATGTCAAATTGTCTTAAATAAAAAAGGCTATTCAACAGTAACATTATTAAACTAAGGTCCCATTACTGGCTTTTTCAGACTAATCTCCTTGTGTGCTTTTAATGCTGTTACAGAATCTGAAGCTACTCATAAATTGATGTTTTGTTAGGATTTTTTGTTATCCAAGGTCAAGAATTAACTAAGAATTAACAAAAAAATTGCCTAAAGTGCTGAGATATGTATGTGATTTAAGGCCGAACATTCAGTCGTTTCTCCGGAGAATAATTGCAATAAACTAAATGAACTAACATTAAACACAATGAAATCAAGGTCTATTCAGTTCCTTTTCCCTATTTTATCTGGCACACTTTCTCCAGCATGACCTCGATTTTCGGTTGTGAGGTTTTAAATATGAAAGGCGAATCAAAATGTATTTTGTCAAAACAATAGTGCCCCGAGCAGCCGCTGAGAGCTGGCTTGGGTTGAGGGATTCCCATGGCCTTATTGCCATCCAGCTGCATTCTGCCTTCCACATTTTACAGTAAGAGTTCACTAAATCTCTCGTGTTGCTTTCAAACCACTGTATCAGACATGGAGAATGGACATGAGCTGGTTATTATGATGCTTGATAAAGGGGGGGCTGCAGTTTGCATACTGTGAATTGTTTCCATCCCCACCACAAGTAGTTAATTTTTAAGCAATACAATCTGATGTAAGTCTGGGCATGGCTGCGGCAGATTTTCCCAACCCCCCTCTCTCAATCCCTCCCCAGCACTCTCACTCACACACACACACACACACACACACACACACACACACACACACACACACACACACACACACACACACACACACACACCCCTGCTCCAAAATAAATGTTATACAACGGTGGGGGCTCCGGTGAATATAAGGTGGCCATATTTGATAGATTAGTGTCGGGCTCTGCAATGCAGGGAGACATAGTGGTGTTTGTGATCTTGACAGTGACACCAGGCAAGTGTGTCGGATTCGTGACTGATCCGGACTTGGAGAAAAATAGGAAAGAGAGAAGGGGGGGGCAACAGCAAAGACACAAACAAGAAACAATGTAACTTACATGCAGCCACACACCCCTTTCTCTTGTAACAATGTGTACGTTTTTAAGGAGGGAGGGGGTGCGCAGAGGGAGAAAGAGAGAGGGAGAGAGAAAGGAGGAGGGGGGTGCGTTCTGAAATAATATAGTCAGCCATTTTTTATGTAAGGGGATTTTTTTTCTTATTGGGGGGGTTGTTAAAAAATAAATATAAGAGGGGCGGCCATCTTTGTTGCTCTGCTCTGGTGTAAAATATTTCAAAACGCCCCCCTACTTTTTTTTTCCCTGTGCCGATTTGAATATTAAATAAATATCACACATTCGGGGGCAAGAAAACGCTTTTTTTGAGGACGCAACCAATGACAGGGATATAATGTCCTCTCCTCTCCGGTCCTGTGAGGAAGACGAGGGCATGGTGGTTAATTCCGAGGGAGGAGATTTTGATGAAGAAGACGACGAAGGAGACCCAGACGCAAGCGACATAAACTCGCCGGCGGCGCCAAGGGAAACTGCAACACCAGCCGCGCCAGGTACAGTAAAGAAAACTGGCTCGGGAGCGCGCAAACCAAATAAAAAACACACTTACAAAGCAGTGACATTTGGCAGAAAAGGGCAGTGGAAGAAGTCCGCAGTTTGTGGTTCCCCATATCTGCTTCTCCGGGTCCACTATGTGGTACAGTGAGAGAACCAGCGAGGAGGACACGGGGGCGCGCATTCAAAATTAAAACATAGTCCAGATTAAAAAAAATAAAAGTGAGACACCTTAAACCGCTTTACACTCCTTGTTATTGCACCCGTATGTTGTTATGGGTGCCATATTTGCTGCTACAACTAGAGAGGCAGGGGAAAAAACGAGGCTTAAAAAGGGAAATAGAAACTCCAGTTTGACACAAAACGCTGAATGTTGTTTATTTTATTCTCATTTTCTCCCACTCCACTTCCTCTTCACCTCCAGCACATCCCAACAAAGTTTAAAACTAAACTTGTCACCGCTGCCTTTCGTCACAAGCTCACTTCTGCATGGAAAAGTTGCTGCTTGTTTGTCCCCCAAATCCTCATTTTTTTGAACAGCTCCCAGACATGTAAGCATGTAAATAAGCAAGGTAAGAATAAGGTCGCCCTGAAGGGTTAAAAAGCTCACGGCGAGGCAAAAACATGGAGTCCCCTGGCCGGAGGCTATATATATTGTGATACCAATCTCCAGAAGCGTTTTGCTGTGCAGACATGAAAGCTGGTGATGGTGTCAAACAGACAAACTTGCCCCCCTTCCCTTATTGTCCCTCTGACGGGTCAACAAAGCTGCTGCTTGCTGCTCACTTCCAGGACAGAGGTGGGACTGTTTAGCTCCCTCTATTAGCTTAGCATGCAAGCCTACTAATTAGCGTTACAACGTGTTTATTAGATGAGTGTATAGCCAACAGAACATGGTGTTTTAGCCTCTATCTCAGAAGCTATACTATGTTGAATGCATATCATTCTGGAAGTTTATGTGTACAGTGAAGCCGCACAGGGTTGCAGACAGTGGAAGTAAAGGGTGCAGAAAGTAGTGGCTGGTTAACCACACTGCAACAGTAGAAGTAAAAAATAGCAGTACAGCAGCCCTAAGGTTGCAGTTTATTCATAAAACATATAATAACTACTAATATTGTGGCTAAAAGCGATGCAGACTTGACACAGAAACGTAAATGTGGATATGTCATGAGATAGAAAGATACTTTATTCATCCCAAATTGGAAAATGTTGTTGTCAAGCATTACACATTATAAACATAAACATATTTAAGATACAATAAAATACAAAGACAATTAACATTAACAGCAAATGTATACACAATTTCAATGGAAAATACACAAAGTGCTAGAGAATCTAAATAAAACACAGAACATAGGCTACTGAATCATTTGATTACTCTACAATACACAATTCCACTAAAGAAATATACAGAAACATGTTGACATTGGATTAAATATCCATTACAATTGTTCAAAGTAGAGCTGTTGTGGGGAGAAATGTAAATTAACTCAAGATAAGGAAGGCACAAGTGCATTTTCCTGTATGCATACAGTCATCCTGCACTGCTTTGTCTTTAGTCTTAATTAGCTCCGGTCCCGCCGCCATGCCGTGTCAGACCGATAAATGAGTGTCATGCTTCCTTTCCATAACCCCGACCCGACCCCTTAGCAGCGGTCACGGCGGTGGTCGGGGGTCCCCATGAGGGAATAGCAGAGCGGGAAATATTTCTCTCCGGTTCACCGCACCGTCCCGCCGGCGGCCTCTGAATCATCGGCTCTGCGTGTGTAATGCAGCCGGCCCCGGAGCGTCATTGGCGGCTACGCGCTGCACGGATACGCGGTGTGGGTTAGTCTGGGTGGGGGTGAGGAGGAGGAGGAGGTGGTGGTGGTGGGGGGGGGGGCTGTTAATGCTGCAGCTATAGTGGTGGTTGGAGCTCACCAACAAAGGCACGCAGACAATAAAATCAGACAAAATGTATCCTAATCAAAGTGTGGTTCTTCAAGGTTTCAAGTTTCAAGGCTTATGCGTGCACAGCTACTGTAGTGCAGTTATGACAATGAAAATATTAGGTCACAGGCTCCTCCAACATTGCAACACAATAAAACAGATAACATAATAAATCAAATAAAATAGAATATAATAGAAACAGAATATAATAGAAACTGTGCAGAATAGTCTAACTGCTCAGTTGAAACCGCAGCCCGTATTTTGGTTATGCTTTAACGCTTTGCTGCATTTTGTCCTTTGAAGCTGTTGCTATTTCTCTGTTTCTACTTCAAGCCAGGTCAGGTTACAGGTTAAATTGCCCTCCCTGGTGCTGTGATATTGCACCGGCACCATGGGGAATATCTGGCCTGATATTCTCTCATCATTTGCAGTGACAGCCGAGATACAGTCATGTATTTTAGATGCACTCAGCCTGAGAGTCTTCTATTATATAAGACATGGGGGAAGTTCAAACTATTTGTATTCCTTCTATTTGTATTCCCTTACATCAATAACAAAAATATAAAAAGACTAGATTTCTTTGTTTTGTTTATAGGACTGCCGTTCAGCTTTGTTTACAAAGGTGCTGGTCACACTTTCACATTGCCAATTAGGCAATTATCCCCATGCTATGAAACCAGCCACACCAGCTGTCATCTCTACTTACAGTCCTCTGACAAACTGCATCTAATTAAGCATGTGTCACAATTCAGAGGGGGTCAGAGGTCACTGAAGACACAGCGGCTATCAGGGAGCTTTTGTTGTGTGTAATTATCTTCAGTAGGGATTAGCTAAGTGTTGGGAAGCGTTTGAGAAGATTATTGCTCATCTGATTCTAATGGCTGTCCCTCTTTCACCCCTCCTTTATCCCCGTCGCTCCTCTAGACGAAGAGGCAGAGATATCCGACAGAGAGGTCCCGTGCAAGAAGAAAGGGCGACCCAAGAAAAAGAAGGACACAAAGAAGAAAGACAAAGAGGGGAAACCGGTCAAAACAAAAAAACGCAAGAAGATTGTAAGTCTGTCATGCTTTGGCTTTTTTCTTCTCATGGCTTTCCCGTCACACCTTTTTAAAATGAATTCTTAATATCTTCCTTTTCTTCAGGACAGCGATGTAGAGAGAGACTCCGAAAAAGAAAGAGACTACGTGGAGAACTCGGACAGCGTAGCCAGCGACTATGGATCCGGGGAGAAAAAGAAAAAGAAGAAACATAAAGAAAGGAAGGAGAAGAAAACCAAGAAGAAGAAAAAGGTCGACGGGGACCGAGACAGCAGTCAGGAGGAAACTTCGAAGGTAAATAATGAATAATGAAAGTCACCTTTAACAAATATGTTATGATTCTGATCGTTGGTTTCCCCTCATCAGCCTATAGAGCAGAAGACGTCGGCACAGCTGGCGAAGGAGTGGAGTCTGGAGGATGTTGATCATACCTTCACAGAGGAGGACTACGGGGAGCTCACCAACTACAAAGCCTTCAGCCAGTTCATGAGGTGCAGTGTGGCCTCTTGTTTTCACATGGTGTTCATGTAGACTTATGGATATAGCTGTTGGCACCAGACACGCTGACCTCCTATAGAAGTCATGTTTGTTGGCACTAGTGGAGTTAAAGCCATTCTATGTTCACATGCTACCATCCAACAGCGTGTTTGTGTTGAAGTACTCGTTTTACCTGAGCAGGATTTGGTGTTTGGTTTTCATAGTTGTCATTATTTTTGAAGGGATATAAGAAATAAAGGAACGTTTTGCTGCTTTTGGAATTTGAGTCGGTGATTGTGAGTCATAACCCGAGTTAGTACGACGTTTTGGAAAGCTTGGAAAATGCTCAATTTTAATTGTTGGATTACGTTTGACTTTGATTAAACTCCTTGATAAACAAAGATGTGGGTAAAGGAATTTTGTAAATGTAATTTTTTTACAATTATAGTACCAGTTTAGATGTGATTAAAAAGGCTTCAAGGGTCTGGGCAATCTTTGGTTTAGACCCTTTTTAAAGTGTTTTAATAAAAAAAAGCCGTACAAGCCGAATTGTCTTATGACAGAGAAATTGGTTTGTTTCATTAGTGTAGAGTGTGAGCTTGTTTGTAGTACTTCTCAGCTCCGAGATACACAGGTACTCGTGTAGTAAATGAAAAGTGGCATCTTTTAGACTAAGCCTCCTTCTACACTGGCAACACACGCCGTCCATAGTGAAGCTCCCAGCAGCAGCAGATACACACAGAAACATGTGGCGTGGGCCGCTTCTGTCTCCCTCTGACAGCTGTGTCTTTATCATCCTGCTAGCTGTGCTGAGCCTCGGCCTCTCTGCCTGACTCATACCTGCCTTCACTCTGATAACATGAAGTAGTCCATTATGTCCACTTCTATATGCTGGGATGTTATGTGGCTGTCTCTGCTCCACTGGCAGACTGAGCTGTAGTGGAAAACTAAACTGAAAGTGTCTTCCTGTGCCCTCCAAACAAAACTAATTGAATCTCACTCCAATGTCCCGCCTCCTGGCTTCCTTACCGTCAAGATGGTGGGAAATTGTGCCCAACTTAAGCGGATCGTCACATATATTGGTTGTGGAATTAATCTGCACATGCTGCTGTTTAATATGATACCAAACTTTCTATGGGTGTCAGTTTTTGTGCTCTGCGTTTTCTAGGTGCGTTTGAGTGAGTGGTAAAACGGCCAATATTACATATATCTTTCGAAATTAGGAATTTTGCAACCAAAAATAGGTGCATGAAAAAACTGTTATAAATCTGCACAACACTGCAGACGGATCAGTAATCCTATTTTTCATCCCACACTCGAGAAATTGACGTTACAGCAAAAGGACATTGCAGATAAAAAGGCCTAAATAAGTAAGGGTCAACAATACTAGAAAACCGACAGGTCTTATAAGAAAGTGAAATGTTATCCAGATGTCTATGTTTTGCCTATGTTTCTTCTCTTTTCAAAGCACTTGAATGAATCCTAACCTCTCTCCCCAGGCCGATGATAGCCAAGATGAATCCTAAGATCCCCATGTCAAAGATGATGACCATCCTGGGGGCCAAGTGGAGGGAGTTCAGCACCAACAACCCCTTCAAGGGCAACGCCGCTGCCGTCACCGCGGCAGCAGCAGCGGCCGCCATCGCTGTCGCCGAGCAGGTCTCCGCCGCCAATGCCTCGCCTGAACCGCCTCCACCGCCACCGCCCCCGCCCATCAGGAAGGCCAAGACGAAAGAGGGCAAAGGTCAGGGGTCATCTTTAGGCTTAATTTCCCTGTTTCCCTTCAGATTTGGTGCCAGTTTGGACGTGGACACAGTCTTTATTGATATGAATAACGTATTCAATTGTTGATATCCAGTTAAAACTGACCTCAGAGGCACATGACATGTACCAATAATCATCTTGAGCACATGCTGGTGTCATGTGAACAGCTGATGTTTGTTTACATTCTAATATAAGAAAACAAACGTATTCACTCTGAAACCCAGGTCGTCGCACTTGCATAGCTGACATCTCTCAGTGGATGTCTGCTCGCCACCTCAAGCTCAACCTTGACAAGACTGAACTGCTTTTCCTTCCGGGAAAAGATTGTCCCACTCTTGACCTAACAATCAACATCGGCACCTCTATTGTTTCCCCGACTCAGACTGCAAGGAATCTGGGTGTGGCCCTAGATAACAAACTGTCCTTCACTGCAAACATCGCTGCTACAACCCGCTGCTGCAGATACACTCTTTACAACATCAGGAGGATACGTCCCCTCCTGGCCCAGAAAGCCACGCAGGTTCTGGTCCAGGCTCTCGTCATCTCACGCCTAGACTACTGCAACTCCCTCCTGGCTGGTCTACCTGCATGTGCCATCCGACCTCTGCAACTCATCCAGAATGCAGCGGCTCGTCTGGTCTTCAACCTTCCTAAATTCTCCCACACCACTCCGCTCCTCCGCTCCCTTCACTGGTTTCCAGTAACTGCTAGAATCCACTTCAAGACACTGGTACTTGCGTACCATGCTGCGAATGGATCTTGCCCTTCCTACATCCAGGACATGGTTAAACCGTACACCCCAGCACGTGCACTCCGCTCTGCATCAGCCAAACAGCTCGCTGCACCCGCACTGCGAGGGGGACCCAAGTTCCCATCAGCAAAAACACGTGGGTTTGCTATCCTGGCTCCAAAATGGTGGAATGAGCTCTCCATTGAAATCAGGACAGCAGATAGCTTACACATCTTCCGGCGCAGACTGAAAACTCATCTCTTTCGACTCCACTTGGAGCGATATAATTACTAACAAAGCACTTATATACTAATAAAGGACTGGCTTATCTAAAGCCAGTTGAGTAGCACTTGAAATGTTTTGGCTCTATGAAACCTGATGTACTTATATGATTCTGCTTTCTTCAAGTTTGTATCTTGTTGGTCGAACGCACTTATTGTAAGCCTCAGCTAAATGCAAGGTCATGTAATGTATTAATTGCATTATGATCTTTTCTATCCAGGCCCTGGCTTCAAAAAGCGCAGTAAAAGCCCTCGAGTGGCAGACAAGAAAAAGGCTGCAGCAAAGGCTAAAAAGATGGCCCCCATTCGCATCAAACTATCGCCCATAGGTGCCAAGAGGAAGAAGAGTTGCTCAGTGAGTACAGAAGTCCTGTCTTACTTCCACGTTATAATTGTTCCTGTTTCGGTTACCTGTCACCTCTTTCCTTTCTTTCCTTGACTCTGCCTGTGTTCCCTTCAGAGCGAGGACCTGGACGAGGAGGAGTCGGAGCAGGAGGACTCGAGCGTTCACAGCTCCTCGGTTCGCTCCGACAGCTCGGGCCGCGTCAAGAAGAACAAGCCAGGGCGGCCTGCCAAGAAGAAGAAGAAAAGTACAAGCACTTCCTGCCAGTTATCCGCACAATCAGAGCTGGGCGTTGATATGATATCGATACATTTGTACATGAGACTAGATATGGTCTTAGTTTTTGGTGTTTTCTGGCTGTATTAAAGTAAAATCATGTCATTTTCTAACTTAGATTTTATATCTTTATCCACTAAGCCTTTATATCCACATTTCGGATCATTATTTTGTATCAAACATCTTATTTGAACTGTTAACCCTAAAGAAATCATAGCGATATCGAAGTATTCTGTCCAAAATATCCTGATAGCTGAAACACTTTCATCATCATTTTCAGACTTGTCTGGGCTCGTCCCTGCAGTCCCTGGGGAGGAGGAGGGGGCCGACGGCTACGAGACGGACCACCAGGACTACTGCGAGGTGTGTCAGCAGGGGGGGGAGATCATTCTGTGTGACACCTGTCCCCGAGCGTACCACCTCGTCTGCCTCGAGCCCGAGCTGGACAAAGCCCCTGAGGGCAAGTGGAGCTGCCCGCACTGCGTGAGTACAACCAACAACTTTTCCTACTTGGTATTTATGTTCTTGCTCAGCAGCTTTAAATGTATTTAAAGGGTCTATTTGAAGATACGTAAGAACAAACAGTTAAAAGTGGTTTGTTTGTACTTGTCTGAGCACTGGATGAATAGAGGTTTTGTAGCAGCTTTCAGACGAAGACGGATGATTGAAGTGGTGTTGTAGGTGTACATCTATTCAGTATTGTCACAAAATAACCCATTGCTCATTCTTTTGGTTACCATGACGCAGCTCAATAAACATGCACTGTTCTGTTAGCTGCGTTTGAAGTGGACTGCAAGGGTTTTTAGTTGACTTTTTGTGTGCGGAAAAATACGAACACAAAGAAATGTCTTGCATTTTACTGGATAGTTTTCATGGTAAAGACACACTGTTTGAACAAATACATTGTTAAGATCCTCGCAAAATTAAGCTTTTGTTATATATCGACTTAGACTTCTTACCAGCTGCCGATTTTCAGTACTTTCTTGGGGGAATTCTCCTCAATTTCTGATGCATGTGGCTGTCAAGATTTTCCATCTTTGTGTATGTGATGTTCGCTAATTACGTTTGTAAAACCAAACCAGAAGTTAAATCAATTACCCGTCTTTCTCTGCAGGAAATCCCTCAACTTATTATTACTTTCCTACAGATTTGTCTTTATATCTCCTTACCAACATACCTTACTCAGAAATAGGCATTGTGTTTTCTGTAATGTTTACTATTAGCTATCACCTGGATCGACCTTGACTGTTTATTTCCGTTGACAAAAACAGTTATTCTTAAGGTTGAACTTAATCCGAATGAATCGATATTTCCTTTCCCCAGGAAAAAGAGGGGATCCAGTGGGAGGCGAAGGACGAGGACTTTGAGGATTTCGAGGAGGACAGCGAGGAACGGGTGGTATCTGAGGGCAGGGTGGGGATCCCCGTTGGCGCCGAGGAGGAGGATGACGACCACATGGAATTCTGTCGGGTGTGTAAAGACGGAGGAGAGCTGCTGTGCTGCGACACCTGCACCTCCTCGTATCACATCCACTGCCTGAACCCCCCGCTGCCCGAGATCCCCAACGGAGAGTGGCTGTGTCCGCGATGCACGGTGAGAAGCTCCTAATTGAATTAAAACCAGTTTTTATCTAGTTTAGGATTATGTGTACTATGTGATTTACAGGGACCAATCAGTGTCAGTCCAACTATTCCTAATTGGGAATTCTTCCTCCCCAGGACAACACTTTAAAGTCTCTCTATTAGAACATGAGAATAAAGTCTATTACATTATATTATGTCAACGTAGATGAAACCCACACATTGAAAAAGCATTCTGTTTTTCCCTTTGAACGAATAAGTGTTCACAATATAATTTCACAAGATTTGTAATTCCCCAAAAATAAATAGAAATATTACATAGAAACTCCCAATGTATTATTTTAAAGGTGCTGAGGTATCAAATATACCTGAAATGAAAAATAGTCCACATGATCAGAACACACGTCCAAGTATCAACCAGTGAGCGTTATTCCCCCTCCAGTGTCAGCTAATCACAGGGCGCGTCCAGAAGATCCTCCACTGGCGATGGGGCGAACCTCCTCCTCCCATCCCTGTCCCCCCCGCTCCGGACGCCCCACCTGACGCCCCCCCGCCTCCACCCATGAAGGGCAGACCCGAGAGGGAGTTCTTTGTGAAGTTGACGGCTCAATCCTACTGGCACTGCACCTGGATCACCGAGCTGCAGGTACGAGAGGAGAGGGATGGAAAAGTGACAGTCTGTTTTTTACGTTTTGTTAGAATAGAAAGTAAGGGTCCCCAGCATATAGCCGCCGGATGCTAACTTGCATAATGTTGGGTAATATGCGCAATTAGTTGCATTAATTAGCATACAGTTGGGAAAGCTAGACAATAGTTACAAAATTGCTTGGCTGATTTGGACAGTTTTGGAGTGGTTTTGGATGTTATTGAAGATGTTGAATACATTTCGGACAATTCCAGGATCAAAAATGTCAGTTTTAAAGAGGAAGTGACCTTATTTGTGCTCCTGGGTGGGCTGATTGTGATACATTTTGTGTCGATTTTAATGTTTTAGGGGACACAAAAGTGCAATTTTTTATCCTAAACATTTTAGAAATGGATTCAACATCGTCAATAACCTCCAAAAGCACTCGAAAATGACCAAACCGCCGAAGCCATTTTATTTCTAATGTCTGCATATGTTCCTTAATTCAACTAATTGTGGAAATCGCCCAACATCGCCTAACCGTGCCATACATTTGATAAAACTTTGGGGTACACTACCATACATTTCCAGGTTCACACTGCTGCCCAACACATGCTCACCTCCCTCTCCCTCTTCCCTCCAGCTTGAGATCTTCCACTCGGTGATGCACAGGAACTACCAGAGGAAGACGGACATGGACGAGCCTCCCAGCCTGGACTACGAGGAGGATGAGAACGGGGTGGGGAAGAGCGAGAAGAGGAGGGCCAAAGACCCTCAGTACGCCATAATGGACGACAAATACTACAAATATGGCATCAAGCCGGAGTGGATGATGATCCAACGCATCATCAACCACAGGTGAGGCTTGTGTGCGGGCATGTATCTGATCTTTTATGTTTACAACCTGTCATTACTTTTATCGAGTCCTATAAAAGTAGTGTTAACGACTTGAATGAATGCCTAGAATGTACTGCTATGGTTTAAAAAAAGCAATCCAGGGTCATCACACTCTTATTAGTCGGCGTGTAAAGGTTTTTTATGCCTGTTTAAGTGCATAATGGTGCTTTACAACTGGGTGTCCCTGGCAGTGTGGATAAGAAGGGGACGTACCACTATCTGGTCAAATGGAGAGACCTGACCTACGATCAGTGCACCTGGGAGAGAGACGACCTGGACATCCCCGACTTCGCAATTCACAAGAGCAACTACTGGAGTCACAGGTAGAGTAAGGCAACCACACTGACTTTATCGCGGAACAATTTTTGTATCCAACAATCGAGATGTTATTTATTACAGCAAGCCAGTAGAATAAAACAGTTTTTAATGTAGTAAGTAAGGGTGCCGTTTGAGCTGTTTTCATTGGACAATGGGACCGTAGAGCGTCCCAAAGTATGGAAACCTGCTGCAAGTCAATGCAGAGCTCCTATATATTTATTCCTGGTATTTACACCTTTTTTTCTCTTTTTCTTTCTTCTGACAGAGATGCGATAATGAAGGAGGACCCAGACAAACCCCGGAGGATGAGGAGCAGGAACCAGGAGTGTGAAGAGGACTCCTCTGCCTCGCCGGTCACTGATGTGAGTTTACTGAAGTTTCACTTTCATCAGGTCTTATTTACAGCTGCTTCCTTTCTGTGTTTCACTCCGATTGAAATTGAAGGCAATATTTTAATTTTTTATATATAAAATGTATGTACTCGAATATTACTTAGTGAACCGTTCCATTTAATGTGAGACAATGTTCTCTTTCTGTGTTAGGTAAAGTAGTCAGTAAAATGTACATAATCTTCAAAAATAGAATAAAAATGAAACAATATTTATTAGTTTTAGATTATAAGCTTTATTACATATATCGCTACCATAAACAAAAACGGCATGAATTTCTGCAGAGATTCAACAGACTGATTGGACTAAAAATAGCTGTGTCACAATCAGGTTTTTTATTCTCTACTCATGTTCTCCCCTTTTCTCCGTCCAGCCGACGATAAAGTACGAGGAGCAGCCCGACTTTGTGACGCAGACGGGGGGCACGCTGCACCTGTACCAGCTGGAGGGTCTGAACTGGCTGCGCTTCTCCTGGGCTCAGGGCACCGACACCATCCTGGCCGACGAGATGGGCCTCGGCAAAACCATCCAGACCATCGTCTTCCTCTACTCGCTGTTCAAAGAGGTACCGGAGCCTCATGGTGCGGTCAGTGTCTCACTTCACTGGAAGCTACGTGTCTGACTTCCTCTTCCTCGTCCTCTTCGTCCCTCAGGGCCACACTAAGGGTCCGTTCCTGGTCAGCGCCCCGCTCTCCACCATCATCAACTGGGAGAGGGAGTTTGAGATGTGGGCGCCGGACTTCTACGTGGTGACGTACTCGGGAGACAAGGACAGCCGCGCCATCATCAGAGAGAACGAGTTCTCCTTCGACGAGTCGGCTGTCAAAGGAGGGAAGAGGGCCTTCAAGCTCAGGGTGAGGAAATGGACACCGAAGGGAAACAAAACGTGTTTCATTTGAAACTGTGGGGATTATAAGATTGTGTTTTTAGTATTTTTATTTTCTTATTTATTCGTTCTTAATGTTAAAATGTTACAGAATCAGTTGGTTTTACACATTTTTGACATAATGGAAAGATGTGAAAAGGACACCCTGATAAACTGTCCTAGGTTTTAGAATAAGGGCCCAAACAATAATCAAAAAGGTATTTAGAATAAATATTAATTACAAATCTAAAATTTGAGAGGTTTCATGTAATATACAGAAGCTATAAGAGACCTAACAATAACCAAACATCCTAAAAACTTAACTTAGCTCAGCATTCATTTCAAAGTTTAAGAGTAAAGGAACTTGTGCCAAGCCATTCAGTTTCCTCTTACTTCCCTGCAGAGAGATGCTACCATCAAGTTCCACGTTCTCCTGACCTCCTACGAGCTGGTGACCATCGACCAGACGGCGCTGAAGTCCATGGACTGGGCCTGCCTGGTGGTGGACGAGGCCCACCGCCTGAAGAACAACCAGTCCAAGGTACGGTAGCTATAGAGTGTGTGTCAAAGAAAATATATACATCCTACTATTTAACACCAACATCTTTGATAAAAAGCCATTATATTGGTATCTAACGACTTGAAGGTTTCCAGTTGCCAAAAGAAAGTCTCAGCGCCCTCTGGTGGACAAACGTATAATAAGGATTTGTATTGTTTGTGCAGTTTTTCAGGCGTCTGAACGACTACACGATCGACCACAAGCTGCTGCTGACAGGAACTCCTCTACAGAACAACCTGGAGGAGCTGTTTCACCTGCTCAACTTCCTCACACCCAACCGCTTCAAGTAGGACTTGAACACACGCACACACACACACACACACACACACACACACATATATTCTCTAATGCCGTTATTACCAGTCCTTCACCCTGTCCATCTCTCTGCACAGTAACCTGGAGGGCTTCCTGGAGGAGTTTGCAGACATCTCTAAGGAGGACCAGATCAAGAAGCTCCACGACCTGCTGGGGCCTCACATGCTGCGCAGGCTGAAGGCCGACGTCTTCAAGAACATGCCGGCCAAGACCGAGCTGATCGTCAGGGTGGAGCTGAGCCCCATGCAGAAGTACGACACGCTGAGGGGTTAAAGAGGAAACGAGGATACGGGCGGATACATTCCTCTCTATCTACATCTTTGACCATTTAGCCTAAACCTCTTCAATTGGCAATCTTTATCTGATTAATTATAGAGCGCTGATTCATGATAAAATAGTTAAAGTCCTGACATGTTACCAATAAGAGGTTATTGAGTTAATTATGTTTTGAAATGTCATTATTTGCCATTTGATAAATGTGGTTTAAATGGATTGAAAGCTATCTTTATACTAATCTAAATGTACTATGCAATAGGGAAATAGAAAAGGAGACGCAGTAACTTCAGGATATTTGTATTAAAATTAAACAATGGAGACGAGAGAGATATAGGATGTCTCTCTTTGTTTTATATATGATTATAACTTCAATTTGCTTCTATGTTGTTAAATACAGAAAATACTACAAGCTGATTCTGACCAAGAACTTCGAGGCTCTGAACTCTAAAGGCGGAGGGAACCAGGTCTCCCTGCTCAACATCATGATGGACCTCAAGAAGTGCTGCAACCACCCCTACCTCTTCCCTGTCGCCTCCATCGTGAGAACACACACACACACACACACACACACACACACACACACACACACACACACACACACACACACACACACACACACACACACACACACACACACACACACTTGTCCTTAGCAAAACGCTTTTAGTATAGATATGACTGGAGAAAAACAATCAAAGTTTTACATTATTCACTATTATTTCACTTGTGTTCCAACCATTTGCTTTACATTTGTCCTGAATAGCAGAACAGCGACATCTTGTGTTGATATTCAGCGCTGCTTTTGTTCTATATTTATTCTTATAAAGAGGCTTTTGGGTTTCTTCCTTTCCTGTAGTGTGTTATATTGGTTTTAGTGCATGTAAATGGTCTCCAACCCATTGTACGTGATAGGCTAAGAGGCGGGACATCTCTAAGCGATCTCCCACAAAAAAGCCAGCCAGCTAACCAATCACAGCAGACTCTGGTTTCAGACAGAGGGTGAAAAGAGGTGCTGCAGCACAACTATGAGGAAAATAAAGAGCTTTTTGAACATTAAAGCATCTAAACAGTCACAGTAAAGGAACTAAATACAAATATGAATCTGAAAATAAGCATAATATGTCCTCAGTTGTTTTTTTACTTGAGGACTGGTTTGTGTGTGTGTTTTTTAGGAAGCCCAAAGAACCCCTAACGGAGCTTACGAGGGGTCGGCCCTCTCTAAGGCCTCTGGGAAACTGACGCTGTTGGAGAAGATGCTGAAGAAGCTGAAAGATCAGGGGCACAGAGTACTAATCTTCTCTCAGGTACACACCAGCGTCTCCCTTCACAGACGTTCAATCCGTGCCACCACTCCTCCAGAACTGGTATTCCAACTGTAACCGAGAATAGCTGAAAACACATATGACTGTTTTTCTCTCCTTCCTTTGTAGATGACCAAGATGCTGGATTTACTGGAAGATTTCTTGGACCATGACGGGTACAAGTATGAGAGGATTGATGGAAGCGTGACGGGAGCAATGAGACAAGAGGCCATCGACCGCTTCAATGGTGAGAGACTGGATGATATACATCAGGATTGAAATCAGTATCGAGGCTATTGGCTTAGTTCCCTGACATGGAAAGAAATAAGGCATTTGACTTCAGGGCTGCGACGAACAATTGTTTTCGTTATTGGTTGGTTATTGGTTAATCTGGTCCATCGTGCTTCTCATAGTCCAAGGTGACAGTTCAAATGACTTGTTTCAACCCAACATTCGAAGATGTTCAGTTTAATTTGATATAAAATTTGTAGAAAAACGACATATTTGAGAAACAGCAGAACTTCCTGCGTTCTGTTTCTGCCTTAATTCACTTTATTTGTGTTGGTTAACACAAGGTCAACAGTGCAATGAATAATACATTACATTAATAAATGATAGCACTATACTGTATACCTGCATGTAAAAGGGTTATTTGAGTGTAAGTGATGTACCGAAGAGGTTTCATAATGCAAATGCTGGAACAATACTGCGTTGCTGTTTGCTTTGTGGGCTATTTTTAGACTGCAAAGCTGGATTTCTCTGTGATAATCACGTATTATATTTCACGAGCAGATGGAGTCAGTTTCTAGAACTAAAGCCAACCTGACTTCAGTTACAAAGGCTGATAAGCACTGGGTTGATGCTGACTTTGTTTTCATGTGGAACTTGGCTTTATCACTAAGCAGCAGAAGTTGGCAACACCTGGCATTAAATCACACAGTAGGGATAGTTTGGATGAGTGCTGAAGGAAAAATGGGGAAGATCCACACAGGGGGAAAAAAGTCAAGTCCATTTGTATTAGTCAGTAGGGGCTTGGACTGTGAGCCGTAGGGTTGTCGGTTCAAGTCCCCGAACAGACCTAAATATGGAGTGTGGACTGCTACTTGGAGAGGTCCTAGTTCACCTCCTGCCCTGCCGTGGTGCCCTTGAGCAAGGCACCAGACAACCCCCTTCCCCCATCACTCCCATTCTTCCCCGGGCGCTTTGCAATAGCTGCCCACTGCTCCTAGTACTAGGATGGGTTAAAAGCAGAGAACACATTTCACTGTGTGTGCTGTGTGCTCTGCATGTGTGACCATTAAAGAGGGTTTCATCTCTCCCAAATCTATTCTATTTATATAGCCCAATATCACAAATGTGCCTCACAAAATATGACACTTCAGAAAGGAAAAACCTTTAACAGTGGAAAATCTTGTAAAACTTTACTGGACTATAAAAGTTTTAATATCAGGCAAATTACCAATATGACAAGATAGAGAGTTATATACTATAAAGCAGGGGTTTCAAACTCAATTTCATCGGGGCCACATCAGCATTATGGTTGCACTCAAAGGGCCGGCTGTAACTTTAAGACTATATATATATAAATACATAATAAATATAAAATAATGTATTATATTACATTATTGCCTCTTCATTGGATTATTAACGGATAGGATAATAACTTCAAAATTAACTACGTCTGAAAGCAGAAGTCTAGGCAAATAATTGCAAATCTCTCCAGTGAGCATGTCACAAAATGAAATGCATTGTGGGACATGTAGTTTATGGGCAACGTGCTTCTGTAATGCGGCATGTAACCGTATAATAATATTATATTCTTTGCGAGCTCTTGCGGGCCTTGAGTTTGGGATCAAATGTGTTTTATTTATTTTTTAAATGATAAAAACTACAACTGTACAGCAACACTTTCAATATCTCTTGATCTCTTCTGAAATAATCTTAATCTTGCACAGAGGTTATAGCAATTGCAAAAATATAATCAATAGGATCCTGTGATCTGAACTGATGAATATTACTGTCTGTGTTTCTCCTCCTGTCTGCAGCCCCCGGTGCTCCTCAGTTCTGCTTCCTGCTCTCCACCAGAGCCGGGGGTCTGGGCATCAACCTGGCCACCGCCGACACCGTGGTCATCTTCGACTCCGACTGGAACCCTCACAACGACATACAGGTGCAGTGAAACAACACATAGCTGCACCATATCATGTTGGCAAACCTAAATAAGGAATGATTGAATCCGATTGGTTTGAAAAACATGTCTGTCTTTGCATGGGGTGTTGCTGTTTCTACGGAGTGCACTTTCATTGTCTTTTTGGCCACTAATGAAACAATATGCAGCAAGTAAGCCTTTCTCTTTTCCACAGCTCCATCAAGGATTGCTCCTATAGTATAATACAATGCGTCTACTTGTAAATCATTGTTCAAAATGGCAAGTATTTCTGTCTGAACCTATTCCCAGTAACATGTGGAATATACCCCTGTGTCTTTGTACACTTTCAGTTGTTTTCCATTTGAGTAGTTTTCTTAGAACACGAATAAACAAATGTCGAATTTCTGTGAACTATTAATTATTGTACATGATTTAGGTGACAGTTTATACATACAACACAAACAGCAGACAAACTCCCCCTGTAAGTTTTTTCATTTTCATTTGCTGATTTAAAGGTGACCTATCATGCAAAATGCACCTTTGTACGTCTTTTATACATGAATATGTGTCCCCGGTGTTCCAGGGAACTCACCAAGTGTCAGAAAACACAACCCTCTCTATTTTCCTCCATACCCAAATCTCTAAAAAAGGGGCTGCAACGGATCTGATACAAACTGATCCAGATTTGAACACTTGTATGTCGTCACAGAAGTTTCGCTACGGCTATTGGGCCAACGCCACCAATCAGGAAGAGACAGCCACGGACATTGCCGTTCGAAAGCGCTGGAGACGCTGTAGTACATATTTCAGGCCACCAGATGGTGCTGTTCTCACTGAATCCGAGCATGAAAGGCAGTGTTAAATTGAGCGAAATGAGGAATGGCTAAAATGCATGATCTGTTTGGTATTTAGAAAAATGAAAAGTATAAATATGCCTTATATAGGTATGGTCCTACACTATATTATTCAAATATAGCATGATAGGTCCACTTTAATAATGGTGAATCTCTGCGCAGGCGTTCAGTCGAGCCCATCGCATCGGGCAGGCCAACAAGGTGATGATCTACCGCTTCGTGACGCGGGCCAGCGTGGAGGAGCGCATCACAGAGGTGGCCAAGAGGAAGATGATGCTGACCCACCTGGTGGTCCGGCCCGGCCTGGGGTCCAAAGCCGGATCCATGTCCAAACAGGAGCTGGACGACATCCTCAAGTTCGGGACAGAAGAGCTCTTCAAGGACGAACTAGAACGTGAGCATGTTTCCAAGTAAAATAGACCGTACAGTCAAATATAATGGTGATGGGTTTTTGAGCTCAAATAAGGAAGAGTTGGCACGCTCATTTTCCTGGATAAGATTATTTGCTTTCACTCCCTTCTATCTGATTTCATCTTGACACATTTGGCTTATTCTGGTATTTCTTAAAAAATAATTGGTTGGCAGGAAAAGGGTTATTTGTCTGTAAGATCAGGACAAAATGTTTCCTCTTTTTGAACTCCCTATGCGGCAGGAATGAGGAATAATACGGGGGGGGATAAGGGAGAGGACGAGGGCAGCGTGATCCACTACGACAGCAGCGCCATCGAGCGGCTGCTGGACCGCAGCCAGAGCGACTCGGACGACTCGGACGTGCAGAACATGAACGAGTACCTCAGCTCCTTCAAGGTAGCCCGGTACATGGTGCGGGAGGAGGACAAGGTGAGAGGGAGCTTTTTTTAGACATGAACAATATCTAAACTTTCCATTATTTTATTATTGTTACTCACTAAATTAAGAAATAAATTCTCATCAACACTGAGGCAGCATCTTCACACAGATATCATAGATCAATGAATAGGCCTGATGTGATTACTTCTCCATTCAAATGACCAAAACTTAAAGAAGTATAGTTTTTTTAAAAT
>NC_136901.1:34407561-34497561 GCF_949606895.1 Notothenia rossii | reverse complement strand
GGGAGGGGCTCCTTATTTTCATCTAAAGTAACAGACAGAGAATCAGCACTTTGGAAACAGAGGGGATTATGGGATGCAGCAATGATCTGTTTGGTGTTTCAGCCAATCAGAGACATGTTCTGTATATATCTCAGACCTATAATATATTGATGAAAAACAGTGTCATAGGGGACCTTAAACCAAATATTCCTCTTCTTCTCCATCAGAGCGTACGTGTCTCTCTTCATGCGCCACCTGTGCGAGCCGGTGGCTGACGGGGCCGAGACGTTCGCAGACGGCGTGCCGAGGGAGGGCTTGTGTCGCCAGCCGGTCCTCACCCGCATCGGCGTCATGTCCCTCGTCAAGAAGAAGGTTAGACCAATGCTGATCGCTTCCTAAGTCAGGACAAGTGTGGGGAATAATGAAAACTAGGACACTTAAATGTCTCTTCCTTAGTATTACAGTCCTGGTTGAACACTTATGGCTACTTGACAGCTTTCATTCCACAACAAACTCCTTGTGCTAAAATACTACATACATACCCATTTTTATTTATGATTGATGTAAGTGCTAAACTCAGTATCCTTGAATTCCTTCCCAATGAAAGCCACCCCAGTTTGAATTAACAATAATTTATAATATGATGTAAGAAGAGTGGAAATCAACATCTATTAAAACATTTACACCCTGACAAGCATTTCTCCCTTCTGTAAATATATAGATAGGTATTTAAAACCTTCTCCAGGAAATGTCGTACTCCATTACTAACAATTAATAGCAATAAATGTAAAAGCATTAAATGGTTATTTGTGTGAAAGCAGACCCAACATATTACCAAAAACAGGGTTTGCTTGTTAAAAACCTCAAATATCAGCAGTTTGTCTACAGGCCCTTGTCAAGTCAAAAGATATATTATATTTACCAAACTCCAAAGACAATATAATCTTCAGGTCGTAAATAAACTGTCAGAAGTACTTTTCTAGTGATGAAATCAACTGTGACATCCTGAGAGACGTTCTGATTATTCTATTACTGTCAGCTCGCCAAACATCTGCGATCCAGTTTTACATCCAACCTGTTGAAACGGGCCGACATCCCGATCTGCTATCTCAGCCAGCGCGTGATTTACAGCCAGGCGAGCGGGGCATGTGGGGGGTGAGTTTGAATAAGGTGGTGTTAGGTAAACCGAACACATGCCAAGCTTCTTCTTTTTTTTAAATGTCATGTCCAGATCCAGGAGTTTGAGCACATCAACGGCCGCTGGAGCCTCCCAGAGCTCAAGCCGGAGGTCGTTTTGGACAAATCCTCCTCCAGGGCGTCCTCTCCAGCCATGAAGACCACCAGCACCACCCCCGAGGCCTCTTACAACAACACACCTTGCACCTCCAAGCCAGGTAACACTTCTACTACGTCCAGCAGGGGGCGCTCCAAGTAAAGGACAGCAGATAATCTAACATGCAGTGTGTCTTTGTGCAGCCACCCCTGCTCCATCAGATAAGATGGAAAAGAACGGGAAAGAAGGGGACAAAGAGGAAGGGGGGGCGTCGTCCGACAAAGAAAGAGCGAAGGAGAAAGAGGGGGATGATGGGAAAGAGGTGGAGAGCAACAGCACTGCAGACCCTGAAGAGGTGGGACACTCAGAGAAAATGATTTTAACTATTGGTTTTCACAGCAGAGTTGCAGTATGTTCTTATCGAAAGACATTTCTTTGCATTGTTGTACATTTTTCCGATTCTGCGTCGTGAAATGTTTTGTAAAAAATACTTTTATTCCTACGTTGTCTGATTTAATTTTATTAAGAATACTAATAAGAGCATGTAATGGAGTCATAGGAGTGTTATAAAAAATATATATAAAATAATAAATATATGGAATAAAGAGAGAAATAAATAAAATAAATAATCAATATGAAAATATAAAATTATTATTATCTATTTTATTTATCTCGTTATATCTAAAAAAAAATATCTGTGTATTGCATAAAATGTACTTAATTTGTATTATTTGTATATGTCATTTATTTATTTTTATAAAACGGACAAGTCAAATCAAGCAATCTGATTGGTTCTTAGCCGTGATATAATGAGCGTATATCACGGGTAGAATTGTAGTTACTAGTTTCTACAGCTAAGGGGGTTGTCGTCTTATTCCGTTGATGCCGGTTTATTTCACGACAATTCCCGTTACATTATTTTCAACTGTTGTCCAAAGCATGCCATCCATTTTTGTTCCGTTATTTCTTTCTGTCAGTGCTTTCTGTTCCCTTTCCTTCAGCTTGAAGAAAAACATACATTGTTAACGCTTGGCAACGCTTTTAAATAACTCCTGCTTTCAATGGAATTATAGCGGGATACTCATATTAACGTCAAAGGGAACTGCCAGTAAGGAAGAAAGAAACAATCTCTACAGCATGGTCTGGGAAATGACCTTTCAGAACGTTAATGGTATCAATAGCAGAAAGCCTGATCTGTTCAAATCTATTTAAAGCCGACATTTGAAGATTTTGTGTTTCTTTTTCACAGTGTTCTTTTTCGACAAAAGACGCATCACAAACAGCGTCCCCGAGTGAAAAGAGCGAAGACAAAGAGGAGAGTGAGCTGAAGGAGGAGGAGAAGAAAGAGACGACTGACGCCACACCGGAGGAGAAGAAGGACCAAGAGGAGAGTAAAAAGGAGATGCAACAAGAGGACGTCAAAGAGGAGACATCAGGTAAATACGAAAACACAGAACAGGAACTTGATAAGCCAGGTTGGTATTAGTCCTTGCTCACGTACTGTTTGAATCAAAAAAGTAGAAAAGGCGCTGGAGGAGAAGGAGAAGCGGGAAGAAACACCAGCCGCGAGCGAAACCACGGACAACAAGGAGAAGCCCGAGTTGTCTGACGTCAAGAAAGGTACGCTCCGATGTTAGTGAAAGAAATCTAACACGGAAGAGTTTTTTTTAACCTAATGACACCTTTGCTGTGTTTCTCGATAACAGAGGAAGTCAAAGGTGAAAGGGATGCTGGGAAAGAAGTGAGAGCAGCGAGGGAGGATTTACCCCGGGGGAACGGGAGGCTTCTCATGGAGCGACCTCGCTTCATGTTCAACATCGCAGACGGCGGCTTCACTGGTCAGTACTGATTCTGCTGCCGTGTGCACATACAAAAATACTACTTTAACTGGACTACTTTCATCTCTTTCCACAACTTCAAACATCTACGTTTACCTCTTCAACATTTATCCCGGGTATTTTAGCTATCATTATTATCATAAAAGACAATTCTCTTCTTAAGCAATCTTTAAGAAATGGCTAATCTAATGAAAATTAGGTACAAAAAATATTAATATTTTCCCAGGCACTTCTATTTAATTAACTGCCAAGTTGGATGTAATTCCCAGTCACAGTTTTGACTTGGATGTTGACAACAACTCAAGTTATTAAGTTATAATAACGGCAACTCAGATATGACAAGAATTCAATAATAGCTTCTTGCTAATGTAGAAGTTATGACACCGGGGTAGGGAGTTGTGTTTTTCAGGACAGGCTTTTTCTATCTGTATTTTTCTGTAAGTGAAGACTAGAACAATTCAGTTAAATCACTGCTATACTTCATAATGCCTACCTGTTTTTGTAGAATACATTCCTCAGATCCCAAGAAATATGTATGAAGACCTCTGACGGATCACAACAACATTGGAACATTTCAAAGGTCTTACTAGTAGTGCAATTATACTTTGACTTTACTATTTTAAGCCATTTCTGTATCCCTGTTTAATAGATTTAGAAGTACCTGTGTGTATCATGCAAATCACCCCTGTAATGTATACAGTTAAATTAATAAGATTTGTTTTTCTCAAGTAAACACACTACAGAGCGCCTGAAGCCGAGGACAGAAAGGTGAAAAGGTAACAATAACTTAATAACATGTCCAAACAAGCGTCTAGGCAGTCTAAACAACACAAAGCCTCGACTAAAGCAAAGAAAACATTCCCGTTGCTTTCTCCCGCTTCTGTACGAAAGCCAGAACCATCTCCCGGCCTTGATCACAAACCCAGAAAAGCTCCGTGTCCCGTGGAAACACCTGCAGACAGGTTTCAGCCAGCTCAGCACTTTGAGTCATTTTTAGCTTCTCTCCGCAGAGCTGCACACTCTCTGGCAGAACGAGGAGCGCGCCGCCATCTCCTCGGGGAAGATGAACGAGATCTGGCACCGCCGACACGACTTCTGGCTGCTGGCGGGAATCGTGATGTATCCTTGATGGCGGTTGCCCGAGCGATGACCCCGCTGTGTTTATTTTTCCTATAAGCCTGCCGAAGCACAGCGTAATAAGTAAACAAGCAGGCCAGAGCTGGGTAAACAGCAAGCTGTGTGCTGGAAGCAACTGCAGTCGGTCATTTAGTTCATGTTGCTCCCTCTATTATGGTAATTGAGGCCGTGCAGCATTCATGTAAACGGTGTTTGCACCATTCTGCAAGACAATCATGAGGTCCATTTAGTCTGAAGTAACAGGGGAGAGGAAATGTGTGTATCAGAAGCTTCCTGAAACCTTTTTTGTGCTAAAACAACTGCACATTTGTATTATTTTGGGCACAACATGTTATTTCTATAGGGTCAGATAGAGACAGATACCACTATTATGTCTGTTACCAGGGCTGCCAACACTCACGCATTGAGCGTGAGAGTCACGCAATTAACCCATATCTCACGCACTCACGTCACACTTGCCTTTCTTCACGCTAAGTTTTCGTCCAAAAATAAATGTATATAAATATAAAAATAAAGTGAAGGAACAGCAAACCGAGCGGTCTACGAAATGAGACGGTCTTCTGGCTTAGTTCAGTAAAGTTGGAACGATATTGGGAGATTCTAATTTCACGGATCAATAACTCATGAACAAAACGTTATTCAGACACAAATGACGTCTCCTAAGTACCGCGGTAAGGTTAACAACGAACTACAATCACATTTTGATCAAACAAAAGCCAATACGGGCCGTCCTCCGAGCTGGACACATTACATTGGTCTCTATCCGCAGCCGGAGAAGAAACGAGTGCCCAGGGACCGTCTGCAAAGTGCAAATCCGAAAAAAGAGAATACAATAATATTCAATCCCTATTATACAGCTTATTACTACCAAACTCACTACACACATCAATAGTCGCCTGTGTGTCATACTACAGCAAGGAGTTTGGAAGAATATGCTTTTGAATAATTTTGGGGAATATTTATAATGTAAATCTTGGCATATATGGCATCATCTTAAATAACTTTACTATTATAAAGTATATTTCTACCAAACTCACTATTTGCATCGTTGTTGTTAGCATCTGGTTAGCTAGCTGCGCTAACGGATAGAAGCTGTTTCTTAAACAATGAGAGGGAGAGCTCTGTCCTGTCAGACTGAGAGAGATAACTACAGCTCAGTGAGGTAAGGGACTCTCTGTTTAGATAGTTAACTTTAGTCTAGTTATCTCAGTGGGTCTCAAACGTTTTGGTCACCATTTATGGGAGTAAATGAAAACAGTTATGAAATACTATAACAGTAAAACAAGAATAAAGTTTAAAAGGTGAGTGATTTGTAAAATATCCATAAAGAAAAAGGAAATCTGTTTACCATACATTCATTTTGCTCTCAAAGTGCATCAGGTTGATGCATTTAACTTCAATATTTAAAAAAAAAGTCTTCCCGGGGAGCATGCCCCCTGACCCCCCTAGAGGAGGTGAGGACCCCCCCCCCCCCACACACACACACACACACACTTACAAAATAGCACTTTACCTCTGCTTACACCTATATGCTATTTTATATGCTGTGAGCTGATTATCGAGGCTTCATTGTAAGAGTCATTGTACACTGTGTATGTGCGTATTCCACTGTAGCGCCCGGTACATTAATGGGAAACCCTAGTTTGTACATGTTCAATACATTTGTAACACTGTACACATAAACGTTTCTTTTTTCGGTTCACCAAAAAAAAAATCTCATTCCAAGCTGAACTCAAATGTTGGCAGCCCTGCTGTTACTTACCTTTGAGTGAAGGCTGAAGGCATGTACAAACAGCTAACACTAGCTAGCAACTTCAAATGATTAGCCTCCCAAGTATATTTAGTGTCTAATTAACATTTAGTACCACATTTGTTTGACCCATTCAAAGATGCAAACATGGAAAAAGGACATTTTGTGGACAATTAATTTAAAATTAAAACAATTAAGAATAGTAAAAAAATCTTGTCTTTAAATGTATTGTTATGTACGAATACAAAGAAGAAAATACAAATGTTTCGATTAAGTCAGTAGGCATATTTTGTTACTTTGGACAACGCTAAGCTAGGTATTTTCCCTTGCTATATGCTAGTGTTTATGCTAATGGCCGTGCTAAGCTTCTCTTAGCTCTATACTATAGGCACAGATTTATTTTCATCTAATAAAGCAAACAAGCATATTTTCCAAATTATTAATTCTAATATGGGTCACAGCTTTTCCAGTCAAAGGATACCGGCCTGTCCACACGGCGGCGTGTGTTGTCGCATGCCGATGGGGGGGGGGGCTGAAACTCGACCAACAACCAATGACATGAATCTCCCGCCCCGGACACACAAGCACACTGTTTGATTGGCTAGAGCTTGTACTGGCATATGATTCGATTGGCTGACGCTTCCGCCGAAGCTTCAAAAGTTGAACATTGCTCAACTTTCGTCGCGAGCAAATCTACGCTTCGCTCCCACAATGCAGTTTGGCGAAACTTGACGTCACCCCATTCAAAGTGAATGGGCAGAAACGTTGAAGCTTCAACGCACGTCGCCGTGTGGACGGGCCGTAATAGCTACAAAATGTTCAGTACTTAGCTTCCCTGTGATGTTACTTTTATGATGTTGGATACACTGTCTCCTACCCAAAAGTGTTACGTGACCCTTGACCCTGGTGTTAGTCACGGCTACGCCCGGTGGCAGGACATCCAGAACGACCCGCAGTTCGCCATTGTCAACGAGCCTTTCAAGTCGCAGGCGAATAAAGGCAACTTCCTGGAGATGAAGAACAAGTTCCTGGCTCGACGCTTCAAGGTGAGACGAGACGTAGCTCCAGCTTCACTTTGGGTTTAAAGGAGCTCTGTTTGAAACGCCTCCATTGTAGTGCTTTGTTTACTTCCATAATGTAGCGACATCACAACGTAACACTAGCGCTTTAATTGGCTAGCTCTTCAACACATTGTACATTATAGGTTAAGGGGGCGGGACATCTTTTAGCTGTTGACCAATCACAAAAGAGCTGCCCAGCTAACCAATCAGAGCAGACTGGGCTCTGGTTTCAGACAGAGGGTGAAAAGAGGTGCTGCAGCACAGGCAGTATGAGAAAAATAAAGAGCTTTTTGAACATTAAAGCATGGAGACACGTCCCAGTAGAGACATTACATACTGATATGAACCCTGAACTTAACAGGGCACCTTTAAAACAAGCTCAAATTATTAAACGATTACGTCCATACAAAGCAGTTTGAAGCAATCCTACATGACATGACAGATTTCAATACCAGACAGGAACTATTTCAGTCACATTTCGCAGTGTCTTCCATCACCTGACCGATGCCCCGACACCCACATACTGGCTGACCGCTGCATTTCTGGAAGAGCCCTCATCCTGTTTTTGAGCCGCTCACATGTTTCAGATCCTGCCGCAACATCCTCATTTACTGTATCTCCGTCTCTTTCACATTCCCGGTTATCTCTTGCTAAATAATAGTAGTTTTCTTTGTAAATCTGTCATCATGATGGCATAAAAGAGCACTAAATAAAAAAACGGTTTCCTCTTAGAAGGTGTTAAGCCTTTAACCTTGTTGTGTAACACCTTTAAACACTTATTTTGCTCATTTCATTATACAAAAATAAAGAAATATACAGAAAAAATACATTAAATATATGAAATCGGGTGTATTTAAAAACAGATATAGAAATAACTGAATAAAGAAATATACATTTTTGTCTTTATATTTCCAAATGTATTCATTCTTTTATGTATTTCTCTCTGTAAACCATAGTTCTTATTGACTTATTTCTTATTTATTTCAACATGTATTTAGTCTCTCTCTCTTCTAAATATGTGTAGCTTTTTTTTGTGCAATCCAGATAGCACAAAGATAAAAATAGATATTTCCCATTAGTATGTTTTTAGCCTTTACCCTTCTTATGCAACAAATTTTCAGCAAATGACCTCTTTTTGTACCGGGCAAATCTGAATCACTGGTCGGAGCTTGATTTCAAAATACTAGAATTACTGTTTCCATGCCGACAAGGGAACACAGTGGATTAACAGCTCGGCCTTTCAAGGAATAGAGGATATTTAAAGGGGACCTATCATGCAAAATGCACTTTTGTACGTGTTTTATACATGAATATGTGTCCCCGGTGTGTCAGGGAACTCACCAAGTGTCAGAAAACACAACCCTCTCTCTTTTCCTTCATACCCAAATCTCTAAAAACGGGGCTGCAACGGAACTGATTATTATTTGAATTTGTATGACGTCAGAAAAGGGGTGCACCGCCTATATGGGCAACTCTCAACCTATCAGGGGAATGAGAGATCGCTCGAAAGCACTGCAGACGCTGTAGTACATAGGCCAGGCCTGTAAGTGGCGCTGTAGTCTGCCACAAAAGCAGAATCAACCCTTGCAAAAACAGGGCTGGAAAAGAGCAAATAGAGCGAAATGAGGCATGGCTAAAATGCATCAGATTGCTTGATTTGACTTGTCCGTTTTATAAAAATAAATAAATGACATATACAAATAATACAAATTAAGTACATTTTATGCAATACACAGATATATTTTTTTTAAATATACCGAAATAAATAAAATAGATAATAATAATTTTATATTTTCATATTGATTATTTATTTTATTTATTTCTCTCTTTATTCCATATATTATATTTACTTATTTATTATTTTATGTCCTTTTTTCACATTTATTTTCCTATTCTTTTTGTGATCTTTTTTAATGTATTCTTTTATAAAATAGATAAATATAATATTTTTATATTGATTTTTTCTTGTATTTATTTCTCTCTTTATTCCATATATTTGTTATTTTATATATATTTTTTATAACAATCCTATGACTCCATTACATGCACTTATTAGTATGCTTAATAAAATAAAATCAGACAACATTTTTGGGATGAAATTACAAGTAGATAAAATGGGTGATTTGAGTCTAATTTGACACACAAAGAAACCCCATTTCCCTCATGACCTGCCCCCGTTGTCGTTCAGCTGTTGGAGCAGGCGCTGGTGATCGAGGAGCAGCTGCGGCGGGCGGCGTACCTGAACATGACGCAGGATCCCTCCCACCCCGCCATGGCGCTCAATGCCCGCTTCACAGAGGTGGAGTGCCTGGCCGAGTCCCACCAGCACCTCAGCAAGGAGTCGCTGGCAGGAAACAAGCCGGCCAACGCCGTGCTGCACAAAGGTCAGGAAGTTCCTTTTTAATATCTGTATGTAACCAAACACATTTGGGCTGGGAGAGATTGGCTAACAGATCAAATCAAATAAAAATGTATTATAGCCCCAAATCACAAGACATTTGTCAAAGGGCTGTACAAAGCAAACAAAAGCAAAGACAAAAACAAAATACAAACGTCATGGCATAGAAATGATAAAAACATTATACAACAATATACCTCAACATTAGTATTGCCATGGGATAAAAGCATGTGAATGATAATCACAAGTGTATCATAAAATAGATCAACATATCTGACAAACTGTGGTGCAATCGTTGTTCCTTCCTGCTTGGGTAAAGCCAAGCAGATAAACTTACACGCTGTTATGCGATAGCTCCAAACATTTCCTCACTACCTCTCTGGCAAGTCCGTCCTTGTTTATATCGTTCCTGTTGAAAGGATAACACGCTCAGTGCACTTCTGCTCTTGTGTACCTGCACGTTACGGCGCTTATAACCCTATTCATCAAATGGATCGGTAGTTAATTCCATGTAGTGATGTGATGACAGAGTGAATAAAGGATGGGAACAGAACCTTATGTGAAGAGAAAATGTTCATTATACCTTTTTTAAGATGAGACATTACAGTCTATTTATAGCATCCAGACCCAGTCAATAACAATATAACTAATGGAAACCTAGGAAGACAATCAAGGTATCAGAATTAAGTACACAATGTTGAATAAGAGGTGTAAATTAATAGAGTCAAACAACAGATGCTATTGTAGCCTATGTATGAAGATGAATCATAGGGAAAAGCTAAACACTTGCTTTTTACTAACCATTATAAGGCTGATAATCAATCAATGTTTATTTATAATATGCCTGAACACATTTTATTGTTCTAGAAAGAAACAGTCTTGAACAGGCATATACACATCTATGGAGATGTAGAAGGGCCTTTTGTCTGTATCAAATAAAGTACCAAATGATTAATAATAATGTGCAAAACAAGCAGGAAGTAGGAGCTAAAAGGTGAAATTGTTGATCGGAGGTGTTTGTTTGTGTCCCAGCAGTGTTGAACCAGCTGGAGGAGCTGCTGAGTGACATGAAGGCCGACGTGACCCGCCTCCCCGCCTCGCTCTGCAGGGTCCCGCCGATCGCCGCCCGCCTGCAGATGTCCGAGAGGAGCATCCTCAGCCGGTTGGCCAGCAAGGGCACCGAGACACTCACCCACCCGGTCAGCAGCAGGCTACTAACACACACACACACACACACACACCCGGTCAGCAGCAGGCTATTAACACACACCCACCCGGTCAGCAGCAGGCTACTAACACACACACACACACACACCCGGTCAGCAGCAGGCTACTAACAAACACACACACTCACACCTGGTCAGCAGCAGGCTATTAACACTCACCCACCCGGTCAGCAGCAGGCTACTAACACACACACACACACACACACACACACACGGTCAGCAGCAGGCTATTAACACACACACTCACACCCGGTCAGCAGCAGGCCATTAACACCCCCCCCCCCCCCACACACACACACACACACACACACACACACACACACACACACACACACACACACACACACACACACACACACACACACACACACACACACACACACACAAACACAAACACACACACAGGGTCAGCAGCAGGCTATTCACACACACACACACACACACACACACACACACACACACACACACACACACACACACACACACACACACACACACACACACACTTTAGTAGGGATGGACTGGAGATAAGTACATTTACATAAGTGCTGTATTTAAGTACAATTTAAAAAAACTTCTACTTCAGTCGTTTCATTTTATACTAATTTATATTACATTTTGGAAGCCAAATATTGTAGTTTTTTCTACATATAATTTGTCAAATGTATATAAGCTAATAAACAGACATATATATTTATTAAGATATCTATTAAAAATATACAAAGTAATACAAATGAACTCCAAATGTACCAGCTATGAACACAATAATGCATACAAATGATGATCCAGTAATTAATAGATATATAAGATTCTGAAATGGGATTTTATGCAATTTTACATAAGTTACTTTGAGTAATTTAACCAAATACTTAATTTGGTGTTGCTACTTCTTATTAAGATTAAATATGAGTATTTCTTTAATGACTGCTCTTAACCACACCCAATAAAAACCTCAGCGACACTCACACGTTAAAACCTGCCTTCATTCAGTGGGAAAAATCCAAATGGAGGCCGGCCAATGAAATCACAGCGAGCCCATTATCCTGTCACCCACCTGTGGACCTCAACGTGTTGAGTCAGCAGATTTACGTGTCGGCTTACATCATCAAAAAGTTATTTGTCTTATTTATCTTATATCCTCTGTTTATATAAATCACATCCTCTCTTCCTCTGTGCAGCCCATTCCCCCGGGACCCTACGCAACCCCTCACAACTACGGAGCCCCCTTCACCCCCGCCCCCCCGAGCGCCCACCTCATGGGAGGGGCCAACTACAGTCAGATGTCGCCCGGATCCTTCATATCAGGTACGTTTTTAAGGCTCCATTCACATCCCATTTTTTCTCTATCACAAACGTTGAGAATGACTTGTCTTTCCACTTTGACCCTGTTTTCCTGTGTTTTTCTATCTAAGTGACTGATGAGTGCAATCTTTTTTTAAATCGGTCCTTTATTGAGCAAGAGTGCTGTCAAGACGGCTGTAATTTAGGCCTATTGGGGCCATTGTGCATCATACATTTTTGTTTTGTTTTTGCTGTTGACAGGGTCATATAGTTAATGTGGACGTACATTGACAGTGTAGCGTCTCGCAATAGGTTGAATTTGCAGCCCTCTTGCTCAATACTCGACCAATTTCATACCTTTTGTCCCAGTTAGACTCAAAAACATGGGAAAATACAGTCCAGGTTAAAACAGGATCTCAAAGTTGGTCAAACTATAAAATATGTGGGAGGCGTGTGGTGCAGTGGGTTGTGCGTTGGTGTTGGGATCTGGGGGTCACAGGTTCAAACCCCACTGCAGTCAGCATGTCGTTGTGTCCCTGGGCAAGACACTTCACCCCAAATTGCTCCTGTGGGGATTGTCCACAGTATTGAGTATGTAAGTCGCTTTGGATAAAAGAATCTAACAGGTGACATGTAATGTAATGTAATATGTAAGACCGAATTGCAGGTAGATATATTTGAAACAATGGCATAAAAAACCTAGATTGTATTTGTAATTCGATATAAAGGTGCAGCATTTTGGGTTTGATATCTCTGTCGGTGTGTGGAAAAGTTTTTTTGAAATTGCTTAAGGGGTCGGTTAAGAGAGAGTTGAAGTCTGCACACGCGGGTGCAGGTGCTGTGGGTGTGAGAGCGAGAGGGGTGAACCTGTCCCAGTCAATCAAAACAATAATTATAGTATTCAATATTATTCACACAAGAATAACTGTGCTTTTGATCTGTTTGCAGTTTAAACCTGATTTATGATTCCTTGAGGAGGTAAATAATTGCCTTTTCGTACTTGGTGATAGAAGATCATTATGGGAAGATTTGGACAGGAAACGACTTCCATCGCTCAAGACATGTTTAAAGAGACAGTCCACCAATTTCACACATAAGATAGTGTTACCTCGTAGTTAAGAGTACTTTTCAGCCTTTGTAAACTGTTGTGAAATGACCTCTGTGGCTCTGGAGGAGCAAATAACCCCTCTGATGTCATAGGGATGTCATCAGGGTGCTCTCTGCTTGGGCTTGGAGATAACTGGTTAATAACGTAAAGCCTGCGTTACAGAGTAGGAACATGGAGTTGGACAGATGGCGGTGAGGAGGGTCGGACAAAAGCCTCGGTTGCATTATGGGAAATGTAGGATCTAGTGCAGTGGTTTTCAACTGGTGGGTCACGGACCCGTTTCGAGTGGGTCGCGGATGTGTGAGTGAAGAAAAAAAAAAATTGGAAAAAAAAAAATTGCAATTCTTTTTTTTTTTTTGGGGGAAAAGTCAAACTTTTATTTTGAAGGTCCGATTTTCTAACATGCATGCAGTCGGCGTTGGACTGGAAGTACAGGAGACCATAAACGGTTTTGAAAACTTCTGTCACGTAGTGATCATCTTCTCAATAAAATATCATTGCTGATGTTTTTTCGAGTCTTCTAGTCAATCAGAATCAAGATTGTTGCCGGAAGTCCCCACGGAGAATAACTTTGCGGTAGAACTCTTCTTTATACATCCATGGGTACAACTTCAGATCAAAATGAACACGTAATGAAATATGACCCCCGGTTTGATGATTGACAGGTCACAGAACAATGGGAGCTATCTACCCTTACCCACAATTTAAAGTAAGTCACACAGACTATCTCCTCTTTACTCTTCTCGCAGCAAGATGTCAGAACAAAGTGAAAAACAAACAACGGAATAAAATATTATTAATATGTCGGGTAGTAATACATTTATTTATTTTATTCTCAGAGTGTACCGGAATGCATAGTTTATGTTAGTATTTCTAAAAATCTCCTGGGGGAGAATCCCCCCAGTCCCCCCTGCTGGGGTTGGGTTTTCAGCACGTGTGCCTTTTTATACAGTTCAGCATTGATTCCATCATCTCATTAAACCTTTTTTAAAAGCATACTTTAGTTCTGTGAAGGGATATAAGGGATATATGCACTGTACTTCACTTTTATTAATATTGTATGCTGAAAAGCGTATATATTACAGCACGTTTTTTTGTTGAATAGATTTGAGTGCTTCAAAATGTTGGGTCGCGATCTATTGACCAAGTGAAAAGTGGGTCCCGAGGTCTGAGCAGTTGAGAACCACTGATCTAGTGTCTCTCGAGCTTGAAGTACCTAAGTACCTAAAGACAGGAATATGTTTGGCCTGTGCTGCTTTGATGTGTTTGTATTGCTTTGTTTGCAGGTCTCACCATTTTGTGAAAGTGAAATAATAAATAAGTTTAGTGTTGCTTAAATTTCACTTTGTATTAAAGAGAAAAGACTTCAGCAAGGAGATCTGCACACACATTTTTTCCGAACAAAGGACACAGTTGCTGAGCAATTCCTCAATTTGTTTTATAGCAGAATCAGTAATCTGTGTGAGAAAACACAAGCAGCTCAAGCTCAGTAATCACAGTTGTTTCAGTCTCTCGATGATGGGCAGTTCACAATGTGTCTTCTATTTAAAGATCTCATCTGAGGAATTGCATCTTTATATGGTTATGTTGTTGTGGGAAAACATTCAGAATCAAAATGACTTCTTCTGGGAATTTCAGGAAAATTCCTGCGAGCAAACGTGTTGTGATGGAGCGCTGTTGAACTCTTAGATTTCAGTCTAATCCTCTAATATGTGAGGAATAAGCACTACCTGATGGATTCTAAAGCGAGACCGCTTTAAGCACTTTGAGTCGACACTTTATCTCCCCGCGCAGCTTAGGTTGCGAAAGCTGCCAAAAAGGGGTCCATATTGGAAAAACACATCTGCAGCTTCTGATGTGGCTGCCAGATAGACACCTGAAATAGACATTACCAAAATCAAACAGGAACGTGCTGACTGCTATATTAAGGCATTTTCATCTCTTAACATGTCCCACCTCAAAAACCTCCAGACTCAGCAGTAACGACACATTGTGCAACAGTGAAAAACGCAGTCTGGCTCGCTATCAAACCTGTCTGTGTTTGCTTCTCCGTGTTTATTTTTTTCCCTTCATTGTGGCTCTGATTAGTTATTGTGTAGAAAAAGAAAGAATTTGTTCTGTCTTGTCCAACTCTCCTCTCCTCGCCTGCTGTGTGTCAAAGGAAGCCTGTGAATTTATTTCCTCGTAATGAGTTTGGTAACGGCATATGCTCGCCAGACGCACTGCATGTGTGTTCGTGTTCTGAGATGTTTAGATTGCGGCGATGTGGCAAAGATAACTGGTAAAACCCGATATTCCCCAATAGCTTTGCCCTAAAGAAACCACAACACCCAGCGCTCTCTGCCTCTCACTCAGAGGAATCTTGATTTACGTAATTGTAGACCAAGACATCTGTCAAAGGCATTGCATTTTAGAGAGCCAGGGCCTATCTCTGAAAATGTCATTATGCTCTGTGTCTGGCCATGCCAAGAAAACATTTCGGACTTTGTACCGAGGTATTTTGAGAGGGACAGAAACCGCAGAAGGCATTTGGTTGTGTAAACGTCGTGTTGTGACTCGTGGAGCGGCGGGAGGGCTGGGCCCCGGCGCTGGATGTTCAGAAATAGTCCGGCGCAAGAGTTTGGCTTTGTGGGGGCCTCGCAGTGCAGTTTGAACACCCTGAACTCTGGCAGGGCACAAGCACGCACATGAGGCCACATGTATGGTTCTGATTGGGGTCGCGCTGGTTCCTGACCTCAGCTGGGGAGGGAAAGAAAGTGAGCCAGAGAGTTAAAACAACACAATTCTCTGATTCTGCGACCTCCAAGCTTCCCTCCGTTAATAGCCGTCTCCTGAGAGAAGCTCCCTCGCTTGAGTACACAAAACATATCCAGAAATATGCATGTCTGCCATGGCACGACTTTAGCTGCACTCTGTGAACTACACAAAATGTAATGATACACCAAATGCTCCATGTGCTTTCTCACACGATATATCTTGAACTGCATTGTTTGGAACACTTGTTTCAGGAGGAAGCTTCTCATCAAAGGAGTCCCACATACTAGGCATCTTTTTTTAGGGGGCGTAGAAATTAGGGCCCTTCAAGTGGAGCACCCGCCCTGCTGAAGTGTCCCTGAGCAGGACAGTGAAACCCCCCGCCAGACTAAAAGAGAATTCCCTACGGGGACGAGTAAAGTGTGACATTTTCCTGCTCCCCCCCCTCTCCGAGTCTCCACTACAGTCTGCCGCTTGTCTGCCCCCACAGAAGCCGCTGCTGGGGCCGCCGGGGGAGCTGCGTGGGGAGCCGCCGGGGGGCCGAACGCTGCGTGCCAGAAGACCAAGGAGCACGACGTGGGGCAGCGGCAGCGCGTGGTGGACCTCTGGAAGGACGGCAAGTCGGAGGGGGCCATCGGGCAGGAGCTGAGGATGCCCAAGTCCACCGTGCACAGCATCATCGTCAAATACCGCCTCAGCAACACGGTGGAGAACCTGCCGCGCAACGGGCGGCCAAAGAAACCCTGATTGGGGGAGGGGATAGTTGGACATTTGGATGGAAAATCCAGGAATGTAACAAAAAGGGTGGAATAAAATGGCTGAATGCATGAAGAGGAAGTCCAATGAGGACCCAAGGACAGAGCACTTTGACACTGCTGGAATGTGAGGAATAAAAAGGGGAGAGGTAAAGCTCACTGGATAAAAAAGAAAAAAGACATGGCGGCGCTTGAAAGAAAACAAGCAATCAAGTGCAGAGAGAGACGGCCAGAATAAGGAGGGAGAGGTGAGGAGCTGGCGCTGAGATCAAGCTCTAATGATGCTTGGGGGGGGGGGGAGGAGGCAGAGACAGAAAAAAGAGAGATGACCTGTCTGGAACAAACAAATCTTGGAGACAAGGCGCTACTGAAAAAACCTCTGAAGGGAGAGACTGAAAAACAGACGGTATGTTAATGCAATCACAGGTTTTCAGGAAAATGCAGCAAAATGAGGATTTTTTTTTTTTTCTACAGCCGCTCAGACAGATTTCTTTTTCTGTTTCCCCCTCTGTGCCGAAAAAAGATTTCCCCCCGGATCAATTCTTCATCCGCCGGCTGACTGAACAAGCCCGTCCCCTCGCTCTGACCCTGTACTCCCTCATTCCTCCGCAGCCCTCCACTTCCCCGCCTCGCTTTCTCAGTCTCACACATACAGTATATATAGCTATACACCGTGGACCTCACACACAACCTACAAAACCTGCAGAACAAACTGAATTTCTCTGCTTAGCACGGGCAGATGATCAAAACTCAAAGTAGAAAGGGATGATCTTTAAAGGAAAGATGGAAAAAGGAGATTCTTTGAAGTATAAAAGACTTATTTCCTTGGACTCTTTGCCCCAGCATTCCTGAGTCCAACCGTAGATATAAAAAGCATTGCCTTTGTCCAACAGTTAGTAGCAGCTGACAAAATGTACTGTATTACAAAGCATATTTACTATTGCACCTTTTTTTGTGGGGGAATGGGGGGGGGGGGTCACTTAAAGGGGAATATCACTCCACTAAGCTCACATTTCCTATTTTTAAGCCGAGCAGATATCAGTATTTACGAGCCGCTCTTCCTCAAAGTTAAAGAGTGTAATCTGTCATCGCAAAGGAAAAGGGAGACTCACTTTGAAACCTCGGGGAGTTTTTTTGTTTTGTTCCTCAAGCTTCTTTATTGTGACATCGTGATGGATTCCACGCTGGAAAATGTCCCCCGATCCCGAGAAAATAAAACACTCTGGACTGTATCATCGTTTTTCCACCTCGGAGTGTGTGCAGCAGAGCTTTACGTCCCAGACTCCTCAGCCTCTTGTCTGCAAGGCGGAGATGTGAAAAATCTGTTTCACAGTCCACACTTTTCTACGACCTATGAGTATTTTTAAGCTAAGATTGAGTGGTATTTCCCTTTTTAATCTGGAAGGGCATAAAGACCAGAGACGTGTGGCAGTAGTGCGGCCTGCAATGAAGACTTGACTGTGTGTGTGAAGGTTGCTGAGTGTGCGAATGTGTTTTTTTTTATACATGCGAGTATGTGCATGGTAGCACTGGCATTTAAAATCTAAAATAGGTATTATTTAAAATGTTCTATATTGGTGCTAATAAACCTATAAGAGTATAAGCTATTAAAACTGTTATGTCTTTGTTACAAAATAAGCTAAACTTCACACACTTTATTTTGTTTACACAACCGCTCAATACTTTCTTAAGTACTGTATAATGATACCGTCTAAAATGTGCAAATTAAAGCTTATAATAAACGTACAATAAATCAAATGAGCATGTGTAAAGGGAATAGACTCACTCATAATGATATAGCCAATGAGAAATATCGCTCCGAAGTTTCTCACGGCTTTTCAGGACACTTTAGCATTTTTCAGCTCCGTGTTTTGGTTTTACCGCACTTTAAACTTTTTGTTTCAGTATCAAGGCTCTCATCTACATTGTTAACTAGCTGAAGGAAGCTATTTTATAAACCTATTGTGCGCTACTTGCCCAAACCATGTTAGCGACCCGCTTGTGAGCAAAGTTTAGCATTTAGCAGCTAAAGAGCAACATAATTCCTTCAGGAGTTGGTGGAGACCAAAACGGAGCTACAAGGAGAGATTAATGCACTTAAAGGTCCCCTAGTATACTCTTTTTCAACTATATATTATAGGTCTCAGATATATACAAAACATGTCTCTTGGTTGAACTACCAAACAGATAATTGTAGCTTGCCATAAACCCCTCTGTTTCAGCCCTGTTTCACAAGTGCTGATTCTGTGTCTGTAGCTTTAAATGCTAATGAGCTGCTGCTGGCCACGCCCCTCTGCGAGATGATTGGTTTAAAAAAAGAAAATGGTGCTCTAGGAGGAGATTCAGGTGATAAGGTGGGCGGGTGTTACCTTGGTTCGTGATTGGCTAATGGTTACACAACTCTAAAAAACATTGTGAAATCACGAAGTGGCCAAAATCTGATTTGCTCATTTCCATTTTTATACAAATGGATCAGGATAAAAAGAGAGAGAATCTTTTATCCGGAAACTTTCCCAATCTCTTTACACAAAGGAGACACATAATTATGTTTAAAAGACGGGAAAAAGTGAATTTTGCATAACAGGTGACCTTTGAACTCAGTTTGTTGAGAGAAACAAAACTCCAAATGAAACCTTATATACCTATAGCCCTTTTTAAACAGGGGAATATACCAATGTGTTGCTGCTCTCAACTGCTCAAAAATCTCAATTAAGACACATTTTCTGGAAATATCTGATCAAAGATTAGTAGCCAAGACTAAAAATCTGACCCACTTTGATTTCTTACCACTTTTTGATACTTCCAGGTCCTGAGCCCAGCCTTGAAAGAAAACAGAGAAATAGATGCAAATTCGTTTTTACAGTTATAGCCTTGATTTACCTTCAAACTCTTGCAACACATGAATTTACGTAACTCTTTCAAAGTCTCTCTGTTGGACCGACTCTCAAATCAAACAGTTGCTCTTTAGTTCCCAAACAATTGACGGTTCAGATGCAGACGGTTGTTCCTGATGGAAGCTTTTGGCACAGACACGCTCACGCAAATGCTTTTCGGTAAGCATTTCCTGCCAAGATGGCAGCGTTCACGTCTATCAGATAGTAGACGGGACCTGCAGGGAGAGACATTACGGCCAGGAATGTTTTTTATTGCCTTTCTGGACTTGAGATGCTCCATCCAGTCAAGAGCCAGAGCTTTAGCAGAATAATGGTTTTAGGAATTCTTAGAGTCCAGATGTGGTCTGTTTAATTTATCATATTTGTCTTTACTGTAACTACAAATATGACTGCCAACATAACTTCGAAAGTGTTTCTCGGTCTAACACTGACTTGTTAATGTCTCTGCGTTTGGATGGACAGAGGTGAAGTCTTGCTTAGTGAGTTCAGAGGGAATCTGATATCTGTTGGAAAACAAGTGTCTCATTTAAATACAATTCCTGTTTTATCTTAACGTTCTCTTTTACCTTATGTGCCTTTTTTCCGTAGAGCCAAGTCCTACTGGATTATTTTGTCAAGCCAATGAGCATTCTTTGAGCTACTCGGTGAGAAATGCCTTCAGAACAGAAACGGGTTTATTTGTTTTCAGTGCAGTCAAACAAACTCATGTCTCACTAAAGAATCTGTCCATTTTAAAAACTGATTCTCTTTCCAAAACACGCAAAAGATTTGAATCAAGGACGGACTACGTAACTAACAGTGACAACCGGAGAGGAACTAATTACGACGTCGATGAAGGACTTGAAAAATATATCCGCCTATTACGTTTTTTTTGATGAATGTATGACGAAAACATTTCCGATTAGGATCGATTTTTCCTCTTTTTGGAAAAACGACGACCTCAACATTTACAAACCGGAAAAACATACAGTTCAGCGCTCTCTGGTGGACAACGTATGTAATCGCATCTTTGGCCTTTCTCCACTGTCCTTTCTTTTTGTATATTGGCCACGGCGACATATCGGGCAGGCTCGTTATTTTGTCTTCTCCCCATCCTGAGCAGATTTTTTTCCCCATGTAATCAACTCCGTCTTCTGTTTTTGGATATTTGTTTTCGCCCTGCACCCGTAATTCCTCTTGCTCTTTCACCCGGTCTTTACCTCCATTTGTTTTGCTTCTCATCAGATTTAATCTCCTCTCACACACACACACACACACTTTCTCTCTATCCCTTCCGTTGGCCTCCACTGGCAAAATGCCACAACTTTTCCCATGAGTTCCCCCCCCCTCTTGTTGAAGAGACACACACAGTCACAGCCTTCAGCTCAATACGCTCTTTATCGCATCTTTGATCAGCACGGGGGTATTATGACAGTTTATCTTCCCCGTGGCGCGATTGAGAGAAGTGCGCTGTTGGTCTATTCCTGGCTCTGTTTTGAAAGGAGCGCTAAACTTGCCGTTCCACTCCCCGAGCAAATTCATGATACACACACACATCCCTCAGCCAGCCTGCTGTGCAGACGTGTAGAAAGAAGATATCTGTCATGCATGTGTTTGTTTGTGTGTCCGTGACCTCGTGTGTGTGTGTGTGTGTGTGTGTGTGTGTGTGTGTGTGTGTGTGTGTGTGTGTGTGTGTGTGTGTGTGTGTGTGTGTGTGTGTGTGTGTGTGTGTGTGTGTGTGTGTGTGTGTGTGTGTGTGAACTCATTGCCGGCCTCACTTTCTCCAGGTTATGCACTTCTGGGGTTTTATCATTATTGTTATATGATATATTGATGTACTGTATTATGCAAGTTTGCTCATTAAAAAGGTTATCAGAGTATTGTCAAGCAAGCCTAAATACAGTTTCTATTTCAGTAATTCAGTGTGATACCTTGGTTGCATTATCATAAATAAACAAGATGATTGACAGTTCACGCCCTCAGATATTTATAGAAACTATAACCTAAACGTACCGGAGCACCTTCAAAGGGGCCCTATGCTCATTTTCAGGTTCTTAAAGGTGGGGTAGGTAATTTTGGAGAAACCAGCTCGAGATCGCTAGAATTAGAAAATACACAACTGCCACTTCCTCACAGAGCCCCTCCTCCAACACACACGAAAGTGCACATGACCAATGAGGGCACGAGATAGGTTCGTCCACAGATGGAAGGCTGACAGGCAGGTAGGCCATCCAGTTATTTTAGCCGGGCCGGCTCAGATGATTGGTCGTGCTTTTTACAGTACTACGGCTTCCACAGATGACATTTTCTTTATGGATTTTTTGTCAAAGCACTTCAGATATTCATTGCTATCAGCATTCCATAGAATATAATAAAAAGTGTATCTCGAGCCGGTTTCTCAAACTTACCTACCCTACCTTTAATTGTATTTTGTGTCTCTACTCTGACATGTCTCCATGCTTTAATGTTCAAAAAGCTCTTTATTTTTCTCATACTGCCTGTGCTGCAGCACCTCTTTTCACCCTCTGTCTGAAACCAGAACCCAGTCTGCTCTGATTGGTTAGCAGGTTGTCTCTTTTGATTGGTCAAGTGCTTAGATATGTCCCGTCCCTTAGCCCGTCACTTACAATGTGTTGTAGCGCTAGCACAAGTGAGAAACTCTCTCTGTGAGGGACTTTAGCTTGTGCAGACCATTTACATGCAGCAAAACCTATCTAACAAACTAAAGGAAATAAAGCACAATTGGGCTTTTTTAAACCTTGACACGCCATTGGAAACAATCCTGCTATCTGCTTGGATTACTTGGTATAATTAAGATCATCCCATAGTAGTAGTTAAGTGTTAATAGTATATACCCAAATGTCCAGACGTGAAACCATACTGGACATTCATCTTTCTCAAAAGAGATTTTCGGCCTTTGGTTCGTGAATTCCCAAAAGATGTTCAATAGCCGTTCTGAAACGCTTTCTAAATGTATGTATAACTTGCAAATGCGTGATCCTGTGTGAGTACGAACAATGATTCATAGAGAATTTGCCAGATAAGAACGGAGGACAAAGACCAATTCATGTTGAACTGACTCAGATGATCTCTCTCTCCCTGCAGTGTTGAACGGGCCCCCCATGTCTGTAAAGAAGGAGCGCGAAGCGGAGCTGCTAGTAAACCGCCGGGAGCAACGCAGCGGAGAGGTCATCTGTATCGACGACTAGACTACACACACACACACACATACACACACACACACACACACACATACACACACACACACACACACACACACACACACATACACACACGGAAACCCATCTGATGCAAACATATCTTCAAGGAAGTTTTTGCGCTAACACATCCAGTATTAAAACGTATTGACACATCTTCTAAAACTTTCCCTGACAAGCTACACTACACACACTCATGCACATGTGCACTTAATGTCCACACACACACACACACACACACACACACACACACACACACACACTCCAATATCGTCTCTTAACTTCTTGTGACCTTTTCTCGTCTGCCTCAAACCATTATACTCCTCATAAGCGGGGCCTCTTCACACAGGCTTCCTCCTCCTCCTCTTGGGATGCTTCTAACCTCATCCACACACACACACACACACACACACACACACCCACACACACACACACACACACACACACACACACACACACACACACACACACACACACACACACACACACAAACACAACGCTCAACCCACCTCAACCCTAGAAACCTTTTAGATCTCTCAATAGACCATGTAACCTTCCTCCTCCTCCTCCCCTCGACAGGAAGCTGCATGTGAAACTAAGATCATTTCAAACTCCATCCCCTGAAGCATGTTTTAATCACAATAAAGCTGTCTTTTTGAAAGGGAAAAAAAATGGTGTCAAGCTGTGCCTACAGTTGTTTTAATACTGTTTCTAATCCTCCCAGTTTCTCAGTCTGAGCAGCTCCAAGCACAGCTTTTTTATTTCTTTTAGTGATAAATACATGTTCAGATACAAACCCACGCAGCAAGGTATGATATGATAATTATATTCAGGACTCGTTTGACCACGTTAGGTATTTGCCGCCGCTTCCCTGGTTCTAGTTATGTAAGAAGCTTTGAGGTATTTTGGGGGTTCGCTACAATGCTATTTCTTTTGGGGAAACCTCCAATGAATGTTTATAACCTTTTCATAAAGCAAGTCAGTGTTATTAAACCTGTTGATCACCCTGAACACTCCTCTTTAACTCCCCCAGGTTTCTATTTCTTTCTACAAAATCCTGTGATATACTTTGCATATTTAAGCAGCTCATTCGTTTTCTCTTGTGTTTTTACTCTCATGATTATGACTCTTGTCGTTTTGTGTTCTCGTCGTTGCTTTTCGAGAAAGAGCTTCTACCAAAAGATGCATTTTTTTGTAACGGGAAAAAAACGATTCAGTATGCGCAACACACAAACGCACCTTTTTTGCAATGTTTTGTCCTTTAATTACTAGAGAACGCAAACGAAGAAGTTGAGCTAACTTCAGAGGTAGATATATTGCAAGAAAACTTTAATTGTTTTTTAGATTTGGGGCTTGCAAATGACATATACATAAATAGAAAATAGGCCATATGTTACCCTTAATGCCTCTTTGAGCAGAAAGATAATGTATACTATGTAACCCAAGTAAAAATACACGGTTATTATCTGGAAAATCAAAGGCTTGAAACTCATTTTATATAAAGCATCATTAAAAATCGCCTTAATAAACATAGCTGAACAAATGTAAAATCATTCAACTGAATTTAGAACCTGATGTCAACCTGTAAATCCAAGTCTGCTTTAAGTTAAAAACAAACGATAGCTACTGTAGGGGTTAATTTATCTCATAAATCCCAGACATTTTACACTTATCGTCCCGGGAAGTAGTCTCAGACCATTTTATGAGTTATGTTACATTTACAAATGTTTTTGCAACCCCTGAACTCAAATGTTTAAAGCACTTACATTTTTTTTTTCACTTTTACTTTGTCCTCTCTCCAGATTTTGTGTTCATTTCTGGGTATCTTGTGTTACTGTGTATGTAGTGGTGCCGCTCAAATGGCAGTGAAACCTGTCAGTGATGACGCACCACCTTTTTTTTCTTTCTTTTATTTTCTGTTTGTAATAAAACTGAATGAAACGATAAAAAGCACTATGTGGTTTTTTCTTTTAAATGGTGAATAAATACTGACTGAATTGACTACAGAGTATAGGCTATCTTTTCCATTAGATACTTGAAGCGCATTTTGCAGATAATACTCACATACTTTTATATGTGTTGAATACTCTTTTAATGTAGTGGAGTACTACACTGCTTTCTGTATTTTAAATGTTAAATAAAATCCAGTAGGCTACCCCCTCTAGCCTCAGCTGTGTTTTGTGCTAATGAGCCAATGTAGCTCAAAGCTAAGTGTGAAAATTGTAAAAATTACACCTGCTAAACTTTAGCAAGTTAGCAGAAGTGGAAAGTAATTACGTACATTTACTCTAACTACTGTACTTAACTACAGTGAGATTTTAAATGCAGGATTTTTACTTGTAATTGAGTATTTTGACATAAATGTATTGGTACTCTGAATAATACTTCTTCCACTACTGCATGTTAGCAGTATCATAGACAGAAAGGTAGCATGCTGAGCTATTGCTAATGAGCATTTAGCTGAATCCCTCACTTGCATAAATCCACAAGAAGAATGTTAGCATTTAGCTAGTGTCTTAGCTACACCCATAATGCACCTGCAGGCATCCATGTGGGTTTGTTTGATTTGGGTACCTTGCTGTCCTGGCCGGGTGGCGGATACTGCAGGGTTTACTCTTTTTATTTTATTCTATTTTACATTCAGTGATGTATTATTGGCGAGGACTTTTGTGCAGTTTGAGTCTGAGAACCTGGGAAGAAAGAGGCTGGGTTGACGGATTATATTTCCTGTTGGACTTCGCGGTGAGTACAACAACAAACCATTGTACAAACATGGCGCTGTCAACAACCACCCTATACACAAGTTATTGAGCCGTTTCCGCTCTACATCCTGAACTCCTCCCTTCGATGCAATGCACATCCGTTTTGGCGGACTGGGTTTGTTTTGCTAGCTAGCTCCGTTGTGCCGACAAAGCACTGATATCGCAGAGACAAAGAGGATATAACAATTACAACATGAAGAAAAGTGGTTCGGGAACTACGTGTGCGGTAGTTGGTTGCAATCACTCGAGAAAGCACCTGAACGAGTGGTTAGATAGAGAGTGCTACGACCACAAACCAGCACCCAGCACCCAGCCATGTTGTTCATTAAATACAGATAAACACAACAAATACTGCATGCATTGTATTTTTTAATATTATATATGAATATTTTCATAGTGATGTAATTGTGTGGGCTGCTTTTATATTTTAATTTGTAATACCTGTTAGGATTAAACATGTGATCTTTCTTGTTGAAGCCATTTCTTTAGTTTCCTCTCAACAATTAATTCATTCAGTGTTATTTATGTACAGTATGAGCTTAATATGAATGATGAACTGTGTTAAAAGAAATTGTAGCACTCTAAGGAACATATGAAATGCAATAATGCAATAACAGTGCAATAATGAAATTAAATTACATCAAACTTTATTTTCACTCAAACAGTACAGGCACATATGATATATTGCACAGCATAAAGAGATCATGTAAATTGTGCATTATGTAAACAACAGACAACTGTTGGCTCCTGTGGGCATGACCTAAATAAGGCAGTTTATTTTGGTTTTAAAATGCTGAGATATTTACTGCAGAACTGTAACCTTCCCTCAACAAAATCGTCAACAATTTTCGGGAGCATGTGGGCAAAGTAGAATGTGCGCAGCCTTATGATATGCCTTCAGACTGTCCATTGCTTTTCCATCTATTGCCATGGATTGAACGAAGTAGGAGCAAATTTTGCTGTACGTTATGCTGGGCCACGTCGTCATGTTATCCTCCCAGTTTTGCACTGAATTCGGGTGGGGGAGAGTAACGCCATCTCCAGTCAAAGAAGTAGAATCGTGTTCCCAAGCTAGCATCACTGTTAGCATCGAAATCGCTGTGTTTACACCAGTGCCCGTCTGACTGTTTACACCGGTTTACACCGACAGACGCTGTGCAAAAGACTTCCGGCGGAAATGAAGTGCATTTGTGTAGGGTTATGGCGCTACCCGTGGTTTGGCGCGTAAACTTGTCTATTGCAAAGTGATTATTGCTGTGTGATGCCCATAAATGCCATGTTATGGGTCTATTTTCTGCTTTAATGCGTGTGTTTATGGGCTCTAAGTAGCTGCTGTTGTGTTAATATTGTTTATACATCTCTGTTTTCTGCCCTGTTGATGTTTTGGCAATGGTACTGTAATAGCTTAAGTGCATTTACTCAAGTACAACATTGAGGTAGGCTACTTTTAATTTTCTTCTTGAGTATTGAGTATATTTTCATGTTATCCTACTTTATACTTTTACTCTGAGACATTTTCCAGAAACATTTTGTTTTTACTGCACTACCTTTTTATTTTACAGATTTAGTTACTTGCTACTTTGCACATTTAGATTACAAATATATATTTTTAATCAACTAATTAATTATTATATATTATTATAGGTTAAGCTAACCAGTATTATATAAAGTCATTCAAATAAACCCTACTTTTACGAAGTGATGAAGAGATTATTGCATCAATAATTATAATACAATAATGTACACATGGTCCTTAAATGTGCCATACTGAGTACTTTTACTTTTGGTCCTTTAAGTATATTTTAATGCTAACACTTTTTTACTTCTACTTTAGGACAATTTTGAATGCAGTACTTCAACTTGTAACAGAGTACTTTTAGTTTTGCTACTTTTATTTAAGTGAATCAGCTGAGTACTTCTTCCACCTCTGTGTTTTGGTCTTGTGTTAAAGTGGCAGGTTAGTTCTTGGTTTACAGTTTCAATACTTGATCCACCCGCCGTGGTGTCCATGGCACTTTTGGTGTATTGTTGGTTCATTTGTGTGAGTTTTGTCCTCTTAACTGGTAAGACTTTCCTGAAAAAGATGGTTGTTTATTGATCAATATCCAGGCACAGGCTTCCAAGCAGTAAATGTTTGTTTTTTCTACTCAGTTGCATGTTTACCATTCAGTCTAACATTGGCTTACATAGGCAACCATTTCAGACCATGTAGACTGACTACTTGTGCAGCAAAACCCTAAAGTGTATTGAATTGAACAAGCTTGCATTAATGGTTGTGTTTTTAGTTTTTCTTTCAATGTGAATTTTAAATCTTCCAGTGTGTGCAAATGCAACTTGATATAAATCGAAAGTCTCTTTATTAATTGTTCTGTCTTAATTGACACTCATCTAATGTAAAGGCAGATTGAGAGGAAAACAACATTTAAGGCTCCACTTTTTCTCCAAATTGTCCCATTTCCTGCATATATTTCAACTGAAATGTAACACCTATTTCCTTCAGATACTAGAGAAAAAAGGAACCAATAGACCAATTCAGAGACTAATAACTCTGTTAATCTGCACAGAAGGTGTGAAAGCAGAACAATCTTGATGTGGGTGACTGTGAAGACAATGCAGTGACACATGCATGGTAACAAACTCCAGGATCAGATGGTCAGTGATTCATGATGACAGCAGATGAGAAGCCAGCCTGCTCCGTTATTTAGAGCAGATTGATGCCACACAGTTCACTATTCACTGTTATCTCAGCTCCATTGTTCCTTCAAGTCAACTCCCATTAAGTGCACACTGATGGCCTCATTAAAGGGGCCCTATTATAGTTGTGGGGGTTTTCCCTTTCCTGTAGTGTGTCATATAGGTTTTTTGTGCATGTAAGTGGTCCCAAATCCCAAAGTTCCCTCCAAAGGGAGTTTCTCTCCCACACAACTGTGGCTGCGAGGGAGTGCGTTTGTCTTTGGGTTCGATCCCAGCCCGTTCGGTCAACATGTCGATGTATCCTTGGGCAAGATATTTAACTCTGCTGCTCAATTAATCGTATTTTAAACGCAATTACGATTATGGCTTGCAACGATTACGAAAAAAACGTAATCGAAATATAACGATTATTTTTCTTGGTTTTTCAGTTGAGTTATACTTAAAGTTCAGGGTAATCAACTGTTCAAAACATACTGTTCAAACGTTTTTTCTCCAATAAATTGATGTTTTCAAAGTAAATGGATAATCGTTTTTAATAATCGTCATATGAATTATTGACCCAAATAAAGGAGATTATGATTTTTGCCATAATCGAGCAGCCCTACCCTGAGATGCTCCCGATGGCTAACAGTGTGTGAACGTGTATCAAATGTAGCTTCCCTAGATCAAGTGCTACTGCTCTGCATGAATGAGGTGTGAATGGGTGAATGACTCAGAGTATATAAAGGGATTTTTTAGGGGTCGAAAAGACCTGATGAATCGCTTTATAAGTACAGTCCATTTATCATTTACACCCCATCAATCTGAAAATGAGCATAATAGGGCCCCTTTAACAATATTGATATATTATTGCAATGAATGAGTATCAAACTTGCAGACATAACACATTCTGGAAAAGACAACTTTTTTCGACATATTTAAAGGAACTTCTCCAAAATAAACAAAAAAGTTTATTCAACTTTTATGACAAGTGAGTTAAGAAGAAAAGAACGCCCACACATTGCATATATCATCATTTCAGAAAGAACTTCTTCACAAGACTTCACAACAACGCGATAATAAACTTTGACATTTAAAAAATAGGAATCGGGTCAGGGAAGTGTGTAATACTGTGCGTGTGTGTGTGTGTGTGTGTGTGTGTGTGTGTGTGCGTGTGTGTGTGTGCGTGTGTGTGTGTGTGTGTGTGTGTGTGGGGACGAGGCATGTTTTTCCTGAAAGACCTTCAGCTATGTGGTCAGGTTCAGATTCAGGAAGTGAAAATTTAGATGGCTGCTGTTTGCAGAGGACACTCAGGGGATTCTCTGTGTGTGTGTGTGTGTGTGTGTGTGTGTGTGTGTGTGTGTGTGTGTGTGTGTGTGTGTGTGTGTGTGTGTGTGTGTGTGTGTGTGTGTGTGTGTGTGTGTGTGTGTGTGTGTGTGTGTGTGTGTGTGTGTGTGTGTGTGTGTGTGTGTGTGTGTGTGTGTGTGTGTGTGTGTGTGTGTGTGTGTCTGTGTGCGGTCTTATCGTGCTGTCAGGGAAATATGAGGTGTAGGGAGGACGAGTGAGACTAAAAAGGGAAGAGGAAAACGATGAGGAAAAGAAACAGGATATAACGTCTACATTTCAAAATCTGACATTTTTCCATCTGAAAACACACATTTTTGGCTCCATTAAAAACACTACGTTCGCTGCAGTAAAGTGCTGAGGAGAAACCAATGCGGTCCGTCCACAAAAACTACTTATAAACAAGAGTGGGAGTGCTGAACCCACTTCTAGAAATACACACTGTTTGTATAAAAGCAGGGAATATTACAGAAAGCAGCAGCATATGATAAATGGAATGAGTTTCAATCTAAAAAAGAGGTACAAAATAAAGAAGTTACAATCTGACTGAGAACCAAAATTAGACGCTTAATGTAAATAAATATTGGATTTCATTTCCCATTTGACCGTCAATCGAAAATCAGAATGTTTTCAATATGTAAACCGGATAAAAAGTAATTTCCCAAATCTAAAAGTTTCCTTTCTGACTTTTTTATTTGAGTCATTGAAGGTCAAAAACAGTCCTTTTTAAAAGAAACGTTTTATATTTCTTATTTACTTTTACCATATGAGGGCCTTTCCAATACTTTTGAATCACTGACTTTTAAGGGTAAATTAACAATTATCTGATGATTTGCAAGAAAGTTTGGAAGTGATGGCAATTGCACCATCAAACAGAGAACAAAGGCAGTTGAATGTCATTTAAACCTGTATGCTTTGCTTACTAAAAGTACTTTCAAAAAGTCAAGCCAACGCTATACACACAAATACCTTACAATCAGATTTGACCTTAGGAAAGAGCACAAATTCACATCCACGTTATTAAAAACAAGTAAAATATGAGTGAAGTATATACAAAGTATTTCAAGAACACACATTGCATTGTTAAAGTCATAAAATCAGTATACTTGTTTGATTAATTAGATTTCATACACAGACGCTGCTTTGTATAAAATACCGTTGACGAGTTATAGTGTCGAGATCCGACTCGTGCGCTCAGCTTCCCGAGGCACCGGTGATATAAAAGTGGAAGGTGCATGCACAGCTTTACTGTCAGTCTTATAAAAAAAAGAAGCACAATTAATTAATTGATACAAAGACTACGAAGAACATCTTGTTTTTTCTGTTTATATAAAGCGCTCAATCTACAGATCGGCTTCCATCACATCTGTTCTCTCGGCAGACTTGCATTGAGGAATTTCAACCTTCTTCTGGTTTTAATCCAAAAGTCTGCGTTTTGCATTCGAAAAACAGCACAGCTGTCAAGAGAAAAAATGTCCAGAACAACTTCCACAAATGTTTGTCTTTCAAATGACGGTCTTTGGAAAGAGGCAGCGGCGTGATGGGATGCCCCGGACCAAATGTCATCCGTACAAAAACTTCTGAGTTAGTGTGAACAAGATCCTAAGTTCAGTTGACTTTGAAGATGCTGAAGATGTGAGGCGAGGCGGAGGGATTGCCCAGAGAGTGGAGTCTGAATGCAGAGCCTGTGATAGCCTGCAGCTCCGTGCCCTTGTCCAATCGGAGCAGGCCGGACACCTGGCACGGCTTCAGGAAGTGGAAAGGGTGGGGCCCGGCGGAAGGGGTCGTCCCGTAGCCCTCGATGCACTGCAGCTTCTGAGGCCTCTGGCCGCTGGTCACCACGTCCAGCTTCACATACTGAGACTGCTGCTCGTTGAACAGCACCTGAGGAGACAGAGCAGATTACCATCAGCACAACATGTTTCTCCTGAACCGTTCCAACGAAAACGAACCGACCCTACCTCTGGATTTCTGAGGCCCCGCTATCGTTTGGTTAGATTTTCTCCAGACTTCTGTCAACCTGACAAAACCGAGATTACCCGAAACCTGATATCCACCCCTCCAAAAATACATGATAAGTACCAGTACATCATGACTGATGTTTGTACAAAATAATGGCTGTTTTTAATGAAGCCGCTTAAGGGAAGGAAACTTAGAAGTGGGGCTGCATCCAAAGACTGATTCACTTTAGTTGCATGAAGGAAATCTAACGTTTCATTGCCACTTTACCTCCGGAATAAGAAGGTTTTGTCTATTGAGAACATGACTTTCAAAATGAGCCCTTTGTCCCTGGCTGAAACAGGGTGAAGTTGTTGCTAGCTGGTGAAAGTTAGCGCCAAATTCACTCATGTTTCACCTTAGTATATTTGCATTTGTTGGCGCTGTGTCTGTAATTTCCTAGCCTTCTCTTGGATGCATGCATACAATTGGAGGTTGACATGCGAAAACGTCCCAAAGATAGCGAAGTGAAGGAAAGTAAAATATCCAGGCCCAGGGCAGCGTCTCAAATAGTTTGATACCAGTGCCAAATAGTGCAGTTACCTTCCTCAATACCTATCACATTTTGGTACAAAGACTAACTGTATCCCGTTACATGTTCAATTATCTAATCTCCGCCACAGGGACTACATCAAATCAGCAAGGTTGTTGATTGCAAGTGGGCAACATCATCAAAGAATCTCACCGATCCAGCATTAACTACCTGGCATTTGAGTGATGTTGGCCTTTGTTAATAAACTACAACTCCCAGCACCAACTCACCTGGCAGAACAGGAAGTAGACGCCCGCTTTCTCCACAGTGAAGATGCCGAGTTCCTTGTTGTACTTCACCGCTTTAGTCATATTCAAGGTCCTCTCTTCCCAACCCTTTATCACACCACCTTCTCCCACTGACACACACACACACACACACACTCGAGGTTAATCATGCCACAGACAAAAATGTCACAGATTATCTTCCATCCGTCACTTTTACAACTTACCTTGCTGAGAGGAGACTTTGGTTACTGGTGGAATGTAACGGAGACATTGAAAGAGAAGGGAAAGTCAATTAAGATTTTACGAGTGCAATCGTATAGGAGTATATGATTGAAACCACTTCTGCAGATGCTACACGAGACGGCTATAAGGGATCTGCCAAGCTACTTACTCTCGAAATGAGACGCCGCTTTCTTTCCATTTCCATTCCTCCCTCGCAGCGCCCCCCCTTTGGAAAGGCAAGCAGAGACAGAATATGAATGGCAGAGAAGGAATACGTCTGTTTTTTTTATTAAACAATCATTCCCATCTGTATCTCTCTAATAACATGTGTTAATTTGCGGCCATTGAGATTAAACCTGGCTCTTTTTTTTTAAACGGGATTAGCAGATGGGCAAAGGATTTCCTGTCACGTGCTTCAAAATATTTCCTCAAACTGTTATTTTCAGTCAGACGAGTGTGCCTTTTTTGCCTTTAGGGGCTAATCTTAGTGCCAGCTGGTCGCAGTCATCTAGAAAAAAGAAGAAAAAAAAGAGGCGAGCGAGATAGAGTAAGGGAGGATGGAGAGCTGTGTGTGGAGGGGGGGGGGGCAGACAAACACAAGATAGACAGGGGGAAAGTGAAGGCATTAAATGAAGCATGCGAGAGCTAAAAACGTTTAATAAGAGAATTGAAGTGCTGGAAAAAGAGAGGCAAAAAGGTCTCTGGCTCTTCTGTGACCCGAAAGAGTCGATTAAGAAGTGAAGCAACAGCTACTCGGATAAATACAATAAATAAAACATTAAGAGGCCAAAGCAGCAGAATGCCTGCTCTTGTTACTCACTAACGGTTTATTTTAGCCTAAAGGGAGCGATTTCACACAGATACAACTAACGTAACTAAGAAGTACATTCTTTATGTTTGGAGACGGAGCGGCCAAACACCGGGGCCCCCTCCGATCGCACAGGAATATTAAGTCCCTGCTAAAATAACTCGCAGGTGGGTGACCCTGTAGATTTAGGATTTGCTATGGCCGAGTGTAAAGCCCTCAGGCTGGCCAGAGTTTCCTGACTTAAGCTGTCAGTCATCAGGAGAGAACATAACGGCAGTGTGCAGCTGAAACGCTGCACCGCGCCGGTGGTCAACTTTCCACAAACTGGAAAAAGCTGTTAGCCCTATGAATTACAGGCACAAACGAAGGTATCGGTTAGGAAAGAAGAAAGCCAATATCTGCAGGATATAAATAGATACTTTGGTGAGACACGCAGCTCTCTAAATGAATCCTTTTGTCAGGAGAGGGTTCACTCGCGGACACAATGTGAACCATCAAGCAGAAACCCGTGACGGTGACGCAAGCAGCCGCTATAAATACTGCAATGATAGGTCATCAAATATCACCGCTTTCACAACAAATCATAGCTGTGTTAGTCGTGTGCTCGGAGGGGAACGGGAAAAAAAATCGTATATCATTGGCCAAAAGCGTGCAACAAGGCCTCCGTCCCGCGCCAGCTGGTTTCCTGGGCTCTGAGGCCGCGCCGGTCAGACCTGTAATTTCTGAAATCCAGCTGCCTACTTTATCCTGTGTCAACTTTTAGCAGCGGGTTGCGCCTGTGGCCCGCTAGACCTGACCAAAGTGGCATGTGGTGCCAGCGTTTGTGTCAAATGTCCTTCCCAAAGAAAACAACAAAGCAGAGGCCAGGGCATTGTGTCTGTGGTGATTTGGGGCAAAGCTTCTATATGTTATTGGTGTGGAAGTAAGAGTACCGTTTCTTTTCACTCTGTGCCCGACCAGCAGCTCTCTCTTCTCCAGAATGAGCTGAACAATGGCCTTCCTCTGTGTGTTAACCTGTTGAAAGAGAGAGAAAAAACGCACCATTAACAAATGTCCAATAAGTTTATTATGACTTTTTTCTGGCACCGCTCCAACTCAGCCACAGACGGCCTTTCCCAGCCACATAAAAAGGCTCCTCTCTTCCAGTATGCTGCCCCTCGCTTCAGAATAGGTCTACCACTTCCTCAGAGACGCGTTGCGACATCTAATGCATGGTTTTAGTGCTTGGCATTCCTCGCATCTTTACTCCTGTTTCTGAGAAAGAAATCGTTTTTTGTCGAGCTATCAAAGTTTACAAATCTTTGGCAGGGGGCCTGAGTGACCGAAGAAGGCCTTATTAAGCAAGAGGGATAGTGGCTCGGGATGTTTAAATGTACTGCTACTGTGGAAATGGAGGCAGCGACTTGCTCTTCGCTCTCCAGACGTTCACTCACTGGCTCTCATCAGGAGTTGGCCAACGGTCAAATGGACAGAACGGGGGCCCCTTGGGAAAAGCTCCAGCATCAACACACCACGAGTGTGTGTGTGTGTGTGTGTGTGTGTGTGTGTGTGTGTGTGTGTGTGTGTGTGTGTGTGTGTGTGTGTGTGTGTGTGTGTGTGTGTGTGTGTGTGTGTGTGTGTGTGTGTGTGTGTGTGTGTGTGTGTGTGTGTGTGTGTGTGTCAACATCACACACAGCTGACCTGTCCTTCTGATATCAAATCCAGTGCAACTAGGTTTTGTAAATACTGTGAACTTGAAACCAGAAGAGTTTCCATCAGCTCCTTTTTGGAGAAATTATTTGTGATGCAACCTCGTTTAGAATGTGCTGCAAGTGCAAGAAGTCTTAACACTGCACTATGCATGAGATTGCACAGAGTTCAGCACTGCTTTAAATCCTAACCTGTGAATAAGAAAGCTTTGCATGTTGCAAATGCTTTTTTACACTTGCCTCACTTTATCACCGAGCCTCTGCGCAGTCAGTACAAAGTGCTAACAAAGCCAAATAGTTGAGGCTTTCCAGTGAATTGAGATAAAACTGGAGCACAACTGGCACCAGAGTAATTAAACATGGCGGGGGCAGCAGCGGAGGGGGGTGGACACAGAAATAAGCAGTAACTCCCCACAACCCTGACTGCACTTATTGGTAAGCAATAAAAGTGCCAAGTAGAGAAATGGTGCAATAGAATAGAGTACGTGCAAGGGGGGGAGAGAGGAGGAGGAGGGGGTGAAGTGTGGACTTGCATTTTTCCATACACCCCCCGCGAACATTCCCGTAACCGCAGCCACACACAAAAAGTTACATAACTAAACACTTAAAGCTCTGAAGTGGTCGCGGGGTTGTAAATATTACTCTCGGTGCGAGTATGCATGCTATGCGTAAGAATGCAAAAATACAAACCTGCTCTATTCGGTCCTGCAGGATCTTGAAGGACTGAGACAGGTCCCGCGTTTGTCTCCAAGTCCACGCCGTGAACAGCGCGCTGCAGGCGGCCAGGGACAGAGCCACCAGGGCCAGAGAAGCCCAGAAGACCCGCAGCTTGCGCACTCTCCTCCTCTGCAGAATGCGATGCATGTTGGGTGCAGATCAGACTGCTACTCACCGCCGAACCCCCACTGCCACTTCATTCCACCAGAGCATGAAGTCCCTCCAAAGTGTCTAAATGTCCATTATAGGCTGAGAAACAAGTGGACAGAGTATGCTTTTCACGCGTCGATCTTTCCTGTTTATCTCAGGATTGTGTCTAATAGATGAGGGTTCCCGATCTTTTCATCCACATCCTCCAACTGCGTCCAATCGCAAGAAAAGTGCAAGCTGCGCACATGAACTGTTGCATCCTTCTGCCTGCGATTCGTTGACTCAGCTCTCTTGTCTTCCCTTTAAACACCGCGCTGGGGGGTCACTATTAAGGCAGACAGACTGAGCACACACATGAGATCCAACACACACGCGCACACACACACACCCGGAGACTTGGAGTAAACTTTCCTCGGTGCTTTGATGTTGTGACAGTCGCGTGCGTCCGCAGTAAAACCTAACGATGTGAGCGCAGGAAAAAACAAACGAGGCGCACCGGGGCTTCCTCCGCTTCTGCACACACTTTCATCAACTTGCATGCCCTGTAAATATGTGCCAGTCACGCGTGCAGCACTTCCGGTTGTAACCGCACGGGGGCGGTAGTGCATCGTTAATAACCGGTGGGGATGATCAAGCAAACTACTGACATTTAAAAGATTCCACACTATGTTATTTAAGCTATGTATTGCACAATTGTCATTGGTATTTTTGAATACAATATTGTTTTTTTACTGTATTTTTACTATGTGTATTTTACATACAATTAATATTTACTTACAATACAAAATGTGGCCATCAAATAAAATATGTAGTAGGCCATATAAGGTCCTTGGAATTAAGCCTTTATTTACTAGCTACCACATAAAAGTGATGACAGTATAAGTTATTAATAATAATGAGGCAGTTATATAAAATATTATCCTGAAATTGGCCATTCTGGGAGGCTTTTAGTTACAGTACAATTTGTAATTCAGGACTTTTATCTGTGACATAGGATCTCTACACTATGGTAATATTATTTTTACTTACTTAATTTGACCACTTATAGAAACCTAAAAACTGAGCTTCTTTAGAACTAAAATGATATCTTAATTATAATTGTTTTAACAAAAGGGACAGATGGTGTTAGTAGGAATGAAATGGCACTCTGCCTAAAGTTTCCCTTTTTAATAAATAAATGTTCCTTCTTTTAAGCTTATACCATATAATACTATATATTTCAAGTAGTTATTTTTCCAAATAATTTTTTTTAATGTATGTTTAGGTATTCTATATTTTAATTTTTTTTTTATAAATATGTAATTAAATCCTTAAGCACATGAATAGAAGAAACCATGGCATTGCACCTTAATATTACATCTTTATTATTCAAACATTTCAGACACATTACAACTTTTTTCTCTGCTGGAAAAAAAATGTATTACTGCACTTAGGTTCTTTGTGACAACTTAACAGCACTTCAATTGTGCAACTGTGCTCAAAACATCAACATTGTGCACCGTGTCGAACAACCAAATACCCTGCACATTAAAATCGGAATAAACCCCCTGACATTTAGTCATGTTTCTTAGCCCAAGTTGCTCTTCAATGCATGTTTTATTGCAAAGGTTTCTCACGAGAAATTTGTGAAACTCTTAGGAATCCATGTTGGGAACAAATCCTCAAGTTGTATAATTTAAGGCTCTGTGTCTGGTTTCTGATGGGAAGCCGCCGACAGGAACATTTATAAATATCTCTTCATGTTCCCTCGGAGTCTATTGATTTTTTGAGGTATGCACTCTTGATAGAACAATGACGGCACTTAAAATGCAGTCATGAGAGGAACGTATTTTCCAACCCAATGTCCCAAATCTGAAAAAAACTGTGCATTCTTCACTCAATTATTTTGTAAACAAAGTATGAAATGAAATGCAAATTGCAAAACCCACTAAGCAGGGTCAGTGGTTCTAACTTGTTTAGATAGAGCGAAAACAAACTAAATTTAACCCACAACTCAGACTGTTTTCATTATACTGCTGGAGATGATACAGAAGGCCGTCTTTAAAAAACAAAACAGAGACTGGATATGAAACAGAAGTGCAAACCACAATAATGCCCTTTTTCCTTTTAGCATGACGGCTTCAAAGACAGGGACTGAGCCATCCAAGACTTTTATTTTTCAAATTCCACCAGATGGCTTTTTCTTTTGCCTGATTTCGAAGCTCATTTCTTTGAAAGGAGCCCAAAGAGTTGGTTGTTTGGCTGCATGGAAGAAGGTTTAACTGACTCATTTACTCCACCATTTCATCCCTTAGTACATACATAGCAAAAAAGGAAGGAAGAAGAAAGTGCAGGATTGTGCTTCACAACAGCTTTACAGCACTCTTCATCTGGAAGACAACAGGAGTGGGGACTAGTTCTCATAGATTATTATACATTTAAAGGGACTCGTTTCTAACAGTCTTACAGTGACACACATACAGCACATCTTGGCTTTTTAATGCATAAACTGTTTTTGGGATTATTGTGCAAAAACAAGGATTTCATTTCTAGAGTAATTATTTGTAAAGGTGCTCTGGGTCATAACATATGACAAGGGAAAACCACAAAACACATACTTCATTTATTAGTTATGTACTGTTTAAATGTATTGCATAGGCCCCGTTCCAATACTTCCAACTAATAAGTAAATTGATCGGTTGCTAAACCCCTTTAAACAGAACAAGGCATGGCCGGTAGATGTTTATGTATGTGCAGTGCGAAGCAAGAGCATTACCTCGTACGTTAAGAGTTTGGAAGGTTGTGTCTTATTTAGTTTTTATCCTAAATGCGGAAACACCAATGTTAGCTTTAATTGTTAGCATGCCTGGCTAACTAGCACCAGTAGTAACTGAGCATTACATCTAAAGCTCACGTGCATACTAACTAACTGCGGGATTACAAGTTAAGAATGGTGAGGTAGCCATAGCTGATATAGTTTATGCTAACGTTAGCGCTCCTGTCCTGTTCCTTATTGGATTTGGGAACGTTTTAATTCCAGCAAATCTAGTGAACTGATGCAGACAGTTTTCAGCCAGTTTAGTACAAGCTAATAAGTTGATGCTAACTACAGCTAACATAAAGCTAGTTATTATTACACAGTAGTTGTTGTGATTTGAGAAGCCAATAACATTGACAATCATCTGCTTTAAGTGTGTGAATCCTGCTTTTGATTCCCGCTATGTGAAATAGTTGTTTAAAATGTTGAAATCCGCCATCTATATTATTGTGCTAACATTAAAAACGTTATAGGCTTAGTAACAGTAACAAAGGGGGGCTTATCAAACAGTCAATATTTTTTAATTATCTGCTTTTTGATTGTCATTGTCGAGTTTTGGAACAGGGCCGCTGAGTGGAGCTCTATCCCTGCACTGTGTGACCTCACGGCTGCAAAGGTCAACCTGTCCGGCGTTGGGTTAGGGCTGGGCCAGGTGCTCCAGCGCCTCGCCCTCGCAGCGCATACAGTGGTAGCCCATGTCAGCCGTGACGTCGAAACTTCCCTGGCTGAGGTAAAAGTCCATAGATGGCTTGTTCCAGTCCAGGACGGTGAAGTTGAGCTGGTTGCAGCCGGCAGCTAGGCCCAGCTAAAGGAGCATACACATGAGTACGGCTGTGCTGACATTAGGTATTGGAAAGTATCTAAACAGCAAGAGAAAGGGCCCAAGGTCCACCCTCCATAGAACATTTATTTACTGTCAGTGCCAAACTTTGGGAGAATGTTTTACTCACCTGAGCTACTTTGCTCATTAGTGCTTTACCAATGCTTTTTCCTGAAAGAAAGATAACATGAATTACTTTTACCATGCCACTCTGCTTACTGTATAACAATAATGATATGACTATTTTTAAGACAATTTGCTTTACCTCTGAACTCAGGCATCACGTACAAGTCCTCCATATAAACAGCTCTGCCTGACCATGAGCTGTAGGAGTAGAAGTAGAGTGCATATCCGATTTTTGTATGGCCTAAAAGAAGAAGACAAAAGTCAGCACACCAGGAACTCCAAAGTATACATCTCTCTTATAAGACAAAATCATTTATATTTCCATATAACTTTGCATACCTTAGGCATCCCATACCAAAAAACATTGTACCACAATTTCACAGAATTGGGACCTTAAAAAAACATGTTAACGTGGACTGTCAGGTTCTGGCAGCCTGTCTTGTTCACAAGCATTGTACAATTATTGTTCAGTGTTTCCCCTACCATTGTCTTGGAGGGGCGCTGCGCCCCGCCAACGGAGCCCCGCGCCCCCCCCCCGGAAATTCAAGGTGTTTAAAAAAAGAAGTAATTATATATATGCTGTATATTATTATTATATAATATACAGCACCAAATTGCAAATAATCTATGACTACTGTCACTTTTCACATTGAACATGTGCTCTTTTATTAAATAAACTCTAAACGCTTTCATTTTAAGTTGTGAGTTTAGTGTTTTTGACCCTAAGAAACACTGATGCATTACTCAATAACAATAATCCACAGCTCCTCTCTCTGCTCCTGAGGATTTAAAAAATATATATATTCCCCCCCCCCCCCCCCCCCCCCCCGCTCAGGCAGCACCCCCCCATAGCAGTAAACCTAGGGGAAACACTGTTGTTTATCTTGCTGCTAATCGGCTAGATTTCAACATGGCACTCACAAGTTAGCGCATGTTAATGTGTCTCATTACTGTGTTCTGAGGAAAAGCAGTTTGTTAACCTTGTTATATAAGCAGTGTGTAAGGAAACAGGCCTCATCTGCAGGCTGGTGGTCATTAAGAAACACAGCTAATGAATACAGATTGACGGACTCAGTAACTTGGGGGCAACAAGTGTTAAATGCAGCATCTCTATAGCACGTGTTTCTCACTTATTTAAGAAACATTACACCTGTTCTTTTCCTGCTATCACATTGTATCTGTGAGCACTAACATTCATCAAAGGTGCATTAAGCTGCCCTTATTTTTTATAGTAATAGTTGATCAATGACATTAGTTATCACCTGACCGTGGTTCATTTGAGCTCCTCGGGCGTTTTAGTGTCTGTCGGTTCATTGTTTTGGTTCGAACACGCCCAGCGTTACTGCTTTGGTTCACTCGCCAAACTGTGATTTATAACATTTCTTACTAAATATTGGATTCACTAGTTTGTTGGAAACACAACTTCAATGGAAAGAGATCTAGATTCAACAATAGCTTTGTGAGACCACTCTGAGATTACCAATTGAAATTGTCTTTTGGACTCGCAGTAATAATTAGCTTCTAAACAGTTGCTCTAGAAGCTGATAGAGCACCTCGGAGACCTTTGTATTGTCACAATAATGTCACTTTTGGTTGAATAGTTTCTTTATAAGTGCATTGGAATTGTCTCTCCTCTTTATTTTACAACACAAAACTACTCAAAAAGCAAACAAGCATATACAACAATTTGTTGTTTCTTGCTACAGTCCACACTTATAATCCTATTTGGCTAGATGTACGGTACATATTATATTTACTTTAGCCACTTTGAGCTGGGGGAAAAGGCTCAAACCTAAACGAAAGGTAATCCGCCCTGATTGGCTGAGCACCAAGGAAACCTGCTGCTCGGGTTTCTCTGTACGAACATGTTAAAGCATGTTGTTCTTCTTGCAACAGTCCAAAGAATGATGTATTATCAGGCTTTATTGAGGCGATAAAACGACCTGTTAATACATCACTTAATGCCCCTTTCGCACCAACGCGTTTTCAGCTCCGGCTCGGAGCTGGAGCCTGAAAAGTACCGGGTTTTCCTGTTCACACCGCAGCGGCGCCGCCTCTTAGCTCCGGAATCTGGTTCACTTCCAGCTCCAAAAAATTGTTGGTCTAGAGGCAAGAGCTTCGGAGCTAAGAGACGGTGTCGCTTACGTCGAGGCGTGCAGGAAACTAAACCCACCTCCCCTGAACATGGGTCGACTGAAGGGTCTCGTCATGCCTGCCTACAAGCAGTAGTGCTGAGCAAAGTGACTAGAAGGCAACCACACATTTATAAAAAAGAAACACACTTTATAAAGTCAGGCAACACTAACCAGGCTTCGTGTGATTCTGTTTATTTGTACCTTACTTTGACCATCCGTTCACTGTTATTGATCATTGTGGAGAGAGGCAGACGTTTTGTATTATAGCAGCTATCGGATGGAATCAATACATGGGCTGCACAGGTTGTCATGTCCGACTATCACAAGTAGAATCATAATGAAAAATATGCCGGTAAACTGTGCCTGTAGAAAACGGCTCATGCCACAATAGGATAGCAAGTAGTCAGTTTAGCTTTGGTTGCTATGCTAACATCACCCATTTTATACCAGAGAAACTTTCATCACGGCGTTGTGATGCCAAACAGCGTCAATTCAGACTGACACACATTCACTTAAGGGGAACTGGGGATATGTACCAGCTGCTTGTGTGACAGTCGGACAGTGAATACTTTGGAGAGGCCGCTCTAAAGTATTAGCTAACCCGGAGCTAACGGGAGAATAAACTCCAGTGGACGAGCAGCACTGCAGCGGTCGGTAAATGCCGCTGAAACACATGAATAAACAATGAACCATGGCACTCTGGAGAAAAGTATAAGCTTGGAGAAGTTGTTATGTTATTTAATCTGACTTCGTGTGATTAAAAGCAACACGATCATCGACCCGACGCAGTCCCCCGTTGTTGTTGTTGTTGTTGTGAGCGCCGTTGGGGAGCAAATCAGCGATGTAAACGGTGACGTAATGACGCAGCAGCAGCTGCACCAGTCGGGCTCTGGGCGGTGTGAACAGAGCGGGAGCAGAAAAGGGAAACCGGAGCTGGACCAGAAAAGCTCTAGCTCGGAGCTAGAAAGGGAAAAGCGCTGGTGTGAAAGCCACATCAGAGGTGTAGTGTACCGATTCTAATTCATGGGACAATTGTGTGATATTTGTTTCAGTTTGTATGCAAATATCTCCCTCGCTCAGACATTAACATAATGCTTTGTGAGTAGTGAAGTAGGAAGAAACCAGGCTCTTGATGGTTTCCCCAGACCTTCTTTGGTTTTGTGCTGTTCAGGTACTTCAGCGACGATCCCATGGAAGAACGGGTTCTTGGAGAAGCCGTCCTGCTCCAAGTCTGCGCATAAAATACAAAGATACTTCTATAGGATATTCTGTTGATGGTTCATACAGAAAATAAAGTCATACTTTGGTTTTATTTTAAGTTATGGAATTGTTTAAAATGAACTCATGGGAAGGGTTAGGCTAATATGCTACCGTTACATGATTGAAATTCAGGTTACTAGCTGTTTAGCAATGTACAACAACACAACCAATATAGTACATTTACATAAGGGAACAAAAGTATCTGTTGATTTACTAAATGCTGTATCTGTGAGCTAAAAGAATGGTAATGCAGACACACAAACTGTTAGTGTGCAAAGGTAAACAGTCTATGTACAAACAAACATCCTGCTGGTGGTTAAGATAAAGATAAGGAGAAATTAGTATGTTACGTCAAATTAAGTTATATTCCTAAGTGAACAACTCAACGTAAAAATGTCAATGGTTACAATGTATAATATTGCAACCACGGGAAAAGGAAACAGAAATAAATAAACTTAACAAATCGGTTTGTTCAAAATGTCTTTGAAAGTCTTTCTGCTGATGGAGACAATGCAATATCATTGAAAGCTCCAGGAAGGCTACAAAATGGACCTTGTTGTGAGACATTACTTTGTCCAAGGTCAATGGGAACTATCCATCTCTGCTGGAAATATCGTATGGCCTCTGGATATCACCTTGTTTATTAATGAAGGTCATAAACATTTAATCATAAGGGAGAAGCAATAAAAGGTTATTTTTAAACCGTTGTTAATACAGTACCTCTCTGTGTGACTTTCACATGGTCTGCCACTTTCTCATATTCAGCCAACTCCTGTGAACAAATACAAATACCCATAATTTATTATTACTTCTGAAATATCAAAAATACCAATTCCTTTAACTTAAAATGTCCTATAACATGACAATGATTAACTGAATTTTCTTGTTGGTTTTTATCTAGGCTACTCTCATTAAAATATAGTTTTTTATACCTGATTTATTATTCAAAAATACTGTATTTGCTTTAAACTAATGTATTAAACTAAAACATGTCGTTTAAAATGACACATTTTTTATATGAAATATCTTGGTTTCTTCACATTGTGGTTGTCTTACATAATACACATGCGTAAACAAACACCTTATTGTTATTTATTTTTATCATGTTTGTATTTGCATTGCATTTGATATTGAGGTTATCCAAAAGTAAGGTTACTTTACTGTTATATTTTGATACTCAGATGACGTTACTGATTACATTTCTTGACATCTGACTATAGTTGATTACATTTCTTGACATGTGACTATAGTTGATTACATTTGTACAGTAACCCCCCCCAACCCTGCTTGTAGGCTTCAATAACACCAATACTAAAATGCACATTATCCAATAACAGCTAAATCGTGTTGTATATGCATTATGCACTGACGTAAACCCGTGAGTCACTATATCTGTGCACGTGCCGCCTCACCACGATCATCCGCGCGATGTCCTTGCAGTCCTCCACGTTCGCGGCCCGGATAGAGAAGTCCATGTTGTGGGTGTTTGGGTCTGGGGGTGTGTGAGGCTCACAGTGTGCCGGTTGTTTACCAAGGGTCCGGGCGGATGTGGCGTGAGAAATGACTGTGGAAGGAAGGTTCCGCAGCTCTGAGCCGTCTACTTCCGCCTGAACATGCTGAGAAGAACTAGCGCCCTCCCCCAGGAAGAAGGCGAGAAAGGGGAGGGTGTCGAAGTCGAAACAAGCCCCGCATGAAGTGCTCCGGACTCAGAGGAAAATATTCCTAGTTGTCAAACGGCGGTACTACAATTTCCGTATCAGTCCGTAACGTCACTGGGCCCAGAAAGATCGTTTCCCATTGACTAACATTGGGAAAGAGACGTCTGTAAATATTGTAAAGAAGAGTAAAGAATCATCACGACTGAGCACGAACGCAAGTGTTTTAACTAAACAAACTACCCAGTATGATTACGTGTACAGCCCTTATTATAAGTCCTAAGAGTTGTAAAATGCAGTAAAAGCTGAACCCAGTTCTTATAGACATCCATGGTCGAAACCCAGGCACATTAAAGCATTAATGGAAAGAGCTGGGATGGGAGGCGGACTTTAACAATGTAATCTGTTACAATAGCTGGTTACATGTAAAAATGTAATCAGTTACCTAATGTAGGTATTCAAATATAAAAGTAATGTAATCTGATTACTTTCCGTTACTGTTGGATTGACCCAATATCAAATGCTAATACAAACGAGAGAAAATAAATAACAATATTTGTTTTACTTAAGCGTTCAATGTAACCTAAAAAAAGGAACCTAGATATTTCCTAAAAAAATGTAGTTATAGTCAAACTTAATACATCAATCAAAAGCATAGACTCTATTTTTGTTAAATAAATCAGGTGTCTACCTACTGCACTAAAAAATACATGTATTTAATATAAAGAAGAATGAAAGTAGACTAAATATAACCCATGAAGACAATTAATTCAGTACTTCTATATAATACATGGATCTTTATTTCATGATGTATTGTAACACTGTAATCCTGCAATTAACCTAAATGTCTTTTTTAAATATAACAGTAATCTGACTTTGTAAATGTAATACCTTTTTTTTGTGTCCTGATTACGTAAACTCGTTACATGTACCGTAATCCGTTACTTCACAAAGCTGGGAAGGAGTGTGTAATCTGTTTCTGGTTAACAATATATTCACTGATGTTTTGTTGACAGGTTGGACAGGTTGTGGGACATATTTGTGGTTGTTTGTCTCCCTCCTGCAGGGGCCAGGTAACCCTCTAGGGGGCTTCTGCTGACCCCACTTTCCCCACACTACATAGGCCTCAGAAACCTCTCTCATATATGCTGGAAAATAACCTCTCCCAGCTATATTTTATGTCAGTTTATTTAGGAAAAATGGTTCCTTTATTACATTTTGGTCCAGATGCTGTTTATCCTTTCTCTTAAAGTACTTAAGGCAAGTTTATTTATAGAGCACATTTCAACACAAGGCAATTCAAAGTGCTTTACAAAAATGAAAGACATTAATAGCATTTAAGAAACACATTATGAAATGATATCTAAAAACATATAAAAGCAAAGATACATGAATCACAGTTAGTGCAGTGTGAGATACACACATCTGAACAAACCCCCCTTTGGAAAATTATAATCTGACCCCATGGTACCTTTTCGTTTTCGCCGAAACTATTCCTCTTTTTTATTTTGAAATGCACATTAGTTAAATTTACCTTGTCTTTCTAGGACTTTTTTGGTATCCTCCGTGAACCAGGGTATGGAAACCAAAACTAATACCTTTTTAGTGTTCGCCAAAACTATTCCTCTTTTCTTTAAATGCACATTAGTTAAGTTTAAGTTGTATTTTCTAGGACTACTTAAGTAATCTATAGGGTTTTTTCATGTCTTGCAGCCCTGAACAAAAAGTATTTTAACTTGGTATTATTACCTTAAAATTAGTAATTATTGACCATTTTTCAATTTGAGCTACAATCCTTTACAAAGGATGCTTTATTTATAAAGTGTTACCTAATTAATGTGTGCAATTTGAATGAATGGGTACATTTACTTTAATCAGAAACATTAACAGATTTGATACTCCTGGGTCTAATGGTTGCTCTGTTAGTCAGCCAATAAGCTTCTTCAAACTGCCTGACCTGACCTTATTTGTCGTGACACTGTCAGCTCAAAGTTTCCCTTTTGACTTGTCACCAGTTCCCCACAGTTTCAGGCTGTACACTTTTCATGTATATAAATCATCATTTAGCTGACAATTTGTAATTTAATTGGCTAAGATCATTAATACTGAAGGGAATACACCTCTTTGATTGAGCTGACCCCTCTCACAGGCTTTTCCTCAGGACAATCTTTACATTTTTTGCAGAGCCATTAGCATTTTCTTAGATTCTCTTACTTCAAGGTTCTTTATTTGTCAAACAAACACAGCTACAGTGTAGTTATGTCGATGAAAATCTTTTGTCCCAGGCTTCTCCAACAGTGCAACACAAAACACAGATAAACAGAAAAATATAGTGCAAATAAATGGTAATCTTAATTTATCCAATGCTTTTTTTCTGGGAGGTAACAAACCTTTCAGCCTCTAGGTGGCCCTAGCGAGGTGTTAGACTTGTGCTGTTGTCACTTAGTTCATTTAATTGTATGTAGTGGCAGATAAAGTTGACCTCCTCTATTACTAAGGCTTACATATCTTTTCCTTAGTCTAATTTTATAGCTTTCATTGCATTTTCAGTTCATGAAAAATACAAATATTGTGTACTGTATATCTTTTGAGAAGATCCTAACTTACTATTTCTAAACGGAAGCTGTTTGACTTTATTTTATGAATAATGAAGATGATTCATGCTGCCGGCCTCTGTGTGGGTTATCATGCGTGGGTGCATGAATGTCATCATGCTCTATAATATTAATATTTCCAGATATCATTCAATCTAAAACAGTCATATTATACAGAAGGTGTCACTACCAGAGAGGTTATATTTAGCTCAAATGTCCAGTGACGCACAGTGTGGACATGTCATCAAACTGTGATCTTGGTTGTCAGAAATGAAAAATGATCTCATGAATTAATACTGTTTTAAATGGACATAATGGCAATTCCCCAAAATCCAACGTTTAAGGAACTGAGAATTGTCTTCTCCCGTGGAAGCCTGTCAAATTAATACCTCTGACTCAGACACCCACATTGCCTCTGCAAATGACATCTTCTCATAAAAAGAGAAGCGGTTCAATAAAAATACCTCATGCATGACCTCACTCTCTGATACCAGCTGCTAAATAATGTCAGTAAAATGGTACCCCACCCACCGCATAAGGGTGGAGGTAACGCCTCCTCTGTTTGAATGAAGTCACTTTTTGTGTGTATTTATATGTCTGATTAGAATAAATAAGGAGTTCAATGTACTAATGGTGACGACAAAGTTCTGTTCTTACGGCATCTTTACAACAACCAATCACATTTTGTATCATTTGAAATGGAATTGGCCCTGGAATATTTTGAAAACATTTTGGTTTCCTTGCCTATTTCAAAATGGAAGGCACAGATAGGCATCAAACATGTCTTTTTTTAGCTTGTTTTTATTGATATTAACTTAGCAATTACATGGCATGCATTGATACCCCGAGGCCATATATGTTTTGGGACCCTTATTGTGAGGCAGAGGCAGTGACGTGCTCAAGCTAAACCTTTGTGTTGACACAAAACAAAACCCTCAAGGATTTGTATTTACATTTGTAACTTTTCTTAGAATACAGCCTGAAAAAATTCACTTGCAACATATGAAAATAAATCTTTTAATGTATTGTTTATAGTGCAACAGTGTTTATGAATGACTTCTTGATGTATTTTCATAGTTCTCTTCTAAAAGCGAAAGGGCTCTCTGAGACGTTAATCCTCTCTGTGGTTACGGAGTAGTGTAATGATTCTAAGTGAAACCAGACGACGGCTGGTTGAACCGTGTGTGAAGTCGAAGTTTAAGTAATAATTGATGAACGATTTAGCAGTCAAATACCTCCGGGTTGATGTTTAATGTCTAGAATAACAGTCTTATAAGTTCTCCACCTCACTGGCTTTGGTTGTTTATGTGTTCATTATATACGCAAATGGCCGTATAAATAGAAAACTGTGGTGGGTTTGTGGCTAAAAATACATTTATGAGAGATTTGTCACAGTACATGGCATTCTGTAGGCTGTAGGGCGGGGAGGAAATGAGCAGGGATGGCCTGGCTGGATACAGAGCATCTGAAGCCAGCTTTCTCCTGGAAAAAAAGGCCGTCTGTGCGACTATTAATAGCTCCAGCGGGCCGGTGTGTCTCTTTAAGGCTGACTAACGGCTCCCTTCATTCGACGCAGGCAGAAAAACCAGAGCTTGCCCACCGTTTTCATCAGCAAGCCTCTCTGGAGCTGCTGATGACGTGCGTAAGACGCCCCTGACAGCTTTTACAGACGCACATAAAGACTCACAGGCAGCTCGAAGCAGAGACTTTGTAGACCATGTTAGTCAGATTGTGAGTAAGAGAGTGTGGGGCCTCTCACACACTCCTAACAAATGCTACAAAGACCTTAAGAAAAACCTGCAAGTATACCGCAAATCTTAGTGTTTTGGGAGTTGTGTGATCTGTTGGACAGTGTTACTGTGGAAACGTAAGGATATGAGGTTATATAGAGTGTGAGTGTGTGATGTTGAAAGACTGGAACATCAGATGACCCCAGGTTGCATAACTGATGATGGGTCGAAGGTCAACAACATGTGTATATTAAAAAAAAAAAGTCATATTGTAAACCCTTAACCTTGAGCAGCAAAATATTTGGGAAAATGCACATACTGACAGAGAGTATGATTAAAGGTCCCATGTCATGGCCATTTCTACTGATCATAATTCCATTGTTGAGGTCTACTAGAATAGATTTACATTGTTCAATGTTCCAAACTCACATTGGTTTCTCATACAGCATCTCGTATGTGTATTCACTCTCTGTCCGACACGGAAAAGTTGTGAGCCCAGTGAGCTCTGATTGGTCAGCTCGCCCACTCTGTTCTGATGAGTCCACCACCGTTTGAGCGGAACATCAGTGATTATGTGTTACAATGGCGTTAGCAACCAGAAAATGACACCAGTAATGACAAACAGATGAGAATGCTGCGTGGGGTCTGGGTGCCGTGTTGGCGGGACGTTGCGGGGCTCGCTGCTGTGAGGAGGGGACAGTGTGATCTCTATTACTGGTGTCGTTTCCTGGTTGCTGCGTGGGGTCTGCAAGACATCGCGAAACTCAGCCTGAGCACCATGGATGCGGGAAAGGGGGGGTGCTGAGGGGGCTGTAGCACCCCCATCTGCGAGGCTCCACTAGCACTCGCAACCCCAAACGCGTCACAGTTTCGCCGCTGAGAGAGTGTGTGTGTGTGAGGAGCTCCATGGATTGGTCCATTTGGGTATGGTCACGTCACTGTACTCAGGAAGAAAAAGAGAAATCTCCAACGAGGCGTTCTGTTTTTTTTTTTCAGACTTAATGGGTAAGTGTCCATTATGAGTTGTGAAAATTCCTAAACCTTGAAATAAAAAACTAAATTCTAATAAAACAGGGCAGGGAACATGTTGTTTTACCTTTTATTAGCTCATGAAAAGTAAAAACACTGTCACATGTCACTTTTTTCTACATCTATGATGCTTTAGCAGAGTAAACCCAAGGTCTTGCCCCTTCTATTCAGCACTAATGAATAGACGGCTCATTATACAAAGCACTGACATTATTCACACCTCTGAACGAATAAAAGACATAGCAGTCTGAGCCAACTCCAGAGGGTACATTCGGAAAAAGCTCCGCAGCCAAGTTCTGTTAGCGTCATTAAACAACCCAAATGTACTGTTGATATAACTGTCCCGGCATTTTAAAATCTAAACACCGGCCTGTGGGCTGGTGTCAGGAAAAGTGACTTGAGTATTTAGTTCAAATACGGGACTTTGCTACTTTTGATTTTTGTCGAGCTATTGTTTTCTCTGTTGTTCCAGTGCTTTGGGATTCAGTACAGTCACATCTCCTTCAGGGCCGGACAGGAAGCCACCGCCTCTTCCTGTTTAGTCTAGATTCTGATTGGTCCCTTGGCTTGAGAGCATTTATCAATTGCTAAAAAAGAGCTAAACCTGGTACTAAATAAGAGCAGAAGGGACTGAAATACAGTCAAAACAAAAGAGGAATCACTGCTGACATCTTGCGCCCTTTTTCAGCTTCCATAAATTCCCTTTTTTGGACATTATTTTGCTTTCTCAATAAGCACCATCCCTAATTAGCTACTGTTTGACATGAGTACAAACACAAGGCAGGGAAATCATTGTGATTAGAGCTATTAAAGTAGCCTTCACTTTGGGGATATAGTGACAAAAAGTCACATTTATAGCTCAAGTTTTCTGCTGAAAAAAGCTTTAATAATCACCTACTATGATTTTAAGGAATTCCCCCAGACAAAGCCTTCCTCCTGTCTGGCCTACGCATGTTATTACACTCAAACCCCACCAGTCAGTTCAGCCTGAAAGGAAATTAGCTCATCAGCAGACTGACGCAACCCTCATGCAAAGATAACTAGAGGAGAGAAAGGCAGACGCGGTGTCATTCCCTCTGCTCCACACGGCTCATTAAACATGCCTTATTAGGACATCGGTAGCCGATAGTCATGCTGCCATGATGCTGCTTTTTGTTTTCTGGTTTCTTTTGCCTGCCGCTCATGACTTCCTTCAGACACTCATGTGATGTGTGTGAAGGTCGGGTCACTTGGCCACTCATCATGGGACTTTGGCCGAGTGGGACGTGCTGTAGAAAATTAAACAATAACACTGAAGGTGCTTTTACGGTAAAGGCAGATACACAACTAGTTTCCCGATAAGGAAATATTGTGGAGCACCTTCATGTCGGTGTCCAGCTAAGTGTTTTTGGTACACTTCTCTTTCTGTAAGCTATTGGCAAATATCCCATCTGTGCTATCAATCTGCATTAAATTACCCCCTTTCACTCGCAGGGTTTTATTTATAGACATCATATTTCTATTCCGCTGATAACACCTCCAGCTTCCCTTTTTCATCCCAGGTCTGTGCATTACTAAAGATACATTCCCTATCCAGTTTTAGCCCTGAGGGCAGGTGGAAACGGAGGTCAACTGAGTTTGCAGAAAACAAAGATTTACGCATTAACCTGTTGCTATTATAAACATTACTTTGAAATAGTTTTAAAATGGAATAATATTGCTAAAAGCCTTTTGGCTGAAATTGTTAAACTGTCTTGTATACTTTTAGACAGGTGAGCACACAGATTAGCGCTTCCCGGTATAGACCTATAAAAGTTTGAAGCATAAACTTTCTAAATCCAGTTTGTTTGTTGTTGCTGATATCAGCAGCTGGCAGGAGGTTAAACTGGAGTCAGGCAGTTTCCAACGAAAAACGACACGAAAAGGCTCGATAGAAAATACAAACCAAAGGATTAAAAAGCCACAGCTGCTTTGTGAGGCTACATTTATAAGCACAGTTGAGCTAAATGCTTATGCTAGTAGTGTTTACTACAAAAATGCTATATGCTAACTTCTAGCATGTAGAATGTTCACCTTTGTAGTTTAGCATGCAAGCTATCGTTAGCTAATCAGCACTAATGATGCATTCTCGCCGATAAATGTTAATTCTCCTGTTAAACTATGTATTATTTGTTTCTCTCTTTGGCTACTTTCAGACTCTGTCAATAGATTACAGATGATTTATTTGAAATAAATGCTCTCACATTCTAAAAATACTCTTGGCATGTATCTGTTGCGTTGAAGCTTTACCTAGCCGACACCCTCTTGTGTTCCCAGACCCCAAACAGTAAACAAACAAAAGGCTGTATACGATCCACAAATTCCTGTATTTCCACAAAACCGGCAGATTGTGAAATGCACGTAGCGCATCTTAACATCAAACACACAGAAGCACATAAGCAACATCCTGAGGAAATCGCCTCTCCTCTAAAGCTTCACTGTACCGAGACATCAAAGCTCAGGCTGCAGCCACAGAATGGGATGTGTGTGTGTGAGGTTCAATTGGGATTTAAATGGCAATAACGCTCCTCCAAAGATTAAAAAAAACTCTCAGACTATAATGATTTAACACTTTATGAGGTTTTTTTTGGCATTCAACGGTACCAAATGGAGCCACCTTGCTTTTCTCTTTCTCCTTCTTCAGTAATTTACTCAGATTGGATTCCTTTGACTATAGACGAATAGCAGGAAAACCTGACTGTGAGGCCAGGCGATACAATGAACCCCCATCGATGACTTCTCCGAGTAACTGAGCCATTTCCTTCTGTGAAACCAGACGCCTGTAGTACTTGTTCTGGAAGGAGTTAGCAGGGAGTGGGTAGAGACCTGGATTTACATGACTGAATCCGGTCACTTTCGCTGGAAGAGCAGCTATAGTAACTTGATTGGATCAAACACAGAGAAGCATCGACATTAAGACTCTACTGTATTACGAGAATACCTACGTCCTGTAAATGTTGTGTTCTTCTAAACAACAGCTTTGTAATATTACCAATACATAATCAAAAGTGGGGCCAAGTCCCGCCCCTTTCCTGGGGACCACCATTGGTTCTTATCTGGGTGCAAAATGTAGTCAAATTTGAGAGACTAAGTGCAGTTAGTCCTAAAACTGTGGATAGATAAGACCTTAAAAAGACGTGATTTGAAAGAGCAGCTGAAGCTAGGCTGCCTGTGTGTTTCCTTTTGGGATATACTCACACGAGCAACAGTTATTTTACTTCTGACTGGCAGGGTAAAACCCATGAGTTTAGATAATGTGACATTTTTGCTTGAAATGTAGATAGCTAGCACGGCAAGGTTAAAGCCACGTTGGTAACATATATTTAGCTAAATAGATTTAGTTCAGGTGGTAAACATACTAATCAACTGAGGCTTTCTTGACGTACAGAACTATATTTGAAATGTACAAACATCATATACTGTATGTAAAGCAGGGCCACTTCACCTCTATATGAACTAGTGACTCCACACACTTACTGCAACTCCAGCATTTGTTACGACATCCACTGAGTCGTAGGTGTTGTTTCCTAATTTACTTTTCAAAATAACAAAACTTAATCACAGTCAAAATCAAGGCACATATCCGCCCTGGATTGACAGATAAGATGCAATGCACCCTTCTGTGTTTACTTGAACCGTTTAACCTTTAACACACTTGGACAGAAACAAACTGCTCCTCCTATCATGTTCTCTGTGTTTGAGAACAGTGTAGTCGACCCATAAATCTGCATTCCTGTTTTCGTATCTGCACACCTTATCCAGCTTCGCTTCACAGGTAGAAGCTCTGCTGAAACAGACTGTATGGGTGTCCGTGGTATTCGAGTAAACAACAACGGAAATGTATTTTCTTCCGTTATTTTCTCTTTATGTTGATTTTATTTGTTAGAACCAAAAGGATAATGGTGCTTTAACATCATATTTAGACAATTAAAATGTATCAATTACTTATTATAATTTTATTTATGTATGTTGGAACACATAATGTGGTTTGACCTTAAATCTGTTTTGTACTGAGGTCAAGTCAGAACACTAACATGCTCACAAGGGCAAGGGCTAACTTTTTAGTCGACGTAATAAAAAACATATACAGTATATGGGTATAATGTACAGTGTCTGAGTTAAGTATGTTAGCATACCTACATTTTCTATTAAGCACTAAAGTACAGTCGTTTTTGTAATGCTAGCAATGTAGTTAACAAGTGATTGACAGTACAGGTTATTATGAAATGTTGTATGCCTTGTAAGTATGACTTAGCACTGTAGGAGTCGGGAGAAGCTGATAATTTATTCCGGCAAATTACTCAGACCTACTAATTAACCTAACCAAAGTTATTGAGTCTATGTAAGTTTGCTGCTTGGCTCAGATCCACCAACGTCAGCAAGATCTCACCTCTATTAACTCCCTGAAGAAACAGGTTCAATTAACTGCTGTTTCAATGCAGATAACTCTCTTAAATCTGTTTAAGCGATCCCGAAGGATTTTGATATCAGTAAATGAGGCGTGGCCCTGTGTGAGTGTGGCCCTGTGTGAGTGTGACCCTGTGTGAGTGTGACCCTGTGTGAGTGTGGCCCTGTGTGAGTGTGGCCCTGTGTGAGTGTGGCCCTGTGTGAGTGTGACCCTGTGTGAGTGTGGCCCTGTGTGAGTGTGGCCCTGTGTGAGTGTGGCCCTGTGTGAGTGTGGCCCTGTGTGAGTGTGGCCCTGTGTGAGTGTGACCCTGTGTGAGTGTGGCCCTGTGTGAGTGTGGCCCTGTGTGAGTGTGGCCCTGTGTGAGTGTGGCCCTGTGTGAGTGTGACCCTGTGTGAGTGTGGCCCTGTGTGAGTGTGGCCCTGTGTGAGTGTGGCCCTGTGTGAGTGTTACCCTGTGTGAGTGTGGCAGGGTGCAATCTTACCTTTGAAGCAGGAGAGATGTCTTTTAAGTTGTCCCAAACCAAAAGGTGGGATCAGTTTATTTGAAGAAAAATAGGTCCAAACTTATACAGGGTTTTTACCTTCTCTCTCTTTACAACATTATAATCATACTAAACATATCATGCTGGGGTCATTTTCTAATCTAAAACCTTAATTCATAGTTCACCCATTAAAGTCTTCCGACAAAATCCAAAAAGAATTTCCTTGTGGTGGCGAAGGTTCTCTAATTAGTTCTAAAACCCTGACACATTTAAGAATGGTAGGTTTAAGAATTCCAACACATTTAAGAATGATTGGTTTAAGAATTCCAACACATTTAAGAATGATTGGTTTAAGAATTCCAACACATTTAAGAATGGTAGGTTTAAGAATTCCAACACATTTAAGAATGGTAGGTTTAAGAATTCCAACACATTTAAGAATGATTGGTTTAAGAATTCCAACACATTTAAGAATGATTGGTTTAAGAATTCCAACACATTTAAGAATGATTGGTTTAAGAATTCCAACACATTTAAGAATGGTAGGTTTAAGAATTCCAACACATTTAAGAATTATTGGTTTAAAGAGCCTGTACAGCATCCCAACAACTGTTGTGCAATGAAATATTGAGCTACTAGTCATCTCGAACCGTCAGTTTAAAAAAGAAGGTGCGATACCGTTCCGATAAATATCAATAATTTCGAACATCGCGGGGAAGTTCCTTCGACTAATTTGGAAGTTTTGGGGGAAGCCGGAAGTGACGTCAATGCGGGAATGCTTCACTGTGCGGCGAGAGAGCCAAACACAGACAAAGTGTGTTGTCATGCGTAGAAATGGTGAATTACTGAGTTTAGGCACGTTAATAACGTTTTAATGAAGTTGACTACACTATATCCATATTTGTCAGTGCTTTCATGTCAATTCGGTGAACATAAACATAAACGATCATGGTGAAGATGATGATTACATTAGGATTAAAAATTGGTAGTGAGAGCTGCTGAATTTCCTCCCGTAGGATGTGATATAAAAACAAATCGATTATTTTTGTAGTTGTAAACTCAAGTGGATGAAACTACATTTATTAGTGCTTTCATGTCAATTCGGCGAACATATGATACATTAAATGATCGTGAGGATGATGATTTAAAAATCGTTTGTTTGAGCCGGTCTGCATTTCCTGATGAGAAAAAAAACCGATGCTTTTTGTAGTTGTAGTACACCAACATGGATTAAACGTGTGTTTTTTTTTACCACAATATTGGGGAAATTAATGGATAAAATGCACAGATTATTATTATTATTCCCACTCCGATCGGGACACTAGGTCCACCGTTTCCCCGCAGCGAGGCTCCCCCCGAATCCCGATGGGCCGGTAACGAAGTGGGCCGGTCGGATAAGTCACTAGCACATCCCCCACTCCCCCCGTTGACAAATTTACTAGCGGTACCGAAGTGGGCCGGTCGAGAGTCCCGGGCTGATTTTTAGTCCCAGTCCACCACTGGCTACATGACCGTATGATCGCCCATATTGACGCACCTAATTCCTAAACTTCTAACAGATACAACATAAACCGATCCTTCAGCCTCATATGAGCTCTCAGACACGTTTAAAATTAAACTGTCATCGCTGTCTGAGCTTGCTGCTGTGTGCGCCATCGTGGGTTAACATGCAGATCCTGGGATCCTGAACGGTGCAGCTGGAGCGCTGTGCCCGCAATGACGTCACACATAATTTGGCGGGACTTGAAGAATCCCCGAGAAGATCCAGAAAATGGTCAACATTGAAGGGCAGATTAATGGTTATCAAAGTACAAATATCCAAAATCAGTTCAGTAACGATTTTTAAGGGGACAATATTTAGTCAAATTGATGGGTTTGGATGATGGGGGAAACTCGTGTCACAGGCTCTTTAAGAATTCCAACACATTTAAGAATAATTGGTTTAAGAATCCCGTTCAAAACTTTCATCCAAACCATTCCCTCAGCATTCAATACACAGAGATTTAAGCAATAGTTACCAAGTTTGAGAGAACCTTACCGAGAGCAAAAACCCAGTTCTGAGGGACAGAGCTTTTACCGGGAGAGAGTATACCAGGGGCCATATTCTATGGCTATGACATTTTGGGGCCTCTGTCTTTTTCTCCGTAAGTCAGGAGCCCCCCTCCCTGTGTACTGCTGTGAGGGAAGAGGGGAAGAAACTGTCTCTCCCCTTATCAGTGACACCCATAAACCATTATAGGCCTTACACACTCAACTTAACAAACCACTTGTGTTTTGTTTATACTGTAGATATAGAATATATAAGAATATAATTGATTATATTTGATTATAACTAACTTTTGTTTTAATGATTCAACCTGATATGGAGATCTCAACACCCTCTTTTTAAAACGCAAAGTTATCAAAACAGCAACAGATAAAATTGTAAACATACATGCATATTCAAAAACCATCAAGAAGCATTCTCATTATGGGTTTATACAAGAATATATATTTGATTTATTATTAACTTTCGTTTTAAGTATTCACTTGATATGGAGATCTCAACAGCACTCATAGCACTGGTTGTAATGGTGCCAGGGACAGATTGTGTTGTGGTTCTTAGCTCCAGTATAACTAGAACAAGTCTTCACTGTTTACAAGCCTATAGCTGTAGGTTTGCATCAATAAATGCCAATCATATTTGATTTACAGAGGTTTAGAAAAAGGGAACTGGGCATAGAACATCTCTACAACGGATGGGAGTGAGCTTACAGTACATTGTGTCAATTTACTTCCTTAATTTGTTCGCCCTGCTTCCAACAATAGCAGTGTTACATCCCTGTTCAAATGTTCCACTATGGCAACCTCAACAGAGGTCAAAACCCTGTGAAAATATGAGTTAAACAGATAACTTAGTCAACCTTAGTGGGTTTTTATAGATAATCTCATCAACAAATGCTCCACTTTCTCCCTGGCTGCCAATCTCTCCTGTTTGGTTAAAGGTCCAATCTGTGATATTTCCCTCTAAATCCCCAAATGTCCTCTCAGTTCAAAAGTCCATTGAAGGAGCTGTTGTGTCATGAGGTGTTGCTCTCATGAACCTACTATTTCCCATCACCCTGCTCATTGCTGCAGTCAGAGATTGTCTTTGTTTCCCCACAATGACTTGCAACAACCTCTTGAGACTTGGCTGGTTTCAGTCACAAGTAGCTGTGAAGGCATTTGAATTAATGGCTGCCAATTAGTTTCTGAACAATTGGGTGTGTCTGTAATAGAGCCCATTATCTTAACAGAACTCTGATTAGGAGAGATTGACATTAGAAATTGGTGTTTTTTTTCTCTCAAATAATTCAGATTTTTCTGCTCAAAGAATATAATCAATCAATTTTTTTGTTATATTAAAAACAATTGCTCCAAATGGTTATGATACAATGCAGAAGTTTTAAGCAGGACAGACTAGTTTAAATGTTGATTTCCCGATCGTGGTAGATGAAAACTCAAGGGTTCCATGATACTAAATATTGTATTGATAAAACAAGTGGTACTAACCACCATAAAAGTCATTTCCATTAGGACACCTCTTATAATATAATATATAAATATCTCACTCAAAATGTGGTGTTTATCCAGTAGATATTGATATTGTAGCATAATTTAACCATGTATATATTGGTTATATAGTGTTCACTCACTGAGTTTAGCGTGTTAGCATGATCAAACCTACCTATCACTTAAAGCTCATGGAAATGTGCTTTCTGATCATGCTAGCCACCTAGGCCAAACATGTATTATAAGTTGTTGATATTTCACTGAAAAAGGGAAAAGTTTCTATCTAAAAAGTAGTTGCTAATTAGCTTCAATCTAAATGTTGGTGCAGGAGAAGTACAGGGAATCATTAAAGTAAGTAGGGTTTATCCTCTGGGAACCATCCACGTCTACAAAATGTCCAACCAATATTTCCAGAGTATCTTTTTTGCATACAATATTTCTTATCCAATACAGCCTAAACACAAAGTACATTTGTGTTTTCTTAAATAAACAGTAAGTGTTTTAGTGCAGGGTTAAACCTGTAAAGTCTGCACTTCTTAAGACAGGGGTGTCCAAACTACGGCCCAGGGGCCAAAAGCGGCCATTTTGAAACGGCCCTTAGCTAATTCAAAAAGTATAATGAAATATGCCCCAAAAATTCACTTGTGCTTATCATATATTGTACTTCTTGAATATATATGTACAAATATATTACACCGTATTGATGTCTTAATAAGCCCACTTTTCACATAAATTCTGTAAATTAAAGTTGGAAAAATGTTTAAACAAATCTCAGTTGATTAAAAAAAGCCAAATAACTTATTTACATACCAACCTTGAAATCTACCCTTCATGTTTCCTCTTTTTATAAGCAATCTGATCATTCTGTTTTAAGGAATGAGCTGTGGGACGAATAAAGGTATTCTGATTCTGATTATAACTAAATAAAGTAAACCCTCTGGAGAGCTGGAATTTAGGCTGTTGTGTTTCTTAAAGCATTTTCAAGTATCAAACATCATACATTTGATTGATTTAGCTAACTTATTCTTAACTTATGAGGCAATATAGCTCTCCTCTATACCCTTCGTATTTTCTTTCTGTATGTGGCCCTCTTTGAAAAAAGTTTGGACACCCCTGTCTTAAGAGCTGCAGCTACACGCCTGCGTATGCTACAGTTTGGATGCTGACTCGCTGTTGTTGTGGGACACGTCAGGAGGGTGGGAGACTGATGTCTGAGATGGTCCATTATGTCACCGGGGCCCCAAGAACAGTTACAGTGTTTCCCGCTAGGCTCTGAGGCGAGTGTGACGTTCAGAACTTAACTGCTTTTGGGCCAAACCCAGGAGAAACAGGGGCCCTACTGTTTCTCCACATCAGGCACACCCAGCCACACACACTTAGACGCATACACACATGGAACAGTTCAGACTTTTCCCTCTGCCACTGTTCAAAATGCCCCCAGAATAAACACTATGAGCAGATCTGAACCAGGGAGGCCAGCGATCCCCATTAGAGAGGGGCTCTGACGCAATGTGGAAGTAATGAAAGGTAGTGGGTTTCAGATGTTTCCTCAAGCCTTGTTTTCTACTTGTAGCAGGTAATGTGAAACTTTCAGTTGGTGGAGCATAGCGTCATGGGCTTGTGAAAAGATGACGACTCTTATATTGTCATAAAAAATCTACATTTTAATCGTTTTGATTAGTTATGTTAATGCGAAATTATCCTCTCTACTACTCATATCATGGGTCACACAAAAAATGTGGATGACAGCTTTGGGAACATTTCTGATGCTTTATTTGAGTAAATAATTATCCAAAAGGTTAATTGATAATAGAAAAATAGCTGTCTATTGACCCTCTACTCTCATTTTAGAACCTTAACCCTAACCCCAAGGTAAATATCCAATCATGTTTTGTACGTATACAAAATAATACCATATTGGAGACCCAATGTATTGTCAAATATTATATATCAATCCCACAGATCTTTCAGGCTGAATATTTTGGGGTCATTTTGTATTAGAAGTTGTGCAACAAATATATTTATATTTTAAGGAACAATGATAGCCATAGAATCTTGAATATTTCACTCAGTATAAACGTCATATTCTTCTCAATAAAGAGCAGATACAACACAGTGTAAAATGAGTTGACATAACCCCTACTTCAGGTGACATACACTCAGTGTTAGAAAAAGTATTCAGATTATTTATTTGAGTAAAAGTACTGATACCACACTGCAAAAATACCCAATTTCAAGTAAAGTACTGTTTTGAGAATGGTGCCATAACTGAGTAAATGTACTCATGGCAGCAAAAAACAAAATACATTTAAAAATGTGAAAGCAAAGGCAACACCTCTTCACATTTAAAGAGCTTAAACTGTAAAATACGTTTTTATTTACTCAAATACAATGTTGAATGCTGTAATTTATACCAAATGATCATATTTTAAAAGTATTTAGTGTCAAAATATGAATTTATATAATAACTAGTAAATATATATGTACAATTAATTTAGTGGAGTAAAACCTACAAGATTGGCTTCCAAAATGTAGTAGAGTAGAAGTATAAAGTAGTATAAAATGTGTACTTGAGTAAATGTACTCAACTATAAGGGGGCATGTACATGAAGGAGGTATGCCATACATCTTCTTTTGAAACACCCACGCCAGTAAGTGTTAACTGTTATCCACCTTATCATGTACTGTAAATCCCTTTTCTATTGTAAATCATCCCTCCTTTCCCCCCTCAGAACAACCAGCCTCCTCTGCTCTAACCTGGCTCTGACACCAGCGCTCGTCCGTGTGTGACGAGCCCGCGCCTACACTGTTTTAAAAACCGTTGTCGCGCGAGCTCTCACATTCACTCAACTCACCGCGAGCAGAGAAAGGAGAGCATGATCCAGCCTGCACATAAACTGTCTCATTTAAACATATATTTACGCAAGACGAACACTGAACTCACGGGACAACAGAAACCGACTCGGTTAATCGATTATTTCTTTCAACAATAAGGACTTTTCAAGCTGGTTTTGCGTAAAAGCGTGCAGGATAGCACACTTCCACCTGCCCAGTGTTTCAAAAACATCACAGAACTCCGAGGTTCACCTGAGACGCTAAAGGACATCGTTTGCATGAAACTGTGGCCAGGTAAGATACATTTTTTAAAAGTTTTTAAATCGACTTTTTCATACGTAAAGGTAAAATGCATTCAGAAATGTAACAGCTTTTTGACAGTTTGGCTGTTATCTTACACCGGGGTTCGCCAAACCACATTAAAAAATCAGCCAATTTAAAGTTATCTCGCCTATTTCTGCAACTATACAGCAGAGTATATCTTGTTTATTAGATGTAGGTAATCAGTAGGCTCTTTTGGTTAATTCGGCATACAAAGAAGGAGAAAATGACCAGAAAAAAAAGTTTGGAGAAATAGTTTGCCATTGCTTAATCAGTTGTATTTTGGATTGGGTTTACCTTAATTCCTTGTTGGTTGCTTTGTTTCATCTGAATAATCTTAATCACAATACCTTTTATAAATCCCACAGTGGGGACATTTACTCTCACAGCAAAAGTAAGGAGGCAAAACATTTAATATAAGTATGCATAAAACATTAGAGATGGAAATTACACTAATTAAAATTTACAAAGGTGGACAACAATAGGTAGAGTAACAGTATTATAGCTAAAATAAGTGTAGCATGGAAAAGTAATGTGATAGCAATACATACATAAATTCTATCTTGTGTGTTGATGCAAAATTACACAAAAAATGTATACTTAAAATGACCTCTTTATGGAAATGTATTAAGTATATTTATGTATACATTATTTAGAATATAGTTTGGAGCAAGAATCTCTACATGAGTTTTGGTTACAGAATAAATGAATAAATATTCACCCACAGGATGGGCTGTGGATGTGACAGCTCTCTGCACGTCAGATTGAAGTAAAGTTGTTTATTCAGATCATGTAGACAAGTATTTTCAGGCACATGACGTGTTTTAACTTTATCTTGTACTCTTTTGGTTATTGAGCACAGGGAAAACCAGTGTTGTCGTTGTAAAGCAGTCTTGCGTAAATGCAAAACAGCCAGCTATCTGTCTGTGAGTTTCCAGGTGAAAGTTGTGTACAGCCCACACGCGTAGCTGCATGTGTGCATGCCCTGGGTCTGGGTGAGACTTTAGGTCAACTTGCGTCCCTTTTTGCAATGTGACATACTCACAAAAGCATGCCATTGTTTATAGGAGAAATATTTTGGGTGGGGGGGGGGGAGAATGCAAAGCGGTTTCCTGCTCAAGGGGTCGCTTAACAATGGTCACCACCTTGGAACAGTTGGTGGTTTTCACTGCAAGTCACTTCTGAAGAGCTAGGATGTTGAAAGAATGGCCAAGAAAAGAGAAAGGGGAACAAATAACGTTTTGACACAATAGAGAACATGCAGTTCTGTGGGTGAGTAGGATGGGAGACAATGGGAGGCCAGAAGTGGACATTGTATAAGGCTCAAAAAGGCAAGGTCAAAGAATTTGAGAAGTCGTCCAGTAACTAATAACATAGTGATATGAGTGTATGTAATGCTCGGCACAGGGTTGAGTTTAAACACAGCTATGCACCTGTGATTACCTGCGTGTCACTTTGTGTAACCTTCAATTTATTTGGGCATGTGTCCAGTTCAGTGTGTGTCTTCACAGCTGTGAGGACAAACCTGAGTGTAAATATTTAATGGCTGGAGTCTGTGGTGAGTTCCTCCGCGTCACATTCGCAACTGATCCTGTTAGGTGGCCTTTTGTTCTTCCATGCCGCTGCGGTACAAGCTGTGCTGACTGCGTGTTTAGTTTTCCACATCAAGGCTTGGAACGTATGTAAAAGATAACACTCAATGTCAAAACAAACCATCTCCAGGATGCACCCGATCCCCATCAACTTCTTGATAAATAATGTGCTCACTGTCTTTCTCTGCCTCATTTCAGATCAAAGCAGTGGATGCAACTACGCTCCATTCGTAGAAGAAAGGTGGAAGAGTGGGAGCGGCTCTAAAGAGGACCAGCTGACCTCTGGCGATCACACCTCAGCCAACATTTCCCCCAAATCCAGCCTGAAGCGCACCATGTCGCTCGGCACGTTTCAGCTCATGCAGACCCTCAAGAACTCTCCGGCTGCGCTACGTCGCCGCTTTCGCCGCGACCGCACAGAGTCTCTATCCCACGGTGACCCTCTCTTTAAGGTCCACTACCTGGGCACGGAGAAGATCTTCTCTCTGGACCGAGAGCAGGCCCAGGACGCTATTAGCCACCTGCTGGAAGGTGTTTCAAACAGGAAGAAGCTCAGCAAAGACCACGCCCTGGTGGTGCGGCCGAGATACGTGGAGGTCAAGGAGCTTAGTACAGGTCGGCAGCTGACGAAGACGTACCTGCAAGACATCGCGTACTGTGCGGCGGACGCGAACCTGCCCAATGTCTTCCTGTACATCTGCAAGCACCAGGGGCAGCAGCTGCAGTGCCGGGTGTTCTGGTGCAGCCGGGCGGAGAGGGCGCGGGACATGACGGCGTGTCTGGCGCATTCTTTCCAACGAGCGCTGAGCGACTTCCAGCAGGAGGGGTCGGCCGCGCTGCAGCCCGGAGAGGGGAAGGGGAAACTGGAAGAGGAGTCGGTGAACTCCCCCGCCAACACCAAGAGCTGCACGCTACCTGCCAGTCTGGGAAAAGGTGAGACTGAAACACTAATTTAAAAAATATATATATTTTCATAATGGGATTTTAGGGTAGCTTCTAGACTAGTTGCTGTTTAAACGTGTTAGTGCTGCTTCTGGTGTTTTTCAGTTCGATTTTTGAAGACCTTTTTCATTCAGTTAAGCTTTAGGCCACATCTTCCTAGCCCACCTAGATTCGTTTACTTCTTACAACTTTTAAATGCTGTATTTCTCCCTTAAATTTTTTTAAACATATGTCAAATGCTGATCCATTATGTATTTACTCCATCTCGGCTTTGTTAGCCATACGAGTGGTAATCAAAAAGCCCTATTTTAATGGTGTTTGATTAAAGAACCTTTTCCTGGTTATTTGTCTTTATCATTCTTGCTCTCCAAGTTTTTTGGAAAGATAAGATTCCCAATGCAGCACATTTTTGTGACAACCACACAAAGGCTGACGTACAGTACGTAACAGTACATGTAAAACCTTGACTATGACACTTTAAAGCCAAGGTTAACACACTATTGAGGCTTCTTGGATGTTCATAAGTAACATTTATACAACAGAGTTTAATTTGCAGCTGCTAAGCTAACACCACTGACTCATCCCTCTCTGTCTGTTTCTTTTCAGTTCGATGGAAGAAGAGGGGCTCTGTGTCTCGCAGCCCCCTCAGAGCCATCACGAGAAGAGGGTCTGCCTCTGACAGTTGGAACTGAACCCACACTTTTTACCCTTACGTAAAAAAATGGGACCACATTTACCTGACAACAACCTCAAGGACAACCGCACTGACGGGAGCGATTGCAAGACAGAAGGGAGGACAAAGGGGTTAAGAGTGGGAAGAGGGGAAAGTCCATATTTGGATGAAGGAGGAAAGGATGTTGCCATAACCAGTGAGCGTACGGACTTGGAGGTTTTTCGACGCAGCAAAGTCGTCTGTTGACTTTTGCAAGAATGGCGTCCAATGTAGCACAAAAAGCTGTTGACGAACGCCTTTGTTCAGCTGTCAACAGCTTTGTGAGGACTTGTGACTGGCTGCAAGCCATTTAGGGAGCAGACTGCTTCATTTCCGGGCCTCTGTTTTTCAAAAGGCTTGTTTGTTTTTGAAGAGTCTACTTGATGCTGTAGCCGCCAAAGAGTTTGATCTGTCGGAAAAAGAGACTTTTGGCCACACTGACGACCAAAAACTGGAAAAAGACGACGAGAGCTTTCGTTGAAGGCAGATTTTTATTTATGAAATTTGTGACCGGTCATGATTTTTTTTTATTATTCTTTTAACCATGTGGCACTGGCAGGTTTCTCATCTTTGTATTTTATTCGGATGAACAAAACACCCTTTTTTAATTTACATTATCAGAGTTTCGGACAAGGGTATATAGATGTCAGAGGGAAAACACAGGCGTACAAGTGTAGAGTAAAGATCATTTATGGTTTGAAATGTTGTTCCTTAGTACTTTCATTAGAATTAGACATCCAAACAGATCAAATGTAATCATTTCCAACTGCTTTTTCGTCAGTAACTTGGAAAACATAGACCCCAGTGTAAGCTTTAGGGTCAACAAATCCTACCTTTTACAGCAGCATCCTTCCAAAAAAAACAAAAACAGATCCTAACCGTCCACTGCGCTGAATTATGTTCATTCATGTGGGAAAACACACACTCAGCCATGACTTGCGGGTTTGTGTGTGTGCGGACACTGGGAACGCTGTGTTCCCATCTGGAGCCTCGGTGTGGAATGCCCGGCCGTGCACCTGCATTCCACACGTGGAGGAAATTGGAGAAACGTCTAACCATGACTTTGCATATCGAGCAGCCTCGTCACAATGTGCCGTTTTACGCCGAGTCGTTCTCATTACCGAAGCCATAAAAGGGGGCCCCTGCCTGCTTAATTAAAAGTGACGGTTATAGACATTGATATGTACAGTATTGCGTAACGGCCTCTCATGAAGGTGATAAGTGTCTTACGGTTTACAAATGAGAGATTTAAGGATTAGTGGTACACCCTGAGGCTACCATTTTTTGTGTTTTCTGACCAAAACTAAGCTCGGTGTTTTTGACTGATGTACCACAAAGTTTTAATCGGGTTATTTTAACATTTTGTACTTATGATGTATCTTTTTATTTACAAAATGCGCAACCCCCTCCTATCTCACAGAAAGGGGTTAAAGTGCCTGTTTCAAGGCGTATTTTTATCAGTGTACTGTTTTTATGTCATTGTACATATTTAATCAAATATGTACTTTATGGAATATTAAAACTTTTTATACAACACTCGTTCGTCTGTACATGTTTTCATACAGCTGTGATGAATGTTTAACCAGTTTTAACTTCTGCAGCTTTGACCCTGATAAATATGTCTGTTTTGCTCCTTTTTAAAATGTTATGTTTGGCCTGGGAGAGCAGGGCAAGACATCCAGAGAGGTCCTGGGATGTTTAATCTCAGTCATGTGACACAGTTCCCAGGGTTATTTCACCTCAAAGATACATGTGACTACCTTCTAACTGAGCACAGATACAACTGGAGTGTGTTGCCTTGAAAGAAATTAGAGAAACACAAACAATGAGCTAAATACAGACCCTTTTGAAGAGATTTCACACAGATAAACCCTATGCTGTATTTGTCTCTACTATAAGTCAGTTAAAGTGCACCAATGATATCTCACTTAAGATTAAAGTCACTCCTCTCCAGAAGAGCCCTCTCTTTGTCGCTGTAACTCCAGCAGGGATTGGACGTGAAGACGCCTCAAAGGCTTCACCTCTTCCACCACTGAAAGGAGAAAACGATCATCAAAATCAAGCGTTCCATCCCTTCGTAATGTAGCTAAACAGCATCACCTGCTGGCTAGAATTATAAAAGTAAATTCAAATGTCTCTCTTAGTCTTTCCAGAAGCTTGTACCTTTGTCATAGTGCAACTCGTCCCGGTTACCGTAAACCACATACGTATCCAGGAAGTTAAGGAGAGCGCCAGTGACCAGGAAGCGGTCGGGGAAGGGAAGGTTTTGGATGTAGCGCATGTCCAGAGCGAAGGGGTTGGAGGGAGAGGGGACGGTGCACAGACACACAAGCTCACTGATGACATCCCACACGCGAATACCTGTGAAAAAACAACAGAAAACACATTTTTTAAATTGTAATCCATTTATAGAGCAGAGATTTAATAGTCTTTCATCACCTGGAGCTTTTTCCACAACACTAATCCATACCAAACAGTAGTCTTGAGGTTGAGCTAAGACATCTGCGTCTGATTTAGCTCATGGAAAAACTTGTAATTATTGAATCTGTGCGGTTAAACAATAGCTCTCTCTCGTGTTTGGATTCCTCACATTGTTTCCATACCTCGCGTCTGCCAGTCTGAGATGGACTTGAGTTTCATGGGCGTGTCTTTGACCATGGAGTCGGTGCCCCCGATGTTGACCAGGCGCTCGTGATTGGAGCGGATCCAGGCGTAGGGCCGTCCGTACTTTACGTAGCCGGCCAGTAGGAACAGAGTGCAGTTCACCTCCTGTTGGGGGGGGAGGGGGGGAGTCAAAGCCATCAGACTTTAGAGAGGGTTAGTGGGTGGAAAAGTAAAAGAGCAGCTGAAGCACTCACAGGAACCGCTATCTCTCTCTCACTGGGGGAGGCTGGGAGGAGATGCTCCTCACTGCAAGGCTCCCTGAGGACAGAGACATTTCAACCAATTATTAGTATAAGGAGAGATGATCATGTGATATAAAAATATATGTAAATAAAGATTTTTTTTCACCATTGTTTTTGCTCGACCGGCCCTTTAAACATTAATCGATTGACAAAATGATACATTTTCTGCCGTTTACCAGATGATTTTTAACGATTGGAGGCAAATTCCTACAAAATGGAGCCATTCTTCTTGCCGTGAACTGTGACCAAATTGTTAGCCACATAAAAACTGTGTCACTATTTTCATTTTACAATAAACATAAAAACAATTATGCCTCAGATAACCATGTAGTCATCATTACAAACTCACCAGTTCACCATGGCCTTTGACCCCTAACCCATCACACCATGGCCTTTGACCCCTAACCCATCACACCATGGCCTTTGACCCCTAACCCATCACTCCATGGCCTTTGACCCCTAACCCATCACACCATGGGCCCCCTAACCCATCACACCATGGCCTTTGACCCCTAACCCATCACAGTCCCCATGCTTCCACTCCTACTGCTATTTATTTAATTTGTTACTTTATTATTTGCCCCTGTTGTTTGTTTGTTTTTTCACTATGTAAAGCGGCCTTGGGTCCCTTGAAAGGCGCTATTCAAATGTAATAAATTATTAGTATTATTATTCTTATGTAAATGACTGTATATCTTAACATATTGTTTGCTTTGTTTACACACAAAATGATACACCAAAAGATGTCAGTAAAATGCTACCACATACACTGATTACATATTTCTATTTCCAGGCGTGTAATCAATCACCTGACAGTCTGTGGCTGCGTCTTGGTGTGTGTGTGTGACGGAGGCTCTCGGGGGCCCGGAGGCTCTCGGGGGCCCGGAGGCTCTCGGGGGCCCGGAGGCTCCTCTCCAGGCAGGGGAGAGCTGCCTCGACTGCCCAGGCTGGGGGAGCTGCTGCTGGGGGAGACATCGCTGCTGTTACAGCTGCTGATGGAGGAGAGGGAGGAGGCTCTGGAGACCACGAAGCCTGGGGACCGAAAACCCTGCAGGACGGGACAGGTAGGGGGACAGGACACGGTTATAACTGCAGTCCCTAATGATGATGATGATTAATACATGAGGTCGATATATTTATTTGGGATATGAGACGATAAGATCCTGGGAACAGACATAGAAGTTTATGGTCTTTGCTGTTATAAATATATTTTGTTTTTAATCTATGTAGTTGTTAGTGTGACCTCTGTGGCCATTTTGTCTATTTTCATTTAGTTTGGTTCACTTTGTGGTCATTTCGTTCCTCTTTGTAATAATGTGTTGGTCTCTGTAATTGAGTTTGTCTTTTTGCAGGCTGTTTTGCTGCCATTTCTAGTGGTTTTGTGTCTCTTCGTGGTCATTATCGGTGTCTTTCTAGTTGTTTTGCCCCTTGTCATGGTCATTTTGAGTCTCTTTGTGGCACTTTGTGTCTCCTTGCAGCTGTGTTGGTCTCTTTATAGTCTTATTACTTTTCTAGGTGGTCATTTTGGCTCTCTATGTGGTTAGTCTCTTTGAGTGAAATTATGTAGTGGATCCATGGCTGTAGGCCTACTGTGTGGATTCTACAAAAACAAACCAGATCCTCGTTAATGACGGTCAGCAGCAGCTCCTCTTTCCCTCTGAGCCAAGGCTGGAAGTATTTAAATCCCTGCAACACAAACACACATGTTATTTGCAAAAGCAAAGAAGTCTGATCATGTTTACTCATCTCTGCATGCATGTGCACTCACTCACCTGTAAAGACCCGAGTAAGGCCAGGTCATTCAGAAAGTGCTGCAGCTTCCTCCTCTGCTCCCTCTCTCGTTTCTATTGATGTGGAAAATGCAGATATCATATTAAAGTTATTAACAATAAGGATTACATTGACCTTAACTCTGACCTAAAATTCTCCCATCATCCCTCTCCCTGAATAGTATCCTAGCAACACATGCAGGCAGCACCTATGGCAGCACACCTTCAGCATCCTGTATCGACAGTAAAGACTTCACTCGTTATAATAAACGATGATCAATAGGGATGAATGCATTAATATTAAAGTATGACGTGACATTGCATGCAACCAACTGTATGCACTCGATTCGATTTTAATATAATCTCTCAATTCCGACATTACATTTGGTAAAATATGAAGGAAACTCACACTGCTGCTGCTCATCTTGCACCAAACTGCATACAACGTCGTCTTCTTCCGGTGCGACCATGGCGTTTTTATATGCAAACATTTAAACCTTACATTATGCTGATTATAAGGGTTTATGTCCCTGCTTAGCTGCTACGGTTGTACACAGACAGAAAGGTTGTGTCTCCTCGGGTGTTTCCTTCTCGATGCTCGCTGTCGCAGAGTGAAGTTGGTTTGGTGTTGGGCATGGTACGCCCCTAGCGGCCATTATGGAGTACTACCGTTCAATTCTGGAGAATGTGTAAATAATGCTATAAACATGTTAATTCTGTATGGTTTACAATTTATTGGACTAAATTAGTCTATTTTTGGGCCCCAGAGTCATAGGTCATAGGTCTAACTGCATATATTTTCTAAAGTATAGTATATTTATTATTTAAAGCATGGTTTGACAATTCTTTGAAAAAGTCTACACTATAGCCTTGTCCATCATTCATGTTTCTGTTCATGCAGTATATGCCATGCCCGTAATTCATTTAAACAAATAAAATGTATCTAAAAGCATTATAAAACAGCAAAAAGAACGAGTGACCCCTCCCTGGTGTAATTTCACAGAATGCCCAATTTATTAAATTGACCAATTTGAACAATAATCTCACTCTAAATTGAATTGAAAAATTGCAGGTCCTACATAAAGTAAGCATAGCCTAGGTGTTATTAATAGACATATTTTTCTTTTACTTTGGACAAATCCAGGCTGCCTGAGTTGAAGATTGTTGCACATCTGACTGTAGGTACACTGAACAAAAATATAAACACAACACTTTTGTTTTTACTCCCATTTTTCATGAGATGAACTCAAAGATCTAAAACATTTTCTACATACACAAAATAACCATTTCTCTCAAATATTGTTCACAAATCTGAAAACATCTGTGATAGTGAGCACTTCTCCTTTGCCGAAATAATCCATCCCACCTCACAGGTGTGGCATATCAAGATGCTGATTAGACAGCATGATTATTGCACAGGTGTGCCTTAGGCTGGCCACAATAAAAGGCCACTCTGAAACGTGCAGTTTTGCTTTATTGGGGGGGTTTGGGGGGTCCGAAAACCAGTCAGTATCTGGTGTTAGGGTTAGGGTTAGGGTAATGTTGTGAATCGAGTGGCCCATGGTGGTGGTGGGGTTATGGTATGGGCAGGCGTATGTTATGGACGATGAACACAGGCCACTCGATTCACAACATTACCCTAACCCTAACCCTAATCCTAACCCTCACACCAGATACTGACTGGTTTTTGGAACCCCCCCAGACCCCCCCAATAAAGCAAAACTGCACGTTCCAGAGTGGCCTTTTATTGTGGCCAGCCTAAGGCACACCTGTGCAATAATCGTGTTGTCTAATCAGCATCTTGATATGCCACACCTGTGAGGTGGGATGGATTATCTCGGCAAAGGAGAAGTGCTCACTATCACAGATCTTTTCAGATTTGTGAACAATATTTGAGAGAAATAGTTATTTTGTGTATATAGAAAATGTTTTAGATCTTTGAGTTCATCTCATGAAAAATGGGAACAAAAACAAAAGTGTTGCGTTTATATTTTTGTTCAGTGTATTTTCGACAGTTTCTTTAGTGGTTTATTTACTCTATTGAACTATTAGGTTCCACATCCTTTTTGGATTTCTCATTGGTAATTTATATAAAATCCCAATTATCCAACAAACGATATTGTAGTGCTGGTTGGCTATAAGTAGGAAAGTAGGACAATGAACGAAAATATCAAAAAATAATCACTTTATTCAGAGTCAATTAACAGGGAATCAATCAATTAGTCAACAAGTTAACAAAATGTGCAAAAATAAGTATTTATATACACTTTGTATAATTACTGTTACAACCTTTGTCATTAGCTATCTTCACGGAAGACAGGTCAGCCTAAAAGTTCTTGGAGGCAAAGTGAACGAAGAAGGTCCTGATCTCCTTGGGAGAGATGGTCACATTGAACGCACCATCACCGCCACTCGGACACATGGTGCTGTCTGTGGTAAAGAAAACACAAACAAGGAATGGGAAACATGTTTAAAATCCACATATTAATATAGGTTTATTTTAAATATTTGAATGCCAGTGTTAAAGGACTTCTCACTTGATTCTAAGTTATCTTCAGTCTTCCACGTCCACCTCTGCAGCGTGGTGATGTCCCAGGTTCCTGTGAGAGAACGCTCCTCTAGCCGTTTTACTTCCCCTATGCCCTGCAGGACATCCTGTTTTAAAGGGAAGAAATCATGTAAGTTCTATATTTAAAGGGTACAAATGTAAGGCTTTCCACTTGCGAGTATTTGTGGCGCACCTTCAAGTTTATGGTGACTGGCTTCGAGAGCTCTGGGTCTTCTCCCTCCTCAAAGAGATGCATGATCCTCAACAGGACTCGATCGTAGTCCGGCTCTGAGTGCAAGTCCTTGCCTAGATTTATATAAAACAAAATCAACTTTTCAGAATTTAATCCCGAGGAAAGATTAAAGGACTGTAACAAAAACAACCTGTGACCTGACCTGAGTTTATGTGGCCGAGGTGAACGGCATGATTAGAGCTGTAGTTCCACCCGGGGATACTGAAGCTGAGCAGGTGGAGGTTGGACGGCAGGACCACCGAACGCACCGGAGAAAGACGTCTGGGTTTCTTCTCATGCCACGGCTTCTCTGAGGATACAAGAGACAAAAGATAAGTGCTAAAAAAACACAAAAATCGACGTTTTTTTAAGCCCTAAATAGTTGAGTTCTCACGGGGTTGGTCTATGAGCATGATGACAGGGGGGTGCTGCAGCTCGATGGCCTCCCTCTGCTGGAGCCTGGCGGCGGTGCTGATGGAGCCCAGCATCACCCACAGGGCGGGCTGCACCACCGAGCTGTCGTTCAGGGTCAGGTTGTAGCCCAGGTTCCAGGGCAGGTTGTTCCAAAGACACCGATGGAGCATGACCTGAGGAGGAAAACACACAGGATGTTAAAGGTACCCTATGATACTGTTTTTCATCAATACATTATAGACCTCAGATATATACAAAACATGCTTCTGGAGTGATTGGCTCCAAACACCAAACAGATCATTGCAGCATTACCCATAATCCCCTCTGTTTCAGCCCTGTTTACAAAGTGCTGATTCTCTGTCTGTTACTTTAGATGAAAATAAGGAGCCCCTCCCCACGCCCCTCTGAGAGGTATTTGGTTAAAAAGAACACAATGGTGCTCTAGGACGAGATTCAGGTGATAAGATGGGGTGGGGGGTATCTTGGTTGGTGATTGGCTAATGGTTACACAAGCCAAAAAATCGTTATGACATCATAAAGTGGCCAAAATCTGATCAGCTCATTTTCAGACAGGTTTTTATAGAAATGGATCAGGACATAAAGAGAGAGAATATTTTTTCCTGAAACTTTCAGAGTCTCTTTCCACAGAGGGGACACATGTTGATGTAGAAGAGACATGAGAAAGTGGATTTAGCATAATAGGTGACCTTTAACACATCACGTGTTTCTGTTTGAAATGTTATAGCAACTGAAACAGCAGGTTTATCTTCCTATATACCAAGGTCATAATAGTTTTTATGTTCATTACATTTTTATTTTTGAAGTCCTAGTTTTAGTTATGTTTCAGTTTTGTATTTGTATTTAGAGACAAGCCCTACATGCATGTACAAATGTGGGATACATTGACACTCCTGGAAGTGTGTTCAGTTTCTGTGGTTTAATTTGGCGAGAGTTAAGGGGGAATTCTTTTTTGGAGTGATAATTAAAGCAAAACAGTTAAAACGATTATATTTTTGTTATCCTTTTTAATATATTTTACGTTTTTGTTTAACCTGGCAATGTCATTTCAGTTTAGTTTGACTTTAATAATATCATTTGTAAGCTTTAATTTACAGCCATATGTTTCACTTCCTGTTATTTGTGTATTACCCCAAATATAAAAATAACATATATTCCCTTTTACCTCCAGTTGTCCGTTGGCCTGGCTGGACACACCATGAGCTCTGTCGCTGACCAGCACCAGTCTGCTGAGCTCATCCTCAATGTACGCTGCCCGGACCATGGGGAAGTAATTCTGCAAAATCCACATTATACACACATTATGCCACAGATTCCAGTATTCCTATTATACCAGAATTGCCTTATACATCCAGGAACTTACTCTGGCTACTGTGTTGTTGATGAACTCCCTGTATGTCCTCTTCATCATCTGATAGCCGTTATCATCGGTGTACACGGTCCGGTTGTTCTTCAGGGAGGAGCTGGTTCTGAGCACCACCTCTGTGTTGAGGTGCAGCGGACCCACCCAGTACCTCTGCTCCAGCCTGTGGCACTGCAGCCTGCTCCCAAAGCATTCTGGGACTCGGGTTATGATGGAGTAAGTGTAGTCTTTATCACCTTCCTCTCTAGAAGTTGAAATATATGAAAGGTCCCCTATTATACTGTTTTTCAACAATATATTATAGGTCTCAGATATATACAGAACATGTCTCAAGTGTTTGGCTCCAAACACCAAACAGATCATTGCAGCATTACCCATAATCCCCTCTGTTTCAGCCCTGTTTCCAAAGTGCTGATTCTCTGTCTGTTACTTTAGATGAAAATAAGGAGCCACTCTCCACGCCCCTCTGAGAGATATTTGGTTTAAAAAATGCAATGATGCTCTAGTCTAGGAGGAGATTCAGGCTGCATCTACAAGGAGACGAAACGGAGAACGAACCGAATTCGATATCAAAAAAGTCTTCCGTCCACACGGTATCGGCTCAAGAAACTTGTCTGTCCACACGAGACCGCTCGGCCCGCTGGAGACGCTGTAGTACATATGCCGGGCCTGTAAGTGGTGCTGTACATCCGCCACAAAATAAACCAAAAGCAGCCATGCTCGGGGTGTTACCTTGGTTGGTGATTGGCTAATGGTTACACAAGCCAAAAGTTATGACATCATAAAGTGGCCAAAATCTGATCAGCTTATTTTCAGACAGGTTTTTATATAAATGGATCAGGACAGAAAGAGAGAGAACCTTTTTTCCTGAAACTTTCCGAGTCTCTTTACACAGAGGGGACACATGTTGATGTAGAAGAGACATGAACAAGTGGATTTTGCACAATAGGTCCCCTTTAAATTAAAATATGAAATACCACATAAGGGTTGATTTTACTACAGTACAGAAGGTTGATGTTACCTGTAGAAGTTCTGCCTGATCTCCGTGACGATCTTCCCGGGGATGATCTCCATCTCCACCGCCCTGTAGGACCGAACAGCTGAGCCGTTTGCGCTGAAGATGTAGTTGTCAGAGATGGGCCCGGCTTTCACGTCTCCATTGGCCTGGTATTCCCAGAAATCCTGAGTCATCATTACTCTCCTTTTATCTTGACTGCCAAGGATGACACAGAGGTCAAAAGGTCAGAGAGCTACACTGGCACCAGGGAAAAGCATTTGTATGAGACACAGAAATGGGATTTACACAGAAGAGTTGCAATTTAAGCAAATTATCCTTACATTCTAAGTGTCTGAGATTACGACAGTGTTTTTTGACTATTTATAATCTCAGCAGGTAGTATCCAAGATCTTTTCTTGTAAATATACAACTTTAATCTCAGAATTTAGGAGGTTTTTTTATCTGAACAATTCCCCTTCCCTCATGATCTGTACTTTTGCTTCTTTTTACAGACTATTATCCTTATTTGTGTTGTAGAAAGTAGTTAACATTGGTCATTACAAATTCTAAAAATGCAGATTAACATTTAAAATTGCTTGTTTTTCACCAATGTCCAAATTCAAAATGTATTCCGTTGACTGGCTAAGAGACATTTGAACCATAAGCTTGAAAAACAATCCATTACAAATGTGTTTTCAGTGCGAATATTTCAGTATTTCTGCATGTGGTGCAACACTCTCCCCACTCTTACAGATGCGTGATGCTGTGCAGTAGGTTAGTATCCTGGTCAAACATCAGCTCGTAGCATCCACTCAGAACGGGCAGCAGCCTCCTCCCTGTTTCCCAAGAGTCCCGGGTGAAGCGTCTCTCAAACTGAACTCCTTTAGCTTTGTACGTCCGGCCACACTTGGACCTCCCGGAGCATTTCTCCTCAGATAATTTAACCAAGTATTTTCTGTGCTGAAGGCCTCCGAGATCCACCACGATGAAAAGGTCATAGGTCACATTGGATTGTGCCGACCTCTGGATCTGTAACACACGGAGAACAGAATGGATTCTCTGTACTATGACATCTCTTATCATTATCCTGTAACTGCTGCATTTCACCCAGTTCATCAATAGTTTCCTAGTTCTTCTTTGGAGATTATTGCAACTTTATGATAAAAACAACATTAACCTGGGCTGGCAATAGTTGTCCATCATCATCCAATACAGCTGCATTAGGAAAGGCTACGGTGACGTTGATGATGGTGGTGATGTTCCAAGCTAACGGGTTGTAAACGATCACATGTTGCTCCAAAGCGTGATGAACACCTGTTGAGAATGACAGCTAGTATTAGCATGTAGCTGAATAGGAGCGCATGCTAATGTAAGCTAGCAAATGTCAACACCTTTCTTTTGGTAGCGGCTGCTGAGGATGCCGGGTGTTTCGAGGCTGTGGGGCAGTAGGAAGAGCGCAGCCAGAAGCTCGTCCACTCCCATCATGCCTTGCGTCAGATGCTGCGTGTACATGTCCGCCACCTTGGGAGACTCGGTGCCAGTGATGCCATCATGGTGCTGGACCTAGAGAAACATACGCCAGTCGGGAAGTTGTGATCAATTGACACACATTTCAAAGTCATTTCTGTTGTAGAGGTCTCCCAATCAAATCAATATCGATAGGTGGACTTTGATGATGTTGTGAAGCATTTTAGGATGTTGGGAGTTGTAGTCCTTACTGTTAAACAATCAGCAGTGCCGATGAAAATCATTTACGGATAAGTTAATGTCTTTAAATGTTATTCATATTTGTTGAGACACTTTTATGCACATTTGCCGACCTTCTTCCATGTTGCCCCTGAAGTAAGGGGAAATAGAGGGGCTATTATGGCATTGACAGGTGAGCAAATGAAGCCCACCATAAACCTGGTTTGACATGATTATAAAATATGGGATTATCTAAGCACACAAAGTGGACATTTTAAATAAACCTTAAAATTGGCTTAAGAATTGCGAATAACAAACCACATTTCGAAACCCTGTCACGTATTTTGGCGTGAACAGACACCCTTTGCTTTATTTTCTGTATAATGGGAAACTTATTTTTACACATCACCTCTGATACAGCCCAGCGAAGCGCCCTCAGTTTCTCCAGAGCCCAGTCTTTAGCTACAGGCCCGTCAGGGAAGCTGATCCGGTACCGGGTGAACAGAGTCTCCGCTGCATGCAGCTGGGAGCTGGCCCGCCGTGCGACTCCTTTCAGAACATTCCTGGAGGCGTAAAACCCCGTCCACGCCTGGTGTGGCTCTAGGAAATAAATCAGCCAGGGTAAGTTATATTTAAACAAGAAAAATGTGTTTGTTTTGTCTTTTAACGTGAGGATACAGATTCTCACCAGTGGAATATGGTAGGAAATCTTCACTTCCACGGAGCTCCCAGACAACATCTGATTGGTGGATGGCTTGGAAGTATTCACTGAGAGTGGCGTACTGAACCGTCACCCCAAACTCTTTGCTGTTCTGGTTGATGTACTTCATTAGAGGATCCATGTTGTTGAATTGCACCGATGAGTTGTAGAACTGTTTGTCGCAGCCCTGAATCACGAGAATAAAGCTCAAGATTGTAGTTCTATGTTATATAAATATTCTAATCATGTAAAAACTGATGCTATTACATAGATTCACAACTTTCTCACCCATGGCCAGAGCACATGGTTCGTCCTAAACCACGCCGCACGTTGCTTGATGTTATCCACCATTGTCTTGGCGTAGGCGTGTATCGTTTCCTTGGTGACGGGTAGGCTCATGTTGGGGTAAACTCCGTTTTTAGGGGGATCGGGGAACAAGGCGACTCCGTTCCAATAGAAACCAGAGCTGAGACGTAAGAAAATGGTGAAAAAACTCCAGTTTGTGCATTTAATAATACTCAATTTAGAAATATCAAAATATAAATTAGGTGAAATGTAGGTATAGAGTTCAATCCACGTCTGTCTGTCTGTCATTAATACTTCATATAAACATGGACTACCTGTTGGAAAATGGCAGGTTGGATGGGGTGCAGTAGCTAAACTGGTCCATAGTGTGTGTGAAGATCTGCTGCTTCTCCTTAAGAGAGGGGGATCCTCTCCATACAAACTGTAGCTTCTGTAACAAAAGATAAACATGCTGATGTAAAAGTCAAAGTGTGTAAACTGCTATCTTTGATGTACAATTTGTGATTTTTTTAACAGTATACCCATCACGGATTTCAGTAGTAATTGGGCTGTTGCATCTACTAATACCTTGTCTTTCTGCATGGTGTCTTTTAGGTCATAGTCGATGCGAGAGATGAGGTGGGCGTTGAACCCAGCCAGGGCAAAGAGGACCGGCGTGGTCGCAGAGGCTCCAAATGGATCCACGTGCCAGGAAAACTGAGGACGCACCCCGAACGTCTCGTAAAGAAAGCCGTGTCCCTCTGAAGCACCACAGAGAAACAGGTCAACTACATATCTCTTCTCTCAAGATGACGTTTACAGGGGAAGGATATGTGATGCACTACCTGTCATTTGTAGTATCTCGTCGTCTAGATCGGTTACGGCCTCGTCATGCATCACTAGGCCCCCGAGGATGAACTCAAGCCGACCCTCCTTTACGAGCTGTCGTACCTAGAAATCACAAGATATGATGGGTTAAACATTTACTTTTAAAGGTCAGCACCCAATGCACTCTTTTTGTCATCCGTCTCATTCAAATCCCCACACATTATAAGATTCCACACAAGAAAGTCCCTTTAAGACACATTTTTAGATAATTTTGCATTGTTTTACATCAGAACAAAGTGTAAACCCATCATTACTTGTTTCTTATGAGTGTCTGTGGCCACATTATCCCACCACAGTCGAAAGAACTCCTGCTCCACAGCGATGAACCTGCGATCCTTGTCTTTTGCCAGCTCCTCAGTCACACTGGTGTACACATTACCTGCATAGGCATGCATGCTCTCCTATGGAAAATACACATTATCTTTAGTACAAAATACACACAATCATCCACATTCAGGGTTAACAGTGTTTTGGAGGGGGGGGCATATTTAAATAGCACGATGTACATCAAGTTTAACCCTTTTTGTAGAGAAAATGGTGATAGAAACCTACCTGAACAGTGTAAACCCAGCCAACATCCATGTGACTGTGAGGGATTACAAAGGTTTGAATTGGCTCGCTTTCTCCTGCTGAGTAACAGCAGCATAGAAAAAACACCAAAACGGCCAAAAAGCTCATCGTTTTAAGCCCATGAAAGAAGAAATTAAATAACTTTACAGTTCGTCTCCCACACTTCCTTATTATTGTTGTGCTGCAGCATGTGACTCTGACGACGGCAGTCCAGAAGAACCAAAAGAGCTTGCTGTCGCTTTTTTCCCCTAAAGCGTGGTTTGCGTAACCTTTACACCGGAAGTAATAATTGTCAACACTGCTTGTACTTGGAGGTGAGAGGACCACCAAATAATAGATTAAAATGTCAAAAAATGCGAGAATGGCGTTGATATTTGGGGGCTTTGTAACAGCAATTGCCGCCGCGTTTTACCCGATATTTGTCTACCCAATGGCGCATAACAATGTTTACAGTAAGTGGCTTTTTATAAAAAATACGGTTACAAAACCAGACACCTAACTAGTGTCCTTAAGTGTGTTGTTGCAATAAACATGTCAGCATTGTACATATTCTTTGTAAACACAGCTAAACTACGTTTTGCTTTACTAAAATAAACGAAGCTATTATCTTAGACTGCTAAACATCTGAGTGTCTCCATAACTTATTCATGTTCGTAACTCACATTTGATTATTTTTGCAATAAGTAGTATTTTATTCCAGAGTAGGGTATTTGATTTAACATGCAGTTTTTAGTCTATCTTAGTCTATTTATTTATTGCACATTGTTAATTTGCAACATTTTCTTGGACTATTTTATTGCTAATGATCTAAACTGTGTTTTCTTGCTCTATTTTTATATTGTTGTATGTCTTATATATATATATATATATATATATATATATATATATATATATATATACTTAAGATTATAATTGCCATAACTACACTGTAGCTGTGCATGTGACGATAAAACCTTTGCATCTTGAAATATTTAGTTAGTCAGCTAACCTGCTATATGGCACTCTTGCTTTTAATTGAACATAATGAAGTTATGGTTTTATGTTCCCAAAACATATTATTATTGACATATACTGTTAAATTAAATGTGGACAGAGTTAAAAGGGTTTTCCACAGACTTGTAAGCATGCAATATGAGTTTTCTAACTGGACACCCAGAGGTTACTTTCCACTTTTCCTAAACAGTAAACACAACAAAGAACAAAGTAAAATGATGCCAGGAAAATTCATTTAGCTGAAATGTTGGTGGTTTTATTGAATGTCTTTGTTCTGCCACTCATCTTATTGGACAGTCTTTTTATTTTTGATCCAGTTTTGGCCAGTACAGATGGAAAGTCAGCACAAACAGTTGATACTTTTATTACAGTGTTGCAGACAGAAGGGAACAATGAAGCTGCAAATGTTTATTTTTTTGTTTATGGCATTGATTTTGACCACGAAATCTTCTGACAATACTGTACCGTTCTGTCTTTGCTAGGAGATGTTCAGAAGACGAACCGGGCAGGAGTCAACCAGGCAGACATTCAACCCGCGGGTAAGAGCACATAGTAGATTTATGAACTTGGTCCACACAACAGGTATATTTTTTATACTCAATGAATATTGTTTATGTGGAAATGCCGCAAAAAAGTGCTGTTTTATAAAAATCATTTTTTTTACAATCAGTCAGAAAGTATTGGACTTTCTTTAGTTGAATATTAACGTGATTTACATTGCGAGACTTGTCAGGTATATGTCTGTCAAACAAAGGTTGACCGTCTCAATGCAGTTCTGTAGGGAGCTCCAGATGTATAGGATTTACAATATAGGCACAATTTCGATCTTTTAGTACTGTATGGAGAACATATATTTGGTAATTGGAAATCAGATTTTAAAAGCACTTGGCGTTGAAAAAACTTGAATATTGTCATTATTAGATGATTATTATTTTATTATTATGCCTTTCTGAACCTGTAGATGTTTAATTTTTCTCTTAAGGTATGAAGGTGTGGTCCGATCCATTCAAGCCTGCAGAGAAATGACAACCTGTGGCATCTAACCCATTCCATGGACACTGATGCTGATGAAGATGTTGAACAGAGAACGCCTGTTTGTTGAGTGCTTGGTGTGCGAATGAATGATTTCCAGAGTGTGTTTATTTCTGGTTGTGACTCCTTAAATCCTATGAATAAAGTTGAATTATAACAGAAACATATTTATATGACTTTCTTTCACATTCGACTCATTATCCAAATGTACCAAAAACTAGAATAAACTGCTGCTAATTATCATTTTGTCCACAAGGGGGAGCTCCACATCTGTGTGTTGCAACAAAAGCCTCTGGACTGTTATATTTTGTTTGTACATCTGAGATATTTTGGAAAAACTTCTCTATATCCAAAAGCTTAACTTTGGTATGCGGCCTCTAGAAAATTACAAAAGACAGTGATTTGTTTAGCCATCCTATTCCAAAGAATGTCCCTTGACATTTTATTTTGATTTACTTGATATAAAAGTGGTTCAACACATGAGGGACAATATCCAGTATTGTGCGGTATCATCTTCCAAAATGGAAATAAAAGAGTCAGTTATTCCAGGACACATCACTCTATTATGATTTCTGTCACAGACACTGGGTATAACTGTTGCTCGGCTGTTTAACTGGCACGTGACTGAAGCTGTGTTTTGCCCATAGGCTGAAAAAGATGGGGCAGAGATCCGTGGTCGTCTTGTTCACAATCCTACCCGATCCAGACTCCCTTTACGAGTCCACGGGTGCTGTAAAAGCAGAGAATTCCACTTTTCCCCCCCCCTGTACTTTTGTGGTTTCCTGACATTGACCAGCATCCCCTTTCAGCGTTTGGTCCATCAAAGTCCTTTTTGAAGGAGAGATAGATTAAGAAAGACCTAAAGCATGTGTTTATGGTCCTTCAGATATGGTGCGTTTTTTAAAAACTTGCCCTAAAGTCTTTGGATGCAGTCTGTACTTTTGGACGTTTAGTATCGCTCGCGAGGCCTAGTGCCAGCAGAACATACTCCGAGGGCCACTCTCCTTCTCAACCCCCCAATCAACAAGCCCCATTGTTTATGAGAGGTTGTTATTGTTGGGCCACATTCAGAAACAAGAGAAAACTCAAGAGCCCGGCTGTGCAGAGGCGTCCAAAGTAAAGAGAGCAAGGGGTGAGGGGGTGGTTAAGGGAAAAAACGAAAAGCTGAAATTCCTCTCATTCCCCGCTGGTGTTTTCCAGATTCCTCAAGCGACAGTGAGTGAAGTAAGAGGGGAAATTGAAGCGAACGGCGAGAGGAAGAGAACCACATTCTTGAGGGGACGCGTCACCTACACACAGAATAGAGAGACACTCAATCTCTGTTGCTTGGCCTGGCAAAGTATGTAACAGGTTGTGCAGCATGGCTCTCAGCTTTTTGAATCACTGTGACACCATGACATTTGGTTTCAAACCCGCTCCTTACGCCTGTCTTTTCAGAAGCAGGACTGCAACAGGCTCTAATGCTTTGTCCTCTCTTTGTGGCCTTGTCCCATTCAGCTGGATATGTAGATAGACACCCTTACTATAAAACATTCAATAGGGTCAGAGCACACTATAAACTATATGAACTCAACAATGTTGCCTCTGTCTGCAGCACTTTTACTATCCTACTATTAACCCATCACACAAATCTCCCCCAGCTATAGAGGCGTTTTTTGGTGGATAATGGTGGCACATCGTCGCTTGTTTGCTGTGCGTTCGAGAGCCCCAGATAATTGGCCAGGTTTTCTAACTAATTGCCATGGGAACAAGGGTTGACAGACAGGCCACGGGGTTGGAGTAACAGCAGAGGGCTTCCGGGAAAGGGGCGGGATGTAATATACGAGCAGGGCGAACGCCTCTCTCAAGTCAAGTGTGGAGAATAAAACTGGAAATAACAAGTGAAGAAGAATTCTGGACAGCCTCCTTATGACACACTCTGTAATTGAAGACAGGGAAATGTGGCATTCATTTCTATTTGAAGTAAAGACATTTTGAAGTGTTACCGTTAAGGAGGTTTTCTGTTCCAACACTCAGTGAGCTACAAACATCAAAGTAAGGGGTGATGCAGTAACTCATAACCTTGATGCAGATGTTTTATTACCTAGTTTTATGGATCAAAAGTTTTGTAATACTTTACCCTCTTAAAGATAAATGTCATGGTGTAAATCATAGGTGATTTAAGGAAATACAAGACAGCATAAAGACAAAATATAGTTTTTGGAGAGAGATAAGTAAACCCATAATTAAAGAGAACTTCAACATCAATACTTAAAGCAAAAAGTATTTTTATAATGATGCTAAATAACTACAGATCTGCATTTGTCAAAAATAAGGAATATAAATGTGTCAGTGAATATCAAGCTCCGATTTTAAACACCATTATTTGCAAGACATTTTACAGGAATAAAAAGATTTCACATGAATTCTCCAACTTGAAATCTTCATCCTTAAGGCCTTGGTTTGTACCATGGTACAATCTGTCAAAAACACCATGGTACATGTACCATGGTAAATATACCATGGTACTATGGTACAAGTACTATGGTAACATTTCTTATGGGGGCCTCTGATTCAAGTGATGTCACTTAAGTCAATGTATCATATTTTAAACAGCTCTCTAGCCACAAGAGCCTTTGTACAGCTTTTCTCACATATTCAGTAAGACCTAAAAACAGACTTTGATATGTAAAATCTGTAGTTTTATACGAAAATATTTGCTGTAGGGCTGAATCATGTGTTTCGGAGTGTTTCAGATATCGACAGTAAGGAAGTCTGCCTACTCTTTAAATCGAAAAGAAAAGTATAAGTAACTAGAAGTTCCAAAAAATGACTGTGTCTCGAAATCAAGACCCAGTTTCTCAAGATAATCCACATACTTTGTTGTACGCCGTTTCAACTATAGGAGCCATTTTCCTTCTGTTACCCATATCACCGCATAGAAGGAAGCAAAACACTGGGTGGGGATGTTTTGTAGCTAGACAATAGTCCCTACTGTCCCTTTAAGGCGCAAGAGTGGATCCCTCAAAACCAGAATGGATGCACTCCACATTGCATGTATATCACTGAAGCAAACAGTTAATTTCCTCCCCAAAAAACAAGCAGCAGTCTACATTTCCCAATCTCTGACACGCAGCTCAGCCTTCTTAAACAATGTACCGGAGCGCTGTCCACATTCTTGGGTCAGCAGGCGCACGGCTGTGGAAACAGAAAGTATGAGTCTGAAGCAATGTCTAGGAGAAAAGGCTCCGGCCAGGCTCTCAGCATGCAGGCGAGGAAAACTGTCCTGGTGAGGTCTGGAACCAGATGGAGTTACATTTAGTGCATGTGAGGGAGTGCACGTGTGTCATTCAGTAAAAAGTTGAAGAAGTTCAACTAAGAGGAACCCAGTATCCCCTGGAGACCAAACTGTGGATGTGGAACTTACTGGAACTCCAAACATCGTGTGTGTGCTTTTGTATTATGTTCTTATTTGCCTGAAGCAGGACCACAAATAATTATGGTTTGTTTTAGGTTGCATCTCTGCTGCCCAGTCGTGAAGGCATTGCAGCGCATTGCTGTGGTCTGTCAGTTCTTTTGAAGAAGCTGAGTGGAGAGATGGCCGATGGATAAAGGGCAGATGATGCAATGATGGTTTGCTCTCATTGTTGCCTTGCATATTTTAGACTCTGACAGGAACTTATAGATATTTGGCAACCGAGCAGTGCACATGTAAAAATACGTAGGCCTAATGCGGTTTCTGCCTCTCGTGCATTGAAGCTTCAACGCTTCTGCCCGAATCTTACAGTCTGTTATTAACCAAGCAAATTCTAAACATTAATCTAGTAATTAAGAGGTCATTTTCCAGTCTTATGATTTATGCAGTTGCGTCTGAGCTATCGTAGCTATTTTAAGTTAGCATGCTAACCTAGCCTAGTAAGATAATGATAATATTGGATGGACTGCCATTGGAATTTGGTACTCATGTTTCTCCGAAATGTCATTATTGTTGGCTTTTTAACAATTACCTGTAAATATATTGACATTTCCATTAGCCCTAGTACTGTGGACATATTTTGTAGCAGTAGTTACCCGGCTAACGTGCTAAACTAAGATTAAAAAGTGGTTAAATTACACATGCTAACCCTAGCCATGTTGTGCATTTTAGCATGCTTACGTTAGCATTCAGCTCTAAAGACAACAGTGCTAGGTTCAGTCTTACAGAGCCTCTTGCAATGCTAGTGTAGATTGTTATCATTGTGAAAATAAGAGAGCAAATCAAATGGAAAATATGGATGGTAGAACGACTGCATCATTAAGCCAGTTTACAGTTTTAATGTTTTTATTTCCAGCCCTTTTTTGGGGCTTTTATGTCAGAAATCACTGACCCACCCCCCTATCAGCAGCGGAAGGACACCCAAGTGGTCTCTACTTTGTTCAGCTAAACTCAATGGGGTCTTTTCTTCACACAGGGCTCTTCAGGCAGCCAGTAATTGTGATTAAGCAACACCTCCGAGTGAGTTAGGAAATTCTCAAATGTGGCTTGAAGCGTGCCAAAAGCCTGTTGCTTGGCTCGTGTCCACATATGGATCTGTAGAGGAAATGTTTAAGCAATTAGTCTGAGTTTAAGACTGGAAAAAAGTCATTATTTCCTTCGTTTTTACAAATGAGGAGGAAAATCTTTGTTATGTCATCGTGCAGCCCATCTTTTCCCCTTGTTTTTATGGAACCAAAATGTCAAAACACAATTACACTAAACTCAGCACTGCTTGATTAACAGAGTCCTATAAACCCACACACACACATGCATACATGCACGCACTGAAATAGTATTGTCACCAATCACATGCCATTACAGTATGAGCTCGTGCACGAATCAACCGTCAATCACCTTAGCTGGTTTTTGTTTTACAGTTCCATTATAATATTAAAAAAAAATCTTATGCACTGAAATGGCAGTGCGGCTGTTGGTTTAGGCCAAGTTACTGACAAAGAGGGCCAGAGCTGTGAGCAATCATTCTGCTCTTCCAAACCTCTTCCTAAAGGCTAAGAAAAGAGCAGAGCAAAGAGTGAGTAAGAGTGATTTATAAGGCACCTTAATACTTGACACGTTCATTCGTGAAAGTAAGCCTGCGGCCTATCAAAGCCATTGCTTACATTAAAAACACCATGGAAAGCTGTTTTTTAACAGTGTCTTTTAATACTCGGTGGGCCAGTATTCATTCATATTTCCTGGCACGCCGCTTAACTCCCCCTTAGTCTGAGGGGCTGTATCCAAATAAACAGTTTAACCTCGAGACGGCAAACATGATATTGTAGGAATACAGCAGGAAATGCAGTAAAGATTGATAACATGTGAAGTATTATGATCTAATATGACATACTCAGTGTTACTTTAGTCAATATACTAGTGGTCTGAGTGATTCACAGGGTTAAAATGCTCGCAGTACCCTGCTATTTTCATGCAGCTATATCCTGTTATTAGTGGATTACACGCAGAGCAAATTAATTCAATAACTCAAACCTACATCCTACGTTGCAGCTGGTTGGTTTTAATGGATTCTTAGCGTGCACAGAGTCATACTTTGAGTGTATTTTCGTTTTAGTGTAAACGTCTGAGTGCGACGTCGATGTGTTCCCCGTGGGTTTTCATTAGGGCCTTGTGGGTGACAACAGAATATATGACTTGGCTCCGGACCGGAATTCGGGGAAAGTCATGGAATTTTGGAAGCCTTGACGGAACACAGGCTGTCTGCTGTTGGCCCGTTCCCCACAGAGGAGGAGGAGGAGTGTGCGGCGACAGGCCTTAAGGACATCCTCAGGGATCTGACCCAGAACAATGACAGGTTTACAGCTCCATTCAGGCTGGATGTGGCTGAAATCGAACAGATATCCAGGATCACTCTGAGCTCTACAGCAGATTTGACAACACTGGATAGTCCACATGATTAGTAACTCTGGTAATCTGTGTTTCTTCCTAGCCAGGGAATCCATTATATCTGTTCATTGCATTTCTTCACATAGTCAAAAACATTATTTGACTACTCTTAAGAAGAAAATCCATGAGGAAATCTTTCTTGTATTTTGGAACAACTACCTATTTAGATTTTCCACTTGTGGCTTCACTTGGTCCTGACTGCTGTTTGACTTGAACCCTCGGGACATGAGAGCAAAAACCTTCATGTCTCAAGTTTGGACCAGGTAACATTTGGTTACAGCAGGAGATGAAACAAAATTATGAACACAGCTTTGAAAAGAAAATGTCAAAATGTTGTGTCCTTTTAATGGCCAGCAGTTAAAACGTAAAAGACTTGCACCAGGAATAACAAGTTGTTTATGAAGACTTGGTGCTGACTTGTCCTTGACTTAAAGGTAGGGTAGGTAAGTTTGAGAAACCGCCTCGAGATACACTTTTTGTTATATTCCATGGAATGCTCTTAACATCCCGATAGCAATTAATATCGTAAGTGCTTTGACAATAAATACGTAAAAAAATGTCATCTGTGGAAGCCGTAGTACTGTAAAAAGCACGACCAATCTGTGCACAAACGTATCTCGTGCCCTCATTGGTCATGTGCGCGTTCATGTGTGTTTGAGGAGGGGCTCTGTAAGGAAGTGGCAGATTTTTTTCCGGCTGTGTATTTTCAAATTCTAGCGCACTCGAGCTGGTTTCTCCAAAATGACCTACCCCACCTTTAACATTTGAATCAAACTTCTCGCACGACACTGGCTTGGTTAAAAATGTTTACTGTGTCTTCACTTTTGCAAGACTTGGGACTTGACTTGGACTTGATCTTGTGGACATGCAACCTTAAAGTTTGCCATAAGAAGACTTAAGACTAAACTCATTTTTGATGGACTTGAGACTTGCTCTGATTTGCTATTTTGAGCTTTTAGACCTGGTAATACAAGACTACAGACCTGAATTGGACTTGTCTCAATTGACTTGTGACTTTACATGGACTTGTCTCGATTTAATAAAGACTTTTCTTGAAGGAATTGAGATGTAAATTACTTGCAACTGGCCATTGTAATACTGGACTTGATTTAGTCTCAAATGACCTGTGACTTGACATTGTTTCTTCGTTTGGACTTTTGACTTGACTGCAATAACAAACTTTGAGAGATGACTTGGACTTGTATAGAATGACTTCACTTGTAACTTGCCATTACACGCTTTAAGACGTGAATTGGGCTTGTCCTAGACTCGAGCTCAAAGAATCAAAAACAGCTCTGATTGCTTTTCAGACTTTCATAATATCGAAGTCACTGAAGAGAGCCTCATAAATCTAAAGTTAAGATGGTGGAAATTGTATTATTGTATCCTTCTGAAAAGCTCTAAAGCCTTGGAAAGGATTTTCTTTCCACAACTGCTCAAGAACTTCATTATTTCCTACATTTGTACGCCTCGGCTGTAACGTGCAACGGCAGGTCAGAAATAAACCTTGGTCATGTCGTGTGCACAACCCTAAACCTAACCGCAGGATTAAATAGCACCCATATGCACTGATGTCAGTAGGAAATTTGCAAAAACGATTGAATTGCATAAACCTCATCCTCATATTCTGTCCGAAGGGTATACTTCTGTTATTTAATGCCATCCTCAAAAGAAAGCCACCCTGACATGAAAACGGAACCATATCCCACCTGAGCTCCAGTGATCTCTCCCTTTAGGCTATGAGCTTACTTTGTGGTCTCCCTTTTCCCTTTCTCCCCGCTCTCCTCATCCATCCATCCCTCCGGTGCAGCTCCATTCAGAGAAAGAGCACAAACCACATGTTTCGGGGAGGAATCCTTTCCGGGCAGCGTCCCAGACCAAAGTACCTCCAGCTCTCCTGCCCCATGGCATCACTTAGCTCTACCCTGTCATTAAGGACAGGGTTGGATGATTTGTGTTGGAACGCAGCCCTTTGTTCAAAAAGGAATGGATGCAGGAGGAGAAAGACAAGGAGCAAAAGGGGGGGGGGGAGAAATGATGTCATCTCAGGTCGGCTCTGGAAGTAGGCCTGGACCTGCGGTGGCTTCGAATGGTGTTGCCTTTGGGCTTGGGTGCAGGAAAAGACAGATGGAGATGGAATGATGTGGAATATGGTGTGTAATTTGGTATGTGTGAATCTGGATGAGTAAATATGTCTCTTACTTTTGTGTTTCGTTCCATGCACGAAACTCTCAGTGTGTTTTGCGGGTTTTTCTAATCTGTGGTCGGAAAAGTATAGGCTGTTTTATGTTGCATTCGCTCTTTGTTTCAGTGTTTCTTTAGCGGGTGGATGCTTGAATGAATCATTTGGATGGAGGCTGAGGTATCAGAAAGGGCGGTTTGGCTCGGGGGTGAGGAGGGGTGGTGGGACGAGGGAGAGGGAGGAACAACTTGTACTTGTGGCTTCTGGATTTCTATCGCACACTACTGCCTCCCGCTACCTACAGTATGTCATGTGGAACATATCAGACACACCAAAGACACCAAGGACTGAAAGTCATTATCCTAAGTATTTCTGTCAATTAGTGCTGAGCTTGTATTCAGTATAACTTTGACTTAAAGGATAATTTTGCTTTATAAAAATGTAGGTTTAATTTCGTACTTGTGTCCATTATTCGTATTTTCTTAAATGTTAGTTGATTGCTATTCTCTAAGGATGCAGCACACATTGCTACATAACCTAATTAAATTATGCAATTTAATCACACAATATTATTGCCTATACTTAGTGTTGGCTCACTTTCCATTTTACATCCAAATAGAGTGGTTTAGATTACCTCATTGTTGGCTTATTGATAACCTAAAATAATGGACAAACCTTCCAATTGAGACCCAACGTTTAATACTTTTTCCTTTAAAGTGGACCTATCATGCTATATTGGAAACATATATTGTAGGGCCATACC
>NC_136901.1:34315951-34407361 GCF_949606895.1 Notothenia rossii | reverse complement strand
TGTGTGCGTGCGTGCGTGCCTGCGTGTGTGTGTGTGTGTGGGTGGGTGTGGGGGGGGGGGGGGGGTGGATGTGACGCCGACCCCAGCGAACGCCCTGACCCTGAGCAGATGGCGAGGCAAGGGTCTCTCCGCTGAGCCAGAATTAATAGCGTGTGCCATGTCACATTGTCTGAGAGGGGCCTGCTGAAAGCCCCCCCGCTCACCCCCCCCCCCCCCCCCCCCACACGTCACCCCCCCGACTCCCACTTATATCCTGATTTTGCACTCTTCGTCTCTCTCTTACCCAACTTTCTTCAGCAGCTCCTTTACCATTTCTTCCTGCTTTTCTATCTCTTTCTCTTCTTCCGGCACTTTTTACCTCCCATACATCACATCACTTGTCCACCCCCCCCCCCCTCCTCTGATCCCCAAAGATCTCCTCCAGTTTACTCCTTCATTCACTCATTCATTTATTCACGTGTGCCTCATTCATCCTTCTTTTTAATAGACACTCATTCACAGGTTTGCCCACTCGCCGAGGCTTTATCGGAGGACAATTAAGGCACCTGCGTTTCTAAAGCTCCCCTGCTGAAAGCCCGCCACCCCATTTCCTCACCCGTCTGTTCACACTACTACTACTCTTCACTCGCTCACTCACTCATGTACAGAGTTGCTGGCTCAGCCCAATCACTGCATGGGTGTCACTCAGTCACGCTACCATAAATGCAGATAAATCTGAAAACACGCCTTTTTTTCCCCCTCATTGGTCTTCCATTTGTAGGACCACAGGGACCTTTAAAAATTGCTCCCAAAAGTGGATACATTTGAAAATCCTGGTCTCACATTGCAGTATGGATGATTTATCATTGAAATGTGATGCATTTTTGAGAACCTTTTCTCTGGTGCACATGTTTGTGAGACATTTCTCTCAAAGTCGATGAAAAGCCACTTGGCGGAAAGTGGTTCAAAAGTGCAGGTGCAGACTCGAGTGGCCTGCGCATAGCCAAAAAATATGATTTCCAAATTCATTTGAATAATTTTGAATGAAATGAACGCAAATCTCAACTTTTTCCATTTAAACCCAGAGAATAGATTGAACTTTAGCTGCTTTTGTTAGGATATGGGCTTCTCAAAATGTTTTATCCTATCTTGTTCTCATATCAAAACTAATTCAAGCCAACCTTTTATCAGCATGAGAAGTCTGCCAAGTTACCATGGCAACAGTGGTGCAAACTTCTGTTTTCGAGGTCAAATTGCATGCTAGTTTAGTTGAATAAACATAGGAAATAGGAAAGACATCCTCATAAATAATATTAAAGTTAATATCTTCAGTTAAAAGAGAAGATGGAAAAAAGGGTAACATAGGAACAAAACATTGTCAATGAGCAATATAGTTTATATGTTCCCTGAGTGTCATCCAAACTTCTAAATAAAAATTTAAGAAATAACAAGACTGAGAGTCTACAGTCATGCTATCGGCTCTTTGAGGCTTGAGCCAAATGCTAAAGTCAGAATGATGCTGATATTTAGCGAGTGTAATGTTTATCATCTTAATTTAGTTTTTTTTTTAATGTTTTGGTCATAAATGATATTATTTGTCACATTTTCCCCTGATGATGGCCCTACATGCCTCCTGGGTGAACATGAATTCCTGTCCCACATTTCATGGCAATCATTGTTAAGATATTTCAGTCTGGGCCATAATGTTCTGTGGATGTCCACTATCTAGTCTGTGGGTGTGGGTCCATCGCAAATATTTGCAGGGCCTCCCTCCATCCCTCCCGGAGCGGCACAGTGGCTGCCAAGAATGGATAAGAGGGTCAGGGGTAGTTGCCCCCCCCCCCTCCTAATCACCAGTCCTTTTCCTGCCCCCCCGGTCCAACCCCCGCCTCCTTTCTCTCTATCGGCCTCCAGACAGACAGCCTGGGAGATGGAGGAGGGGAGGAGGACGCCGAGGGTCACGGCCTCATCGCTGCAGTCACTTTGCCAAAGAGTGTGAGTGGCCGTGCGTGTGTGTGTGGACCTTTCACGCAATCACCTCTTCCCCTTTTTGTGTCACGAAGAGTTAGGCCTATTTTTGCAATGGAAATTATTGCCAGTGTGAAAAATATGTATGTATGCGTGTGAGGACAGCGAGAGAGTGTGTGTGGGTGTTGAAAAGGCAAAAGTCAAGGTATTAGAGGTTCACTGAAGGCTTGTTCCCTCCAAAGCCCCGACAGCCAAAAATGCTGCGGTTGACAAAATGAAACTGTCCATGATTCTACACACTATCGACTAAACTTCTACAATAGCAGCTCTAAGTTTTGGGGAAAAAAGTATGTAAATATACAATACATCATGTTTTACAAGTTCACAGGTGCATGTGTTGCATTAAAAAATGAGAAGAAACACAATTTATTAGTTTTATAATTCAAGACTCAAGGATTCAAGGCTGTTATTGTCATTTGTACATACAGTGTAGTTATGACAATGCAATTCTTAGGTCACAGGCTCCTCCAACAGTGCAACACAATAAAACAGATATTAGTGCAAGTAAATAAAATAAAATATAATATAATATAAATTGTGCAGAATAGTCTATAGTAAGAATATTGATATATATAAGTTGCAACCAGATCAAGTTCATGTATTTAACATTAACATTCTTATGGCCATTCATATTTATAATTTCACTGGGACAATTCATCAAAAAATGTGTAGAAACACAAAATATGTATTAGGGTTATGCTTGAGTTGACTGAAGTACTTGGTACCCACTAATAACTGTCCATCAATCTTTTTGTCAAGATATAATACAGCCTGCCACTCGATCTTGTTAAAAAAAACATTAACGTTCTGTATTGTAACATTATCCGGTTGCTTCTGCTACGAGCCTTCCCCAAGCTTTGGCTTCAGAAGTCTTAACTGACAAGGGCGGCAGGCCAAGCTAAACGAGTTATGTTCTTAGTTTACTGGATGTGAATATCCCAGGAGGGTTTTCACAAAGTGGAGGGCTTTACTTTTGTTGGATGGTTCCATTGTTATGACATTTTGACCCTTTTACTGATTAGTCTCTTAAGGGTTTGAATTTTGGAGGAGTTGTAGCTGTGTTTTTTTTTGTTTTGTTTCTGGGACAAAACCTCCCTCTCTGAAAACACTGGCTCCCGTCCTAGCCGACCGCGATACCGAATCTTTGGGCTCAGAAGATGATGTTTCAACCACATCCTGACAACAAACAAAATAACTTGTGTTGAGGTTAGAGGATTCTTGCAGCCTTTACTCCTCATGACTTCCATAAATCAGGCTCTGGATTCGAGCTAACACAAAAGGGGTCAAACGGGAGATTTTGTTTGGGGCTGTATGCATCGACTCAGATTTTCCGAGGTGGAACGTAGATGTCAGCCACAGTAACGGGAATCCAATGTAGCGCTACAGAAGTGAAAGTGACTGCATGCATCGCAGCTGAGTTACCAAAGGAAGCACTGTTGGAGTGAAAATACATAGAGAAATCCTATCAGATTCTCCTTTGCATATTCTATGAATAATTTACTGTTCATCACTCTCACTCTGATTTAATTATAGCTTTTAACACATTTATTTACAGCACACTGACGTATGAAATGATGAATTTTGATAATTTCCGCTTCATGTCTCATGCTGAGTCATCCAGGGAGGGTTCGATGAGTAAACATGTGTTACAATACCTTGCCAAAAAAAAGACGAGTCATGTTTTTTAGTCCCTGTGCTCTTTAGTTGACAGAGCACTTGAGTGAATCAGATTTATGCTTAATATGCTGCTTAAGGGATACTTAGTGGTAGCTGTTGAGGAATTGGAGAGCATTACGTATTTGCTTCACTCACTAACGTTCTCCTTTCTTGACTTTGAATCCCTAAAAGAGCAACTGAACCTCTAGAATTTTAGTTTTTAAGACAGTGTTTTAAAAAACTGGCCTAAGATGGTCAAACTAATATCAAAAGCAGGTTCAGAGCTAGAGACATGGTTAGCCTAGCTTAGCATAAAGACTAGCAGCAGGTGGAACGGCTAGCCTCAATATCTCAATTTTAAAAAAAGGATACCCAACGCAACTCCCACTAAAACAATAAACTTGTTTATACACTTTTGTTTGCGCATGTTTATTATGAAAGCAGATTTTTTTTTTTGCTTTGGACAGAGCATGGCTAAGGTAACTGACTGTTTGGTGGTTAGCTAACAATAGCAAAGCATAATAAATGGGGGAAGAATTAGCCATATTTCCGTCGAAAGGTCCCCAGATTGAACAAACAAGTTTTTTGTTTGTCATCATTGGAGGGGCTGGAAGAAGGATTTATTTTTCCAGCCCACATTTGGATAGAACCAGGCTAGCTGTTTCTTCCTGCTTCCTGTCCAAGCTAAGCTTACTGGCTGCTAGCTGTCCCTTCATATTTACCAAGTTTGGTATTAATCTACTTATCTAACGCTTGCCAAGAAAGCAAATAGGCGTATTTCTCAAAATGTCAAACCTTTAAAGTGCAGGGTTGTATTCAATCTTCTATTTTTACTCTTGATGAAAGGGGTATTATTTAAAGAATAAATCATAAAACATCCTCCTTATGTATTTTCAGGGCTTCCATTGAATTCTGTAGATATGATTTCTCTCCAGTGAAATGTCACAATGCAATGTGTTTCATATACAGCAAGTCAAAAAATATGATTTGATGGCCAAAAATGTGGGATTTCACTTCATTTAGGCCTACTGACCAACTTCACTTCCAAAAAAATTCCCATCTTACAATTTCAGACTTGATTTTTTTCTTTCCATAACATAATGCGTTCAACACATTTTCAGAGCTTGTGATCAACTCTGCTTTTTTAATCAAAGTGCAATACCCTGAGGCTGATTTAAAAAGATGGCGACAAGAAACAGAGCCAAGTCATCCCAGACCGGTACTCATATAACTTTTTATGAAGAGGCCTCCCCCTTGTGAAAACTAGAATGAAATCTGACGTGAACAATCCTCACCAGGAGAATTGGAAAAGTACGATAGTTTCAGAGCTGACATCTTCCTCAGGTTACGGAGGAAAAACTCAGTTTTTTGCTTTTTGTATCTATGTGCTTCTGTTGATAACCATCGCGCTAACTGATTTATGGGTCCTTGTTATTGTGCCATGCTTGGGAAATCATACAATAAAGCTCTATTACAACAGTATGAAAGGCTTTAAAATAGACAGGCAATTATCATCATGAAGGAGCTGAACTGATTTGATTATAAAGGCTTTCATTAAAGCCATCAACTCTCTGATCCTTAACGTACTCTCGGGCAGGGGTTCCCAAACTTTTCAGCCCGCGACCCCCAAAATAACAGTGCCAGAGACTGGCGACCCCCTTTTTTTTCAGAAAAAAAAAAGAAAAAGTTTGAGAAACACTGCGCTAGTGGATTGTCAAAGAAAAAAATGTCTATGCAAACGTTATCATTAATAATATATATATTTTTTTAATTATAATAAAAATTAATCAATGTTTTTTATAATTTTTTTTTTTTAAATTTTCCATTTTTGTTTGGTAACCATCTCGCGACCCCCACTTTGGGAACCCCTGCTCTAGGGGACTTTACAAAGAAGCCATGAGTCAATCATATCACTTGCTTTTTGACATTGACACTATGTCAGAGCTGCCAAAAAAATCACACTTCTGCCGCTCTCACCCCGTTGACGTGTGGCAGCTTGAACTCACCGTGAACCGTATGGGTCCAGGAAACGTTTCTTTCCTCATGCCTCCGATTCTCCTCTATTTCAAAAGAATAGGCTTGCAAAACAGGCACGTTAGCTCCCTTGACAGTCTGCTAACTTATCACCCTGTCATTTTTCTCTCTCTGATGTCTTCAGGACTTAATTGTAATGGTGGTCATGTGATGAAAAGAGGGCAATCGGAGAGTAAAGGCGTGCCCACCTCGGAAGCATCGTCCTCCCTAGCTGTCTGCCCTCGTCCACCCCTGGGTTTTCCCGTGTGGCTGGAGAGCAAGACAGATGGACATATTGGACGGATGGACAGACAGGGACGCCCTTCCCTCTGCTGTGAACTCAGACTCACACGAGCCAGACTCCATACATTCATCTTGTGATGTTCACAGAGGGAATGTGATATCATGGAGTTGCTCTTTGGCATGAAAGGTTTGTTTTTGAGTCGCATGAGGTGTCAAATTCTGGTTTCCTGCCATGTCCACGTTATCGTCTTGTCTGTCTAACATTTGACCCAGTGTCTTGAGACCCACCTATCTCTGTCTATCACTGGTTCTCACTCTGACTGTGCGTCTGCTCATTTCAGGAAGTGTCATCACCCTCCGGCTCTATCAATTGACTTTGAGTCAAAGAGCTGCTTATCAAGAAACAGTATTTCCTTAATTAGTTTGCTTTCTCCTCTCTTCTCTTTTCACTTCTCAAAACTGCAGATAAAAATATTGTCTCCCCTTTCAATTTTGAACAATAAGGGCTTAGCAGGATTTTAAAAAAAATGCCCGGACTACAGAACAGAATTTGTTAATTTCCTCCTCATGTAGTTTCAGCTTAGTCCTCTAGAGAAAAAGAATCACGAGGATTTACTTTGAATCTGTACGATCACTAAGTGTCTTAATTCTGTGACCTTTTTACAAACAAATAGCAGTGTTGTATCACAAATAATACATTTCACAGATGGACAGTATGTAGGCCAAATCTATGTAAAATAAAACAGATGGGTAACTCTTCTGGTAAGAGCAGTTTCCACATGGGGACAAGACTCTATCTCAATCACCCTTTCCATCTGATCCACGAGCTTAAGCAGTCAAGTGAGTGGATTTATAGACCTGAGGCTTATGGCTTAGTCATGATTGCTTGAATTGGCTGCGTCTCAATTAAAATAAAGTGTTTTTACTCCTAATGAGAGAACGGGACATTTGGGGAAGATTGAGACAGATGTAGAAGCTCACTCCATGGTCATTGATTGGAAAAATAACATGGAGAACTGGTGCTTTTTGTCATGCCAGTGAATACTTTTTCAGAAAGAATTTAAAAAGTCATGTTTCCAGATGAAATAAACTGGAAAAGGGCAAAGATTGCCTCCAGGAAACCTAAATCATATGTATGAGTGGTCTTTAAACCGTGTATATGTTTTACCACAGTCAAAAAGGCCAAATCCTGAATACATCTTAATTTGAACGTTAACATATCCTCAAAAGAAACAGGCCTCTTCTCTATTTCAATCCAAATTCTCTGTAAAGTACTTTCACTTGTGCAGCCTTTTTTTCTTTTACTGTGTTCAGCTGTAAAACATTTGAGGAAACTTTATGCTTCCCCATTCAACTCAGAGTGTAACTGGAGGTTCTCCGCCGACTATAAAAAAGAGAAGGAAAGGAAAAATGGTTGAGGGCAGGATGAGGTCCTCGTCTCTGTGTCTTCATAGTGCGGGCCGCGGCCAGGCACACTCTCATGCAAAACCTCATCCGCACAACTCTTTTCTCTCCATTTTTTCTCCCCATTTCTTTCTGGCACACCAGTGAAGCTCCGTAAAAATGAATTATGTATCTGAAAATATGAAATGTGTACATTGAACACTGGAGAAGATCGTACCTGATATTTTATACCGACAGATATGGCAGTCTGTAGGTGGATAGTTTGGCAAACATATTGTTTTTAAGAATTTAATTGCTTGAATTCTTAATTAAATTAAAAAAAGGACGAGTACAATATGCCATAAAATACATTTACAATTTTTGAAAATGACAACATTTGTTTGAGTAAGCAGTGTGTATTATAAAGTATTCAATGCATTTTAACATGGTGTCAACTCTGCCAACTATTTGTATTGTATTTGTCACTTTTGCTCTTTATTTGTTCTGCTAACGGACACTTTTTTCCTGGAAAAAGCCTCAAATCAGATCAAACACAACATCTAACAAACGAGTAAATCGGCTTGCTATCAGTGTGGTCTCAGAAACCTTCAATTTGGCTTTAGTTAGTAAAAACACCCACAAGAAGTCACTTGTAAGGTGAACAAAGATGGCAAACAGATTTAAATGAAGGCTGTTGAGACAACATGGACCTACATGAACGTTTATGGCTTTCTGACCCCTCCCAGATAAACAAGTCTGACCTGACTCATAGGGTGGGGATGACACAAGACACAAACATTTGCTAATGCACTCTGGCTGGGGGAGAAACCAAATCAAACAGAAAGGCTAATAAAAGCACAGGCTACAATTCCAGTCATGATCATTCTAAATAATAGCCTCCCTTGTACTTTGGCTGAGGTTTTGGCTGTGAGGAGGTTGGTCATGGGGCTCCCCAATGTGATGGCAATGCACTAATCTGCCCTGTATGGCCTATTCACATGTGTTCACACCATTGTTTCCAGATTCTAAACAGGAACTGCAATGTTACCCACGGGAATTGTACATTTGTTGTGCAGAAACACTTTAAATGCCACTCTTATTTGAAATCAGCGTGTCCTTGCAGTTTCATCATGCGTGGTACACGTACTATTCGGGAAGTATTGTAGAATAAAAATAGCTATAATAATATGCAGCTGTTACTGCTGAACACTGCAGAGACACATGGGGAGACAGGATGCATACTAAAAGATCAGTCTGAGCCTGGGAAAACCGAGAGTTTGCTCACAACTAGAGCCGTATACCAGTCGGTGATACAATTTATTACCCGGTAAACACGTGGGAATAGTATTTCAGCGCCACAAGATAAACAACTTCTCCACTCCACGCACATCTCGCGATAGGGGACGCTCCCTCAGTGTGCGCCTATTGTGAGAGTTTTTCAACTCTCGCGTGATCTTGGAAGTTTCCCACGCCTGTTGTTGTGGCGTCTGCCCTTTTCGCTCACTCTCTCTCGCCGCCTCCCCCTTTTTTTCCTCTGTCTTCCTCACCCACCCCCTTTTCTCTCCGTCTCCCTCGTCCCTACACCTCCAGTCTGCTTCTGTTGTCTCGGCGGATTGTTGCGGGCTGTGGGAGAGAAAAGGATATCGCGAGTATTGGAGTTTTGGTGAGAGTTTGTGGAAGATGGCGCCTGTTGTGACAGGGTGAGTCTGAGAATCGGGGCTGGCGGTTGGGGAGCGAGAATACAAGTTATAACCATGAAACAGCTACATTTAAACCCATGTGCTACATTGCAATGTTATGACCTGTGGTTTACTTTGCTTTAACTGTTTTCTTCGTCTCACTGTGTTTGAGTGTTTTATTTTTCTTTGCCCAGTTACTTATAAGCTGACTGTTGCTGCAGTGTTTTGTGAGCTAGCCTCAGCTAAGCGATACTTCACCCTCGGTGGTCTTTTTTTCCCCAGACAACGGCGAGCTGTTAGCTACTAGGCTAGCCAGCAAGATAAACTACACATGTTTATTAAGAAAGCTATTTAACATGTATATGCGTGTCCAGTGTGAAATTCGTGGTGTATCATTTGTTTCCGAAACGTGCTCAGCATGTAGCCAGGCAGCACGCTTTAAGAAGTGCATTCACGACTTAAACACTGCTAGCTGTCCGATAATGGACGTCAGCTAGCGATATAGTGACTGAAACACGTTGCGGCTTTGTGAGCGAGGCATCCCCCTTTTGGCAGTGTTTTTAAAAATGCATTGGTGAGATACTTCTCAGACACGGCACGCTTGCTGTACATCTCTATAGTTGGCGTTAGACTGTTATTCTTAACCACATTTTTTAAAGGGCTGTATGACCATATTTTAGGTTTAAGAAAATGTATAAAGAAAGAGTAATTACACAGTATGAAGATGTCAGGCACCCTGTTTCGCTGATGGTGGATTGTTTTGTTGACTTATGATTGTGTTTTTGGCTCATGTTACTGTAAGTATTTGCTGTGATTGACAGACCATCTATTTTTGAATAAGGGGCAGGTAAAACAAATGAGCTCCTTTCCATTATGGGCTACACAAACTATGCTTAAAGTGTAAACGTTTTGTTTTATTATAATTGCCATGAGTGGAATACAAATACACATTTAAGCTCGGGGGCTACCACGCATGCACAGTGTATAGCAGCGTGTTCTTTTTACGACTTGTGCTTCCTGTTAGTGGACGACAGTGCTGGTAAATAGTATTTACTACTCAAACAACGATTTGCATCTCTGTAAGCAGGTTGCTAATACAAACTCTAACCTAACACTGCAGTGCATCTAAGGACAAAAAAACACAGAAACACCCACAGCCATGTGCACATAACACCATAACCACTGCAAAATGATCAAAAATGATTCACCCTGATGATCCCCTAATGTAAGATAACTAGCTGCTCTTGGCATACTTTTCCCTGAGTCACATATAAAGTTGTTTTATCTATGTTATGGTGCACGTTCAGTAATTACCGCGAGATCATATATCTGTGATAAGTATGTCAGCCAAGGATTTTAGTGGGAAAATAGTCTTCTGTTTTTGAAATGATCAAAGCTAGAGAATGTCAAGGATATATTTCCTCATAAAGTCAAGCAGTACTGCCTTGATTTGTTACTCCTTGCATCTTTGGTTATGGGACCACATTATTCAACATAAATAAGCTTGGCGATTACAATTATTTCCCTGCGCGTTAGCTAGACACGAACATATTTCTTTGCACTTTTGATGCTATAATCCCCACAGACAGCTCAGTGGGTGACAGACATTCGCTGGGCTTGTTGGAGGTGTGTGTATGTTGGAAAGAGAAGGGGGGGTTGATGTGCATGTTCACTTGGGGCTTTCCAGCAGACCTGAACTGATTTCAGTTGGGGGGGGGTGGTGTGTGAGTAGCGAGAGGGAGGGAGGAAGGGGGCAAGCTAGAGGGCAGGCGGGTCAGGTCTGGGTGGCTGGCCACCTGTCCAGATGATATCTCCAAATTCATGTGTGTTTGTTTGACAAAGGGTTTTTCTGCGAGTGGGGGTCAGTGTGTGAGAGGGGGGTGGGGCCGACGGGTGTTCTGGCGAGAGAGGTTTAACAGAAAATTAAAGTGCCATAAGGGGTCTTTTTTAGCTGATGGCAGGCCGGGTTCACAGTAACGGTTGGAGGCATCACGGAGCCTGACCACAGCTTCATGAACTGTTTGAATGGGGCTGGCTTCACACAGGGAGGGGCTCCACAACCACAGGCTTGTTAACGGCATCATGACTTTCTTGTAATAGCATTACAGAGAGGCTGTGGTTGAATATTTTTTATCTGAGTTAAAGGTTATACTGAAGTGTTGCCCTTAGAGACATGTGTTTGTGTCTTTTTGCTGAATTTAACTTGCTGCCTGGAAATCTATTTATCCACAAATATTGAAAAAAAGTGTGTTAGCATTTACATGTCATTCTTACTGTGGAGTTTGACACTCGATGTGTATGACACTTTCTGTTTTGCAGACCTTTTTTCTACTGCATGAATCATTTAAATGTACCACTCCTGAAATTGCTAGAAAGCCTTGTAGTTTAGACTTTGATATTCAAGACAAATATGACACAGCAGAAAATCTACAATTATCAAACACTCCCCTCAGCTTTAAGAATGGCTGTGAAGAATATCTAGTTTGCTTCTTCTTCTTCAACATTTGTCTTTTTATGTTAATGCATTTTTTTTTTTGGTTAACACCAAACGTATGACTTAACATGGTATCAGGGCGGCAATTAACAATTTCCCTCATTAGCTGATTATTCTGACATATCATTTTGAATGTTGAAAACACCAAACACAATTTCTCAAAGCCCAAGGTGATATTCAACTGCTCATTTGGTATAGCTGACAGTCAAAAATCTAAAAATATTTCTATTAAAATGTATCACTGGCAAATAACTGACCTTTTAACTTAAAAATGTGTCCAAAACAATTTATCGATTATCAGAATAGTTGCTGATTCATTTTCTCTTAAATGACAACTACTACACTTGTGGTGTAAATGTGCAAGTGGCCCCTATCTTTTGCAGAAGTACACAAACACTCCTCTCCCCGGTAAGGCATGGTCTTACTCAGTGTTGTGGGTTGCCACAATAACACGCATTAGCAACAAAACTCTCGATCTTCACAGAGGTGTGGGCAAAAAACACAACAAATGAAAATAACAGTCTTGCTTTCATATGTTCTTCTCTTTTATAGAAACTGGTTGTGATAGCTGAAAGAGCAGCACTGTTCACCTGGCATAATAATGGCATGAATCACTTATTTCAACACTGATCTGCCTTTGCTGTGCCCCAGAGGGACGGGATTCCATTTTGCTCACCCCCCTCCCATCTCTTTACCCGAAAAAAGAAGAACGATAGAGTCTTTCAGGCTAAAAGCCAAGCGTCTCTGTGCGGGTGTAATGATACTACAGAGCCTTCCTTTGAGACGCACAACCTTGTGTTCTCGCATTTGTTAGCATGAGCGTGCAGTCCGAGCTCCAAGGCTGTGTTGACGGTGATATACTGAGTGCACGTTGAAGGGAGACTGAGTGTATCTAGATATAAAAGTTGATCCGTGTGTGTGTGTGCACGTGCATCCATTCCCCAGGGTCCTCTCCTCTTCCCGGCTTCCCTTTTATGAAAGGAGAGGTTCAGAGAGAGCAGCAGATGTCGAAGCGCTGACCTTTATGGTGGCAAAGGCTCAGACTAGAGTTAAAAGACATGCCGCGTCACCCCCCCCCTCGTCCCTCACCCTCGTCCCTCAAAGCAACACACACACACACACACACACACACACACACACACACACACACACACACACACACACACACACACACACACACACACACACACACACACACACACACACACACACCCCTTTAGCGGCAGCACTGATGGATTGGTTAACGACAGAGATGACACAAGCCATCTGATCTGTGTGTCACCTCAGTATCCCGCACCCTCCAAAGCGGCCTTATATCCACCCAGAGCCATGGAAAAAAAAAAATCTTCAAAGTGTGTCTGTGTGTGTGTGTGGGGGCTGTACAGAAGTCACAGGCATATAGCACCAAAGCAAATGAGCCACCGCCAGACATCTTTAGGGGGATTTATCCTCATGCATACAGTAGCCTATTGTTTTGGAAGTTCATGCATATCCATTACTCCACATGATTGAGATATCCCCCGAAGCCTATACGGTTTTATTCAGGGTTCAGATTCGACTTGTTTGCTCGAGTGACGAAGAAGCCTCTCAAAGTTCCAAGTCTTCATTCTCTTGTTTCCATATTTAGCGTGTTTGTCTGTCTGTCTCAGGGGAACAACCACAGGAGACACCCAAAGGGGATAGAAATGCACATGGTGTAATTTGACTTGGGTTGCCGTCAGCTTGGCACTACACATTCCTGGTCCCCAGCCACGTGCTAAAGTGTGCACAAACCAGATATACCATCATAGTATGTCACTGTACCTTGACTTCCCCTCTGCCTATTCAGAACAAGTGGCTTTCTGAATAGAGTGGTGCAGAAATGAGTTAGCAAGTATTTGGTTATATGCCTGAAACGAGCTAACTAAATAATACTACTCACCGTCATCACGTCGAACAAGAGTCCGCCCGTAGCTTCGCGGGTGAAGTGTAGTCATGCGACAGTGATGTAGTTTGTTTATAGCATTATGCTCACTGTTGTGGCACTTTACGCTTCAACTATTCAACAAGTGGGATTAATAAGTAGAGATTGTCCTGTTGAATGAAAAGTGTTAGTATCATAGCGTGTGTTCGCAATATTCATAAAGTCAAAAAAGAAATTGCATCATTGCACCACTCTGTTGATGATTCATTTGAGGGGCCTGCTTCACCTACTTTCTGCAAGGCCAAGGCCTCATAAGGGGTTTGGATTTCTCACAAAAAAGCCACAACAAGGGGGGGCATTTATTTACTTGTGCAAGACTTGGAATGCAACAGTGTGAGCTTATGCTATTTATTTATTTTTTCTATCTGTGGCTCTTCCAAATATGTTGCTGCTGTTTTGCTTCTGCACGGATAGGACGGAACATTCTGAGGTAAATCGAAAGCCAGTGTGGTTTTGAAAAACAGCGCTGCCGTCATGTTTGATAAAGGCCCAAGTCCTCGTGGTGTTGTTGCTGGCATCGTCCTCGCCGCTAAGGAGAGACGGAAAGCTAACAGGAGGCAAATGCGAACGGCGTTGGAAGTGCGTACCTACCCGCTGACTTGTGTTTTGGAGCGGATCCGTTGTCTTTCACGCAATTGCACTCCCCTTCCCAGAGAATTTCCTGCCCCTGCTCCTTTTGCTGTTTGTAGCGATTACAGCTTCTCCAAGGGAATGTTGCTTTCTACTGTGTCAGCAGTTCTTTGCTCCCGCTGTCCCTCCACACTCAGGATGTTTCATTCAGAAAACATGAACTAGTCCCCCCTGTCTGACTCCTGTTTGCTTTCAGTGAGCCAACCCTTGCCCACTTCCTGTAACGGGGCAGCTGAACCTGAGAGGAAAGAATATGAACCCCCTTTGAGAGTTTAGTGTTAGTCCCTCTCTTTTGGTTTTGTTCGCCTCAGGATGACAAAGGCAGATTTAGTCTTTAAATAGACGACTTATGCCAGGCCTGTGATATACCTTACAACAGACCTGCTCTAATCTTTCAGGAGAATTCCCCAAAGAGCCAGGCTTAGAGAGAAAATCTCTGTTATGTTTTTTATTCTGTTGGCCCAGATCATCGCCTTGTTACTCTCAGCCACGGCAGCGAGGGCTCAGAAGCATTGTTCGAGCGTCTCGCTGTTGTCAGAACGTTCGGTCTGTTCTCTCTGGGCCGGTTCATACATTCAGAGGAAGGTTACAAATATACACAGGATCTCCCGTGTTGGGAAAGCCCCCAACACGGACACCTCCCACGGCTCAAAGCAACTGCCACTATTACTGAATTAGATAAGAAGGGAGTGGCGAGCAGTAAGCCAGCCTGTCGTAAACCTTCCTGAGAGTAATGCTGCTGGGGCTGCCATTTATCGTGTGCTGATGGCAACAGAACAGTTCCTACCTCCTTCCCCTTTAGCTAGATGGCTAATGAATGAACACATTGGTTTGCCGTTGATTTATCCGTGCAAAGCTTTGAATTAACATGTTCACAGATCAATCCTATTGTCTTTGCTTGAACTTAGCATACCCCTGTCAGTCTAAAACCCTTCCCCATTCATTTGAAAGTGATATATAATGGAGGAAAACCGCATTTTCGGCCTTTTTTGCATTAGAAAATGCCTGAACAATTCATCAATTATCAGAGTACTATACGAATATTACACTTATGATTAGTTGACTAACACTTTTAGCACCAAAGTTTCGACTGTCAGTCTTAAACCCAAACATATTCATTTTAATATGGTATAAATAGGAGAAATACTGCATTTTCGAATGAGAAAAGAACGATTCGTCAATTATCAGAAAACTCACACTTATCGACACTAAGCTCAAAGGCTTAGAAATAAGACTTCTTTGTTCTTGTTGCATTGGACCCTTTTTAACTATTAAATCAGGCATATTATATGTGGTATTTACTATTTTTGAGCAAATGTTGTACAGAGTTTAGTACGTGTCAGAGAGAGAGAGGTGTCTGAAAAGAGCGAGACGGGCTTATCAAGTGTCGGGAAAAACATTGAAGAAAAAGAACAAACCGAGCGAGAGAGGGGTTGGATTCCAGGCACACCGTTATCTCCGAATGTTTCTCTGCTTGTTTAACTCCCGCTGCCGGAGAGTCCTACTGAAGAATCCGCCTGGTGGCATTCCTGTGGCTGTTGACGTCAGGAGATTTTGGCCTTTTCTTAGGTTCGAATGAAGTAATAGACGTGTGTGTCATTTTGTCGAACACTCTACTGATTGTGGTCAAGGAAACAATGGCTTTTTTTCTTTCTTTCTTTTTTTCTTTCTTTCTTCTTGATGAGAGGGTTGTTCATGTTGTGGTTGATCATCTGATGTTCTCTAACGTTACCGTCATATTGGAAGCACTGCTGAAGAATGTGTGTGAGGTTTCGCATGAGCTCATGGAAGGAAACTAGACTTGTTTTCTTTATATCTATTGGTTTATCCTGAAAAGTCACCAGCAAAGTCTCTTTATTTATCACCCGACTGAAATTGATGAGAATTGGACCTCAAATATTCCAACCGCAACTCGCCAAAGTGTCTGGTAGACGAATGAATCCGGCACAATTGACCAGAGTTTATTATTCACCTCCCTGCAAACAAATCTTGACATATTCAGCTTTTTAATATGATTTAAAGTGTCAAATTACTGTGCCGTGTGGTTAAGATTAAGGAAACAATTTTCTTGTTTCACATCTCGTTAATGACAGACTATTTTGGAAAGGATAGCATGCTTTAAAGAGGAACAATCCCCTTCCTCATCATGACACTGAAACCAGACAGCAGTCCCGAGGTGACAAAGTCATTGCTAAACAACACACACATACGTGCCCTCGCAGTCTCTACGTTTGGGTTTAGTTTGCTCAGGTTCATCTCACAGCATGTGGGCTAAAGGTCATGTGTCTCTCTTTCCCGGTGTCTCTCGTTTTCTGCCAGGATTTCTCTTTTTTTTTCTCTCGTTGCAGTGCAGTCTGTCCTTTGGGTGGTTTTGAGGCAAGGGCAGGGCGAGACGGTGGTTAGTTTGCCTCAGCTTAGTGCGCTGACAGATGTCCAGAGAAACGTTTGGACTGTCCCACTTTACTAAAGCAAGTACACTGGATACTAGATGAAAATACATTGTTGTAGAAGTGAAATTCGTTTTTTAGAATTTCAATCTCTTTTTTACACCTAATGTCAATCTTTTGCTGCTTTTCTCAGTCTTATAACTTTCTGAACTAACACCTTTGGGGTATTTGTTGCTCAGATTTAGAGCTCAAGCTGCTTATTGTTAGTTGCATCATTATTGCCTTTCGTGTCTTCCTTTTACACCCAATCATAAGCCAAAATGATATGTTACACTTTGCTTGGCCCTTAAGCTGTGCAGAGTCTGTGATCGTTTAGCAAAGTCAATTCTTACTTTTTATCCCCAAAAAACCAACCAACGTGGCTGCTTGCCATGAAGCACCTGGGTTGTCATTGGCTTCAGTGAGAAATCCTGACACGTCTTAGGTTGTTTTAGTTTAGTTTAATCAAGGTGAGAATTACGCGGACAGTTCTGTGCTTCTCGATCAATGCCGTCGAAGATAAATGAGGCTGAAATTCAATAAGGAGGCAAGAGGGTGGCAGAGTTAGCCACCTTTCAACACGGAGACCTGTGATGACAAGCATCTGCCCTGCAGAAACACTAAAGCCCAACGTAGCTGCCTCCGCCCTGAGCTGGGTGCAATAAATCAAAAAGATAATTTCCTCAATATGCTAAAGTGTATCATGGAATAAACTCAAGACGGCCACATTACATAAGAATGGACCGCATATGATTCCTCTATTGGTGAATCTGCCAATTCTTTCCTTGTTCAATGTATCTTATTGTCTATAAACATGTCCATTATGGTGTCATAGGGTTGAGTGACACCCGAGCTTCTCATTTTGAAATTTGACAATAAAAAAATCATGACATTTGACATACTGGAACCAGATAAGGATTTAAAATATAGTTAGCTCCAAGTCCAAGATAAACTTAGATAGATATGTTTGCATACTAGCTTTACATGCAAACAAGTGAAAAGCAATGCAAACCACAAGTGATACGTTAGGTTCGTCTTAGCAAAATGCAGCAGAGGTGAAGAAAACCTGATTCAACTAGCAAACTAACGTGTATTTGCTCTATACACAATTCTAGTTAAATCCCCGAGTGGTTATCATATGCTTAACCACTACCTGCTTCCTTATCGCCGACTGTTTAGCACCATAGCACGAGCTACAGTAGTGTTGCTGCGGTGGATCTGGACTCCTCGATCCCCCCCCCCCCCGCGGGTTCCCTCTGCTCCAGCAGTGAGTCATCAGCTCAGCAGAGAGTGAGAAGGGGGAACGAGGAGCGGGAAAGGCTGGTTCATTCAGGGTTCAAGGCTCCCTCGCCTCGTCCCCTTCCCTCTTCTTTTCTGACAGCTTCCCCAGAGCACATGACCCACCTCAGCCCTTGAACCCCTGGCCCTTCTATGTGTGGCTGCAGTCACACTTGTCACTCTTTTTTTTGTTGTATTTTCTATTATGCATTCCCTAATTTTGTGAGGTCACATCGCACAATGCCTGCTCTGCGTCTCCCGTGGCGGTGTTTACTTTTTGTGTGCTTCCATATTTGTTTCCATTGCTTATGTGAAGGAAGCTCTTTGGCTTTTACACGTTGTACTTTTATTAGATTCTTTTCAAAAAGAAGTTGGACTGTGATGTGATTATACATGTTGTAACCACCCACCGGCGAGTTTTAACATCTAAATCATCCGGAACTTCAACCATCGTAAAGGTTGATACGTTGTTTTTATATAATATTAACAATAAACTGGCTCGAGTAATATCTTCCCTGCTGCACATGTACGCAGTGGAAGCATTAGGGCAGTAATGCCTATCATTTGTCGATTTACTGTTGAACTAACTACTGTCATTCGGGAAGCTTCATTAAAGAGGCGGCCAGCAGCTTTCTCAAACATTGAGTGAGGAAGCTGGGCATGAACGTAACAAAGGTTATGCCTCAGGGCAGAGGCACATTTACTGTCTGAGGTGTGACTGTTTCCTCTATCGTCTGTCTGCCTGAACGGAGAACAACAAGCCCACTCATGAAACCTACCTGAACATGTGCCTTGATTAAACCCATGTAGCTTTTCCCAGTTCTTTCACATTCTACGACATAGAGCTCGAGCTCCACCAAACCTTAGTGGAGCAATCTAACCAGGTGTTCAGCAATACCACCTTTTCTAAAGCATTTTTCTGAAATTGAGGGGAATTAGTTCAATGATGTCCACTGCGTCTGGTAGGGCTGAACGATTAATCGATTTGAAATCGCATTATCAAATCGCAAAGCCTGCGATTTTTTTTTTACATTTTAATTTTTTTAATTTTATTCATCATCCACACCAATCAGAAGTGCTGTGCTCCACATGTACCAGCCATTGTTAACCAATCAGAAGTGGCCCATGATAGAAGGTGATAGACAGATTGATTCAATCGCCTGCCAAGTATTTTTGAAATACTTTTCCAAATGGCTTCAAATGGAGCTTTCCTAGATGGTTTGGTGAAACAAACCATCTGAGTCAAGTTAGTAAGGCTCCATCACATGTTTTATATCTATTACAGGGTGAATCTTAAACTGAAGCTTGACTTTAAAGCAACCCAACGGAAGTTTCATGTAAGTTTAGTTCTTTCACTCGTAGCTCGGGCTGCGGGGGTGCTAGAGACGGGAGCACGTTGATGCGACCTTCCTAGCCGGAGATATGGCCGCATTTTACAATAAACTTCCTTTGGGTCGCTTAAAAAAAAAAATCGCAAATCTAATCGCAATATCTGTCCGAAAAATTGCAATTAGATTTTTTTCCCAAAATCGTGCAGCCCTAGCGTCTGGTCCTAAATTGGGACACACGTTATCTGAGCAAGTGAATGGAGCCAGGGAAGGCAGCATAGAGAAAACACACTCAGAGCTTTAGGATTCACAAAGGAGACTTCATTAAAGATAGAACAAGCATCAAGGGAGTGTGTCTGAGAGTTCAGGTTGTCTCCACGGCGCACACACTGGAATGTCATTACCTTGTGTTCAGGATATATTGTATCTTGTGGAGCTTGTACTCGCTGGTGCACAAGCAAGTGTACGTCTAGATGTCTTTATTGATTGTGTGCCAGGCCGAGATTTAAAGAGTCCGTCCATATGGAGCATTGATGTAAGGAGAGTGCGGTCGAGAGGGAAGGGAAACATGGAGGGAGGAAGAGAAAGAGGGGAGGCCCTTTTTTCTTTGGCTTTTCTGCCTCTGTCATTAAGCTCTCCCTTGTCAAAGACAGATGGAGCGGGTGCCCTCGGTGCGTGTGTGTGTGTTCACTTGCAAGTGTAGACTGATGTGACCCGCCCAACCCTCCACACACACTTACACACACGCCCTTGATTCTGCCTCCAGCGGGGCGTCTCAGGGCAGCTACCAGCCCTCTGCCATCTGCAGTCGTTCAGCCTCCAGGGTCCCACGGCTCATCAGCAGTCAGGTTACTCAGTCAACTTCTGTGTGCTCAGGCAACACTTTGGTTTCTTGTAAAAGATCATTTTAGGGGCCTTTTGGGATTCTGATCACATCCGCCTTCATTTCTTTTGTTTCATCTTGCCCTTCTCTCGTTCCCGCCGTTATATGGACAACCGGTGGTGGAGTAATGTGAGAGACATTCAGACAGATTGCTCATATCAACGTGCAGGCGTCTTTGACACATGTATATCATGGATTTGCCACTGATTTGCTAACGTAATAATAATTTGTCATACAGCCACAATCATGCCCTGTAACTTTGAATTGGCTTTCACATGATAAGTATACTTGTGCTTTAAGAACACTGTAATTATTGTCATCCGAAAGAGGCGTCCTTTACTTATTTCTTACTATATAAATGATATCTCTCTCAAAATCACACATCTTTTGAAACCCTAAAATGTCAATTCAGTAAGAAATTCCACCTGATCATCCTGTCTCCTGTCTCCTCTGCTTCCTTAGCCTCTTCTTTCCTTTTCTAGTTGTGGGGATGCTCTTTAGAAAGTGAGCTAACAGGCATGCTTCTGAGAGTATCTGAAGTGACTCTGCCCTCACCACTGCTAGCCTGCTGCTGCGACTGCTGGCACGCACGTTGGCACATGCCAGGCCGGATGCCAGGCGCTCAGCGAGCCCCCGACTCGAGCCACGTCTCGTCTTGTCTAATACACTTTCTGCCCCTTCCCCTCTTTACGTCTTCCTCTTGGTCCCCGCCCTCTCTTTGAAACACTTCTCCAGGGTTGACTTAGGATAAGTTCAGCGCCCAGACTTGGCCGCTGACAGTTTTTCCTCAATGATTAAATATGTGCTTGAAAGATTGTGTGCGTAATACCCTCGCCGCGGGCCACACACAGCATGGCACGGTGTGGCCGAGGAAGTAAGTATGTGTTAAAGGAAAAGGCTGATGTTTATGCTCCGTATGTGTTATAGCTCTGAAAGACTGACATCAGTATGCAGGTATTTTTCAATAGGCAGCCAGCGGGCTCGAATTTCCTAATTTCTTTCACTTAGTCCCCGCCACGCAAACACCTTCTCCTACTTGGTGAGGCATGTTATTTCCACCTATTTCTTTTCTGTCTTGTCTTGAAAGCTTTAAGAACACGTCATAGACAGGTGAGTGCAACAAGAAGCACACTGTTTCAACCTCGGCTCGTTCTTGTCTTTCAAAATAGTGCAGATTCTTGGCAGAGCTTCACCAAATGGAGCTTGCAGGCATGATTTCTCTTCTAAGCTCCATAACAGGTTTGCCTGGCATTTCAAGCCTATAATTTTGCTTTACTGGTGTGTTTACTTGTGTCTGGCGAATATCAATAAGCCTGTTGACAGGTGTCAGTGTCGGCTGCACAATAGGTGCTTGTCAGTTTCCTCTCTGAATGCCTTCTGGACACGACTGGATGAATGCACCACTTGCTACCATCGGTCTTTGTTTCTGAAAAAGATAATCCATGCAGTTGCAGAGACGTGCTTTTATTTAGAAATATATTTTTAAGCTTTGTTTTCGCTTTGTTTTTTGGTTGATACAACCACTGATGTTAGTGGTGCATGAGTCCTGAACCCCAAAACGAGTTAGCATTTTAGTGCTACCCATTTCCCTCCTATCGAAGTCAATAGTAGTTTGTGTTTTTGATGATATTGCTGAAATAAGGTCAGTGGTTAGTGGTTAACACAAAACATGTTCACATTGTTGTATGTGTTTTACGTGCCTTTTGAAAAAGGAAGTTGCTAACAGGTGTTGCTAAATAACACTACAAAACGTCTTCACGTCAAGCATTAGCCGCCTTTAGCTTAGCAGAGGTGATGCGATGTCGTACGAAAATGATGTTGGCATTCATTTAGCTTCATACTTCTGGTTTTACTTCAACTCTTATAGAAGTGGATTCAATATGTGGGGATTATCCTGCTGAACTAAAGTATATCATTAACGTGTTTGCCACAAATCTTACTTTCTGTAATCTCCAAAAATCCGATTTGCTTTTTGAAGCCCTTGCAATGGTCGGCCAAGAAAATACGTCATCACTGCACCTCTGCTCTAAAGTGCAGTGAATGAATTTGCCACCGGAATGATGTTTTTAGTATCTCTGTGTATACAAGTGCACGTTTCAGCTAGGGCAGAGTTCATATTTTGGGTGTCACTGAGCCGCCCCATGGCTATGGATTCCAGTTGAGCTGCGAGCGAGGGCACTGTTGATAATGAGCTGTACAGCCACTCCGAGGAGTTGTGATATCTGCTATCAACCCTCAGGCAGGGAAACCAGACACCTTTTTATAGGCCTAATCCCTCTTCCCATCCCTCCCCTCTCCCTCACACTGCTGTTTGTGTGCACTGTCCTGGAGCTGTGTGTGTGTAGAGTGTGACGTGTATGTGTGTAGTCAGATATGGTATGTTCTCGTGTTCACACAAGGGCCTGTGTCAGAGCGCAGAGGACCCACCCTGGTGTGCAAGTGTCACAGATGTGTGAAAAACGGTTTAATTAGATGCAGATCAAAGCTTACAGTCTCCAAGCCCCAAACATACCTGCTTTATAAAAGCATCTAGATCATATTTATGTGACTTTCTTGTAATGAAAACCCCTAAAGTTGAACTGAAAGTGTGTTTTAACACCAAAATACTGTATATTTTTCACTTTCTGTCATTTCCAAATTATTGTTTGCACAATCTTAGATTTTCACTACACAATAAACATGTGAAAACCATTTACAATATTCATGTTTTTTACCATATTTTAAAAACATTTAACATTGCTCTGTCAAATTATAATGTCTAACTTTGTCCCTTGTGTTTTTTAGTTTTTGGCAAATTGGTGGGGAGAGAGTGTAACCATAACTAAACATAACACTATAGGATAGTAGGACTTAATAGGCTCTTAATAGGATTACTTGCAGAAAGATCACATTATTATTATTATGTAAAAGTAAATATATATAAATGTTGTCTTAAAGTGGTAGGTCGGTCTATATGTTGTCGACCCTTATCTGAATCCTAACATGTGCTTCCTATTGATAGAGTGGGCAGATGGAGCCTTGTGCGTCTGCTTAGCATCTCACACCCTTTGAAAAAGTCAATTATTAATTAAAAGTAAATAAACGGATCAGCAGGTCACTCTGATACCACATTTGCTTGAGTTTGAGCCCAAAACATACCCCGTTTTTATTTCCTGTAAGTCACAAGCAGCAGTTAAAGACTAAAATCATCTCTTTTTAAGGTTTGTTTGGTGGCATTATGTGTTTCAGGCCACATCCACATGCACACACTGCCAGTTGGCCTCAGAGGTCACACCCTGACCCCTTGACCTTGAGTTTATGAATGATGGCGTCTGGTGTCTGCCCGTGTGTGTGTGTGTTTGTGTCCCCTGGGAGGCACTCGCTCTACAAAAGACAGATCTGTGTGCGTTTGTCTATTTGAATTGCAGACCAAACGTAAATGCGCTCAGCTGAAGGTGTGGACTGCTATCATTTTCACAGCGTCAGTTTGAACTAGCAAGGGAAAATCATCTGTTTTGTTATTACTCTAAAGGGAATAAACCAACAGTTTGATCCATGTCAAAACTGTGTGACACATACTTTTTCATCACTCTGAACTTCATTTCCTTTAATCTCTTTTGCATATTGTGCAACCTTTTATTATAGAGAGCATTTCGCAAAAGTCTGTAAGCAAGTCCCAAGTTCTTGAGAAACACAGAACATGCCCAGTCACCGCACATCCGTTTGAATAAGAGCGTTCTTTAGATGAAACCTTCCTTTAAACGTCATGTCTGTGGTGCCGAATAACACGTTTTCCCATGATCAATTTGTCTCACCTTTTTATTATTGACCTACAAATGACCACCTGAAGTTCCCGGGGGTTTACTACATTAAACCCCCCCCCCCCCCCCGAAATATTTGATATAAGCGCCAACTGATAAAATAACTTCTTGTCCACTCTCCCTCCTGTAGATCTACGCCTAAACACATCAGTGTTGTTACAGTGCTCCAACTCCTGTGAAGGATGACATTGTTTTCTGTGAAGCCTCCCAGTTCCCATGAAGAGGAGGGCTTTGTATCGCGTGTAGTGAAGTCTCTATGGGGACTTGAGTTGAGAGATTTATGCTCAGTAATGTAATTGATTATTTCTTTAGCTTCCGGTACTTTCCGTTTGTGTTGAGGGTAAAGTATACATGGAGGAGGTCACACTTTTGAATCCTCAGATTTGAATGTTCTTGCAAAGCTAGCTATTCGGTTATCACTCTGCATCATTGAATATACAAACACGTTTATATCTGGTGTAAACAGTTCTGCACTACATGGCTTCATAATGTAGCTTTATCTAGTCTACAACTCAGTTACTGTAAGGAGTGCTTTTTTTTTTTTTAAGGGGCCCTATTCTGCTTTTTGGGGTTTTCCCTTTTCTCTAGTTTGTTTGTATAGGTTTTTATGCATTTAAATGTTGTACCAAAGTTTCTCTCCCAGACTCTCCGCCCTGCCTGCAACGCCTCATTTTGTAGTCCTTTGTTTACTTCCTGAACATAGTGACACCACAATGTAACATTCTATTGCACGTGATAGACTAAGTGGCGGGACATCTCTAACGGCCCGTCTACACAGCGGCGTGCGTTGAAGCTTGCCGTCGGGCGTGTCTGAAACTCGACCAACAACCAATCACATGAATCTCCCGCCCCGGACACACAAGCAGCGGTTTGATTGGCTAGAGCTTCTACTGACATATGATTCGATTGGCTGATGCTTCTGCCGAGGCTTCAAAAGTTGAACATTGCTCAACTTTTGCAGCGAGCCACGCCAGCAAAGCTCCGCGTCGCTTCCCACAATGCAGTTTGGCAAAAAAAGTGACGTCACCCCATTCAAAGTGAATGGTGAAGCTTTCAACGCACGCCGCTGTGTGGACGGGCCGTAAGTGGTTGAACAATCACTCTGGTTTCAGACAGAGGGTGAAAAGAGCTGCTACAGCACAGGTAGTACGAGGACAGTAAATATCTTTGTGGACATTAAAGCATGTCAACATGTCACAGTAGAGGGACAAAATACAAATATGAACCTGGACATGATCATAACAAGGCCCCTTTAACTTTGGGAGGCACCGAAAACTTAACTCTGCTCCGGTTTGATTTATTAGACGTGTATCAAATGCATGCCAGAGCAACAACTATATGTGTCTCTGCACTTTTTTATTTCTGCAGCAGCGGTGGTGAGGACATGTCAGGGTGTGTATTTCGGTCTCTTCTGAGCCTCCGGGTGTTGATGTGTGTTTTTTTTCCCCCGCCACTGCGTGCACTGTCAGTCACAGCTGTCAAACACTGTGCGAACACACACTCCGGCTTCACACACTCTCAATCAGCCCCCCGTTGCGTGTGCATGTGTTTGTGTGTGTTTGTGTGTGTTTGCATGGGGGGGAAGCGGGTGGTCGATGGTCTATTCATAGCAACTGCCATCCCTCCCTGTCACCAATATCTCATATGTCATACTACCTGTCAGAGAGCGATGAAACCCCCCCCCCCCCCCCCCCCGAGTTCACTCTCCATGCAGAGGTTAATCTTATTCTACTATCACCGTGTTTGCGTTGCACTGAACCTGCATGGTTTAACAGGAAGAGGGTTCAGCACTGAAAGAACAAGTGGGAGCTCAATTTAGTGTTGATTACTTATTCTCGTGTATCAATTACAGGCTTTCAGGCTGTCACCCAGTTACACTTTCTTTAATTTAAGCGTATTAACTTAATAGTTTTGAATTAGAGCTCGCTGTAATAGGATAAAGTAGCTTGGGGGGAATGAAATGTTTCCAAATGTTGTAGGCGGCAGCTATTATTTCAGCGTGTTATACACATATTTAATCAAAATGGAATGCTTTCAGCTGTTATATGATTATGTGCATGAATAGGGACTTATTCCTGTGAATGTAGTTCTGCCTTTTCTCGAACATAGGTTATAGTTTAAGTTTGTACGGGTGCGATTTGGGTAAATATTGGACTGGGAAATATCTTAAGAGTCTTCTTAGTCATTTAACAGTAAACAAATGTAAGCTAGGGTGCGGTTGCAATACATATACATTTTTGAAACCTTGATATGATTGAAACAAGCTGCTGTCAGCTAGTTTGAATATGGTGCTGAGGATGTTCTCTCTCAGACGGGGTTGTTGTGCAGGTCAACAAAGTCCTGTGTAAGGTGAACAAAGTACTTGTTTTTTAAATATTGAGCTGCCATAAAGATACGTTTCCTTGTGATATGAACATTTGATCTGCACAGTAACTGTCATTGTGCTGGACACACTGCTAACGCATGAAACCACTGGCCAAACTCTTTAGATGAAATAAAAGATATGAGGTCTTTAAAATGTGGTTTTATAGAGGAGAATGTTTATTAAATTCTGATAAATTGAAGAAAAAGCCCCACTCCCCTTTTTCATTGCAAGAACTCCCTTCTTTATTGTAGTTTACTTCTTATCGGCGTCTTACTCCCTGCTCTGGTTTCAGATCTGACAAATATGTTCTCCTCAGATGCTCACTATATGACTGGAGTGTTTGCGGCTGTCTGTGTTCTGTGAAGGAGGCCTTGGGGGGGGGGGGGGGGTTCACTCTGTGTCTGCAGGTCCTATCTGCTGTTGGTTAAGAGGTGTTGGGTTGAAATAAGCTACCACAAAAAGCATGGTCTGTCACCCTCTGGCTGCTCTTGATATAAACCTTTGATATCAGTCTCTGCGAACCTGTGGACATCTGTGAGAAGGCTGCACACTCTTTATTTCTAATGGATCTAAATTGCAATGCAATTATTAAAATCGAAGTAAGCCTTATATTACATACACGTTTTTTTTTTTTAGAGCTGCAGAGGAGTCCTGGTATTCTACCGAATTGTTCCGAATGATAATTAGGGCTGCTCAATTAATCGTATTTTAATCGCGATTACGATTATGGCTTGCAACGATTACGAAAACAACCTAATCGAAATAAAACGATTATGTTTTTATTATAATTATAACTTTTTTTTTTTTAAAGACTTTTTTTTTTGGGGGGGTTTTCAGTTGAATTATACTTAAAGTTCAGGGTAATCAACTTTTAAAAACATACTGTTCACATTTCTTTCTCCAATAAATGGATGTTTTCAAAGTCAATGAATAATCGCAATTACAATTATTGACCCAAATAATCAAGATTATGATTTTTGCCATAACCGAGCAGCCCTAATGATAATGTGACCGTTTCATCCCCTGTAATATTGCAAATCACACAATTGCAATTAATTATTCATTCCAAATTGTGGAGCCCTAATCTGTGTGTTTACTCTAAAGAAGCCACATTTGTAGAACATATTTAGGAAAATAATGAAGTTTAAAAGTAATTCAGTGTCAATATATACAAAAGGTCCCTACACTGTTGCAGTTTAGCTAATCTTTTTCCCCTATTGTATGCATCTTTTTAAACATTTGAATGCTCTAACAACATTACAAGCATGTTATATTCCCTTCAGAATATTTTCCTTGGCAGAAGGTTGGAACTTTTATCAATTTTCCCATGGCTCTCAGACTACGGTTTTGTTCCAAACAGCATGGAGAACAATTTAGTTCAAGAACGTAATCCATCACGGCAAAAGCTGACCAAGTTGCATCAGAATGGAAATATCAGGCGGTAACTTTTTTACGAAATGAAGGATGCTCCCGTCACTGTCTCTCGGATTAATGTGTTCGCTCAGGATGATAAAAGAAGTGTGTGTTACGTTCTACTTTTAACCAATAGCGTACGGTCTTTTTGCGGTGCCTCATTCTGTCAGTCGAGCACGGTGCTTCTGCCAACCATAGTTCATAACATTTTACGGAAAATAAATGACAGACTGTTACAGTTTAATCATCGTTTCTTTACCAGAACTGCCTAGTGACGTTAAGTCTTTGTTTTGAGGGATCAGAAAACATTTGAAAGATTAAACATGGAAGTGTGGAATCACAAGTCAAAGTCAACTTTATTGTCAAATCTTTCAGTTTGTGTGTACAGACCGAAATACCGTTTCCCACAATCCTGAATACAAAAACAAGACTGCACTTACCACGATTAAACGTATGGTTCATTTGTAGCGGCGAGATCGCTACTTAACTAGAAATGAAGAAGTGAGTGATACAGAAAAACTTTTAAAGGACTTTTTCAATTGTTCTTTTTTTTTTTTTTAAAGCAGCTCATTTCATACGAAAGGCTGCCAACAAACATTAACTATCATTACCGATTAATTTGTCATTTAGTTTCTCTGCTACTCAATGGTTTTGTCTGTAAACTGTCAGAAAAATCAGTGAGATGTACTTCAATGTGAGTTTCGTTAGACCTGCATTTTAAAATCTAGTTTATTAAACTGTTATATGAGAAACAAAAGTATCAAAGTGTCACAATCGAGAAGCTGTAAAAAAGACAAATGGCATTTAATCTTCGTCTCCATAAAACAACAGCTAGAGCCCCAGGTGCTGTTATTTAGGACTGACACACATCACAACAGCCCCTCTGTCTGCCAACAGTGACCTCACTCTCACTTCCCAGTGAAAGCCCCCAGCCCGGACATCCTCTTCCTCGCTGCTCTTCTACTGTACATGAGCAACTGTCTGTCCCGGCAGCTCCCTGTTCACTGGCCTCCGCACACTCACCGTTGGCAACCATGCCAGGGAGCGCTAGCAACCGCTCAATGGGCCAATCAGATGCATAGGATATCACAGAAGTTGAAACAACTCGTTACATGGATAAGAGAAGTATTAGTTTAGTAGCTTACAAGTCTTCAAAGGCTGAGGGACTCAAGAATAAGGGTGCACGATAACAAAAAAATACAAATTGAGACTATTTTTGAGTTACTGGAGGAATTTATACTTTTTGGTTAATTCTCCTAACTATTGATATATTTATTTATAATGATCATGTGTATTTTTTTATTAGGATCCGTACCAGACAAAGATATTTTAATAATTCCGTAGAATGCGATTTGTAGCCTGGGACATCTATGCAGCACAAATATCTGTAATTCAAAAATAATATTTACACATCATTTGCCAGTTTCAAACATTCCTGCAATTTGAATATTGCCATATCTTGTTTTTCAGTTTTCAATAAGATTTAGTTGAATTGTGCTGCCCTATTAAAACATGTAGATACATGCTAAAGAAGGTTCTTGTTACTTGAACAAAATGCTTATGCTGTTAGACAGTAATATAGGCATAGATGTATTTACTTATAATGTAGTCGTGTCATATTTGGGCTTATGCATTTCAAAAAAGGAAGTTCCTTGTTGACAAATATTCATTTAAATGCATCTTAATGTTACTTTTTGAAGATGAGGAGGGGGAATGGGGAAGTGACAGTGTGCATGCTTGAGTGGGTTACACTCAAACAAACCCTCAATGTGTGTTGGTGGTTTTGTTAAAAGGACCTAATGAGCTTTTCTGCTTCCTCATATTGTTTTTGGTTAGTTAAGTTTCAACATTTCATACATTTCATATCATAAGCATCTGAACTAGAGTTTCCAGTTGTTTTATATTATGGTTGTTTAATTTTAGAGGCACTATAAAAAAGAAAAGCCCCTAAAAAAAAAAAAGGTTCTTCTTTAATACAGATTGTGCGTAGTTTCGTTCCTCTGGAGGGTCTTTCACTCCGCCTATTGAAACTGATAAATGAAACTTAATGTGAACTTTTTTTAATTTTTGAACTCCCTTTTGCTGTTTAAATCTCATCGCAGTGAATCATATCCTGTTGCCAGACCTCCTACCACTGCTGCTTGGTTGCAGTGTTTCTCTCCCATGGAAGCAGTGATAGTTAGCAGGAGGTGAGGAGAAGGAAGGAAGGAAGGAAGGAAGGGAAAGAAAGAAAGAAAGGAGAGTCAGAGATGGAGAGCGAATCAGACGAGAAACCCTCCTTACCGAACTTCCTTTTCCTCCATTGACCCCCGGCCTGCTCTGAGTGTCTGTGTTGGTGTCAAACTGTTGCATGCATCATGTGCAAAGAAGAAAGATGAGCCACCCTTTTTAGTCTTCCCCTTGTGTTGCACTTTTGCAGAGAATGTGCTAAAAAGCATTAGAAATAAACGTTAAAATAGATATAACAGAGGAATGCAACAAAGAGGTGGTTTGGAGTTTCTTGCCTTTTTTTTTTTGGCTTTCAGACAAAGTTATTTGAGTCATTTTTGATATTGAACGATGGTCTTTAGTGTAATGAAAGAATCTGTACTGAACTTTGCCGAGCCCTTTCACAGAGCAAAGCCCAACCTGCAGATGCAACAGTCTTTTGTTGTGTGTCTTTGCGACTCTACCTTTTGTGGTTTCCGGTGCTTTTTGGTTCTTTCGTGTTGGTGTTTTGAGTAAAGCGAAGAGCCTTGGAGGTGATGCGAAACAGTGGTTTTTCACAGAACTTGCAACACTCCTGACCACCTTCACCTTTTAGACATAACGTCTTCACATTGAAACACGCGTCACTGTCCACAATATAAAGCAGTTGAGATTAGGGACGTTGATTTCTATCTGTAAATACACATAAATGCAAAAAAACAACAATATACATTTAGATCTTAATGGCTTTTCGTTTGATTGTTTTTTTAAAATAATCATTTAAAAATCGCGAGTGAATGTTTTCCGTGTGTCCCTCTCGACAACACACCATCCACTTCTCCTTTCCTTGAATCTTTCCCCGCAGTATCCTTTCCTCCCTGTGTGCAGTGGTGGGGGAGTGAGGCTTAGGAGAGGAGCGTATAGGGGAGGGAAAAGATCCGTCTGGAATCCATTAGCCAGTTGAGGCATCCTAGTTTCACTGTGGGAACCTTATTGATTGCCCTCCTTTCTCGTTACTCCACCTCCCCTCCCTCCTTCTGCCTCTTGCACCAATCACGCTTTGAGTTTCTCTGCCCTTTATCTCCTCTTTGCCTTTTCTTTGGTGCTATTTTCATCCCCCTGTTTGTCTTTTTTCAAAGTCACCCAGTGCCTGCGTGCCACAACATCTAACCAGCCCCAGTGTGTGTTTATCGATGTCGTGTAAGATGTATTGACATACTTATCAGCGGCTCCCACATCCTACACGAGGAGAAAATCTGACTCACTTACACTTTGTCTGTTTCACACACACACACACACACACACACACACACACACACACACACACACACACACACACACACACACACTCACACTCACACTCACACACACACACACACACACACACACACACACACACACACACACACACACACACACACACCTCTTTCAAAGTCATCACCACGTGCTGCACATCCCTTTTTGTGGCACCCATCTGCTATAATATGCATGTTATGGTGGTGCAGTGATGACGTAGGTAACAAGTTGGCATCTTAGGGGCTTCCTCGACGAACAGGAATGGGAGTTCCCCTTAGATTCTGGGACTATTGCTAAACATATTCGGTGATACTTTCCCCGTTTTGTTCAGCAGGATAATCCCCTCATCTTAAAACCACTTTTATGATAGTTGTAAATGCAACCATTATTACAAGTACATTTTCAAATGAACCACATGATGGTCGCATGACTTGCAACTCACCATCACTAAGCTAACGGCGGCTAAAGTTGGGCGTCATGACGTTTAGTAGATTCAAATGTCGCCAGTGGAGTATTTGCTTATGTATTTTTTGTTGTAAAATAAAAACAATTCTTAAGCTTGTATTAACCACAGACCTTAGTTTAGGCATCAACTCTTCAACTCAATTAAAAACAAAACATTATATTCAAGAAAGTGCTAAAATGCTAACTCATGCCCGGGTTTAGGACTCATTCCTGCTCCACTCTATAGTGCCGTAATATAGGCAGGTGGTAGGTATCGGAGCGTTAGAGTGTGGATGCTGATTGTTTTTTCTAATAAAGATTGAAAACCTATTCCGATGGTGCATTGCCGTTACAATGAAGGCAATTCAAACATTTGCATATAGTCGGTCGGTAACAGGAAAGCAAATATTTCCTGTGTTGAATACTTAGCTTTGTAAACTTCAGGAACATGACAGTGAGGCTGAAGAATGTGTCGTCTGTGATAGCGAGCATGGTCACATATCTGCAGCGAAACGCACTCCTCCTCCTCCTCCTATACTTTGTTTTTGCTGCAGCGAGAGGCTGATTGATCGCTGTGGGGAGGACTTTCACCCCAGTGTGTTTTTATCTAGCTCTAGCGATACACGTCTAGAAGGATTCTAATGAGTGCTTGACGGGGTCGGATTTACAGCTGCAGAGATTTATCGATCGAAATGGAAAGAAAAATGCCAACAAAAGCTGTTTTTGGCTCGTTAAATGTGATGATTGTCATTGATTTCATTGGGATGAAAATGATATTGCTGTAATTGCTGCCCTAATAATATTTTTCTCAAGTCTGTGTGTCTGTCACTAATACAAAAAAAACTTAGCAGCATTTCTGGTACTTACTTCACTTTGTACCAACAATGGGATATGGTCATATTTTGGTTTCACTGAATTTAATCATAACTTACGTTAAATGTGATGATTGTCATTGATTTCATTGGGATGAAAATGATATTGCTGTAATTGCTGCCCTAATAATATTTTTCTCAAGTCTGTGTGTCTGTCACTAATACAAAAAAAACGTAGCAGCATTTCTGGTACTTACTTCACTTTGTACCAACAATGGGATATGGTCATATTTTGGTTTCACTGAATTGAATCATAACTTACAGTAAAGCAAACTGACCTTGTTGCTGAATGACCAAATAGTCAAGTGTGTAGAGGTTTGAACCCTTTTCGATGAGAAAGTGAACCTAAGTTAAAAGCAGTAGTTTAAAAAAGCAGATGTATGGTCTATACTGTATTTCCAAGAGATGAGCCCTGTTGACGAATCAATTATGAGATATTTTAAAAGAAAAACAAGTCTTGCGTTTCCTGTGTTTTTAAGACCCTATTCTTGAAACAGGTTGTACGACTCACAAGTTGACGAGAACTCAGCTGTCCTTTTTTGTGCAAGTTCACGGCCCTTTGTCTCTAAATGCGGTGTTGGCAGCGGTTTCCTACATGCAATCTATGACTAAGAGTTTTTGCTATGACTCAATCAGGGTAAAAAAAAAAATTGGGTCTGATGCATAGGCATGGTCGACTGCACTTGAAGGAATAGTCTTTATAGTGAGTGAAGGTTAGTGGTGCTGTCATTAGAGTGGAAATGAATGACTTATTGACGGTAATGTCATGAAGATCCAGAATTGAGAGTTGAAGACTCAAAAAGAGCTTTTTTGTGCGAGTCATTCTCATACTTTTGAATTGACATGATAACAATCCGCTCTTTGTTTTTCTTTGTGTCTGGGTATTACAAACACTTTGACTGTCAAACAGGTGGATTTCAATAAGCGGAAAGATGGTCAGTTTCCTGTATGTCATGTCCAAGCCGTACCCCATGGACAGAATCATGTAGGAAACGAACCAATTGTTCCGGGCAGTGTTTTATATATTAATATTCGACCAAATCTCATCTGTTTCTCACATTATACAATGTTTTATATTTTGGCACCCATTGCTGTGTATTTGCATTCAAATGTAAATCAACCACTCGCCGTGTAAAAAGAGAGATTTGTCCCACCCATTTTTAAAGCAGTATGTCGTACATAGAATACTGAAATATTTACCCTGGTGCTCCCCGAAGGTGTCGACTTCTCAAAATGCTGCAGGTTGCCTCAGATTAAGGGAAATCTGAAACCATTGAACTGGAAGCGGCGGCGGGAAATGATCAAGTCGGATGCATTTTTACAATTCAGATCAGCAGCACATAAAGCCTGAAAGCTGGCGCTGTTGTTATTGGTTTGTTATATTTTCTATTGTATTTATTATTATCAGCTTATGGTCAAAAATGAGGTCTTTATCATCCATAGACTTCTAAAGCTGAAGGTTATAAAAACCTCAATAACCAAGATACGTGTTGGCTCCCACGCCTTTATCGTACGGTTTCATAGAGCTCGAGGAATTGCGGGTTATTCCACTTTTGCACATGAAACACGAGGAGCTTTCCGAGTTGATGCTCAACCTGTTTTAACGTGCCGGTGGCAGGAGTTTTCTCACTGTCTGAACACCTGCTTTAACCTGCCTGCCTGCAGACACGTCTTTTTATTCGAGCACTGACAAGGCCACAGCGACAAGTGTGTGTGTGTGTGCACCATTGGGTAATGCTGTGTTTACTGTGTGTGTGTGTGTGTGTTTGTGGTTGATAACCAGCACACTCATGTTTCTTCTCTCTTTGTGTCTTTGCAGGAAGTTCGGGGAGCGCCCTCAGCCACTGCGCCTAACAAGGTAGAAACATTGTTCCCTTAACACCCTTTGTTGTCGTAGTATTTGTATGTTGACTGTAAACATGTGTGTTTGCACTAAATCCGGAACAACACTTCTACCACACTCTAACATGAATTCTCTTAGATTCATAAAAACCCTTAAAAGCACTTACATGTAAGACGGGATGCAAAAAAACCCGACATAATCCTGCAAAGGGGTACAATTACCATCAAATCTGAATAACTTCTGATAATAAAACATATACCCTTATCGGGGAAAGTAAGCCCTGTTTGCTTACCAGTCAGTGTTGCACTGATGAGCTCATTTCTGGTGGTGATGAGGACTAAGTTAGAATGACCACAGAATAAATATAGTGTCCATGGCTTCATGTTGTTTCCATAAGAACAGCAGCTTACCAAAGCAACAGCATTACATGTAGAGGTCTACAGATTAAAGGGGGCCCTAGTTGGTCATTTTCAGGTTGATATTAGTATTTAGTGGCTCTACTGTGACAAGTTGACAATGTTCAAAAAGGTCTCGTTCTACCTTTGTTAACCTCTGTCTGAAAACCAGAGCCCAGTCTGCTCTGATTGGTTAGCTGCCGGCACTGTTGTGATCGGTCAGCCGCTTAGAGATCTCCCGCCCCTTAGCCTATCGAGTACAATGTATTAGAGCTTTGGCCAATTGTAGCGCGAGTGTCACACAGTGATGTCACTATGTAATGGAAGTAAACAATTACAATTGAGAGCAACTCTTTATGGAGGGAACCTTTGCAGACCATTTACATGCACAATAACCTATAGAACACACTAGATCAGGGGTATTCAACTCAAATTCAACGAGGTCCAGTTAGAGAACATGTCCCTGTGCAAAGGTCCGGAACATCAAAATGTCTAACTCGCTTTATGAATTAGTGTGATATATATTGAAGTAGCCTGTAGCTTTATCAACGTCTGTATGAAATCAACAACTGACTGCCAATCAAATAAAGAAAGTAAAATTCAAAAACAACAATATTTATTGTCAATTAACATTGAACTATTCAGATATATGCAGGTGCTCATTGGTTAGCCTGGAACGACATTTAGTTTTTAATTTTGACCCTGGTGGACTGATCATATTGGGCTCTGACTCTGAGGCTGCTTATTTTGTGTGGCCTCAGTTCTGACTCGAGAGGGAATGTTTGGTCAAACACTGTTTTGTCTCATAGTGGCGTTGTGGCACTTTTAATGAGCGCCACGGTCTCTGAACAAATGAGACACACTGGTTCTGTGACCCCAGTGGGCAGGATGAACATGAATGAGTCCACTCGGGGTTAAAAGCTGTGCTCTCACTGTCCACTTTCCTCTTCTTGGAGAACGCCATGTGTAATTATTTGTCTCTCCCTGTCTGCCGCTAACACGCCTGTCCACTCTCCTCTCCGCGTTTTTCACTCTTAAGACGTGCTTTTAATTTGCGTGTGTTTTTAAATACCTCACAGTAAATAAGCCAGAGAACAATAATTTATATAATATAATCTTTTCTGAGACTTGCATTTAAATCGTGCGCTCTGTACTTTGCGTTCAGTGTAGCAGCACAGCAAGTTTTTGATTATTGTACTTCTCTTATGTTTTGCTCCAAGTCATTTTGAGCTGCATTTGCTCGAAAAACATAATGTTGATGGATGTTGTGGCTTGCTTCTGGACACGTGTGTGTGTGTGTGTGTGTGTGTGTGTGTGTGTGTGTGTGTGTGTGTGTGTGTGTGTGTGTGTGTGTGTGTGTGTGTGTGTGTGTGTGTGTGTGTGTGTGTGTGTGTGTGTGTGTGTGTGTGTGTGTGTGTGTGTGTGTGTGTGTGTGTGTGTGTGTGTGTGTGTGTGTGTGTGTGTGTGTACTTGTTTGCCTGCTGGTGTTTCTCTTTGTTACTAGGATCGGGCATAGGGTTTGCCTGCGTGTGTGTGTGTGTGCTCGTCTTTTGCGAGTGGCACTCAGCGGGGAAATTGAAGGGTTGCGTATGGCCTGGAACAGCCGAGCATGGTTTTGGGGAAAAAAAGGGCCCCAGCACCTTTTGATGTGTCCCCTGTGTTGCATCGGCCCCTCCGTTTGTGTGATGGTTTGGATGGCCAGAAATATGACGGACACAAAACACTCTTTACCCAGCGGCCTAAAGCTTTAAAACACAACGTGTGTCGCTTTCTTCGTGTTTGTCTCTGGCTCCTCGTGTCACCACTTATTTTCTCTCAGGCAGCCGCACAGACAGCTAAAATACAGCCCCGTCCTGCAGGGGCTTTTTAGGAAGGCTACTCGACTGGAAATACAATACATGACACACACGCACTGGAACACACACACACACACACACACACACACACACACACACACACACACACACACACACACACACACACACACACACACACACAGCCGCACGTCTTGGATTCAGATAGATACACACAAACAGACACAACACATGAGCGTACAGGCTGGATAAGCTGCCTCCTCTGTGAGGGGGAGCCGCCCCTTCAAGGGCTTATTCTCCCGAACACCAGCTCTGCAGAATCCATCGTCTCACATGGAAACGCTCAATAGAAGAAAAAAAAACGCCTTTATTCATCCTCTTCTATGTCAAAAAGAACACAATTCACTCTAAATTTAAACCCCGACGATCGTTAATTTGACCCAGGCTATTGTTTGGTCTGCAGTCGCACTCTTTAAAATGTTTTCTCCTGTAATAATTTCCCTTTTCCATTCGGCGCTCCTCGTACACAAACAATAAACATTAGTTTTCCCCTTGTTGATGCTGGAGGCTGTTAAACTGTTTCCTTGTTTCGAGCTCAAGCTTTTGCTAGATCTTGTCGTTTTTAGCAAACTTCCTATCACTATTTTAGAGGCTCACAAGGGCCTTCTGGAGGTCACACATCAGACGTTGAAAAAGCACTTGTCTGAAGGTCACTACGCTCCCAGACTCACAAATGGGAGAGACGATTCAAAAAGGAGTGTTAATGCTTCTCAACCCAAGCCTGACACTACGGACGGATGTGTGCAACCTACCTTTGGTGATTCGCAAGGGCGCACGTTAATTGCATCATCTTAATTAAGATATTTCACACAGTGCGGTATGTATTAGTATGCCCCCCCGTGTGTGTGTGTGTGTTCGTGTTCGTGTGTGTGTTCGTTCACAGGGGGTCTTGTGACAGGACCACTCTGCTGTAGACGCTGTGGCAGATGTACGGGACAGATGCCCGTCTGCTCTGTTGCATCTGTAGCCTAGCTTAACCTAGCCCCTCGACACACACACACACACACACACACACACACACACACACACACACACACACACACACACACACACACACACACACACACACACACACACACACACACACACACACACACACACACACACACACAAACACACACCCCCCTGTAGTGCCCGCTGTTAAATACATGACTTTTCTGGTAAATCTGTCAGCCGCATTTGTCTCACTTTGGCCGCATTTCCTTTTTTTTTTTAAATGTATATCTTCCTTCCTCCCTCCATATCACCTCTTTTTCTCTTTAGCACATTTTGGTGGTTGTTTGTCCCCGTGTTGTGTTTGTTCAGCTCCTCTCGCTTGTTTTACTTGCATGTTGCATGTGACCTAAATAACGTTAGTTGATTGTAACGGGCAGGTAAACGGCAACCGTCTACACGACAAATCTGCCTGGGTTGCATCGGCTGCAGATGTTTGTTTTTTGTTGCTTAGATGCACGGCTGCTTTGTCATCACTTGTGCTACTTTTCATGCAGCATATGAATGTGCTTCAGTTAGTATTGAAATGCCCAGTACCCTAACTTCCTGTCTGATGAAATCTGATGAAATAGAGCATTGATTTCCCAGTTTGCACTCCCTCTTTTCTTCATCTCCCTCTTGTTGGTTTTGTATTGAATGTTTTGGATGTTCCTTTTGTACACACTGTACTGTGGATTGTAGTCATTATGTGTGTGTCTGCACGCTACTCTTTCATAGGAAGTTGAGCTGGTCACTGTCTTTCTCACTTCTCCTTCCCCTTAGAAAGAAACCTCCATCTTGCTTTCTTTCTGTCCCTTCTTCAAATCTTTTTTATAAATATCTTTTGTCGAAACCATTTCCCTTTTCCTTTCTCTTTAAGTTTTGTAGCATTTTCCTGAATAACTTTTGACTAGCTAGTTACTACCGAGGCATAGCTATTAATGGAGTTTAAAATGTGTGGTACGTAATGTTCCTAGAAGTGCTTGTTATTAAAAGGGCTATCGATGTCTACATAGTTTAAATACTTTGAATTGTTATATTGTCATTTCGACTACTATCTACTTCCCTACTCATCTGCATTTTCCTTCTTGGGTGTGTCATTGTCATTATTTCCTATTTGAGTGAGTGTTTTCCCCTACTTGTGCGGATGCTTTTGATGTCTTCAGGTCTTTATTCCACCCCGAATTTCCCCACTTCTCCACTTGTATGACCTGTCATATTCAAAGCCTTGATTTCTGCAACTTTATATCAGATGGAAATATTTTCAGTGCATCATTTTATACACATTTTGGCATATTTGATATGTTTGTAAACCTTGGCTCCCCCACTAAAATCGCATCTTAAATGCTGTGGGTTTGAACAATGCCTGGCTGCACAACACTAGTTTGTAAAGATGGGATTATGTTATTTATTCTATCCCAGGATATTCAGTTTCATCTGAGTGTTGCCACATGCGGGGCATCTTTGCTATCTATATGGAGGTTATTTAGGGGTAGCTGTGAAGTGGAAAGCAAGGCATAACAGATGACAATACACGAGGAACCACTGTGAATGAAAGCTAATCTTTTATTGAAGCATTTCTGTCTTGACGGGGGGAATTTTAGCCGCAGCGGTCTGGAACGGTTTGGTGAGCAGTGAAACTGTGTTAACCACAAGTCAGGGCTGTCGCACGAAACATCCCCAACATTAACTTCTGGTGTCATACCATAACTATGCAGCAATGTATTTGAATATTTACTCTCCCAAATATAAGATGACATTGATTAAAGAGCCAGAGGTTTGTGGCTGATTCAACTTTTAGCTTGTTGGTGAAATTGGACAACAAGGTTCCAATTGGAGCAAGGCAGTTTAGTTATAGCACAATAGGATTGTTTGCATATAAAGCCAAATTAGAATTTCGATATTGAGTAATCTTTCGCTATTGTCTGGATTAAGTACCGCAGCCAAACTGTTGTTGTTTAGCTGTCAGCACAAACTTGTTAGGCGGGTGTATTCTGGGCTGAAGAATAGCATGTTTTGGAGAGGATCCAAATCACTCAGGTGCTGTCAGAATTATTGTTCCCCAACAAGATAAATAGAGCCCATTCTTTATAGTGTCCCTGTTGTTTCCCCAATATGACCTTAAGCTTATGAACCCACTGAAGGCAGACGAGCAACTTCCCATCCTGATCATTTGATAATCCTAGGAGCATGTTGATGCACCTTCGGCCTTGGCGGAGCTCTGCGCTTATCGAGTGCGAGTAGAAGGATTTATTGCAAGTAAACACTGAAAAATACACTTTACCTCCCTATATCAAAAAAAGTGCTGCTTTCACACTTATGGTTTTGCTTGACAGAATCTCTCAAAACTACGATATAATCTGGAACAAGTACATGTATTCCTTCTTTAAATAACTGTGTCAAGGTGCCCTAATGGTTAAGCGGCATACCATTCAGCCACAATGTGTTTGTGTTGTTTTATCTGTGATGTCACCCTTCCTGCAAGTCTCGCAGGTCATAGGTATCAGCAGAGGTGTCCGGTGACATGTGGCCTGCAGGCCTGACATCAGCAGAGTTGGACTATTTTCTCCATATAATCACTCATAAGAGTATCTGAGTACGAGACTAGTGAATGCATCGTTCATTTCAGCACCCGAGGAAGGCTATGTCATTTAATGTAAACATCAGAGAAGGTGAAGCTCAACGTGTAAGTAAGTTGGATATGTTTTAATCAAACTTTTGAAAAGCTCCAGTCATGTGCACTTCTGCTTGATTTAGGAAAAGAAAGTAATGTTTCCCATGTGGTATGTAAATGGTATCAGGCTGCATCAAATCGTTTAAATGGAATTCTAAGATTGTACCTCCGTCATTTTCAGTTGCTGGCGATTGGTAGATAACACAGAATAATCAGAGCGTAGGTTTGTGTTGCTGGAAGACTAAAAATGCTTCGTTTTACCTCGAAAAACAATTGTATCATAACCGGCAAGGCGAGAAACAAAACGTTCCCCCGTCCATTATGAAACGGATAAGCCAAAATCCCGCTCAGCCTTCCTCCTCCTCATCCGTACCCTTTCTTACACACACACACACACACACACACACACACACACACACACACACACACACACACACACACACACACACACACACACACACACACACACACACACACACACACACACACACACACACACACACTCTAACTTTGAGGGGCCCCTTGCTTTTCATAACAAAGGCCCCGTCTAACCCAAACGTGCGGCCGAGTATTGCGTGGCAGAGTGGAAAGCTGTGAGTGAGTGGGAAGCCCTGCGAGCAACCCGGCGTGTCAGGTGTCACTGACATCTGTGCATGTGGGTCGGTGTGTGTTAATGTCCGTCTGTGTGATGCCTCTTTTTTTCAGCAGTTACAAGGTGATACAATACCAAAAACATAGTAAAACCCACAAAACTAAAACAGACGAGGAGAAAACAACTAAAAATCAGTAACAACCTAGTGAGTACTTATGCTGTTATATGAATGCCCGTAGTTATAACCATACTGTGTATAAATAAGGTTATAACCCATATCCTCTTTCATGTAAGGGGCAATTGGGGACCAGTTCCTAACAAACTCATCCAGAGTTCCCCTTGACACTTGAGATAACCTTTTAAAATGGAAAAATGTGATGCCTCTTAATTGCGCTTTTAAGCCCGATCTTTGACCCTTTGCTGTTCAGGCCAGCTTAAGCTCCACCGGTCTCCCAAATGCAAAAAATAATTTCCAGGCTTGTTTGTGTAAAGTAAGTGTGGGGGTGGGTTTTGGAGTTGATAGAAGCAATTGGAGCATGGCCCCTTGCAACATTTTGACACAAGATGAGGAATCTTTGCTGGTGAGCTCAGCGCTGTTGTTTTTTTGTGGGGGGGGGGGGTTTCAGCTCTGGTGTTTTTCTTTTTCCTTCTTCGCTCTTTACCTCCCTCCCCACAAGCCTCTGCTCTTCTTCCTCCTGGTCCCCCCCTTTTCTCCCCCATGCTCCTCACTGTCCCTCTGAGCCGGTCATTAACGTTACAGCCTCCCCCCTCTTCAACTCAAACGGACCCAGCTGGGGGAGAACATAGCTTTTTTTGGCTAGCAGGTTGTGCAGTCTCTGAAGGCTTTCCAGAGGTCACAGCGAATGTAATGCATGTGTGTCTCTGTATGTTCTCATTCCATACTTCACACTCTTTATTTTTTTTATGTCTACACTTAAGCGCTCAAAACCCGCTTGACGAAATACAGTGACCCAAACATCGACCCCTGAGGCATCCCTCTGTTTCAGTTTTCAGTTTGAACACGTCCAATATCGCTTCATCTCATCTGCTGGATCAAAAAAGTTGGCTTTTAATGAACATTCCTCCCTTCCCCCTCCCTTCCCCTTTCCTCTTGCAGAGAAGCGATGAGGAATTACCTGAAGGAGCGAGGTGACCAAACTGTCATGATACTGCACGCAAAAGTTGCACAGAAATCCTATGGCAATGAGAAAAGGTGAGTGAAATACTACAGCAGTTTTTCTTATATCAAGGTTTCCACAGGCATGGTAATCATCATAAGAAGTTGTTGGATATGAAAAAATTAAATAAAGCCGTGAAGGTTTTTTGAAAATGAAACAGATTCAAAGATGGAAAATTCCCCCGATTTCGTCATTATTTGCAATCTCTGTAGCTTACTCTCTGGTGTACTATTAACTTCACATTATTTAGCTGATTTATTTTTTCCCGTCTCCCGAGTAATCCTTTTTTTTAATTAAATATGCAGATTCGCTTTCTTGCTGAAAGTTAGATAAGAAGATCGATAACACTTTCACGTCTGTTCGGTAAATCTAAAGCTATTGCTGCCAGACAGTTTCTTGGCAATAATAGGCAACTAAATCACACCTACCAGCACCTTCCAAGCTCGCGTATTGACACGTTATGTCTTGTTTGATGAATCTTTGAAACAACTGAAGTGTAGTTGGGAGCTGGGTGGCTGTTTCCTGTCTTAATGGAAAGATAGGCTAAGACACAGCATTATAAAACATGTCAAACAATTTAAGTGAAAAAGACAGTTTTTTATTAACAAATGTAGCCCTTACTCTAATTCTGATTCCTTGTTGTTGTGTGCTCCAAATAACGAGTAGAAAGCCACGTGTGTCGATGTGTCAACATGGTGTTTAAAAAACCTTTATACACCCCGACCTATCGCTGAGTGCGCTGATTGCAATTGGCTAAAAGGGAGTTATTAGTGACATGTCACGCAACACAAACTTGGCCCCCTTTTTGTTGCGAGGGATTTATGGAGAGGTAGCGTATGTCACTCGAGGGGAATCGGGCTAATGGAGTGAATGAAAAACACACGTTCCTGCTGGCCTCCGTGCATCGTGGGTACCTCAACCTTTCTGACCTGCGAGAGGTCAGAGGAGGAAACGAGAGGCGACCTCCGGTGTGAGGCCACGTTCATGTGAAGGCGGAAGGAAGGGACGCAGGGGCAAAGGGAATAGATAAAAGGCTCCTGGCGGGGGGGGGGGGGTGTACCAGTGGCATTTAGGTGTAAGGTTCAAGGACCTGTTGCTCTTTTTTGTTGTATTTTCCATGCTTCAGTTTTGTCTCTCTCTTTAACTCATCATCCTCTTCCTGTAACTCTGCTCTCACCTTTTTACCTCTCACTCTCAAACCTTTTATAGCTTTCCCCTTCCCCCCCACTCTTTCTTTCTCGCTCATTATGCAACTCTCTTCAGCCCTCTGTCCTCCGCCTGTTTTCTTGGCTGCGCTGTAGCACTGCTTGCGATCTCATCAGGAGTATCTTTGCGGCAAATCAGCTGTTTGCAGGCCAAATCTAAGACACCTGAGAGAGTTGGAGCAACATCGGGGGAAAGAGATCCAGACTCAGATTCCTCCGATAAATCCTAGCTGTCTTGTCTCGTTAAAGCAAGGCAAATGTCAGGATTCAAACACTCCTGTCTCACTCATTTGTTCAAGTTTGGTGTCAATATTGCCGGATTATGTGTTGCTCAAAGACGCAGGGGTTAAATTAGTCTGTTTCAACATCCTTTGGCTCGCAGAAACACCACAATGTTCATGTTCTGCACACCTCTGATGACTTGTGCATGTACAGAATCAAGGGAGTCTAAGAAAGTGGGTGCAACACAAATTCAAATATGCCGTCTCCGTTTCTGTCTGCGCTTTTTATAGGAGGTGAAAGTAGACAAACACCCACGGAGACAGACAGCGGTGTTGCGAAACAGGTTGCTTTCCAGTTTCACACTGACGCACATGAATTTACTTGAAGTTCTGCTGGTTCTGTGATGAGACATTCGATAGGGCTTACGTTGTCACTCTTCTGAATTGAGTTGTAAGGGATTCGAGGGCATGTAGACTCCTGACATGGGGGGAAAACAAGATACCTTTTTTCTTGAAACGTCTTTTTTTTTATTTCACAAGATCAGTTTCATGCTGGATTGCTCATGATCACATCTGCTAAATGAGGCTTGACAGCTTTAGGAAAGAGTGCTTAGTTGAATGGGACTTAACAATGTGTCGACAAAGGTTTCTGACGGTCTTGTTGATGCTTAGCACAGGTCTGCCCTCTTCTGGTGTAAATGGGGAGATGCATAATGCCAGTTTGTTCTATTTAAAGTCTTTCTTTAGGACAAATGATGTTTACAATTCATGGAGAATTTCTTTTATCTTTTTCATCCAGGCAGACTGATTACAAACATAACAATATTTAAAGAAACGGACTGAATTATTTGTTATCCAAGTAAAGAAATGTGACGAACATCCGCTCCTCAGTGGGAAAAATATTTGTGACAGTTGCTCCATTTAAGACTCAAACAAAAAGTTTAAAAATACCAATATAAAATACAAACATACAAATATTGACATTAACAATGGAATTAAAGATAAAATAAAAATATATATATTCACAAAAGAAGTATAGTGTCAACTGTTTTATTACATAAATATGTAAAATTCTGTCTATATATACATTAAGATATTAATGTTGAAAGCCAGATTATTGATAAAACAGTGCATCTTTCATGTGTGCTCAATAATCTTAAATATTTATGCTTGTGTCCAGGTTCTTCTGCCCTCCTCCCTGCGTGTACCTGATGGGCAGCGGCTGGAAGAAAAAGAAGGAGCAGATGGAGCGGGACGGCTGCTCCGAGCAGGAGTCGCAGCCCTGCGCCTTCATCGGCATCGGCAACAGCGACCAAGAAATGCAACAGCTTAACTTAGAGGGAAAGGTACGTTACATCATGTGTCACTCACTTTTTTACCTTCTCACAGAAATGCACTTGAAGCTGACATACCTACATACTTTACCTCCAGGGACTTTATTGTAATAATACTTAGTCGCCTTCACTGCTTCTCAGGGTTAAATTCCCTCCATTTTTCTGTTGTCAGCGGGGAAATATGTAACCGGTGACATGGTAACTCACCACTTAAAGAATAAATGGAATGTGAGCTGTGTTCTCGTGTCACTTTTCTGTATATCTTTGCCAAGACATGCTGCACAGAAAACATCCTTTGCCGCTAAAGAATAAAAGATCTAATGCATTCTGATGTATCTTCCCCTCCTTGTCCACCCAGAATTATTGCACAGCCAAAACCTTGTACATATCCGACTCCGACAAGAGAAAGCACTTCATGTTGTCTGTCAAGATGTTCTACGGCAACAGCACTGACATCGGCGTCTTCCTCAGCAAGAGGATCAAAGTAATCTCCAAGCCCTCCAAAAAGAAGCAGTCCCTAAAGAACGCTGACCGTGAGTTTCTGCTTGTTTGTCACACACACATACACACACACACCCACGTTTGTCTCTTGTCTGTGCCGGGGACACTGATGACATTTGATAGACGTGGGTGTAAGCACTTTCACTGACTTGTGAAACTGGAAGATCGGGTCTGAACTTTCGATTTCAAATGATTTTGTTTAGGTTAAAGACACATTAAAAAAAAGGACGCAGGTTAAATATATAAAAGCACATTTATTTTTACAAAAAGGTATTTACTTTAACATTTGCACTTTTCAGTCTTTTGATATTGTTGACACATTTTACTTTCAATTATGTTATTTCTCTACTTTCATTCCCTTTTTTAAATTGATGTATGTATTACACTGTATGCATACATTTATTTATTGATTTTATGCATTAAACCCATTCTAATACAACGTCTCAGAGTGAACCTATGGCAGTGTATAAATAATAACCAAAAAAAAAATGTAATTGCAAAAACTATTTGTATAGCTGAACGTGAAGTTTAAAGAATACAAATGTGCCTAATTGATTTACTAAAATGTTTGTGTTTTCCTATGTAATCTTATATCAGTATTCTTATGATGTGTCACCACTAGAGGGCGCTTTAGCTTCACTTGAGTGTCCAGTAACCCAGTTCTGTCACATGTTAACACAACTGTAGTGACACATCACCTCTGCTCAGATTCCCACACTGTTATCGCTGCAAGAGGTCATCTTTTGCCGTTATGTAACCTTCCAGTCTGTGTTTTTTTTTCTTTTGGTTTCTCCACAGTGTGCATCGCATCAGGGACCAAGGTGGCGCTCTTCAACCGGCTCCGTTCCCAAACAGTCAGCACGCGCTACCTTCACGTGGAGGGCGGAAACTTCCACGCCAGCTCCCAGCAATGGGGCGCCTTTTACATCCACCTGTGTACGTCTCTATCAGTAACACAAACATTTAGAAAAGAGCTTAGAATTGTACAGTATAGAGATGGCCCACAAATGAAACTTGTGCTTGTCTTATATTGTACTTCTTAACTATAAATGTAAAATGATATTACACCGTAGTATTCATGTGTTAATAATCCCACTTGTTAACCCTTTGATGCATTGTGGGTCTTTTTTGACCCGGTGAGGTGGTTTTCTTGAAGTATCTTTGTAATTACATTTTTTTATCATTTATATTCCAGTTATTCCTCAAAAAACATGTTTTGGATATCATGCCATTCACATTTTTAATTTACATTTTAAGAAATTGTAGTTTTTTTTATTTCTACCCCAAGCTTCCATAAGTGGGTAAAAATGACCCGCATGAATTTTCTATGGAATCCTATGAGAACCTTTGATTCTTATCACCTGTGGCTGTCAGGAATACATTCACTGTAGACCACACAGATGACATCACAAGTGACACCTCTCAGGAAGATTATTTTACACAGCAAGATCTGATACCTGTCAGTATAATAATAATAATAATAATAATAATAATAATAATAATAATAATACATTATATTTTTATAGGGCTTTTCAAGGACTCAAAATCGCTTTACAATATAAGTGAAGGACAGGGTGGGGGGTATGAGTAGACAAGAGGAGAAGAGATGAGTTTTGAAAAGGGACTGGCATACTTTGAGGGTCTCAGAATAGCAGAGATCTTTGCATCAATATGTTCAAAAAGTTTTTTTTCAAAATGTAAAAAAGTTGTCTAAAATTATAAATAGTGAAAGATTAAATATAAAATATTTGTAGTGTGAACCAAAATATAATACTTAATATTATACAAGTGATTTTTCTTAACCAAAATGACAAAAATGGCATAAAAACACATATTATTCTAATACGGGTCCTTTTTGACCCACTTATGAAAGAGTGTAGGTTCCAGTCACTCGTGCATCTAAGGGTTGAATCCATTCACTCAATTAAAGTTGCAAACATTTTCTAACATATCTTAGTCGATAAGAAAAAAGCCCAATGACTTATTTTCATAACAAGCTTTAAATACACCCTCGCTATTTCTCCTTTATTATAATCAATCTGAGATTTCTGTTTTCAGGAACACACTCACAAGCATCATTGACCTACAGTTGATTGATTGTGCTAACTTATAACTGAATTTATGAGGCGATATACCTCTAGCCCAGCCCTTCGTATATTTTTCTGTATGTGGCCCTCGGTGAAAGAAGTTTGGCACCCATGGTATAGAGGTTCACTGTGAGGAGTGTGGGCTTGTCACTTTGTCTTCATGTAAAAAGCCCACGCTGATTCATAGTAATTACACAGCTGATGCATCACATCAAACACAGGGATTGATTGAAAATGGGTTTGAAAATGTCATGGCTTTGCTGCAGCGCTGACTTCTTCTTGTGTTTCCAGTGGATGACGAGGAGTCAGAAGGAGAAGAGTTCACTGTGAGAGACGGTTACATCCACTACGGCCAGACAGTGAAGCTGGTGTGCTCTGTTACCGGCATGGCCCTGCCCAGACTGGTAAACCAAACACAACATTTGAGATTACAAATCATTGTTTTTGTTGATAAATAGAGTAGAACACTCAAAGCAGCATTTCCATAAAAAAAATAATTGTGTAAGTCAACGTGTCCTGGAGGATTTCAAGGTTTGTATTGGTCAAATATTATCAGTTTTTATCATTAAATTATGAAAAACATTTGATGGCAGGCTATATAAAGAAATACTTTATATAGGTTTGTACATAGAGTGTCGCAGTGAAGTGTCCTAAAACCCGGAAGTAAACTCCTTCCGGTTCCTTCGACAGATTTTGGGAAATAGCTGGAAATAAGGTCTGTGGTTTAAACACATTTTAAGAGACGGATCACGTTTTGTTCAGCCGGATAATATCCACATGTCTACCCTACTTTTATAATTTTCGAATCATAAATCAAGTCGCCAGAAGCAACATGCTAACGTTATCCTATAATTGAACTACAGCAGGGTCGCTGCTTCAACGTCATGTCAACTTAAGATCCATATTCAAAAATACAGATTTTAAATTGTACAAGTTGAAGTGTTTGTTTGAACAGTTTGCAGGAGGCAGGTACTTGCTTTCAAGCAGAACACGGGGAAAAACAAACTTAGGAGTGTTTACGTGTTCGGTGTAACGACGTACAACGACCTCGACAACTTCTGTAGTCCTATTCAGCCATTTGTTAACAACCATCGTTTTCAGACACGTGAACTCTTCAAAAATCACCAGTGGGGTCACTGCTGATGTATTTAATGTCGTAGAACAAAACGTGATCCGTCTCTTAAATGACCTTATTTCCAGCTATTTTCCAAAATCCTATGGAGAAATCCCATTGGTTTTTGTCAAAGGAACCGGAAGTGGTAAAATGCTAACTTACTTCTGGGGTTTAGAACGCGTCACTGTGGCACTCTATTCATGTCAGATTTTGGTCATAGATTGCTTAATACAGGCGAATAGAATATAGCAGGCATAGTTTGCAGTTTGGGACACATTAGACTAATATTGGCTATTGGTCAGGCATTTCCCCCAAAAATCACGTTACACATTTTTTTAAGGATTTAACAAACAATCGACACACATGTTAATCATTGGGTTAAGAGGTAGAGATTTATGAATTGCATCAATCTGCATTTAATCAAACTATTGGCAAAAAAGCAAATAAGCAATTTTCCAAAAGTATTGAATTATTAATTTAATATCAGTTACCAAACAGAAAGACCTTGTTTGTTTTAGTTTGTTAGTCTCATGTCACTTGTACAATTATATGTTTTTCTTCAAAAGCACATACTGAGCTTTCTGCTTGCCTCCCTTCTGTCCATCCATCATTGTTTTCTGCTTCCCCCTAGCCTTAACTCCTGTCATTTATCTTTGCTTTATTCCCTGTCAAATTATACAAATAGTGTTTCTTTCTTTAGGCTTTCCTGTGCTTCTAATCCATCTCTTTCTTCCCCCATCAGATCATCCGTAAAGTGGACAAGCAGACGGCGCTGCTGGACGCCGACGACCCCGTCTCCCAGCTCCACAAGTGTGCCTTCTACCTGAAGGACACAGAGCGCATGTACCTGTGCCTATCCCAAGAAAGGATCATCCAGTTTCAAGTGAGTGTCTCACCCAGCCTCCCTTTTCTTACATCTCTTCCTTTCAGGTCACTTCACCCTCAGATCCAGTTAATCTTCTGCTGTTCAGGGAGGATTCAGGATGATTGGGTTAGCATTTTGAAATCGGGAGCCATTTCTGTCCCATTTAAAGTAGACTGAAAGCAATTTGAGATGTTTCAGGAAAGGATGCCTTTTCGTCTTTGAAGAAAAGGGTGCACTCCACTCTACTCTCCTCTTTTTAAGATGGTCATAAATCCAAATTAGCCTTGATTTGATGCAATTGTTGGTGGTTATCTCTGCCCTGATGTCCATTAAGGTTTCTGTCTCCTCTACTCCAAGGCCACTCCATGCCCAAAGGAACCAAATAAGGAGATGATCAATGATGGCGCCTCCTGGACAATCATCAGCACAGACAAGGCTGAATACACTTTCTACGAGGGCATGGGCCCTGTGCACTCGCCTGTCACCCCCGTGCCTGTGGTAGAGAGCTTACAGGTAGAGACAGAAGAAACATTCTTTTTAAATACAAGGGGCCCCAACACAAAGCCTTGTGGTACTCCTATAGTCCGTGATCATAAATCTGGGTTCAGTCCTTTTAATATGTGTTCTTTGTCCTCAGCTAAATGGTGGAGGAGACGTCGCCATGCTGGAGCTGACGGGACAGAACTTCACTTCAAATCTGCGGGTCTGGTTCGGAGATGTCGAAGCGGAGACCATGTACAGGTAATTTGTCTTAAAGATCACACCTTACATGACAGACATTTTTGTTATTGTTCTCCCCCATCTCCCAATCTACTTTTTCCTGTTAAAGGATATATGAATAAGTTATAAATGTAATTTAAATGAATAAAAGCTTTCAAAATGCTCTCTCTCAGGCGTAATGCTGCAGACCCTGTGGATGCTTAATGGACTAAATCAAGTTGTATAATCCTCAGTTTTCCTTTGACTGAGCCAAAAACCTTTAAAAGCCAAGGTTCGGCAATGTTACAGCTTTGTCCTTGGCTTTCTTTCTGTCATATTGAGTTTATACACAGATCATATTTAATCTGTTTATTAGTGCCACCCACCAAGCATTAAATCGGAGACAGTGGAGGAGAATGAAAAGTCCAGTCTTTCGGGGAAAGAACCTCCGAGATGTTACTGCGGCCTTATTCAGGGTTCTTACGGTCATTAAAAACCTGGAAAAGTTATGGAAATTCTAAATGCTAATTCCAGGCCCTGGAAAAGTTATGGAAAACAATATTTTTGAAAAAATAATGGAAATGTAACTAAGTTGCATCAAATATAATTTATATTTTATCTAATCGCCGACATAGTAATACTATAATGATAATAAATACTGTATCATATAGTAATGAAACGTAAAATGTATTTTACGAGGTATTTTGCTGGTGAGAGATTTGAGTTGCTTTAGCGTGTAGAAGCTAGTAAGCCTACTATTGGATTTGTTTTAGATAGGCACAACATGTTTCTTATGCAGACCTTATTTTCCTGTTCCACGTTAAAATAAACAATTTTCAGATGTAACACTGAGAGAGAGTCATTTTTTTGGTCATGGAAAATTAGGTAAAGGTCATGGAGAACTCATTGAAAATCATTGTATGAACCCTGCTCATAATTAAAGAGTCTCTGTTGCTATTCCGAGAACTGATATTATTTTTTTGTAGCAAAAAAGCAAAATATACATGTATAATCACCAAGATTAACTATTTTGTTTTGGAACATCTTCCTACTTTGTGAGTTTTATAAACCCTTTTAAAACCCTGTTGGATATTTTTCAAAAATACCTTTTTAGGTACTTGAACATTTGCAGATGTAATAATCCCTCTAAATTTTAGAATAGTATATTTTGGTTATATTTTCTTGTGAGCAGAGTTTGCTCCTAAAACTCACTCTTTTTGGAAAAAGATAAATATCATTTGTTATCTTACGCACCTGTAAAATAGCGGTTTCAGTGCATCAAGGAATATTTGAAGGGGCTACTACAAAAATAAATGTACTCGATTTAAACACAAAGAGACCCCTGTGTGACTATACCTCTAACATGTGTGTCGTTCCCCCCCCCCCCCCCCCCCTGCAGGTGTGCGGAGAGCATGCTGTGCGTGGTGCCCGACATCTCTGCCTTCCGCGAGGGCTGGCGCTGGGTGCGGCAGCCCGTGCAGGTGCCCGTCACGCTGGTCAGGAACGACGGCATCATCTATTCCACCACGCTGACCTTCACCTACACGCCGGAGCCGGGGCCGCGGCCGCACTGCAGCGCCGCCGGGGCCATCCTGCGGTCCGGGAACTCCACCCTGCTCAGCAACAGCAGCCAGGAGCCCGGCGTGTACGGCCCCAACAGCACCTCCAACGCGGGGGTCACGTCTTCATCATCCACCGCCGCGGCCGTGGTCTCCTAACGCACACAGGGGGCCACTCTATATGCCTTGAGAGCGAATGTACCACAAGGTATATAAAGACTACGGGAAATAATAAACAAAGACTCTAAAGTGCTGCGTATACATTTTGGATACAAAGAAGCTGAAAAATTGGTGGGAGTAAAAGTAGCGAACGCAGGGGGAATCTGAAGGCCGAGCGACATCACGGCGCTGTCAGCCAATGGGAATAAGCGCTCCGTGACACGCCCCCTCTCCTGCGGTTACTTTAGGGACCTGCCTATCCACTTCTGGTGTTTCGGAACGAGTGAAGTTCCTTCAAGCACCGGCACCTTTCTACGGCCACAACAACAATACATCCAACGTGTACAAAAAAAAATCTCTCGAAAGGAAAGTATATTTTTGCGCCCTCCCAAAAAACCCCTCTCGCCACTTGTTTTATAATTATTCCGTTTTGTTTTGTTGTTTTCGCGTTGATTTCCTAAAGGGGGCTGGATGTATTGTTGTTGGAGGGAGGATGCAGAGGGACACACATAAAACGTGACGATAACATAGTTTTTATGGACCAAGGATCTTGTATAAGCTTTAGTAAAGGTACATTTTTCTCCATACCTTTTTTGTATTAAACATATAGTACACTTTTGTTACCAAATAGTTTCTATTCTTCCTCTGAGCTTGGGCTTTGTTTCCCCCCTTTCTGAGGTCCAAAATCCCAACCTGTATGTTATTGTGACCTTACTACAAACGCCTGCTTTTTCAACCTTTTGGATTTCCTTTGTTTGTTTTTTGATACACTTGCTTCTTCTGTTGGGGGAAAAAATCTGAAGTCTGGGTTGTTTATTTTACATAAGGTTGTATTTGTTTGTTGTTGTTTTTTAAATTGGGGAATAACCTCAGATGGCCCATGTTTTATCATTGGTTTTTATGAAGTCTTTAAAAAGAAAAGCTTTAAGCAACGCCTCTGCCTTGCCTGCAATACTCTTATGTGCGCTATGTTCTCCTCCGGACAAGTATACACATCAGTACATCTCACGTGGAGTCATAGCAACATTTGCAGAAAAACTAGACTTCCGTGGTTACGAAAAACAAGTCATTTTTCAAACAAGCGTAGTCATTGACTTAAAATGATAGCCTTAGTACTGTATATTCTTACTGTGTACACAGTCAAACCGCTCGCATATCTACTATCCTGTATCTGTTGCGCTCACTGTTAGCTTATCATGATGTAGTGAAAAAACTACACCGAGCAAGGTGTCTTCCAGTGGTGGCATTTAACCCAAAAAAAAACACTTTTCAATTTGATGTGGCCTTACCGATAACTTCAATTACAAAAAAAAAAACGTACTTCACCTTTTTCTTACCTGCTCACGTTGGAGGAACCTGTGCATAGCACAAGCTAATGCCTCGCTTCTCACCACAGGAGCGGTTCGAGCTCCACCTTTATCATGCAAAGCAGCCTTCCGGAAAGAGTCTCTTCGGTGTAAAATATGCCCGTTTTTTTATTCTCATGCGGTGCGCGGCAACTTTCCACTTTTGGTACAATGTCTCACGAGCGCCGTAAGCTCTTTAGTCAGCCTTTCTTTTTAAAACAAAAAAAATCTCCTGTGGTTTTATTATCTTTGCAGAAAACAAGCGTGTGTGTGTACATCGTAGACTCCGAGTAGTTGCTCTCATCCGTGTTCATGGCGACCGCGTCTCCTGTAGGAGTTTAAAGGCCTTCTAAATGTGTGTTAATGAAGATTTCCAAACAGAACAGCAATATTGTACAGGTCATTTCATCGTCTTTTGTCCGCCTGAGCACTAGTTCACCAGCCAGCAAATATATGTGTGTGTGTGTGGGTATGTGTGTGTGTGTGAGTGTGTGAGAGACTGTCATATGTAGTTGCTGTAATGGAATATTGAGTCAGACTCGCTCCATTTCAAAAGTGTGTTCCAACTGCTCTCCAAAAAAAAAGCGACTGGGGTGTTTCTTCCTTCCACCAGGATCCAAATGTGCGATGAGATAAACATTCAAAGGCAATACTTGTGATCTTAGTATTACAGTACAACTGTATACAGTACACTTCCGGGGGAAACAGAACAACAAAACTCTAACTTGAATGTCTGCTTAATGAAGTATTTCTTACAAACAAACCCTTGAAATAGGAACAAAAAAGGATTCGCTTGCACCCCCCTTTTCGATGTAAAAAAGATTAAGTTATGCCCCCGTTTCGCCGCCCACCTGTCAGTCATTCATATTAAATGTTTTATATTGTAATATTTTTTAAATTATTGGTACAAAGTCTCCCCTTGTCTTATGTCAAAACAGAAAAAGAAAAAGTGCATTATTGCCCGTGCTGCCTCAGTTGTCCTGGGAGTGTCATTTTTTCATTTTATAAAAAAAGAGGCCACTACCTGTTCATCCTGGAAAGCGTGGAGGTGCTGCAGCGGCAGTGTAGCGCCACATATTTGAGCTGCAGGTCAACCTGAACCCTTTACACACAGAATCTTAACTGTAGAATTTTTAACGTGAGTGTTTTTTCTAATAAATTCAGCGAGTTTTTAACCTAGCTTCTGCATTAGCATCACGCCCTCCTCCTTCCTTAACCCCCCCCCCCCTCAGAGCTTGGATATTTTAGTTTACATGCGGAGTCGCCTCTTACAGTTCACCACCTCCGGCTTCTCATCATCTCGAGCAGCTTTGTCCCATCAGCTCAAATAACTAATAAAGGGGGTGATGCATGCTTTTCAAAAACAATGTGTCGCCTTGACAATCTCAGCTGGTTTACAGTTAATTTCTCTCTTAAGAGACACTGAACATACTCAAAAAGGGGATGAGCTATCAAAACGGGGTCAAAAAATGTTACATGCCTTCTGAAATAACTAAAAAGAGAAAGAGGAAAAATCTCATTCAGCGATGCTTCTTACAAAATATCTTAACCGGTTTCTTTCTCTTTGTGTGTCTGGTCATATTTGTTCTTCCAAAAGCAGCTGTTCTTGTGTTTGTTTGTTTTTTTATAATGAGCTCTGAACAATGTATGTATCCTCTAATATGCCAAATGTCTTTTATAATGTAGTTTTCATGCACTGCTAAACAAAACGGGGCAGAGTGAGAGGCAGCTTTAAACAAATACAAAAAAAAAGGAGTGTGGAGCCCTTCTCTGTCGCACTCAGCCTTACTTCTCCTTAAGACTATTGGCTGTTTGCACTACAGAGCGCTAACCCTTTCTCTTTCTCTCTCACACACATTTCATTCTCACTCTTATCCGCTCATGTTTATGTACGTACATTCGGAGTTTCCCCCTCCCTTCTTTTGTTTTTAACACGCAGCCTGTTATGCTTAGCTTCGCTACAGTTGGATCACCTTTCCGTTGTCATTCTCCCCCCTCCTCTCCTTCTCCATTCTCTTTCACTCTCACTGTATCTGTGTATTATTCTAGTAAATGGTAAGCAGAGGTGTCATTGTGGTAGTATACTCAGTGCTCAAAAGGTTGCTGATGGTAGAAACCTGTGCCGTTTGTAACATTTAGCAATAACGTCAAAACAAAGGGGACGTTTTTTTTAAATAACATACGTTAGTTTTGTTTTTGTACATATTGCAGCTCCAGATCATGCTCAAATCTGTATGTCATTAAAAGAAAGAAAAAAAACGAGAAAAAAAAACTTGCAATATTGGCATAAAAATGAAAAATAAAAAAGTGATATGAAATCTCGCTTTGTGTTATGTTTTTAATTGTCATCAGAAGCGTAGAGAAGCATTGTTTAATACACTTTTACAGAATAAATGAATAACCCAGTCTTTTCTTCCTCCAGTGACAGATAAGCTCTCTCAGGGCTTTTGGCATCATCCGAGCCCGAATGGAGCTCTTATCCTTAGGAAGAAGTCCCAGAATATAGAGCCTATTCTTTTTCCACCACTCGTCTAATGCCCTTTGTCCTTTTTGGATCCACTTTCGTTAAAGCCGTTAAAAGCTCCACGTTACTTTGCCCTGAGCCTTCGCAGACGCAGGTCTTTATATGGTCAACCACGCTGGTTTTTCAAAGATGGCTCGTGTGTCTGTACATAACAAAAAGAACACAAGACAACCCCCGAAACAACTATCAGATGTCTATAAACCTGTAAAACGATTGATTACATTCAATTGTGTTCATGTTTAAAAGGACTTAAAATAGGCACATCTTCATGCAATAAAACAACTCAAAAATATTCATAAATGCATCAAACCTACACTGTAAATAGGAATTTATACAACATTGACATACAGAAACAAGAAAACAGAGTTGCTACATGAACGCTGCTATATTTAACAGTTGGAATCAGTAGAAATCAGGTGCCGGGAATTCACTCTTTGAAGAAGATAGAGGGGATACAGGTGTTCAAAGTCCCACTACTTGATAAGGCCTCTCCAGCTCCCATAGCACAGTACAGGGCTCCCCTGTAGGCACACACACACACACACACACACACACACACACACACACACACACACACACACACACACACACACACACACACACACACACACACACACACACACACACACACACACACACACACACACACACACACACACACACACACACTAGGTCAAGGACAAGAGCAGCACTATTTGTGCACCGCAGGGCTGTTTTGAAGCTGCTGATTACAGTTGCATTGTGACTGGCGGCCAATGCTGTACACGACAGACAAAAAGCCTGTTTACACACAAGTCTGATTTTAAAGGACCATAGCAGTCACTGCTGTTATCAGTTTGCAGTTATTTCCATCAAATGGAGCTAGCAACAGGAGGTGATTAGCATAGCTTAGCCGCGTTCACACCGCAGTACTTTTCCCACTTTAGTTCCAAAATGTCGCGTTCACACCAAAAAGAGCCGGAACTAAAATTAGGTAATGAGAACCTTTTTACCCCGTTTTCCGTCCCTGCTAGAGAGCAGGTACTTTCGTGGGAGAAAAAGGTTCCTATGTCTGATTGGCTGGGTGGAATGTAAACCACGCCCCGTAAAACTCCCAAAAAGTTTTGTGAAGCCGCCATTGTATTACCTCGCATTAGCATTAGCCCAGCGCAGAAACGCAGAGAGACTAACTTATGGCAACACAAAAGAAAACATGGGAACGGTGGAGATGAGGTGTCGGCGTTCTGGCGATTTACTCGGAAGGATTTACTGCTTCTACTGAAGCCAGTCTCCAAAATCAGGGGACTTCCGGCGCCGTGAAGTTGTTTGTGGCCTGCCAGTAAACCCAAAGCAGAAGAAGAAGTGACGCCAGCGGCTTCATTTGCCTCCTCCCTCAGGGAATTTATTCCGGTTAGAACGCGATCTGTACTTAGTTCATGAGAACTAAATAGTTCTCATGAACCTTTGTGGGAAAAGTACTGCGGTGTGAATGCGCCTTTTCTTTAATGTATTTTCCTGCCTTCTAGGCAGCCATCAGTTTGCAGTTATTTCCATCAAATGGAGCTAGCAACAGGAGGTGATTAGCATAGCACCTTGTGTGGCATCAGATTGCTGCCTAAAATGTGCAGATCTTAGTGTGAACTGTTTTCAAGATTGGTAAGTAAGAATATTTATACATTTTTGTAATTTTGATAAACTCTTATCTTATCGTGCAGTCTATTATTTTGAGCGAAATCTTGATCTTTTACTAAACGTAACCAATAACTATTGTCGTTTTGTTTTGTTACCAACTGTTTGAAACTGGGTCCGCAATCTGGAAGAAAATACGTTTACCTGAAGCATAATCGAAAATGCAATTCAGTCGTATGGGAATGTAACATTTGTAGACAGAGTTTTTAGACGGTATTGTTCTGCTTTGTCAGTCAACCAGCTTGGACACTGTAGCTTTCGGTACCATAGCTACTTATAAACTAGTGACATAAGCACTGTGAAGGCTTGACATTAAAACAACTCATTTTTTAAGTGTTTGCACACACACCGATCGAGTTTAAGTCAGTTCACTCCAGGCTGACGGACGGATGCCGGTGTAGGTGAAGCGTGTGTTGGCTCCGCTTGGCGGGGTATGACCATTCTGTTCGGGTTTTTTTGGCCCCGCTCTTAATCTGCCCAATTCCCCTTTTGCGGTCCCGCTTCCAGCCGACCTCCCCAGACCACTGTTGCTCCTCAGGCAGCTGCAGCAGGTGAACGTGGCCAGCATGCCTTGGCGGAAGCGCTTGTTCATGAAGCAGTAGATGATGGGGTTGACGCAGGCCGAGGTGTAGGACAGCAGGTGGATGTAGGAGATGGGCGCCCCGGTGAGGCGGTAGGCCGAGCGCCGGTCGAAAGCCTGCCACGCGTTGACCACGAAGATGGGGGTCCAGCACAGGAAGAAGAGGAAGACGATGACCAGGAGCATGCGGATCACACGCTTCTTGGCCATCAGGTTGGCTGTGGAGCTGCTGCTGCACACACGCTCTGCTTTGGGCTTGATGCTGGAGCTGCCTCCACCCCCAGTGATGCTCTTCCTTTTGGACTGCTGCATGTAACACCCGTCACTGTCACCAGGCTTTATGCTGCCAGTGCTTGATTGTCTTTCTGCCAGGGGAGAGATTTTGTTAAGAAAAGACAAAGTGTCGATTTTTTTAATCAGCAGTCTAAAAGCACTTATGGCTCAGAAAGTCACTCAGGTTGCAAAAAGAAGTTTGATTGTATAGAAGTCTATGATAAAATATACTTTTCAACTGATTAGGTACCTCAGTAAAGATTTTCCCGACAACATAATGTCAATTGCTTCTTCATAAATATAGCATGATTTTCCATTTGTAAATTATTTACAAATTCATTATTTACAACAATATTCTAAAGATCTGATCAAATCTATTGTGCCCAGCTAACATAATTTTTTTTTTTTACATATATGAAAGAATACTTCTGATCTGTTTTTTTATAGATTTGCATCATCAGGGAAAAAAACAGTGAGCTTGGAGCTGATTAAAACAGCCATTGTGGTATTTACCGTAGGATCAAAAACCGAATAATGCCAGCATTGTCCTTTTTACAATTGTATATTTCAATACCTCTGATAGACTTTCTGCTGGACAGCTCAAACGAGATGCCACGGTAAAGCTCCACGCAAATGAGTCCGTAGGCTGTCATCATGATGATCCCGGGGATTAGGAAGAGCATCAACAACAGGCACACGTACCTGCAAGGGACACATTTGGTATATGCAAACGTTTATCATTATATTAAACCTTAAAATTGTTTGCTTTTATTTTGTAGGGTCATCTCTGTCGTGCAGGATGATTTCCCCAAGAGGTCGTCTCTCACCGGCACACACTGAGCAAATCAATAAAGGCGCCATCTGAAATTAGCAACAGGCTACTTTTACACTTAATCTAAGTGCATCTGACTGTGAGGACAGCCTGCTGGGACACTAAAGGTACAACGCCTAATGCATTTATTCTCAGCTCACCAGGACTGCTGGATGACGTCGTTGGGCCACACCAGGCGGCACATGTACCCGGTGCTGTTGTTGTAGCGCGTGAAAGGCTTGAGGTTGCTAGAAATGGGGTACGGCAGCATCAGGATGAAGGACACAACCCAAGTGGCAGTGATGACCTTGGCGGCGTGAGATTTGGTTTGCCACGTCCTCGAAGTCAGCGGGTTGCAAATGGCACTGTAGCGCTCCAGGGAAATGGCCACCAAGTTGAAGGTGGAAACACACACAGAGACACCTGCACAGAACAGAAAATCCCCAAAATGTGATGATCGACTTTTATAGTTTTAGGCCCTGATTTATAAAAAAACTATAATATGACATTTCGGTGCTGTAATCTCATGAGCTGGCCATATCCGACCATATTAATAATATAATTTGTTTAAGTAAAAGTGTACCATTAGGCCTATACAGTAGATAGAGCCAGGGGTCAGTTAGCTTAGCTTAGCATTCACACTTGAATCAGGGAGAAATAGCTAGCCTGGCTTTTGCTATCTCATCTTGACGCCATGACTAATAGGCCTACTAAAGTTTAAGCTAAAGAAGTAATTATTATGACTAATTAATAAACATACCTCTATTTTTCTATTTTTCTTAGCTTCATACTTGATGAATAGACAACAAGGTGGTTTCAAACTTTTGGCGAGAAAGTGCATTTCCTAAATTGTAACTATTCATTTAATTAGGTATAATTTCCCTCCAGCTTTTAGTTGTTTTAATCTCTACCATGGGCTTTGTAACACCTAATGATCAGCATCCTCACAACATGTCACCGTGTGTACTCCAGTGACTGTGATGCTATGGCACATTCATTTGTCACATTAAATTTAGCCACAGAGCATGTCTTGTCTGCTAACACACTGAGTAACAATAACAAGAAGGACTATAAATACATTGAAATGATCGCTGTGTACGATCCCAGGAGCGACACGTAAACAGATAAACACACGGACGAATTAGGTAATAAACCTGGATGACAGCGCTCTGATCTCACTACGGGAGGATGTAAGGGGCAAAAGTGAAAATTAGATTTCCTAGCGGACCTGTAATCAGATGAAAATGAAATATTAGTAAAGTTGCATCATCTGTAATGACTACACCTTATTACAAGGGTGCTCTGAGAGCTGACTGCTGTGGATCTTTTGAGAAACAGTTTTAGAGTAATCTAAATAGGTAATTACTATAGAATTTGACGAGTAACCAGTCAATTAGTTTCAAATTGTGCTCTTGGAGTCTAACTATGAGTTTATCTTAAAGTACAGATGCATTTGTTGACAAGTTGAACAAATGATCAACGGAAAAAATCAAATGTACGGTAAGACGTTTACATCAACTTTTTTTACAATTATCTGACATTTATATCGGGATATCAATTGAAAATCGAAATAATTATTAGATTTAGCCCAAACTGATTTTACTTGTGGTTTGATCATGTGCCAACTTTGGTTATATTTAACGCAATTATGTTAATTTCTGCTCTGCATAAAGAGGAATAAAGAATAAAACTGCTTCTCCGTATTATGGCGGGAAAATCATTACTGATAACACTGTTCTTTGTAAAGAGGTGGGCTTTAATATTGAGTATTTCACTGATTTCTTACTAATTAAAAATGTAGGGTGACTAATAAGGATTAAGTTAGGTCGATGTTTTAATTATAACCTCACTTCCTGTTCTCGTTTGATTTGCTTCTTCCTCCCTAAAGCGGGTCTGGTTGTGTTCTTGCTCTGAGCTGTCTCATTTTCAGCCACTATGTCTAACATCACACTTCTGTGGGCTGCATATTGGAACATATTGGAGAGCTGCATGTACGTACACGCCCAGATTCAAAGTGAATGCAGTGAAGCTTCCCTCCTCCAGCAGACGAGTGTGGAAACAGCCTTTATTGTCCCACATTCGGCACACACATCATTATGCTTTATGCACAGTGAAGCTCAAGAATTTAAGTTCGGCTGAAACTAATATGAGATGTTCGGAGATGAAAACAAATATATCCAATTGCTTTTTATACATAAAATATGTATTTGGGTTGTGGCTGATCCTTCTACACATACAGCATGTTGCTCAATACTCTGATTTTGGACTCTGTTAATATTCAGGAGGTTAAATCCACCATGAAATTAAAAGGGAGAGTTGACGAGGGCTTTTGTAGCTCATTAAACCACAAGGAGCATTAGAACATGCGGGGAAATGAACCTTATGCTGAACATGGCCCAAGGTGACTTCATTTATCCTCTATTTTTTTAAACAATATTGCACAATTTTCACAGTTGACTAATTTGCATGGCAGAAATTATACGAAATGGCAATGGAATAATGGATAATTGCAAAACTTGTACACGTTTAGATTCAACTTAAATGCAGAATTTGACAATTTGGAGTTTCCTTTAGCTTTCTTTGAGTAAAACTAAACCCACTGGGGAATAATAGTCGAGTTTAACAATATGTGGGTGATAAAAAAAATCCCAAATCATTGACAAAAGTGTGACATTTTAATGCAAATCAAGATTTAAATGTATGGTTGTATCCAAATGTAAAGATAACCAACGACTCAGCACTTACCCATGAAGTACATGACCAGCTTGCATGTGCCGGTGCCGAAGATGAAGTCCCTCATGAGGTTGGGGATGAGGGTGAAGGGGATGCAGAACAGGGACACCATCAGGTCGCTGATGGAGAGGGACAGCAGGAACAGGTTGGTGACGGTCCTCATGCGCCTGTTCCTCACCAGGACCCCGATGATGAGGCTGTTACCCAGAACGCTGAGGAGGAAGATGAGGCTGTAGAGGATGATCCGCACTGTCTGGTTGATGTCTGAAATGAGAGGGAGACAAACTGTGGGCATGTCATTCTTAAAAATGTTTCTATTTTTGGTTTTGATATATTTGATCCCACTTAAAACTCCTCAAATAATCCTATCTAGTAACTTGTATAAAGCAAATGGATCAGAATATCTGGGAATCACCATGATTATCCTAAATGAAATGTCTCATGTTTGATTATCCCTCTTAGATTTTTCCACAGAAATAGATAGATACACGGAAAGATAGATAGAAACTTTATTCATCCCAAGTTGAGAAATTGTTTTCTCAAAACAGCATTTTTGTCAGTCATTACAAAATGTCTTAAAAATAGAATAAAATACAAATAAATTGAAATAGACATTCAAAGCAAATATATTCACATTCACAGTAAAAATTCATATATTCAAAAGTGTATCTAAGAATAACCACTATGAAATATTCTGAACACATTAGAATACTCTAATAGACCAGACGAAATGCGCAAGCTCTGCGCCATTTAACCCTTTATCCAGTGGCCGGAATTGCATGCATTTCTCTTCACTTGACATTGGCAGAAAGTCTTTAGTGACAACATATGTGTCAACATAAAGCAGACTGCGTTATCTGACCCTGAGCCATGCGTAATGCACACTGACGCAAAGAAAATGCCCAAAGCTGTAGCTGTTTAGGCAGGAACACTGGATTTAATTGATTGCATTTTCAATAAAAATGAATATCAAAATGCAGAATACACTGATCTTTTATTGGACATGAGGTTTCTTGTGACTTTATAGTGATATACAATAAATAAGAGTCACTGTACCTTTTGTTTCGGGTGACGGCTCCTGCTCGCTCTGGCACTCCGAAATGTTGATCCCAAAATTACATAAAATCTGGTTAAGATCAGTCGAATTAATGAGCATTTCGTGTAACGTGAACGTCTCCATGTCGCGTTCTCCCTTGTCGCCTCAAGTAAAATCACTCATATGGCATCAGAACAGCATGCTCTTGCAAGATAAAGAAAATGCTCCAAAAGGATCAAAATGTATATCAATAACTCCTTTACTGTCGATTAAAAAAGAAGAACAAAATAATCGTTATAAGGATATAGTGTTGTCGACAAGTTCCAATAGGGCGCTCTGTGTCTGGTGCGCTTCTCTCGTGCTCAGCATTTCCTTCTACTGACAGGGTCGCATTCCTCAGTGTTCAGCCCGCCGTTAGGGTCTGTACAAGTCAGCACCCCCCCCCCCTCCCCTTTTTATTTTAAATAAATAAAACACTCATAAATCATTGTAGTAATAGAGATGAGGCACTGGGGTAAGTAGGTTTTCTTCATGGACCATTCTTCTTCTTTATTAATCCCAAATATGTCTAATTTCCCAGATCATTTGTAAGAGAGGACAAATTCAAGGTGCGTAACCGAAATTAACTTAATGTAAGATGTCAAGTATCCGGGGCCTGTGCTGTGTCTGGGATACTTACAGTGTGCCAATGCTTACATCTGAAAGCATGGTTTTCCTTCTGTAGAATTTCATGTGACATGTCAGCCGCAACATGGAAGCGCATGTCCAAACAATGCAAACTCAAATATTTAGGAATCAGACACATGTTGAGCCAATTACAATTATTGTTATATGGACTCATTAGGAAATCCTTGGAAGAGAAACATGTATAAAGAGTTGGTGATATTTTAGGGCTGGTATTATAATCAAACACATGAATGGCCCTATATGTTGTCAAACACCCACATTTAGAACAAATCTTAATTTGACTTTGTCTCGTTAATAAGAGGAAAACACACTTGAATAGGCAAGAGTGTTGAGGTCAACAAAAAACATTATGTGACTATTTAAAAAATGGGAAATATGGAAGCAATCCCACGATTGTTTACTACCAAAACGTAAAAGTATTCAATTTTACGAGTAAAAGTGTTTTAACAGGCTAAATTTACTCAAGTAAAGTAGGCTATTCAATCTGCATAAAACTACATCTGTCAAGGTATGTTATTGGATAATATTCACTACCGTATAAGGTGATGAGATATAACATTGAATTATATTTTGTAATCTGATTTTAGAAGAGTCATTGTATGTAACTGTCAGATAAATGCAAGTGCAATCATTTACATCTAAATTGCAGTGAGTGGAGTACTGTTTAGCATTGCACTTAAAGCACAGTTAGCCTACCTCAACACTGTCCTTAAGTACATCATGCGATTAAATACACTTAGTTAGCTACATCCCACCAATTAAAATAAATAACATGTAAAGTGATTTTCTCGTGTGTTTAATGTATGTTTTTACCGTCGGAACTGATATTTCGTGTCGGAACCAAAGTATCTGGTTCTTGTTTCCCCTGCACACGATCTGACACAGTTGCTAAGTAACCTCTGCAGCGGGCAGCTGCCGCATAGCCGGATGCTGCTAGTGAACAACACAACAAACTGTGCCCTTTCACACCCAAAACTTAAATAAAGCAGGATGGACGAAGGCTCCGAGTTATCTCTGACCATTGCTCAGATCGTGCAGCGGCTGAAGGGAAGCCATTTACACTCTCAGATAGAGAGGCAAGCCAAAGTGAGTGAGCTAACGAGCTAGCATGCGGCTAACGAGCAGGTTGTTGTGCACCTCAAAGTGTCGTAAACAGTTGCATTTATACTTCTTCTTAGAAGTTGCAAAACGGATACAATTTCTAACTTTATTTCCCCTAATGTTGTGTAGGAATGTTTGCATCAACCTGAAATAAAATTGGAGTCCCTTAAAGAGGACGTACGCAGTTTTCTCAAAACATCAGGTGGGTGTATTCTCATATTTCTGTCTTATCCTTTCCTCATACAATGCAATAAATATATGACGTAACAATAATAAATAACCTTTTTTTCCCTTGTGTTGCAGGCTGGGAAAGGCAGCTACAGAATGCAGTATACAGAGAACTGCATGTGTAAGTTACATTCAGTTTTTAAGTGTTTTTTGTGTGACATGCACCTGTGTCTGTATACACACACCTGTTAGGAGGTACTCGGATTATTGTGGTTTGCAATTGGCCCTTCCATAGCTTTAATATTACTTTTTTTATTACAATTTCTAAAAACAGAAAGACCAATATTTTGTTGTTGTGTACTTTCACGATTCACGCTATTTCCAACAAGTGTCAAACGTGGAGAAATCCCTCATTTAAATCAGGGTAGCGTTCAGTTTATTTTGGTCACCTGTCATTTTGGTCATGCACTTTTGAGTATATTTTTTTGACTGATGAAGTATTTTATTCTCTAGATGAGATAAGGAAGCTGATCAAACGTTTGCCGCAGCTCAATTGCAGCAGAAAACCTGTGCCAAATAGTGTCTGAGAAAACACATCTTTATTCTGCGGATTTAGAGTTTTTAATCACTGGGGTTGTTTTGGAGAAGAGTAAACCCCTTTGGATAATTTTAACAAGCGCAACCAGGCCCGCTGGGTAATTGACTATTAACAGCTTATAAATGTTTATTTAATTTATTTTATTGGATTTTCACCATCTGATTGTGGTTTTTATGATCGGTGTACTGGCAGCATGCATTTTAATTGCCAAACATCTCACTATAGTGGAAGATTAGGATAGAGCTCACTGGGTAAAAATGCTGTTCGTGTACAGTTATGATTAAAGTAAATCGTTTGGTTGCAAAGCGCACATTTTTGTACACATTTTGACCTCTACTTGTTATTTTCTCATTTCCCATCAGTATTATTTGCGTCATTACTTGGCTATTTTGGCAAACAAACACTGGAATTAGGTCGATAAGAGATTGTAAAACAAGTTTAGTACTCCACAATAATCCAGATTTATGGCCTTTTAGTTCCCTTTCATAATCTTTATTAGAGCAATTGAGCCGGAAAACTCTTTAAAGTTGAATAAACAGCTTGGAAAAGTGTTCCTCGACTGCTCTCCTTTACCTTTTGAGGGCAACAAGCACTCGCCGCTCTCTTGAGGCTCAGACTGAGAGTTAGCACTCCTAATGCTTTGCTTTTAAAGGATGACATATGACTTTGACTAATGCCTCGTCCTTTTGGCCATTAGTCAGCCATATGTGCTCTTATCGGTGTTTAGGTTAGGTTTAAGGTTGTTTAATGCTCTAAGACCTTGAGTCATTCAATAAACTAAAGCTTGCTTAGAGGGGGAAAGACTGGAGATGACTCATCTGAGCCTATTGAGCCGGGCGCTAATGGTGCCTGTTTTAAAGATAATGTTTGACACCTTACCTGTGGCGTCTCTCATGTATTAACTCAATGCTTTTACACTCTTTGCCCCCTCCCGGTTTGTTTACTCTAGCCAGTTGCCCCCCAGCCACCCGGTCGCCCCTCCTGAACATCTCAAAGAGCCGCTCGCCTACATGCGCAAAACTCAGGTCAGCCTGTCTCCTCTTATCTGCATCACTCCCTCTTCCTCAACATCCCAGACTCATGTCCTTTCTCCTGCTGATATCTAAGACGCAGCCTCTCCTCTTGGTGTCTGAAGCCCAGTGTTTCTGAATGTGTGTGTGTGCTCTCTTCCACAGGCAAGCTGGGAGAAGCGTGTCCTCAAAAGCCTGAACAGCATGAGCACGGAGCTCGGAGTGCCTCTGGCTCGCATGGTAGAGAAAATATTGTCAATCGCGGCTAACATAGCACAATAACAACTGCATCTGAAACCTGTATACAAATGCCTCTGTAGCTACAGACCGATCCTGAGTCTTTGTATTACTTGCACACATGTTTTTATGTATGAGCACGTTATTCCGATGTGACATTTTCAACTTGTGCTTTGCTTGCTGAGATCCTCTCTTTCCCGCCCACTCCCCAGAGGCCCGCAGCGGAGCAGAAGGAGCTGAGCAACAAATGGAACGAGATGGGCACGGATGAACCAGGTCTGCAGACGTTACCCAGGGGTTTGGCCCTGAGCAATCTGCCTTTTATGAAAGATTAGTGTTGATGCGTCTGTGCGCTGGAGCATCAGTCAGACGCTGCTGTATTTAGCATCAGATTACCACATCTTTAAACCACATCTACCACTGCAATGTTTCCCTTTGTAACCAGTATTTACCTAGGGGAGATTAGGGCTGCATGATATACAAAAAATAAATAATCAACTGCGATTATTTTTGACTGATATTGCAAAAATGATAATATTTGCAGTCATTTTAAAAATAATTCACATTATAATTGAAAAACACATTTACATTTTTTTTTGTGGATATTCAAAAAAATGTCTGCAACAAATAAGATTTCTTTTTTGTCTGTAGGTTACCATGTATAAGCTTCTCTGCAGCACCACACCATTTAATTCTCACACAATTTGCCTTAACCAAACATGCTCTTACTGCGATTTGGATAGTTCACCAACCCATATTGCGTTTTTTTGGTTTAAAAAAAATCATTTATTTTGCAGTCTATGCATCACTGGGATATTATATATTCTGGTGTTCTGTCTCCACTGGCCTCGAAGGTCAAAACCACATCCTCCGTGCTGCCATGAATCACACCACTTATTATTAGCCCCCTAGCTGCTTCCGTGGATAATGTCCTTGTCGTCCTCCCAGCTTAAATATTTAGTTATTATTGAGCATTTTGTCTCAGAAGACACATCTAACCTTTCACTGTGAAAACCTCTCAATGAACCAAACCATTTGCACCTCAATCCGGCACATCTGCAGAGAACACGGTAACCCTGTTTCCTAACAATGCTATCACAGCTCACTGCTCATATAATAACATTTAGGATGTGCCGTCCCCCGACTATAAACACTTTGGACTGCGAGTATAGAAACTGTCCAGACTCCTCGGACGGAGATAACACGCAGCACCCCTCCTTCCGTCCAAACCTTAACATGCCCTCATTCTGGGGGATGACACAGCACTTACATTTACTGCCACGCTCCGAAGGAGTCCCACTTAGAGCGGGATGAGTGTGCCTCAGCTGTCCTGTGCTGTCCTTTTGACTTGAGTAGTTGAGTCACAAATGCATTCTGAACTATGTGCAAGTTCAAGTTGACTACATGGACCTAATGGTTGGATTAATTTGTGTAGTCTAGGTTTAACAGCTGCTAAACCTCTTCTGGAATAGCACATGTAAACACCGTGTGGAAGTACCACTTATAAAGTGTCCTTTTTACAGTAATGTATTGCAGAGATGCGCTAACGTCATTGTGTCTCTACAGATTTAACGAGCGTCAGGCCTGTATATGCCCCTAAAGACTTCCTGGAGGTAGGCGGTGTAATTCATTTCAAACTGCAATCTGAAGAAAGAAAAAAGGATGACTTTATAAGACATGTTTGCTTTCTAAACAGGTGTTGATCAGCTTGAGGAACCCAAATCATGACAGCAGCGAGGATGTGGGCGTCAGGAGCCACTGGGGTCTCATCCAGGTTCCCCTCAATGTCCGGGACATCCCACAGCTGGTAGGGGGCCCGTGGTTTCATTGTGATGTTTCTGACCTCATGAGATGAAAGCATATAACAGCCAGTACATCCCAGTAAGCTGCCCCATGAACGGCACACCAGATTTTAATCTGGGTATGTGATTTTCTTTTTCTCTTTCGACTCTCAGAGACAGGCCTACTCAGAGCTGAACCTGACCTCAGGGCAGTTGGGGATTGATGACCATGCAGACATCCATCCAGGTATCCACAAAAGAGCAAACCCACTTCTTTACGCGCCATCACAGTTAAAGGAAGAGTTTTTTGAGAGTTCAAATAGGAAATTGATGCTTGACGACAATCCTTGGTTTGTTATTTTGCTGGAGCCAGTGACTAGCTTAGCTTAGTTTAGCTTAGCTTAGCTTAGCATAACGACTGGAAAAGGGTGAACAGCTAGACTGTCTCTGTAAATTAAGCCAAACAGCTGCTGGCTTTATGTTTTCAGAAACAGACCCTAGATAGGGGATTGATCTTCTCATGTAACTCTTTGCAAGCAAGCAAACGGCCACATTTCCTAAATTGTTAAACGATTCCTTAAACCATCCAGCTAGTTCAACGGTTTTTGTCCCCACGACACGTGACGTTGCATGCAAGACCTTCGTGTCATAGCTGAATAATTTCCAGCTGAGAATGTTTTGGATGTTTGGCAGCTTTAATGGCTATTTAACCTTTCAGCTGACTTTTCATCCAATCAAATATGTGCCATATATGATTGGTAATAAAGACATGTAACAGATCCATTCAGCCGCTTGTTGATATCCAATGCATATTTTAATCTAGCAGTAATTATCCAGAGCAACACAAATAAATGTGTTTACCTAATGCCCCCTGTGGTTTAATGGTGTGTTTAGCGTCTGGCCTCCGCTGTGCCACGCGGCTGCATGGGTCTTCTCAAACAATATCTTTCTTGAGTCCAGATATTTACATTTTTACAGCCTGGTGTTTAGGCTTTAAATAGAATCCCATCCACCGTCTCTGTGTTTGTAAATCAAAGAGATAACGTTAGTTTAAAAAACGGTGTCGCTACCAAGACATTATTTATGTACCTCTTTTGTTCTGTCTTTCTTTATCCCTCTGCAGACATGTTTGAAAACGAGTATGTTCAAATCGGGAAAAAAGGTCAGTGTTTGTTTGAAATAGTTTGTAAGTATATATCTGTTCTGTGGTTGTGTTTCTTGGTTATGGGCATTCTTATTGTTGGATTAAGGTGCACAAATGTGGGACAATTCCTTTTGAAATTCATCTAAATTAAGCAGAGGCTACAAGGAGTGTCATACATATTACTGATTTAGTAAATATTTACTCTGTAAGCAGAGGAAGGAACCGTAGTCTACTTTTACAGCCTGGGGTTTTGTGTTTTATATTCGTACCGTTACAGATCTGGTTTTATTTTTACATGAAAGAATCTTTTTTGAGAGATCGGTATCAAAAAATCTAATTATATCCACTATGAACCATTTTTTAAAAGAATACAACCCAAAAGAGAGAAGGGAACACTTTTTATAGACACTGCTCGAAGAAGCTGTGAAGATATATAACATTTGATCATATATACAGAGTTTGAAATCTAGTATATTAAGAAATATCTGTTGGAGTTTAACAGAAAATCCCCCAACGTGAACTTAATGACTCCCTTAGGTGCAGTAATCAGCCCGCGAGACACTTCACCTCTTATCTCATTGCTCTGCCATGAACCCAGTGTCAACAGCCACCTTATTATGGACACCAATCGACAACAACTTTAAAAAAAACTCAATCTGTGCTCTGACTACTCATCCTGCCACAAGCCCCGGGTCACTAATTCCCCCTTGGTTGGCTGCGAGCTGCGAGTCGTGCTCCAGGCCAAGTGTTAAGTGCACTCAAATATTAAATGTAAGAGTTTAGCAGTGCGTTGGTTTATGTTATGACTGGCCAGCACCTTCACTCAAGGGCTGTGTGATTTCTGGCTCCTGCCACAACAGAGATTTAGGGTTGAATGGAGACGTGGGAGAGGTTGTTTCCAGCGTTTTGTCTGAGTGTTTTTAAGGAAAGTTATTTTTGTTTATACATTTTCAGAGGGAGGGAATGAATTAGTGACCGTAGATGTGACCGCAGCTTGCCCCCTTTTTCAGATGAATCATTGTCGTGACATTTTGTAGACAGTCATCTTCGTAAGTTATTGAATTGTTTTTTGGATGGATCAAAGTTTCTGTTAAAGTATGTTTTGTTTTTCTTCTAATGGATTTACATTTAATCCTTTCCAAAACAAACCTCTTAACCGCTGCAGGGTTGTTTTTGTTGTTGTCGTGCTGTTATTCAAGACTCGCAGGTGTTCAGTTTCCCAGCAGCTGTGTGTACAGATTATGTCACTCTGACAGAAAACCTAGAGGCTCTCTAATGTTGGTCACATACTAAAGTCTAGTGAATAAATGAAATTCATAATAATCAACTTCATTTAATTTAACTCTTAATAGATTTTTGTGTTTTATATTTTCATTTATTGAATTCAATTGACTTTTTGAATTGCAATTAATTCAACATGATTCATTTGATATAATTGAATGTAATACATTTTATTTAAATTAAATGTGAGTTATTTGGTTTTATTGAACTCGTTTATTTCAACTGAATTATCAATAAATATTAAAAAGTATTGCAATGAATTCAAATCAATTCAACATAATGAATTGTATGCAGTTTAATGAGTTTTATTTAATTTATGATTTATTTAATTGGGCATGGAGGAAACACATGACTTTCTGTCTAATGCCCCTTTTCCATTTCACTTTTTTTTGGTTTGAACTTTTTGTTGGTCCAGTGGTGTTGGAGCAGGACAGTGCGGCGGCGCAGCAGTACAGCCGGCAGGGCTGTCCCACCGGGCTGCGGGCCGACCTGTGGGCCCTCATCCTCAACTCTACCAACCAGCCTCAGGTACTGAATGCAACACACACACACACACACACACACACGCACGCGCGCGCACGCACAGCTGAGTTGCACCCTGGTTGCAGCTGTCAGGGTTTGTTGTGAGGCAGCAGTCCTGCACACACAGCTGTAGAGATTCCCAAACTGCATGTTTACTACAAGGTGACCTTCTCACAGTTAACAATCAGTTATTTGGGAGAATGTAGTATTGTAATTGTTATCCTGGGATAAACACTGTAGAGTAAAACCCAGCAGAACCAACTGACCTGCGACATAATCTGTGTTTAACCCCCCCCCCCTCCTGTTTACCTTAGTTTTATCATAACTGTCACTTGTCCATTGTGAACAAATGCTAAGATAATCAAATGCTACCGATTTAGCACAGTTAGCCCAAACAGAGCAGCCTGTGTGGCAAAGAGTCCGGAGTCTGTGGGGACGATAGTACAATGCTTGTGATGGGAGGAGGATTGATGTCTGAGGCAGAGTTACAGGGTCCTGACTGAGGTCTGGAGAGTGTTAGCAGGGCTCTGGATCGAACAAGGCCAAACACATTAAACAGTCAGAGTTTACTTTGGACACAATGTGTCAGCTTTCTTTGAGCTAAGACAAAAATAGAAAAAACAACACAACCTGCTTTTTTAAATTGGAACAGGCTAGGGCTATTGCAATACACCAAAACAGTGAGGTTTTCTGTCTGTCATCTAATATGAGCCTAGCTTCCAAGATGATATATATCAATTTCAAGTATTTTAGCAGAACTTCCTCTGATGCTGTCCATATCACCACAGTGGTTAAAAGTCTCTCACTCAGCTGTCAAAATCTCTGTTTCTGTTCTCCTCACATCCGCAGCACTGATTCGACCTGTCTCAGACCGGAGACACGTCTGAGTTTAGCCATGTGGTCGGAAACACGATACCCTTCCTTTAAGTTTGTTTTAATCCTCCTGTCACCGCTGTCCGATCACATAAACTTGATTTATCCACAAACACGGTGCTCTTTATATACCATCAGAGAACTGGAATTTCCCTTCTTCCAGAAAATACCATTACATGTATATAACCAGATCTCAATAAGAATAAACTCCACAAATAATACAAGCAGACAAATACAACGGGCACAATATCGAGTTCATATGCAATATTAGAGAAGTCAGACAGCAGTATTATAAGATTATCAAAAGAATATCCCAAAGCCGACGCATATTAAACAACTTTGCATTATATTATATTTTCCATAAGTTACTTCCCAAATAATAAACCATGTTGAATCTGTGTGTTTCAGGATGTGATGTATTATGAACAGCTGACGGCTGGAGTCATACAGCACGACCTGCTGGTGGACAACCTCATCTATAAGGTACTTTAGGTTAACAAGCATCACATATTTATTGAGTTATGTTTATTTTCTAAGACTTTAGCTGGTATTCATAACATTGACTGTACATTTGAATGCTCTTTTCAACAGGATGTGAAGCTCACCGCCAGCAATGACGACTACTACTTTGTGTTTGAGGACTTCCTCTATCAGGTAGAGTTCAGCTCCCGATCTCTCATTATTTTCCATACCAGTACACTTAACCTTGATAATGTTGTTTTAATAACTCTCTAGGACATCAAAAATCCATATAAATGAAGCATCACCTTTTCCCAACGTATCCTATGTCAAACCAGTGATTGGGGTTAAATTGCCCTTGCGCCTATATAAAATAAATGAATTATTATTTATAATTGACTAGCCGTTAAAAAAATGTGGGCTTCCTCAAATATTCAATATCGCTTGCTAAACAAAACATAAACCTCTTTATTCAACTGTAAGACATTTGGCATCCCCAATGAACTTGTTACTGTCATGTAAATTCAATGTCACTGTAAACTGCATTCCTCCCTACCTACAGTGACGGATGGGCTTGTTTGCCTTTGGCGCTGATAGACGAGCATATACTCGGCAACGGGATTATTCAGCAGCTGTTAACATGTCAAACTCTTTAGTAGCTGACCGAGGAACAAAGCCCTCGTATCGTCTTCAATATTGACTCGTGATAAACTCTCTAGGCAGTGAAAGAATCCACATGTTGTGAGGTAAAGAACATTAAAGAAGTGTGGCTGTGTTTATCGTAACGATTCATTAATACAGTTTCTTTTAGTGACTGAAAAAGAAACTCAAGATGTCATGGAGCAGTTATTTTTAGATGATCCTGTTTCCTGTAAGATCCTGACCCTGAAAGAGCAGGTGCTTCCCTGTGTACAATCTTTGAAAAGCAGATCAAAAGCTAGCAGCTCATTGGCTGACGTTTTGAGGAGTCTCCTAAGCAGAGATGAATTCCCCTCAGATGTACTTCACGGGAAGTGGACAGGGGGAAAGAGTAATAGTTTCTCAGACTTTGGACTGTAACGGTAAGAGCTTCAACGTCACTTTGGGAAGTAAGCAGTACCTCGTGAACAGTGGCTCTTATAGATTTAAAAGTAAGGCCATCACTGACGCCAAATAAAGTGCGATAACTAGAGATGTCCCGATCCGATCACGTGATCGGGGATCGGAGCCGATAACGTGATTTTCAAAAGATCGGAATCGGGAGAAGAGAGATGTTTTTTTTTTTTTTTTTTTTTAAATACTTTTTTAAAAATTTTGTATTCAATGTTACAAAACAAAAATGACCATGTTCAAGTCTTAAAGTCATCCTGAGGCCTTAGTTTTGGTTTCAAATGACAGAACATCATGTATGTGTTGCTTCTTTGGGGCTTGTTTTCATAGACCTGGTTGCTTATTTCTCTCAAATCTGGCAACAGAGTGGGCAGGGCGCAGTGTCTAATTGTAGCAGTAAGCTAACGAGTACTGAAAGCTTTATTTTGTTTTGATCCAATGCTGCACAATTGAACTGATCCAATGCTGCTATGAAAGAAAGAAGCTATATCCATGTTGGATAGAATATCCAATTTAAATTAAAAAAATAACCTTAAGGGACAACTTGAATGCTTTTTTTCTTTTTGTTCTCTTAATGCATTGCATAAAGATCAGATCGGGAAAAATCGGTATCGGCAAATTGTCAAAGTCAAATGATCGGAATCGGATCGGGAGCAAAAAAAGGTGATCGGGACATCCCTAGCGATAACCACTGCCTCTTATTTCCCCGGTCGTCAGGCAAAGATGATATCCATATTGTGCATGAATCCATGCCTTTGTGTGTCTAATCCCAAACCTGTGTGTTCCCAGGTGTTGCTGTGTTTCTCCAGAGACACCGCCGTCTTGGAGCACTTCAAGTACAACAGCGCTACTCCTCCCAAGTCCTTCATCCAGGGTGAGACGATGCGCCCTTCACCCAGGACACACACCCCCACACACACACACACACCCCCACACCCCCACACACACACACACACACACACACACACACACACACACACACACACACACACACACACACACACACACACACACACACACACACAACACACTGTGTTAGGGATGTCCCGATCACCTTTTTTTGCTCCCGATCCAATTCCAATCATTTGATTTTGACAATTTGCCGATACCGATTTTTCCCGATCCGATCTTTATGCAATGCATTAAAAGAAAGCTTAGCTTACTGCTACAATTAGACACTGCGCCCTGCCCACTCTGTTGCCAGATTTGAGAGAAATAAGCAACCAGGTCTATGAAAACAAGCCCCAAAGAACACATACATGATGTTCTGTCATTTGAAACCAAAACTAAGGCCTCAGGATGACTTTAAGACTTGAACATGGTCATTTTTGTTTTGTAACATTGAATACAAAATTTAAAAAAAAGTATTTATTAAAAACAAAAAATTAAAATCCTGATCCCCGATTTTTTTTTTTCCGATCTTTTGAAAATCACGTGATCGGCTCCGATCCCTGATCACTGATCGGATCGGAACATCTCTACACTGTGTTGTAGGTCTTGCTTATGGATTGATCTGTGTGTGTCTAACAGGGAAAGGAGAAGATGAAGAGTGTGCTGTTGTTTATCCTCCCAACGGTGAGTCTGCAACTTCAGACTAATTAGTTTCTATAGGGAACAATGAAACCATACTTATTCACATGTTGGTCATCAGTGACATTTTCTGTACAAAGACTAAAATAAATGCAATTGTTCTAGATTGACGATACAGTTCATATTTATTTGTACTTCCTTATTCACACAGGTGTTATCCCTTTCCATGGGTTTTCAATGTATGGTGAGTATATTTTGCACCTCTTATTTATTACACTAATTTGCAAGAGGAACCATGCAAGAGCAACATGTAACAGTGTGTGTCTGTGTGGTCCCACAGTGGCACCTTTGTGTTTCCTGTACAACGAGCCTTCGAAGCTGTACAGTGTTTTCAGGGAAATGTACAGCCGCTACTTCTTCAGACTGCACTCCATCTCCTCCTCTCCCTCGGTAAACCCTTCTTTTATATAACTAAACAAAACACTTGGGTTTGTGTGTTTGTGTCTTTATACCTACTTTCACTGAACACATGTGCTGCTGCAGGGGATTGTGTCTCTGTGCCTGCAGTTCGAGCGGCTGCTGCAGACCCACCTGCCTCAGCTCTTCTACCACCTGAGACAGATCGAGGCGCAACCGTGAGTACACTGCACTCTGCTTCATCCTCATCCTGTTATGTATTTGACCTCATTTCTCTTTTTAAAGTGATGGACTTAAGGTCTAATGCATTCACATACAACAACTCCTCGTCAACTCAAAACAATGATTAAAGTGACCAAAAACCAACACTGTTTTTTTGGTATTACCCTAGGTATGTGTGTTTCCACCCAGGTTCTTAAAGCTTAATCCTATTTCTGTATTTAATATAGTGAAGAATCACATCCACCAGGTCTTGTTTCTGTAATGAGCTGCTGCCATCTTGTGGTGAATTGCCAGAATTACAACTTCCTAATGAACCTTCATAGAGCCTAAAGATGTGATGGTTTGTCCCTCAGGCTGCGTATTGCCTTTAAGTGGATGGTGAGGGCCTTTTCTGGCTATCTGTCCTCTGACCAGCTGCTCCTTCTCTGGGACCGAATCCTGGGGTATGACTCCCTGGAGGTGGTCGCAGGTAACAGCTGTTGGCTGCACAATAACCCCCTGCTTCTCTTATGTTCCTCTATCTAAACCCCCTTTCCTCTGTTCCCCCCCTTCTTTTCCCACTCCTCCAGTCCTAGCAGCCGCTGTGTTCGCCTTCCGTGCCGAGAACCTGATGGAAGTGACGTCGCTGGCTTCAGCTGAGGTGTGTGTGTGTGTGTGTGTGTGTGTGTGTGTGTGTGTGTGTGTGTGTGTGTGTGTGTGTGTGTGTGTGTGTGTGTGTGTGTGTGTGTGTGTGTGTGTGTGTGTGTGTGTGTGTGTGTGTGTGTGTGTGTGTGTGTGTGTGTGTGTGTGTGTGTGTGTGTGTGTGTGTGTGTGTGTGTGTGTGTGTGTGTGTGTGTGTGTGTGTGTGTGTGTGTGTGTGTGTGTGTGTGTGTGTGTGTGTGTGTGTGTGTGTGTGTGAGTGTGTCCCCTATCCCTGTCTCTCACATGCTCCTTGAATGCTGTAAATAGCCATTGATGATCAGCCAATAGCAGTAACCCAGTCTTCTGCATGCACATGTCTGAAAGAAATGTCTGGCTAGACACTTAAGCTTTCTTACCCCTTTAGCTTGATATCTTCATATAACCTCTGCTGAAGAAGATTGGACCTATTTAAAAAAATAAATAAAAAAAAAGGACTTCTATCTGCGCAGAACTGTGGTAATTACTTTGATACGAATAGGTCATACACACACCCATTAGCTCCTGCATGTCACTCACGCTACATTATTATACTCACGATATTCTTGTGCATGTCAGCACGCAGTATGCTTCCATACTGGGGTCCCACTATGACTGAAACCAATAGTAAACCATACGATGACCCCCCCCCGTTAAACTACATTATGACGCCTCGGGCTGATCGGCTGCTCTAAGATGCTGGCCGGCACCTGCTTGCTCATTTACCACCTGCCCCAGCGGAGAGAAGATATCACAACATACTGCTCCTCATCTTATATTTAGAACCTCATGCCTTGAAATATCAAACCCTTTCTCTTAACATGATAGGCTCCCTACATTTAATCTCCCCCGATTCCCAAAAGGACAGGGAGGGGGGGGAGCGCTGTGCTCTTAAGCATGGATTGTCTGCTTTTTTGATATCCCGAAAAGGGGTCAAGATGTGCCTCACCGCCCTTCTCACGGGCTTAGATTGCTCTGGGCATGAAGGGCGAGAAATCTTATCTGTGTTTTTGTTTGACACGCACACTGCAGGCCGTCCTCGCCGACCTTTCCACTCTGAAGGTCATGCCGCTCATCCAGATCTTTCTATTCGCCACCGCCATCTGAGGAGAAAAGCTGCGGGATGTGAGTCGCGGTACGTACGGTAAACGCCACGTGGAGCAATAAGGGACACTTTGAAACGCCACTTTGAAATGCCATGAGTGTTATATCAAGACATCATGAAGGAAAACCGAAGCATCACATACCTCATCTCGCACTAACAGCCAAACCCCTCTTTAGCATGGATGCACCCTAAATAGTGAATACCTGCTATCATGTCATTAGATGTTATACAGTATGTAAGTATAGCCTACAAGCCGCTAAGGTTAAGCTAACCTCCTGAAGCCATACGCCCTGCAGGAAAGACGACCCTCGCAGCAGTGCTGGGATCAGCTAAAGAGCTCATTAGGAGTTGCATGAAGCAGTAATTGTGTTGCAAAAGGAGAACAACATCTCAAAGCTCAGCGAATGAAGTGTTAATTAGCTCCTGTCATTTCCTCTGCTGGTTGTAACACTATTAGATACTGCTGTAGCTGATGAAGGAGCAGATTAGGCCTTAGCGTGCGGCAGTGTTGAGAGAGATAGTCAAATAAACTGGATTATATAACAATTATATGATTAGAAGCTGCTGTGTGTACACTTTATTATATTTATGAAGCATATTACTGCTTAAGGGAAATGTATCTTATTTAATGATGGTTTGTTTAAATCAGGGGTGGGGAACCTGCGGCCCCCGGGCCGTATACGGCCCGCGAGACCATTTGGTACGGCCCTCGAGGTAATTTATAAACACACGCAAAAAAGAAAAAAATTTAAGAAATCTAGACCGCAAAAACATTAAACAAGCGAGTGCCTGTTTTTCCTGGCCAAGGTCAGGGTCCTTGAACACAACACGAGCCTAACGTGTCATCACGTGGTATGTCTCGTCTGACAGTGGTGTATTTCTGACGGAGAGCACCATAACGCCGCTCCGGCACTTCCAAAAATGTCAGTACCCATAAGGAGCCGTACACATGCTGCAGTTTCTGCGTGGCTGTGTCTTTTGTTGAAAGCCCAGTGGCAATCTGTTCTTCTGTCATACTGATCATACAGTCAATAACTTTGTTGTTATTAGCATCCGGTTAGCTAGCTATGCTAACGAATATAAGAAGGTTTTTCTCCAACCAGTGAGGTAAAGGCACATCTTTATATGATCATTATAGTTATTATAAAAAAAATAAGAGAATAAGATAAACAGGTATAAAATACTATATGACAGTAAAAAACTTGTTATTAATAAACAAGAATACAGTTTGAAAGGGGAGTGATTTGTAAAATATCCATAAAGAAAAAGAAATCTGCTTCCAGTTCTGTTTCATCTGGGTGTTGAGAGATGTATCCATAGAGCTCCTAATTTTGCTCTCAAAGTGCACCAGATTGATGCTTTTAACTTCAACATTTAAAAAATAATCTTCCCGGGGGAGCATCCTCCCAGACCCCCCTAGAGGAGGTTAGCCCCCCCCCCCCCCCAAACTTAAATCATGTCCACATGGATAGGAAACTAATTACATTTGCATCTTGTGTCCAAATCTTTCTGTTTTGGTGGTCATGCCACAACCGTGCACCTGAATGCATGCACGAGTCATGGTAAGATATCTGGATTGAGAGGTTGCTTTTTCTTTGCTCAGCATGAAAGAAAGGCCAAATGAATGGGCTGTGATTTTAGTATTTTTAAGCAGAGGTCAATAATTTGTACGGCCCTCGGAGGGTGTTGAAATTTTTTTAATGGCCCTTGAGAGGAAAAAGGTTCCCCACCCCTGGTTTAAATCATGCATTTAATTCCTGAATATATATGCACCTATTTTGTACAGTTTTTTATTTATTTGTATTTAAATAAAATGTCTATTATTTACAGTATTCTATGTAGGTCAATGCCAACGTCTTTTATCCCACACATCTTCTCATCATGTATATTGCGACATCAAAAAACCATTAAAAAAAATATAAAATAAACTTTTTGAATCGCTTCCTCTTGGTTATTAATTATAAATCCTTTAGCTGCTCAGACTTTGAAATGTTGGCAGCTTTTCAGTCCGCCCTGCTTCAGTACTTTGCTGCCCGACTTTCTTTGTATTGCTCTTTAATTGAAATGTTCTCCCAGCTTGTGTGACGGGGTAAATAATGGGGCAGGGTGTGCTGTATTTTGGAAGTTCGCCATAGGCATTTCTAAAGAAGTCTGAAAGGTGAGTGGCAGGTATAGCAGCATCGAGAGTTCTTGACCTTCTGCCCCTCCTCCGCCCCACTCCCACATGTAGCATCTGCTCGATCCCTCCCCCGTTGTTGGCCGCCTTCCTCCCTGCAGGCTCGTATCGAATTATGCTGTTCTTGTCTTTCGTATCTCCCTCTCTCCCCGCTGCATCTGCCACCTGTTTACCAAAGACACCCACGGCTGGCTCTTTGCAGGCCCCTCCTTTGGCCCCCAGAAGTCTGTTCCTCCTGAGACGACCATTACCTGCTGCGTTGTTTACTCTCCGAGCCCCCTCCTGGTGGCTGACATGCCGCATTGCAGAGAGATGAGACTCCTGTCCTTCATCAGTCTGAGGTTAGCTAAAGGATTTCTTGTTGATAGTAAAGAGAGCTTTAACAACTATGAGGTTTCAACCATATCAAATGGAACGCAACATAAACAGCCGTGTGTAAAGCCTCTGGTTCACTTGTGTGTATACGGGTAACAATTGCTTACCAATAAAGGGTTATCAAGATGATCAGGAAAAGATAATTTAATTTAATTATCTGGTAACACTCCACCTCCAGGGCTTTGTCCGAAGCATGTGTCGAAGTCAAATTCAAGGTTGTCCAGTGTGCGACAATCTAAAGCAGAAGCCAAATGAGCACCGCAAAGAGAATGGCCTGTTTCCACCACCAACCCTCAGTAGATGCAAAGCATTATGTGCATTAGGAAGAACTTAGGTGGGTCAGTACAACGTGGGAGACCTGAGAATGCAGTAATCTGTATTTAATGTCACTTTAAGACGATCTCTATAGGCTTTACGGCAAGTAATGCAGCCTGAGTCTCTCCTGGAACAGATGTGCTGTCATTTTAATAAATGCTGCTGTCTACATAGGGTCTGTGGGATGCTTCTGTAAAGAAAATGACACATGGATGTGAATGCTGTTTTTAGATTATTTTTCATTTTCATATACATTTTAATAGACATGTAAATATTGGCAATTGATAAAACACGATTGTTATGTTTTATTTTATTTTATAATAATACTGGTAATGTTGGTATGAGGGGGTTATTAAGGGGACATTCTCAGGGCCCCCAAACTCTCCGAAAAATAAATGGCAGCAGATGGCTTCTAAATTAAAGCGCTTTGCTTGATAAAGAGATTAATCCCTATTACACCGGTGTTATCCTTTTTAACATTTCTCGCGCTGTGCGTCTTGAAAAGAGACCCAAAAAAAATGCTGTCTGAAGCAGCCAATCACATTCTGCCATGTTGGGACACTCCAGCCAATCACAGCGCTCCGCCCGGAGGGAAACTTGCATTGCCTGGAGTGGGGAAGTGGAGAACAATGAAGCGGGTATCATCATCCCCATCCTCCGCGGTAAGATGACATAAAAACAACCTTTAAGTGTGTCATGATTCGTGTGTTTTGCACCCGGTTCAAGACTCAATTCAAGCTCTAAACCCCCCACCCCCCCAAAAAAAGAAAAATGGTTTTGCCTATTATTCCTGCACAAAACCCGGGGTCGCATGGAAGAGATGCATGGCTGAATTTCGCTTAAAACACAAATCCCTCCGCTCATGTGTTGCATACATGCCGGCAGTAGTAGTCGTGGCCAAATTGAAAGCCCTGCCTCCCCCCCTTCCTCCCTCCCTCCTGTCCTGATGTCAAAGCAGTTTGCATACTGACTTCCGCCCCGCTCGGCTTTCCCTCCCTCTGCATCGGCCGGCGAGCAGCTGATATGACAGGAGGATACAGTATCACACCGTGAAAAGCTGACTTAAAAACTTCATGTGGAAAGTAGGCTGATGTGGCGGGTGCTCGATACAGGTGTCATAAGGATTAGGGGAAACGGAGGAGTCTTTTCTTTTTTTGATGCGATGGGATTTGCTACTTTCGTGTGAAGAGGCGGACCTATGAGACGCTCAATATGCTGAAGCTGTCCCCGGTGTTTGTATACTGTACGTGGAAGTACAGAGACTATTTTCTTCAAACTCACAGGCCTACGTAAGGATTTAACACTTGATATTATTCCTATCTCCCGGATATCTTGGGTAGAACAGCTCACTACCATTGGATCTGTTTTTGTTTTGAGGGGATTCCTTCTGAGGCTGCATGTGCTGTGGAGCCTATTCACCACACGGTCTTTTCCCCTAGCAATATCTTTTTTATAAATTCATACAATTAGACATGGGGGTCTGGCTTGCCGTAGCTCTAAGCAGGCATTCCTCTGAAACAGCCAGTAAACGCATTAGAGGCTATTAATCTTTTTTGGAGGGGTCTTATTTCAAAGTCGTTGACCCACGATGAACTATTACTTAGTAGGTATTTTTTCGTGACAGCAATGAGTGCTAATTGTCTAGCAAATTGCCGGATTATTCTTGAAGTTCTTTATTTTTAAGGTGTCTCTTTTAATTGTGACACCCCGTATTTCTTCTGCTTAAAAAATACTATTTTTCTCTTTTTTTTTTTTTTTGACTGGCTACTGCTGGTCTGAACCTGACATTTTTTTTCTTCGGGATTGCCCCAGTCATCCCCACTGTAACGGATACCTAGGCTTTCCCCTCATTTTGTTCCACCATGAGTTACATCCACAAGGTGTTGAATGTATTGCTACGTGGACTCGTCATCTATGCGGTACTGGGGTGCACTTACTCGAATGATCTACCCAGCAGCCCCCCGTCTGATGCTGCAAATGTAGCCACCACAGGTAAGGGCAGTTCATATACAAGTGTCTGCATGTAAAGTGTATCCCCCTTTTTCTCCCCTCGCTCCCTGTGGCTTTCACTGGGGAAGTCCGTGGCATGTCCTGCGTAGGCTAAATGAATAAGTGATGCATTTTCATATCACCTTTCCCCCCCCTTCCTATCGCCCTCTGTACATTGCATTGGGAATGCATGACATGACAGGAATGCAGGATGCATCCTCACTGAGGTTATTGACTGTAATGTGCCACTAAAGATCCTGCCATAAACACATGATAACACACATTGTAGTGAGCAGCATGACGTCCATGTCACACAGGATGGCATGTCCCTAAATGTTCTGTTTCTGGTAATCCCAGAAGGCCACAGGTGATCCCCCTCTGCCTTTGTGCTATTGACGTAACCTAATGAGGAGGATTTCCAACCATGTGAATCTGTTTTAAACAGGCACCATTCATTCCTTTAACACATGCATGACCACTGCCCTAACATTAAGTAAATTAGGGTCGAGTCGACACATGTTAAAAAAAAAAAAAAGGTGGAGGAATCAGGATGTCTTGTGTTTTATATGTTTAATTATTTAGCATGGACAACACATTAAACTCGTAACAAAGGTGGAAGTTTCGCAACCTTTATAAAATATCAAGGGCATCTCAGGGTAATGTGCCCAAATGTAGGTTAAAACCACTAAATGTTTCAAAAATAAAAACCAACAGGCTGTGTCTTTGTGTTACTGGACATATGCACGATTGTGATGACAGTTTATGAGCAGTGGATCTTATCAAAACCATAACTGTCTTCGTTGTCTTGCATATGGAAAACGTGTTCGATATCTGATATTAGCTGATATGTTCGTCTGTTTAGGACTATTAAGGATGATTCATTTAATGTTATTGTAAACTTGGGGTATATCTTTTGAATTTTCGGTTTTGCTTCCACAATGGAAACCACTTGTGTTTATCCATCCTTATTGCAAACATAGGCACCAACTTCAAAAGTCTGTCAAGGTATTTGTAATTACTGGTAGAAATGTAAATTGTGGATATCTATTTTTTCATGGTTTTTATTTACGCCTTTTACTTCTTTTCATGCGCTGGAGTTTTTTTTATAACTCCTCTCTCTGTTATGGTTTTTTCAGATGACAGCAAAAATAGTATTTAAAGGAACAGTTTGTCATTTGGGGAATTTGTTTCTATATTGTAGTTTTTGTACAAATTTTTAAAAAGTGGGATATACTAAGTGTGCGTTAGAGGTGTGGTATGGAAATGTTGTTACCTTTGGACAAAGACAGGATGGCTGTATCCCCCCCTGTTTCCTGTCTTTATGCTAAGCTATAAGCTAACTCGCTGCAGGTTTAAATAGTACAGGTACAGATCGAACATCTTGGTACAAAAGCAAATAGGTCTTTATACTTTTCCAAGAAAATCCATATTCTTACATCTCAGGATGACATTCACTTCAGTTGACCCCTCCTTCAAAATAAACGTTATGTATGACCCCCACCCCCTCCATATATAACCACTTCTTATTATATAATTGGAAATTCACTGCTAAGGTCATATGATAACACCCTGAACTTGCTCCTCAGGGTCAATCGTTTAGCGGCATGGAGTGCAACGAAGAACAATTAAGTTAGTCAGGGTATTAGTGAAAAAAGCTTAGTCATGATGACTGTGCTGCCGTCCTTTAAGATAACGTATGCAATTGTAATGAAGATCCATATACAGCGGCTTCAACATAATCAGAGGTCAACTTGAAAATCATCCAACAAGTAGATCTGCATATTTCTGATTGGCAAACAAGCACATTTTACCTGAAAGCTCAACCATCTCCATGACGACGGGACAAACTCCTCAGACAAAAGGAGGATGAAAGTGCGATTTGTGAGACATTTACCTGCAGCAAATACCCTTCACTTTCCTCCGCGGCAGAATGTCAAGCATGAGTCAGACAGGGTGTCACACATGCAAATATTAGCATTCACCGGAGCTACATTTCAATTGCTACTTTCAAGTGTGTTTTTGGACTCTTTTTGCACGCTGGGGTGTGTTTACTGGGGTGTGTTTACTGGGGTGTGTTTACACAGCCAGACCAACACTTCTCTCCTGTGACTAAAGACACAGAGTAAATGGAGGCTGATTTATATATTTATGTTTATCTAACAGATCTACCCCTGCCTGTCAGTTAAGGAGAAAAAATAATAAACCTCGTCCCAGAGAGCTCCTTAAAATAAACCAGGTCTACAAAGTGTATTGATGAATAAGGGACACTTTTACACAACAACTCCACAGTGTAACAACAAGCCACGGGACGACGTCTCCCTGCGAACAATGAGCTGCAGGGATAGTGGTGACTTAATACAGTGTCAGTAAACATGACCGCAGCGTGGAGAGGTCAGCTGGCCTTTCACTGGTGTTGGCGTAAGGCAAGCAAATCACAAGTCTGTGTGTGCAGAGTTCGCTTTTTAGATTAACTAGAGCTTTGTGTTTTGTAGGTTTCTGTGTTTTCAAACATTAGTATGTAATGCCACAGAAACCACAACACCTCTTAGTGTTTTTGGTTTTGTTCTAATGCTCTTGGTGCTGTGCCTGTGTTGGCCCTTATCCCCACAATCCATTTTAGTATTATTTAGGTTTAAAGCAAGAATGTAACTTTTTAGAGACTGGTACAAATACAACTTGAATTGATTGGAAATAAGATTGTTGCTACAGACTTAGTTGGCTTGGTAAGACCACTAGCTTTTGGTTGCTAATGTTAGCTTACTTAAATGTTCCTATACAACATACATTACTTTGTGAATTGCCCTACTATCTCCACTTATGCTGTATTTCAGCATGTAAGCTAAGGTTAGCATGTAGCATTATCACTTACATAATGTAACTTCAATGATATGATTCATCAACTTATTCTAGGATGTTTGCACATATAAAAATAGGGTTACATTATGAGTGATGCTTGTCTTTTTGACTAATATCTCCTGCAGGTACACACACACACACACACACACACACACACACACACACACACACACACACACACACAGTTTGTGCCTGACATTTCCACTTACTTTTAGTAATTATAAAAATATGTATTGTCCCGGTAATCGAGGTTAGTGACGAGGCTGTTGTTATGGAAGCACTTTAGGGTTCAAAGCTGCCATTTAGCACGCTGTGGGCGGGGAGGGGGTGCGACCTGGGGGGGTTGGGTTTAACATTTGGTGGGTCAGGCAGCTCCTTTGGGATTAGAGATCTTCAAAGGACCGGGGCAATTCAAGAGAAGCTGGGATTTAGTGTTAATATGAAGCATGGTGAAGGATGATTACATAAGTGTAGAATTTGTCATATTTAGGCACCTTTGACAAGAAATAAGATGTGTTGGACATGCAAAGCTTAGCATTTCAATATACAATATGAAATTGACGTACTAATATCGCTTGAGATTCATCCTTTTGGTCTTATAATACGTTTTTCTGATAGATAATTGTATAACCCAATAGTTGTCAGTCATTTCTGCAACCAGCTGTCACATACTACCCAACAACTGTATTGCGAGACATGTCATTTTAAACAAGAAGATGAATTGGCTGGTTTTTGTATTTTCCAGGAACTTATTTTTCCTCAGAAGCTAAAGAAAGTTGAATCAGGTGGTGAGGGTATACTAATTGATTTCATTGTAACCCACGATTTGAAATGAATTTTGCGGTATAGTTGTTTTTCTGCCTTTTTGTTAAACTCATTTCACAGCCTGTTGGAGGTGGAGTAACGTGACGCGTTTCAGATCTTTGTCTTAACCACGGAAACTTGTTTGTCATTGTTGGTCTTTTCAACTGTGCAGGGTTCCACATGCGTTAAATGTCATTTCCCTTGCATGCACTGCAGTTTTTCTTGTAAAACATGGGCCAAATTCAGAGTAGAGGTAAACAGTAGGAATCGTAAATCATCTCCATGCTTCCCTGAGAGATAAAGGTGTTGCAGCAGAAAGGCAAAAAGAGGTATTTGTAAAAGGATGGTTGAGTGGCAATGTGAACGTGGTCTTCCCCTCGTTTTAATTGTGTATTTAGCTTGTTTGGCGTTTCAACAAACAAAGCCCTTCCCTGTCACAACAAGGAACATCCAGTGCTCCAGTGATATGCCTTCTGGATGATAGTTGTCTCAGATACATGGGCCCCATTTACTGAAGCTTTATATAACTCTCAGATACAGAAACGATCCGCTGTAGGTTAAATTACACCGACTCAAACGCAGTAAAACAAACATGAGTATATCTCTCTAGCGCTCTACTTGTCACGCACAGCATTCATACATGAGATTTAACTCTGTCGCTAAGTTTTCATGCAGGGATGGTCACAGTTTCCGGAGCTAAATTAGAGGTGACATTGGCTCCCTCAGAACAGAGTGCCTGCCCTAATGAAAAGGATTTGTTTGGAAAGGAGGTTCAACATTTGTTTATCTCGCCACTGCTAGCTTAAGTACTGCAGGGAGCTCAGGCATTTGCATTTTGTGATACTTCCGTCGCTGCCTCCTGGCCCGCGTTGTATCAAAGTAACACACACACGCCTGAGGAAAGCCAGGCTTTGTAACTTACTGCGGTGTTGGAGCTCAGAAGGACTTTTGGGTTCGCTCTGGGGTTTAGCAGTGACAGAGTGTCAGGGCGAACGTGGAGCGAGTCATAATGTCCTGGTTCTGTAGAGCCATTTCCTTTCCCTCAAGAGAACAGATTGTTCTGAAGAGTTCCTTATGAGACAACAAATGTCAAACTTCAAAACTGTGCTCCCAACCTTGAGGAAGTACTTATAAAAGAAGTGAGCTAGATGCATGAAGACTAAATTGACCATTTAAATTGAATGCTTAATTGTAGTGATACAACTTTTTTTTGTTTTAGCGCCTTTCAGCTTGTTTTGGTTTTACGCAAGGGGTGTAACGGTTCAGAGTTCACGGTTCGGTACATACCTCGGTTTGGGGGTCAAGGTTCGGTACGGGTTCGGTACAACAAGAAAAGGCACAAAAAAAAGTCCCAAATGCATAATTCCAGGTTTGTTTTTTATTTATTTTGAACAGTAGTGCAAGTTTGAGTTTAAAAATAAGGAACTCTAACATTTTGAATAATTAACTTTATTACACAGCTAAAAACAAACAGTCACACACACTCAGATGGCCATATTATCTATAATGGCTGATGTCAAACAAAAAGGTTCAATAAGTTGTAAAACTAAAAAGAATGTCTTGAAAATAATACAAAATAAATAAGAAAGTGTTTCAATCACAATCAATAAAAGCCGGGGTTCTCTACTATTGCATAAGGGCGCAACATAGCCGTTGAAAAACATGTGCCAAAAGCTTCTGTTATTTATTTTTGGTCTCTCGGCTTTCATGTCTATTGCTTTCTTAAAAACAGCAGGGATAAGCTGTTGAACTGCTGTTGTCTTTCGCCGGGCTCCGGTGATTGGCAAATCTGGGTGATGCCTTCTAATGTGATTTAGCATGTTTGGCTTGTGTTAACATTAGCATACCACATCGCTGTCTAACAACGCCGACACAACGTCCTCGTCCGATCCGATTGTTATTGTAGTCCACAGGGAACCCGAAATGTTCCCACACAGCTGATTTAAAAGAAGCAGGTTTCTAGCTTCTGTGTGTTATCTGAACTCGCAATTCTAAAATTTCTTCTTCTTGTATGTTGTTCGATTTGTTGTGTTTTCTTCTTCATTTGTTGTTTAAGGGCGGCTGGCAAACAGCTTTTAGGCGCAATACCGCCCCCTGGATTATATATAGTGTAGTGATGGATGCTGCACTGAATGACAGACTTTTCCCCCACTTGTAAAATAAAGGCGTATTCGTCGTGTGACTGAATGCACCGAACCGTGACGATACGGATACCGTTACACCCCTATTTTACGCACAACATTTTTGTTAGCTTTGCGGTCTCCCAACTCTTCAACGTTATTCTATTAGGTTTTTTATAAGTAAAAAAGTTCTGATATATCATTGTTTTACTACCTGCCCAGTACCAAACAGCATACAGGCAAAGTTAGCATCTTACTGGTTAACATAGCGGAGCATTTAGCAGCTAATAGCCAGATATTTCTCTAGAAATTTGATACGACCGAGCTAAAAGCAGAGTGAGGAGACAAACTACTCCAAATAAATGATAATGTTGATGGGTAAATTGCCATATCAATTTCATAAGATAATATGTTAATGAATACCACTTGAATGCAAAACCAGTCTGTCAGAAGAGGCATGGCTCCAGTTTTAGATCATTAAGAAGTTCTCGATGCTGACGCCACTCAGTCCACTTCCCCCAGAAGTGGACAGCTGCCGGCCGTCTCAATCAGGGGCTTTAGGGTTGTGATCCAAACTAATGAGGCCTGTCACCAAACAGAAGACCCCCCCTTCCCCTGGAGTATTTATACTGGTGTAGTTTTCCATGTGAATTTTCCATCATGCTCCCTCTTCTGCTGACATTGAGGGTTCAGCGTCTTCCTTATCGTTGTCGAGATCTGTCGCCGCAACATCGCGCCAGTCTGACTTTCAACTGGGCTCACCGGGGAGATAATTGGGCTTTCATTTAATGGTTTACCCCACTGGTGCCAATGTCGCTGAGCAGAGATCAGAATTAAAGACACAAGTCAATGACCTAGTCGTCCCCCTGGTTTTTCCTCGAACACTGTACCCCTGTCAAATAATTTCAAAACAAATCCTTCCTTTACATTCTTGAATCTCTAATCCTCACACCAGCATGTTTGAGATGTTTCATTCATTGACAAGTGAACAACAATAGCCGCCTGTAAGCTGATTCATGGTGCTGAAAGCGCCTCAGTGAGGGATGTAGGTCACTGTACTCAGCTGTACAGCGCTTCCTGCTGTGAGTGGCCTACAGAAGCAGGTCCGCCTGCCCTTACACAGCCCAGAGGGGACTATTGTGGTCCCGCTCCCCCCACTCTTTAAGGGTGTTGATCCCCCAGCTGGAAATGCATGGTGCTTGGCTGGGTTAGCCCTTTGTGATGGATGCACACAGGCTCGCAAAAACTGCATGACAATTGACAGGAATAAGCAAAAAATACATATAGTGAAATGTGTGGTCTTTGTTCCTTTTCTCACTTCCTCAGTTGGGTTGTTCTCAGTTTAATGTTGTTTGGTAGAAACATTCAAGGCTATTGAATGGCTGTATCTGCAACTTTTTTGATTACCTTTCAAGGCATTTTTGAAGGAAAAATACTTAACATTAGCTCTTTATAAGCCATGCAAGCGTGAAAATCTTCTACTTTTCATATCAGTTTAAATCAGTTTTCACCATTAACCAGGCAAAACAAGCTTTTTTGAAGTGGCCAACTTTAGTTTGTGTTGAATTTGATGTCCATCCTTCACCGTTTTCTGACATTTTCTACACTACACGTCGTGTATTAATGCTGTAATTGCAATGATCACTGTTAGTTGCATCCCTGAAACGTAGCCAATAATAAGTCAAATAAGAATTAAAGGCGGGTAGGGGTCACAGCTTGTCCTGTTATGCCAGTGGGATCCTGCTGTGATAATACTCGTCACCTTAACACAGGAAGAAGCCAATGCCGTGCCCTTCACAGAGGCCTAAAATTGTCCCAGTGGCTTTCTCGCTTTGCATGTCGTATCCTGGCTAATCACATGTAGTCACTGAAGCATTGGTTTTCTCAGTGTGGCAAGATAAGTCTTACATTGTGCTGTGCGATAAATGTAACCAACAAAGGTGTTTTCCAGTGTGAGACCATTTTTTCAGAAGTGAGAAAGCTGAAGAGGTGTCGTTTCTACAGCTGATTCTCCATTTACATTCAGATGGATTGATCTCTTTCTATTCAAGTGGGATTTAAAGTTAGATATTGGACATGAGGACCGGTCCCCTCTGATTTCAGGGACTTTCCATTTGCAGAAGGCACGTGACGTTGTGGCCTGGGCAAGGAGCGGTGTGGATTTCTTTGGTATGCTGTCCTCTCTCAAGATTGTGTCCACCAACATTCGTGCTCTGACCTGGGCCAACAACAAACTAACTATACTAGTTGAGACCAACACATTACAGTGGATTCAAAATCATGGATACCTATGTGATTTTCTTTCAGTCAATATTTGAGTCCCCTTCTTTTTGATATCCCAACATGGCCAAAGAAATCAGTTTATTGATAGTTTCTAGGGTTGTTTTCATTGATCAACCAAGGACGCAGTTCGTCCCCTACGTGTCTTAGTTTGGGGGACTGCTAATCCGTTTTACAGTAGTATGTCCGGCCAACAGGTGGGTTCTTAGGGGCAACTTGGCGTCCCCTTGATCTCGTCCAAAAAGGGTCCCAGTTTATATCACACATCAAAGGACCTGATAATGACAGAATGACTTTCCCTTGATTTTTTCCCTGCTTCACCTGCAGCAAGTGGAGCAGGGGTCTGTTAAATAATTAGGTAACTGTCCGCACCTTATTTATTCTGTGTTAAAAGCTTATGTTTTCCATGTAAGATGCAGGCAGTTGGTAACTATACAAAGTTCCTTTCTGGTACTGTTAAACCTCTACAGGGGTGTCCAAACTGCGGCCCGGGGGCCAAATGCGGCCCGCGGACCATTTTGAATCGGCCCTCTGCAAATTAAAAAAGTATAATGAAATATGGCCCACAAATGAAACTTGTGCTTTTCTTATATTGTACTTCTTAAATATGTAAACATATATTACACAGTAGTATTCATGCGTTAATAAGCCAACTTTTAAAATTAATTCAGTCAATTACATTTGAAAACATTTTCTAACAAATCTTAGTTGATCAAAAAATCAATACCTTATTTACATAACAATATGAAATATGCCCTTCATATTTCATCTTATTATAATCAATCTGAGGCTTTTGTTTTAAGGAATAAGCTGCCAACAAGATAAACGAAACCCCATAGAGAGCTGTTATGTAGGCTTTTTTTTTCTTAAGGCATATTCATGTATCAAGCCTAATTTCCCTACATTTAGCTAACTTATAACTTACGAGGCAATAAACCTCACCTCAATAAGTGGCCCAGCCTTTCGTATATTTTTCTGTATGTGGCCCTCGGTGAAAAAAGTTTGGACACA
>NC_136901.1:34017484-34315751 GCF_949606895.1 Notothenia rossii | reverse complement strand
GTCGCACGGCTTTTTGTGTTTGCTTGTTGATGATTTTTTTCTGTTACACATCCTTTTGACATAGCCTAGGCCGCACCCTGGGGGGTAAGACAGCTCACCTGCCAGCTTAGCAGTAGCTCTAACATCACACAAAAACCCAAATCCATGTAAAAAAAAAGGCTTTCTTTGTGCAAGCATATCAAGACGGAGAAAGGACTTGTTTGATTTCTTCAGATTCTTTCCAACTTCATTAAAGCCACATTATAATTTTTTTATGTGATGCTCCGTTGAATAACAAACCAAAGACAACCAGGTCAGTTTTTTAAGTACGCTCACAAAGCTTCCATTTTAACAGCTTTAGCAAACTGATAGTAACATACAAACACTTTCTGTATCTTGTTTCTACCTCCCTAACTAACTACCTCTCTCTCTGCACTAGCCGGGGGCATTTATAGGAGGCTAATGATATCTGTGTCTTATTAATGGCTGCTGATGAGCTGAAATGGTAGACTCTCCAGAAGCTTTATTTACTTGCCTTTAATACTGACCCTTCAGCTTGACTTATTACGCTGCCATATGGCCGCTGGTTAAAGGGTTTAGTACACATGGACATCACATTGCCCCCGCACAATTTGGAGCATCTAATTGGTGTATTGAATGCCACTTGTGCAGTGCCCGTTCAAAACGTGCCTGTCCAGAACCAGCCAATTGCTTGACCTCGTGCTCTTTGAACAGCTTCCCATTGAGCACCAGCCGCGACATAGTAGCATCCCCTACCAATTCTACAGAATATATTTAATTTACGTACAAAGACTCACACAAAAATCGAGCTGTACCCAGCATGGGGCGGTGTAAAAGAACACATTTTTAAATGCAATTATATTCAACTTACCCTCACCAAAACAAACCAAAAATGATGGGCAAAGAGTTAGCAACATATATTTGGACTAAACCACTTTCCCTAGTAATATTTTAAGCGTTGAAGAGTCAATTTTATCAATCATACCTTGGACAATGTTTGCAGGGGTCCTCTCTCATTACACACAGACAGACAGACAGACAGACAGACAGACAGACAGACAGACAGACAGACAGACAGACAGACAGACAGACAGACAGACAGACAGACAGACGTTGCTTTATTTATCAGATAGAGGACTTGTCCCTGCACTGCCACTGTCTGTCATCAATCAAATGCAGGAATGTATAAGAATGCATTTAACATCTCACTTATCGTCCATACATCATAAATGCGTGAAAGCTGATAGGAGTTGGCACGGCGACAGTGGATCTAATGAACTGCTGACACGGCTGTCACAGTGTAATTATATTCTGTTCGACATGGAAGCGTGTCAAATAAACTTGTCGCTAAAGTTGAGACTAAAAAACTAGACTTTCATTTGATCAGGTTCAAGCGTGTCATTGTAAGCCCATACATGTGGATGTCACATGATCTTTTCACTGTTTTCAATGCCTTGATAAGTTCTTGAAGTATAAGACCTGAAATGAATCAACATAATCATATTAATAATTCATAATACAATAAAGAAATTACTTTTATAGGTTATTTTTGTGTTAAAATGAGATGCTTTACTGTAACAAAAAAAAAGTGCTTATTTTCATTGCTTTGAGGGAATTTTAAAGGGACCAATTTGATGCATAGACTTCTGACACTCAAATAAGATACCCAAAAGTAAATATATGCTTCGGATACATCAATACAAAATGCTGTTTGTGTACACAGTTTTTTGCTTGTGTATGCATAGGTAAAACAACAGTTTTTTTCCTTTTCTTCCACTTTTTTTCATCTGTATTTAATTGCTTCACAAGGCAACCTCATGACTGAACTTTGTCGGAGCGTATTTGAGATGTTTTCGCTGTCAGGAGGCTGAAACTCGAAGAGGTGAAACTCCTCTGTGAGCTCATCTGTCTCAGCTTGAGGAGTTTTTGCTGACATGTTCTTTAGTCTGCCTCCGCATGACTTGATCCCGGTTGAGTCTTCCGCCACCTGTATTGCCATTAAGCACCGTCTTCGGCACTTGAGAGTGTGTATGAAAATGTGTGTGTGTCGTCTGAGTCTGTAGTGAGAGACAATGTGAGAGAAGGAAATAGCTGAGGACGCGGAGACATGTTTGCGGGTGAGAAGGGGCCGCTTCAGCTCCCTTTGGCTCCACAGAGTCGCATGTCAGGCCCATCATATCCTTCTATCTTAATCCATGTCGCCACTGCCCGGATAATCTTACACTGGATCTTGGCTCTGCACCAAAGATCGGGTTTGAAGCGAGGGGGGGGGGGCAGAGGGCACAGGGCATGTAGTACTTTCCAACTTCCTTCCCCTTCCCCTCTTTTATATCAAAGAGGCTGTGTAATGTATTAAGACAGCTGGGATTTGTAGTTTTTACTGCTTATTGACAGAATTAGGACTGCGAATATCCCAAAATAATTACATTGTTTGTTTGAAAGAACTTGTCAACCTCTCAATACTTTCTAACTTCCTCACCCTGCCTCTGGCACTTACAGAATATATATTGTTTTATATTTAAAAAAAGACGTTGAAATTAATTTAGACTGCTGGGATTTATAGTGTTTAGTAACGGGGTTTTTTTATCTGGAAAGGGTATTGATATTGGATATTTTGAACTATTTACAGTTGCGGATTAATACACATATGTATTGTGTATGTATATAAGTATTTATAGAAGTAGGAGTGTGTATTTGGAATGCACGCAAAAACTACATTGTGTGTATTTTACGTATCAAAGGAACATGTCTGATGTTGCAATGGTTTGACTCATTGATGTGATTTTAATGGAGTTCTATGTCACAGAGAAGACTGACCCAATTGCATAAATAGAACAATTCATTCCTGTCTGTCACTGATCTGAGTTGAGCACGTGTGAAAAAAGGAAAGCAGAAAAACAAATCGTACTCCCAAACTGTCACTTCTATCATGTTGCCACACCAAACTTACATGAGGAAAAATGTTTTCGACACTTTGGAAAGAAATGTCGCTCTCTAACATTTGAACACACCCAGAATGCAGTTGGGTTAGCCAGCTAGTTTGGATGTATAAATTCACTCATACAAACATGTAAGGATGTCCATGTGTCTCAAGGGAAGAAGATGAAGGAAGTCCCCAAAAAGACATCTTAAAACACACTTCTCTCTGTCTCCTGTCACCTTGCTTCCTGTGAAAACAAAGACAGAACCTTTTAATGACATGCATATATATTGTGCAGAAATGTTGAGGTGTTGGGATTCACTTTAAAGGCAGCAGCTGACAGCTCAAACACTTTTGTTATCAGTTGCTTTGAAACCAAACCTGCCGCCCCCTGTGACAGCTTTTTTGAGTTATGGCAAAGTGAATTACTGTAAGACTGCTTGCCTGCTTTGTGTGTGTGTGTGTGTGTGTGTGTGTGTGTGTGTGTGTGTGTGTGTGTGTGTGTGTGTGTGTGTGTGTGTGTGTGTGTGTGTGTGTGTGTGTGTGTGTGTGTGTGTGTGTGTGTGTGTGTGTGTGTGTGTGTGTGTGTGTGTGTGTGTGTGTGTGTGTGTGTGTGTGTGTGTGTGTGTGTGTGTGTGTGTGTGTGTGTGTGTGTGTGTGTGTGTGTGTGTGTGTGTGTGTGTGTGTGTGTAACATCTGTTTGTGTGTCTGTTTGAGTTAGGGGGACCTCTGCCATTGTTGAGCTTTTACATCCTGACAACTGGGAGCCTGATGTTAAAAATAACCGAGTGCTTTCCAATTTTGTCATCTTTTGAGACTTGCTTCTCCCGGCTGTTTTGCGTGCGTCCCCCCGGAATGCTCGGGGTCACCGACGTCCACTTCCTGTCGCATGCTTCGTCATTGTCGCGCTCGCAACTGTCCCGAAACATATTTAAACATGCTCAAAATTAGGACACCTGGGAGAGGAAAGGCTTTGGCTGTCACATTTCTCACTAGGTGTCCCAGCTTAAAAACTGTCAGTTAAATACAGCTGGTTTTTTTCTTCTCCTTTCATCTCAGGATTATCTTTTACCTCCATTGATTTTTTTTAGAAAGAAAATCGGTTCACGAAGAGTTCTCCTCACATGACGAACAGATTCAGGCCACGAGTATAGAAAGAAATGACAATTAAATAAAAAGAATATTTCTCTTCTAAACAAAGAAAGTTAGATTCAGTACAAATGTGCAGTGTGTGTGTCTGTGTAAAACACAAGTCAATTATTTGTTCCTGTACCAAGCAGCCAAATAGATATGCATGCTATGCAAACAACAGGCTATGTAAACTGGACTGGTAGGCTAAGCAAATGCATTATGTAACTTGCTCTCAAGCATCAGATGCTTTTTTAGTATAGACAAAAAGGACACTGTTGAGATAAGGCTGATTTGAGAAAGAGCCTTAGTGTGTGGATAATCTTTCCTGTCACTGATAGACGCACATTTAGCATAGCTCGATATTTGTGTTTATACACCGGACACGTTTGGTAAAGGCTTAACAGGAAGATTCTTGTAGTCAGAGCAGGAAGGTTTTCTAATTGCAGGAGCTTGGTCAAAACACTATTTAAATATTTATATCAGAAACACATCGTCATGTTAACAGGTGGAGCCATTGTGGTGTCACCCAGTTCAATCAAATGACTGTTTCTGAACAACACTGTTATCCAACCTCTGGCACGGCTCCCCGATGAGGCCGGTCCAGTTTCTTCGCTGGTTTGTTCATTTGACATGGGCACTCTCCCCAGTGTCCACTCATCCAAACTTAGCCTGGGCACACGTCCAATCAGATGCCTCCTTTTGCTTATTCTGCAAATTGCCAAGTGGCAACTCTATAACTAACGTGTCAAGTCTTGTTTCAGTAAACAGATCCAACATCAAGAACCCAATAGAATCGCAACATGGTATACACTTTACTGTACATGATGATGTATACACTTTTTTTATACATGCACCCAAAATAGTTAGGACATGTTTGCAGTATTTGAGCAGTGAAATTATTTTACAATGTGCTTTAAAAATGTATAAGGATTTAAAAAATATACATACAGTTTTCTATATTTCCTAGAACTGTGTGTTAAGTATGTTGCTAAAAACATGGGTGCAATTAACATGCCTTAGCACACAGACTGGTAACAGATAAACAGCTAGCTTGGCTCTGTTTAAAAGTAACCAAAACACTTTCATTTGTTTCACTTTGGCTGAATGATAACATGAAATAACCTAGATATAAAGTATCAATGAGTGAGTGAGCTTTTTAAAATGCTCTTTAATAAATTGATAAAGCCAGACTAGCTGTTTGTAGCTGGTTAGCTTAGCGTAGCATGGAGTCTGCAGACTCCATGCTACGCTAAGCTAAGCTAACCAGCTACTGGCTCAAGCTTCATAAATAACATACAGACAAGAGAGTGTCATTAACTCTTAGCAATAATTTGAAAATTGTAGTTGAACTAATACTTTAACAGCCACAGATAATTTGCACATTTTCTACATTTTTCTTTAGACACTAAGACGTATGGAGCATTTGAAGTAGTCAACCAAGATGTCGAGTTGGTTCGGTTTGTGCATCCAAAGCTTTTCTGACGCTACACCACTTTTTGATATTTCTACTTGTCTCTTAGTTACAATTTCTATTTATTTCCTGGTGGCATTTCTGTCGTTCTCTGACTGAAAAACTCCTCTCATTGCTACTCTCTGATACGTGAGTTGCTGACTAATACTTGTTTGGGTATCCCTTGGCTGCTGAGTAACTTTGTGTTTGGTCTGAACCAGTTGCCAAACAGGGAGTGTCATTATTTGTTGGTTCTTGGACAAAGATTTGGCACTCCTGTGATTAAGGCTAAAGGTTTAGGAGTTCCTGTTATTTTGTATGCAGTAAGACTGTTCCTGTGGCTGTTCAGATCTGTGTGTCTGTGTGTGTTATGAGGATCCATTGAGACAGTTTGGCACCCGTCCAGCTTGAACTGTCCATGGCTTGGAGGACTGGAAGTAATGGGCTCAATTCCCCAGTGGGACGGGAGGGGGACTGAATAAAAACAAGAGGGGCTGCCTGGGGACGCTGCAGGAATGACAACAAGAGAGTTCAGTACTTAGTGGACGGACGGCAGCTTTGAATAGATGCTTTATATTATGTTGTTGTTGTTGTTGTTGTTAGCATTGCGTACAAGATATTAGAGATAACAGCCACAACTGAATCCCTTTAATGAGATGCATCACTGACTGCACTGTATTTACAAATACAGTGATATTTGAAAATTGAGTTAACCTTAGATGAGTGAGGGACTCGATGGGGGGCTAATTTTAACCTCACCGCCACTCGCTACCTTTCTAATGCACAATTGTGAATGTTAAGCACACAACCATGTATTGTTAGTTTAAAAAAGCATCTTAAAACTGCTCAAAAACATTTATTTCCTTATTCCAAATCAATCAAGGAAATGGCATTCATTTTTATAAATTCCTGTGAGACTTATGGTACACTCTGCTTGGAAAACAAAGTCATGTGAGGAATACCAGCATCTTTACTGTAAGCTGTTATTTTTTTTATTTTTTTTACCCTGCCATTCAAAAACACCTAGCATTTAGATCACAAAACCAATTTCTATTGATCAAATACCAACTACAGCTGTTGCTAGGGAATATTTTCATTATCCATGATCTACCGAGTATTTTCAAAATGACATGATTAGTCATTTGGTTTAGAAAACAGTGAGCTAGTCCTTGTTCTTCCACTGCCCATTACAATTCAAATGTCAGCCAAATATATTTTTGAATTTCTAACTAAAGGGCCTGGAACAATCAAATAATTGGCCTTTTGCATTGAAGAAAGGTCAATGCATTTCTGTCTGGCAACTGCTACCAAACATGCAAACACATCCTCATTCCACAACAATTGGTGCGTGATTATCTTTTGTCTCTCTTATATGAAACTATGTTCTGGCAAAATGTCTAAGTTTCATTACATAACAGCAATTCCTTGGCAGTCATGTAGTTTTGGATTCTTTGGTAACGATTATGTAGGCTGGTAAAACCTGCAGATCCTGCTCTAACTAAAAGACAAGGAAGTGCGCTAATTGCTAACCTGTTTGCTCCTGAGTCATAATAATTGGACATGTCATCATCCTACAAACGTCATCTTGCTTCTTGTTAGCCTTCGCCCTGACCCTTCCTCTCTTACCTGATGTTTTTGTCCCCTGCAGACCCCTGTCTCATCGTGATGCCGCCATGCATGGGCGAGGAGGACCGCTTCAGTCTGGATGCGCTGCGGCACATCCACAAACAGCTGGACGACGACAACGACGGGGGAATAGAAGTCAACGAGAGTGTGGAGGTGAGCTTTGGAGTTTAGGGTCGTTAAAGGGGACACTCAGGTTCAAAGTGTTGCCTGGAAACACACAACTTTGCACCTGGGTTGTAAACAACACCTGCTGTTACCGGTGTTTTGTAGCTCATTAGTTAACCAAACCAAACTTGTAAATGACAAGGGTGCTTTCACAAGAATATGATTCTTACATGTAAATATTAATATAACAGTGAGTAACCGCTTGTGGCAGCGTGTCAAGCTATGTAGCTATCCCAAAAAGTCAAAGGCATTTTATTATTAAGCAGTTAGTCATCGCAGGAGAGAAACTGGTGTCAGCATTTTTCACATAGTGACACATCCTCAGAAAGGATGCTAATATTTAAAGAACATTTGCATATTTCTTTGATATCTGTCACGGTTTATGGATTTTAATTTATATGGATGCATCCACAACTATACTCGCACATTATCACCATTTCCTTTGAAATGCGTTTCTTATATCAAGGCTTCATGGATATATTTATCATAAGCACAAACTCTACAGTTTAGTCGTTGGCAACGAGAAAGTCTTAGGCTCCTCCAACAAACCATCATGCAATATACTTCAAATAAAATAAAAATACATACAATAGGGCAATACAAAAGTACAATACACTGGTCATGAGAAAACCTTGATATTTTTGCGTTTAAATGAAAGTGAAAGCATATTTAGACGCATACAGCTCTTATAGGGTCCTAACTAGGGATGTAGTTGAAGTATGGTGGTGTCTGTCTGTCTGTCTGTCTGTCTGTCTGTCTGTCTGTCTGTCTGTCTGTCTGTCTGTCTGTCTGTCTGTCTGTCCGTCTTTCTGTCTGTCGAGGGGCAGGTTTCTGTGAGTAACTAGAGGGGTAAAACTGACATCTGAGAGTACTCTGACCTGGCGTGGCCCCGGCGACTCTCGGCAATCAACGACTTCTTACGTTCAAAAGAAACCACTCTGGACCACGGTCACATTCTGTGTGTGTGTGTGTTTGTGGTGGGTTGGTAGGAGTCCTTTTTAAATGGCTGAGAAGTGCTGGTGTGAGAAACAGTTATACCCCTCAGCCCATCGGTGGCCCCTCGGTAAAGAGCTGGACGCCTTATGAGTCGCGTCTAAAGACTCCTGAGGGTCAGTGTGAGAACTGGCCCCCTGCCCACACCAAGGCGACGTGCGACTGCATATTTCACCGACCCCTGCGTGTACTCTAACGTATAAGAGTATGTTACACCCTTTGTCTTTATAAGGGCAATGAGCTGTGTCCGTCTCTCTCCAACTTTTTTTTTGGCCAACTCTCATTACTGAGGATTTCCAAGCGTCTTATTTGGGTCCCTGGCAGCGGCTGAGCGGGCTTTCATAACATGATGGATTCTGCTTTCACCAAATTAGTGTCCGTCCATCAGTTAGTCAAAGGAAAGGTGCACATTGTCTCGGGACCGGTAGCTGAAACTACTAAAAGGGGGTTTTATCTGTCAGGTTTCCTCATATTAAGTGATAAGGGCTTGTGTTTTAGTCTCTTGCCGATAACGGGCTGTCTGGAGTACATTCATAACTTGTCATTAACTCCCTCAGAGAAAATGACTCAAATTAAGAGTCTTTATGCTACTTTGAATCAAATGTCTCAATCAATGCGTTCCCATGTAAACAATGTTGAGTACATTTAAATCAATTGTGGTTTTGTCTTCTCCTGTCCATGTCGATATGTCTTCAAGCAAGACACTCAACACCCACTATGTTTGCATGTGCCTTGTTTACTGTCAATTTCCTGTTACTGTCAGTCTCTTCCTGGCATTGATACATTGAAGGCAGTGACACAGTTGTGACACCTTTTTGAGAAGGTGACAAGTGGGGGGGGGAAGTCAGCCCGATCTGGCCTTCTGGGGACGAGACCTCTTCGCCCCTTACCCCCCTGAAAGTAACCTGACCCCCCGCTGGCACTTCTTGCTAGTTTACTCCCACATATTTTTCCCAAACTCGCGAGGTTGACTAAGATGCGAGGATGCATTTGTAACGTTATTGCCGTGGTCGAGATATCCAGTTTTTCATGACTCACATTTCAGAGATTCTTTTTGCTGGTGGTAAAAATGAGTATTTATCTTTTCAATCAATTTTTGTCTTTGTGGTTAAAAGAAATATAGGGTTATTAAAACGTTTTGTTCTACCTATTTAAGTCATTGTAAAACAAAAATTCAAAGAAATAGAAATGTAATCGGTTAACCCTAAATGGGAATATTTAATATATGTTATGATGGTAAATGTTACGCTCCCGATAAATAAAACCAAATTAAATATATTTTTGACAGAAAAAGAAAACCTTGCAAGCGTCTTCACACACTTATTTATAATTATTGAATGGAGGTAATGTGTCATTTATTTGTACAGGTGATACAGTAACCAGACACCTTAAGTCTTACATAAAAAGATCTGACTAATAAAACATTGTATTTGCCAAAGCTTATTTCTATTTACACAAGTAGTTTGTTTAAGCAATGAAATGAAAACAAATTCAATTCACATTAACTGTTTACAAAGCGACCTTATCAGCGAGTTACCTGGCAGCGCTGAAGAGTTACATTTGTATTACTCTTAAAATCCCGCTGTAACTTAACAACTATCAGTGTTGCTAAGTTACCGGGAAATGATCTCTCTCTGACATATTTAAACCTAGCAATGTTTCACAGTTTATAAAAGCACACATATAACGTACACACAGATTGCTTTGATGTAAACTGAGTCATTCTTGCTGCAGCGTGTGACAATGTTTCTTTAATCACACCACTGACGTATATCAATAATTGCTCTCCGTTATAATGGGCCATACACAAAAAGGGCACCCATTGATGTGTACTTAAACATATTGACACTGTTCAATGGTGAGCAAACACGGATGTGGAGCGGCCGACGAGTTCCACTTCCCTTTACGACTACAGTACTTACTGAGATGTTGCGTCACAGAGCTATCACTATGGCTGTATCGGAAAAAATAAAGGCTTTGGCTGCTTGTGAAGTTCATATTTGATTACTTTCTTGGTCAGAATCAATCGGAAAAGGTTGATTATTCGATACACAATGCCAATTTACCAGCATTGCCATACACTTGGAGCTGGCCAATATTAAGTGTATCATGTATAAGAGCAGTTTTGATCAAATACCTCCATTTCCTGACAGTATTGTTGAGTTGACGATTGATGAACGCAATATTGAAACAATGTAAATAGTGATTTCTGGAGGTAGAGGCAAATAATAGAACTACAAGAACAGTCTACATTTTTTTTTAAAAGACATCACTTCACTGTAATGCAGCCTTTAAAAATGTTGATGCATACACCTACTACTTTGTTATACTATCTCCAAAATCCAATTCGTTATCTCACATCACAATATTAAATATTCGATACATTTCCCAGCCCTGCATACACTCCCATGATTTTATGATATTTGAGTTGGTGTGAAATAAAGTGTATTTATAAAGTCTCTTAAGGGGTGGTGGGGGGTCTGTTGCTGAGTGCAGTCACAGGGCGACAGGTGCACGTCCTCTCCTCGGGGTGCTGGGAGATCCGTGTGCCAAGGAGACACTCGGTTGGATCGTGTTGCATCACTTTGAAATCACAAGAACCCAACTAACGTCACAGCAGGGCCGTGTGTGTGTGTGTGTGTTTGTACTTTATTCATCCTTGACACGCCATGTGTAGCAACCTGGTTGAACAATTAGGCTTGCATGTGAGATCTTCATCTGTGCAGGCATGTTGTAGACATGACTCACTGGAGTTTGGGCAGTAATGAACAGAAGAAACTCGAGGAGCGTCTAGGTTGTATCTGTAGAAAGGAGATTTGAGAAGTTTTTTGTTGACTTGTCTGGGAATGTTCTAATCTAGAGGGAACAAGAGCAGTGGCGGACTGGCCATCGAGACGTTCGGGAAGAATCCCAATGGGCCGGTCGGACGATGTGGGCCGGTCGGATAAGTCACTAGCACACACCCCCCCTCCCCGTTGACAATTTACTAGCGGTATTTACTTGCGGTACCGAGGTGGGCCAGCCGGATAAGTCACTAGCAGACCACCCCACCCCCCCCGTTGAGAAATCACTAGCGGTATCGAAGTGGGCCGGTCCCAATATCGCGAAATATCAGTAATCTGTATTGTAGCTTAGGGCCTTACAATGATGTGTATACGTATGACAACAGTAGTAGCAAATAAATCAACTACCAGTGACGCTTTAAATGGACAAATAGCTAGAAATAGAAAATCTGCTAATTTCTTCCATAATAGCGTCCACATGTTTTCCCAGGACACTTCATATCACTTTGTATATCAATAATGCAGCACCAAATGGCAGATACTGTAATGGATCATTTTATATATACCAACCGCCCTGATTCAAAACGTGGACGAATACTAGTTGCATGGATATATTATCAGGATTTACTTTTGTGAAGCCTAGTGTTTATTTGGTATGTGCAAGTGAACATTGTCTTCAATCAGAGCACATTGTGATGCAAAGACAGCCACTACTTTGATCTTGGGCAAAGCAACACGCCTCACTGAAAATCAGGGAAAGCACGAGGAAGACCTTATCGTACAGGGGTTGTTTCACAATCCAGCGTGCCCAGTTGTCTTTTGTGATGAATCAGTTGTGCTCCGAGTTGCTCTCACGTTACATAAATCAAAAACAGCTTACCTTTTGTCCCGAAATAATAACATTGACTACAATAAATCAATCAAACAAGCCTTTTCCTGCACTTTCAAACTACTGACGGGTTTGACTGATGTTGATGTGTGCTGTTGAAGCAGATGTGGAAAGATGTAGTTGATATCAGAAGTGCATAGAGTCACAGTTGACTGTTGTGGAGCGCAAAGGATCATGGGAAGAGATCTCATCCAGCTCCCCGCAAGCTGGAATCTGATTGGAACAAATAGGTCTTTGTTTGCTGCTGTGTGTCGGAGCCTGTCTCTATAGGATCTGTTGAGGTATGATTGTGTCTTAATGCTGACTCTTGGTCTTCAGGCAGCGTTAAGGCACCATCTGTCGCACTAACTGAGAACACTTTCCAGGAATTTCTTCTTTTACATTTTCACCAGGCTGTAATTATCACAGCTATCCCACTGAACTCCTAACCACAGAGGCTGCAAGACCCCCACACAAAGACCTCTCTTTGTGGATAAAGGGAGGAAGTAGTTAAAAAGTGCAAACAGCGTTGGATTATTTGTACAAAATAAAGGACAATATAGGATTTTTCACGCTGGCAATAAATGTTATATTTACAGAATATACTCATTTTTTTAAGCACTCTGAACTAATGCATTATGGTTTTATGGACAGTTTTTTTGGACAAAAATAGAAAAAAATGTGTATCCTATCTGTGTTGCATTACAAGGATTTGATTCTTTAAATCAATTCCAGTTAGTTGTAATTCCATTTTAGGAGTTTTAACCAGACTACAGTATGATGCATATTTCATTGGGATAATTTTGTCACATTTATTTTGGATATATATATCGTCCCATGTCTATTTTTCTATTACACAGCATGTGTTTTAATAAAGAGATCGGGTATGGATTTCTAACAGGGAAAAATACCACTAAAAACAATATATTACCCAATTTAACTTGAGTAGAGGGATATTTGGGGTTAAAATAAAGACAGCTAAAATAATAACTAAGTATAATCATTTAAAGCTGTTTTTATGATCATAGGGAGACGTTTTCAATAAGGCCTTTTCTATTCTCGTCCATGCGCTCTGTTAAATGTCAGCGAGGTCTGCCAGACTCCTCATAAAGCACCGCGAGCATTAAGGGCTTTGCCAGACGTTTGTTTGGACCGGTGTTGCACTCATTGTGGTCCCTCCAGTGACTCAGCAGACAGCCGGTTCCTTTAGTCCGCTCATGGTCTACGTCCGCGAGAAAACTCATTTGCATGTGTATTGACTGAGAAGAAGGCGAAGGAAATAAAAGCACTGCCTGGTGCTTTATGAGGACCCTAGCAAAAGCTTTCAGGAGGGGGACACAGGCCACAACAACAGCTTAACAGATATTTTACTTTCAATATAAATCTGGAGTGCGAATTTGGTCAGTCCACCAATTCGTTCCAATCAAAATCAGATGGGTTGCCATGACATTTTCTACAGATATTCATTGTTACCAGAAGATGAATGCTTATGACTTTGGCGATCCCCTGACTTCTCCTCTAGTTTCCACGGAGTATATTAGTTAACACATTCATGCACCCCTCAGGATGAACAATCATGATAATTTAATATGTAATAGAGACACCATTTTAATCTGTCCAATATATTGGTTTATGACAAAATACCTCTTGGTGGAATTTGGTCATTTTTAGCAGAGATGTACGATTCAGGTGTTTTTAAGCTAAATCACCAATGTTGAGTTTACATTAAAGTGATGTCATATTTTAAAGGTAGGCTAGGTAAGAATGGAGAAACCAGCTCGAGTGCGCTAGAATTTGAAAGTACGCAGACGAAACAAATCTGCCCCTTCCTTCAGACTTCCTCACAGAGCCCCTCCTCCAACACACACGAACGCGCACATGACCAATGAGGGCACGAGATAAGTTTGTGCACGAGATGGAAGGCTGACGTTAAGAGCATTCCATGGAATATAACAACAAGTGTTTCTGAAGTGAATTACCTACCCTACCTTTAAGTAATAAGTCTTACTTGTTTATAACTTTTGAGAGAAATAAAGAAAGTAATTGTCTCCCCCCCCCCCCCCCCAAAAAGAGAAACTTTGATTATGGGGTTGAAAAGCAATTTTTTTAGACCTAGGTTTTGTATGCATAGCCACTTCACCACCTACATGATATTTACCCATGATTGGCTTAAGATGGTCACATGTCATTGAGTGTGTTTGATACATGCCAGGTTTGTGTGTAAAATGGACTGCTGATAAAACAGTTGAATTATTCAAATGAAGAGAGAGATCTCTACACGGACAGATTGACATTGATCCTGAACTACACACACATTTCGCCCTTTTCTGATGTCCAGTAATCACTTTGATGCAAAATATGCCAGATGTTGTCTTCACAAAGGAGTGCACAATAGTTTCTTCACCATGACAACCAAGTGATTCCAAACCATGTCTGGATCACAGGGGTGACATTTTTTCCTCAGAGACAGGAAAAATGCATCCAGAGCTGGAAACATTCGCTGCCACCAGACTGCCATTATTTATTCAATGTCAAGCTCCCAGCAGACGCAGTATAGATGTGACAGAGTACGGGCGGGTTTTGAAAAAGGCATGCATGTCGTGATAAATGGAGCCGTCCGAGACGTAGCTTCAAATGCTTTTAGGACTACTTCAAAGGGATTTGGTGCAGTCGAGCAGTGATGATAACATCTGTCTCAGCGGAGGCACATGACGTATTTTCAAGCTGTGTGGAGAACTGGGTGAGCTCTATCGAGTCAACCCATTGATCTGTGCCTATTGTGCTTCATGGTGATGCGAGGTGTCAAAACAACCTTTAGCTCCAGCGACAACAGTCAGTTTTACACCATTCATTTTCTTTTTGACACATCTCTGAGTTTGTTGCACATTTGTGTTTGCTGCTGAAATGAACAAGCAACACAGAACCACAGATTCAACTCCCCTTTGATCAAAACTAGGGTCAGGAATGTTACACTTTCGCTCAGGGCATTTTAACTAGTGATTCTACCAGCTATGCTTATCTTAATATGTCCCTTAGCTAAAATAAGCAGCACCTACGGTAGCTGCAGACCTTTATATTGTATAGATTGTTGCATAGCACTTCTGCATAGCTTATAAAAAACATGCTTGAAGTACAGGGGGTCACTGGTTCAAACCCCACTGCAGTCAGCATGTCGTTGTGTCCCTGGGCAAGACACTTCACCCCAAATTGCTCCTGTGGGGATTGTCCACAGTATTGAGTATGGATAAAAGCGTAACATGTGATGTAATAAAAGATAGCCTAGCTCACACCAAAGTAGAAAATAAAACTGCACCTCTTAATTACACACACACACACTCACATATGCATGCACGGCCTGTTCTGTTCTGTGCATGAACTGTTCTGGCAATAGCTCGTGGGGTTTGAGCTATAGCTTTCTCTGAAGGGCATTTGGTTCTGAGCTACCAAAGGAGGACAGCCACACACACACACACACACACACACACACACACACACACACACACACACACACACACACACACACACTCACACTCAGGTGGAAGTGGTGCCTCCACCATGGGTCTCCTTCTCTTCTCAAAGTCCCTAAAAGGAAGAAAAGTGAGCAAAAAGAAAGTGTGTGTGTGTGTGTGTGTGTGTGTGTGTGTGTGTGTGTGTGTGTGTGTGTGTGTGTGTGTGTGTGTGTGTGTGTGTGTGTGTGTGTGTGTGTGTGTGTGTGTGTGTGTGTGTGTGTGTGTGTGTGTGTGTGTGTGTGTGTGTGTGTGTGTGTGTGTGTGTGTGTGTGTGTGTGTGTGTGTGTGTGTGTGTGATCCAAAGCCAGACTTTAAGGCAAAGCCAAATCTTTGCAGCTCTCTGTCAAACCCACACATGGACACACACATAAACACACACACACACACACACCCACCCACACACAGTTCTTTCTCTTCTCATGTTAAAAGGCTGTAAAACGACACAGCTACAGGTGATCTGAAAAGCTCAGGAAACTCAATTCTGCTTCTCTTTTTCCCCCTAGTTTATAATAGAAGACATGAAGCAGCAGCAGACCCACAAGCACAGCAACCTGCACCGTGAGGACCAGCACATCACCGTGGAGGAGCTGTGGAAGGGCTGGAAGGCCTCCGAAGGTAAAGCAAGAGACTGCACCAAGGTCACAGACACATTTAGTGCTCCAGTAGGAAAACATACCTGGAGTGAGTCAGAGAAGGATTGTTTTATTTTATTTGTTCACTCCTAAAGAGAGATGGATAAACACAGATGTTATGCCCTTGCTTTAAGATATCCCAGACGGTCTCTGCGATGGAGATAACAGGGACAAATCACATGGGTATTATGGGTATGAATAGATATCAACTATTTTCTACTCTCTCTCCTTGATAGATCTTAGAAAGCATTCAAATAACTTTATACATATCACTTTACGAAGAAGCATAACAAAGTGCCTAAATCAGGGGTGTCAAACTAAAGGCCCGGGGGCCAAATCCGGCCCGTGACTTCATTTTCTGTGGCCCCACAAGAGCTTGCAAAGAATATTATATGTTTATTATACGGTTACATGATGATTTACAGAAGCACGTTGCCCATAAACTACATGTCACACAATGATTCTCAAATTAGATTTTTTTTTCTCAGAATTTGACTTTTTTCTTCTAAATATGCCTTTTTTCTTAGAATGTGCCCTTTTCTCAGAATTTGACTCTTTTTTTTAAATGTTACTTTTCTTTCAAAATGTTACTTTATTTTTAAATGTCCCTTCCTTTTTTAAAAATGTCAATTCTTTTTTTGGATTTTGACTTTTTTCCAAAAATGTGGCTTAAAATCATTTTGTGACATTCTCACTGAAGAGACTTGCAATTATTTGCCCCAGACTTCTGCTTTCAGACGTAATTAATAATTAAGTTATTACCCAATCTGATAATAATTCAATGCAGAGGCAATAATGTAATATAATACATTATTATTTTTTTATTTTTTTATATAGTCTTAAAGTTACAACCAGCCCTTTGAGTGCTGCCCTAAAGGCCCAGATACACCGGCCAGTCACCTGAGAAGTCGCCGACACCGACTGTTGCGTCGCCGGACTCTCCTGCGTATTTGCCGACTTCGCGCACTGGAACACACCGTAAATCCGAGCCGAGCACGTATGAACTGCGTATGCGTGAGTGGCAATAACTCTCCTTACCAGCAGGCGGCGGTAGTGTGTATTCATCATTCAAAAGAGGCAACAACCGGAACAACCGGAAGACAGAGAAGAAGAACAGACTCCGTGATATAAACAAACAACAAATAGCGTTTTTCTTTCCATTTTCACTTTCGTCCATTGAAATTATGAACGAACAGGAGCTCTATAAACCGATGAGGTGAATTAGCCGTCCGTGTGTGTTCCATCTTCCATTTTAAATAATTTGTTTACCTCCCTCACTTCCGTTAACGCTTCTCATGCACTGATTCGCTAGCTGAATAGCCAATCAGTGTTATCCCTTTGTCCGACTTCCGGTGGTGTTCCCGACGCCGAATCGGCAAGAAAAGGCGTCATGTCGGCAGAAAAGACCCGACGGTGCGGCGCATACCACTCCGAATAGGGCGTGCCCACGCTCATGTTCGGCCCGACTCCCATTTACTGCAGATTTCGGGCCGGTGTATCTGGGCCTTAATGCTGATGTGGCCCGTGATTAAATTGAGTTTGACACCCCTGGCCTAAATGATTAGATACAAGAGAAGAAAAGATTTAATAATAATAATACAAAATATAAATAAATGTATACTTAGCTTTTTTTATTTAATGGAGACAAGATAATACAAATAATAACAAAAACACAAATAAATTATTATCTGTCAAATCTTTGTTACTTTTTTTTTATTATTGGAAAAGGAAATAATTGCAAATATTTCCACAAATCTATAAATTATTGTTGTATTTTTTGTGTGGGGAAGTGAAACAAATACATACATTAATGTTTACATTATTGTTAAGGAGAAAATCAAACTTATTAAAATTAAATAATTACAAATGAATTAATAATCAAATGAATAATATTACATTACATGTTAGTCCTTTTCATCCAAAGCGACTAACATACTCAATACTGTGGGCAATCCCCACAGGAGCAATTTGGGGGGAAGTGTCTCAGGGACACAACGACATGCTGACTGCAGTGGGGTTTGAACCTGTGCTCCCCTGATCCAAACAAGCACCATATAAGCATTGTCTGACTAGTCTGCATAATAAGCAGGAGACAGACTTCCCTATATAAATATAACACATGTGACACAAGGGTGGTTTCTCATAAGAGCAGCGAGTCATCGTCGTAATGTAGAAGAACACTTCTGCTTTAAGGGCTCCAGGAAAAGTGAACCGCGATGAGCGCACTCGAGAGACTATTTACCTTTTATTGAAGTGCTGATGATGGAAAGGACTAAAAGTAGGCAAACACTCAGTTATGGTTAAAGGGCTTCTGAGAGTATTTATTTTGTTACGCAGCTCAGGGGCAATTAAAATGTTGATCACACTAACATTTGTAATCATTTCAACTCATTTAAAGAGCTCCACTTCCTCTTCTCTTATTTAAATGTCTGAGATGAAGGGACAACATTTAACCCAAAGTCCTCTTTTTAACATACCTCTATTGTTTATCTTCAAACTCCCCCCCCCCCCCCCCCCCCCCCCCCCGCACGCACGCACGCAATCTGTCACTCTCAGCCTGTACGTGCCAATATTTGTTTATCACTCTGAAAATATGTTAGGAGCTATGTGGCTGCCCAACAGCTTTTTAAACATGCTTCATTAGCATAAACAGAATACACCCGGGCTGGAGGCATGAAAACGTTCTTCAGATGATTTTCATATTGCGTTTTTTACAATATGCATTTTCTTTTGTCAGTTGTTACCGCTCTGGCTCAAAGGAAGCAACGTGAAAGTTGGATAAGTCAAATTTTCAGTATAAGAATGTCAAAATCGGAAAAAAAACGCAATTGAATATTTATATACTTTCTACGTGCTCTCCCACAAGTGTTATAAATATCTTACTTTTTAAATGTTTACAACTATGAATTACAACCTCTCTTGTCCCCTTCTCTCTGCTCAGTGTAAACAGCCTGCAAAGTGTCCCTAAATTATTATCAAGTCTCCCAGTTGCGCCATGACGTGCAGGCTTTGGTAAATATTTAATAGCCATTTTGATATTTTTACTTATTTTTTTAAAATTAAAATATTATCATTTTCAGCATTTCATTTTTTTAATTAATTAATACATTTTTTTTTTAAACAGTCCTTTCAATCCATGCAGAGTTGTGGGGTCCACAAGCGTTCTTTGTGTTGGTAATGGTTTCATAAAAGAGTGACTTCCCTGGGCGATATTAGTTAAAAAAAACAATTGAAGTGTATAAATGTCTAAAGCAGAACTTGTTTATCCTGTAAATCTGTTTAGAAAGTGGTCGCATGACCTTTTGCTTATTGTATGCACTTTAATTAAAGTAAAGGACCTTCCTCTTGATAAAAGCATCAGCTAAGTGCTTAACAGTAACCGCATGTCGTTCATTTCTCTCCTCTTCAGTCCACAACTGGACGGTGGATCACGCGGTGGAGTGGCTGAAGGAGTCCGTGGAGCTTCCGCAGTACGAGAAGCACTTCCGGGACTTCAGAGTCACGGGGAACACTTTACCTCGGTTTGTACCCCTCACCATGTGTCACACACCTCATGGCTCACAGGAGCAGAGCGTTCATTCTCTCCTTCAGTAACGCCCGTAATGAAATCAACACTCATTAATATCTTTATGGCAGATGTTGCGAGTGCTTCGTGTCATTTCTCTGCCTCTAATTAAGATGTTGGTGAGCAGTAAAATGTGTTTCGGAGCACCTATTACCATTATGAGCTTTATTACAATACACAAAGGCACCTTTAGTTTGCATTACTCTGTTTAATGCTGCCCACTGCTGGACATAAAAGGCAACACAGTGGGAAAAAGTTGAATATTTGACCTGCCTCCTGTGTAGTTAATCACATTTTAGTATTTTAAAAACACTCATATATCCAATACTCCCGGTTGATATGGAATCGCTAACAAGTAACTAAGTCATCCCAGAGCCGACACTGGGACACTTGTGGAATGTGACTCGCTGCAAACTGCATGTACGGCATGAGTAGACAGCGGGTGAGGGGGAGTAGGGGTTATTAAAGGGGTCTCATGTTTCGCCACTGGGCTGATGAGCGCTGACTCATGAAGTGATGTCACTGCGAGGGGCTTCAGTTTCCACAGGCTGCCATGTTGTCTGAGCCTTTAAGATGGTGGTGTGGCTTCAATATATTCACAGTGGCTCTGTTAATGCTGGAGGTTTGTGTGTGATACCTGCTGCACACATATTCAACAATGTCAGTTCCAAGAAGTGACTTTAACCTACAGTTCTGTATTCTGCAGCAAAAAAGGAAAATCTTTGGAACAAAAATATGAAGCGTCTTCTAAAATATACTGAAAATCCAACGCGGGCAAATTCAAAACTGACGAGTAAATGATCCAGTCAAGCGGTTTTCCCTGGGTCCCAATTTGTTTTTCAACTTGAACAGATTTGGTAAATAGTGTAATCATTGAAGCGGTTCCATAATCTGTATTATTGTCAATATCTTTGCCCTGAATCAAACCTTTTATATGACCCTGCTAACGCTACATCGAAACATTTAAACAACATGTACACATTTCAAAACCAATACACACTGGAATCAGACTGTGTGGAAAAGGAACTCGGTTTTCAATGCTGACTTTTCTCCCTCTCCATATTTCAGAATGGCGGCAAATGAACCGTCGTTTATGTCGATGCAGCTGAAGATATTAGACCAGCGGCATAAACAAAAGCTCAATCTAAAGGCACTAGACGCTGTGCTTTTCGGCCCTCCTCTACGTAAGTATTTCAATGAAACTCAATAACCATCGTTACTAGGGTCATGTGTTGGCCCACACTCTCAGTTTTTGAAGCCAGAACAATTCAATGTCCCCTTTCTCCCTCCCTCTGCAGGTCCGCAACACAACTGGCTGAAAGACTTTGTCCTGATGGTTTCCATAGTGATAGGTGTCGGGGGCTGCTGGTTCGCCTACGTGCAGAACAAGTCCAGCAAGGTGCACATCTCTCAGATGATGAAGGATCTGGAGAGTCTGCAAAACGCTGAGCAGAGTCTCATGGACCTGCAGAGCCGGTGAGAGAAGAGAAGGAGATGTACAAATACAATAAAATAAACCTTAGATATCACTTTCGTAGTTTGTCCATCCTGGTGCGTGTTAACATTTCTTTTCTTTTTTTTTTCGTTGTGCCTTTGGATTAACTTAAAAATATATAAAAACAGATTATATGGATAATGATAATAACAATAATTATAATTCTATAATAATTATAATGACTATTATCATAATTATGAATTTTACATAAAAATAGGATGAGAAATGAAACTGTCTTGTTATCTGAACATGGACTAATTTATTTTATTTACTTTATTATTTTCACCCTGGAAATGTGTGTATGTATGTATAAGTGTACATTATGTAAGTATATATAGAATTGTGTTTATGTGTGAGTATTTCATTACGGAAATCTTTTTCTTTATCCTCCAATTGGATGACTAATGACCGCTTCTACTCATTTTGTTTGTTTCTCGGATGTCTAAATAAAATAAAAAACAACCTCTCATCTCCCAGGCTGGAGAAGGCGCAGGAGGAGAACCGGACGGTGGCCGTGGAGAAGCAGACCCTGGAGCAGAAGATGCGAGACGAGATCAACGGCGCCAAGACGGAGGCTCACCGGCTGCGAGAGCTGAGGGAGGGCGCCGAGTGTGAACTCAGCCGGCTGAAATACGCCGAGGAAGAGCTAGTACAGGTAGCACCTCCCACACAAACACATTCTAATCATTCATTATTCAAATCAAATGTATTTACACCCCAAAAGGCCAGTGTATTCGATCACTGCTGCTAAAAAGCCTTGAAATGGAAATCTGGTATTCTTCTTATTAAATGAAAAAAGAAAATCACTACTTTCACTTTCATATAACATAAAATATTCCCGAGCCAGGATTGGACTCATTTTTTCGTAACATTAAGCTGTCTTTGGCTCTTACAGATGTTTTTTAGATAAAGTGCAGTGAATATAACCCGAGCTGGACCCTGATGTATCGCGTTCCTCCTCCGTAGGTTCGAAAGGCCCTGAAGCGAGCGGAGAAGGAGATGCACTCGGAGCGCTCGGTGCCCGAAGCTCTGCAGAAGTGGCTCCAGCTCACACACGAGGTGGAGGTCCAGTACTACAACATCAAGAAACAGAGCGCTGAGTTCCAGCTCTCCGTCGCCAAAGAAGAGGTAACCTCATATATTTATACACAGATCGTGAGCATGTGACGTGAACATAGATATACTTTCGGGTTGATAACTCTTTTTGTGGATTGAATGATGTGGAATTTTAAAAGATTAGCTTACCTTAGATTTGTCTTTCTGCTAAGAGACTTTTAATGCCCTGGGTGTTGTCTGGCAGGAGACAGACAAATCTAAAGCTGACAAAATACACAGTCTTGCTCATCTCTTGAAAGGGCAGTAAATCAGAGGCTCAGTCTGCTCTCTGGGAGACGAGCTGTGTTGTTTAGAAGCCGTGTGAAGCATCAAGGCTGGCCTTACCAACTAATTATGGCCCAAAATTAGTTTCTTTTTAGACAAGCTGAAATAAGTGTTCTCTGTCTTGTGTGTTTTTGAACCTCAGGCAGAGAAAATCAAGAAGAAAAGAGGGTCTGTGTTTGGAACCCTCCATGTAGCCCACAGCTCATCACTGGATGAGGTGGACCACAAGATACTAGAAGCGAAGTAAGAAGCTCACACACACACACACACACACACACACACACACACACACACACACACACACACACACACACACACACACACACACACACACACACACACACACACACACACACACACACACACACACACACACACACACACACACACACACACACACACACACACACACACACAGTAGCTGGAGGTCAACATTGTGTGCAACCAAACAGGAGGATTTATTGTCCGTTGCAATAATGTCAACAAATTACAGTACTTATTGTAAGTATATGTTACTTAGCCCAATGCATGGACTGTATGTGCTCCTCCTATTTATCTGATAGTGTAAATACAGCCTTTACTAACTGTAATACAACTGTAATAAAATCAGATGTGTGCATGAACATAGGTTCATGGACACATCTGATTTTATTACATGTCTGAGGTAGACACGCCAACTTTTATTCTAGATATGTTTGATACATTCAGAAGGTTTGTATAATTCAGGCTGAGATAAATAATTCCTTTGTTTTCAAAAGCCAAAAGGGAAAGAAAAATGAAGTAAAGGGAATAAAGTGAAATCCCCTGCATGCCAATATCGTAATATAACCAGCAGGCTTGTGTGCCAAAACCCTCCTGACAAATCAAAGCAAACTAAGCTTCTTACTGGCTCTGAAACCCAATGTCTCTATTACTCTAATATCTGCCAGGTTAAATAAACGTACCCTCCTCTCTTGATTGTGTTTTTTAGGAAATCCCTGTCGGAGGTGACGGCGTGCCTCAGGGAGCGTCTGCACCGCTGGCAGCAGATCGAGAAGCTCTGCAACTTCCCCGTGGTCAACAACTCAGGGCTGCCCAGCTTGACGGCCAGCCTCTACTCCGACCACAGCTGGGTGGTCATGCCCAGAGTCTCCGTGCCCCCCTACCCCATCGCAGGAGGGGTGGACGACCTGGACGAGGACACGCCTCCCATCATTCCCCAGTTCACTAGTGAGTAGGAGAATGGAGGAGTTTACGACATGCGTTAAAAGCTGTGTACAGTGCAAAAAATCAGCTTACAAGCTATGTTTTTACTTATTTAAATGTTATTATTTATTCTATCATACCAACAATTAGACAAAAAAAAACAATCAAAATGAGTAGAAGCAGGAGGGCAGAAAGCATTTCTTATACAGAGGTAGCCCACCCGTTAGTCATCCAGTTGGAGGATAAAGAAAAAATATATAATTCCGTAATTAAATAAGCACACAGATAAACAAAATGATATATATACACATACATTCTCACTGATCTTTAATTCTTTTTTAAAGTTTATTATTTTATTTTCACCCATTTCCAGGGTGACGTTAAAAAAAAATTAATAAAAAATTCCTAATAATTGTGAAAATAGTTATTATAATTATTATAGTTATTATCATATGTCTTTATATTGTTCATAGTAAATCCCCTTGCTTAATTTTATAGTGGAAAAATGAATTATAACACCCCTTTCCCCCCCCCCCCCCCCCCCCCCCAGCGGCCACGTTGATCCGGCCCTCTCTGACCCGCAGCAGCAGCCTGTGCCGGTCCCGCCGCAGCCTGCTGAGCTCTCCCCAGTCCTCGCTGATGTCCCCGGACCCCGACCTGCTCTCCATGGCCAGCTCGTCCCTCTCCTATCGCTCCGAGGCCGACGACGAACATATCATGTTCAGCTCGGATAGGAGGGGGTATGTAGCGGTGGCCGGGACGCCGCGGAATGGCTTTACAGTTTGGACTCACAGGTGTTTAATCTCACTGATGCTTTAACGATGCGTGAATCTCCTCCTGTATGATGTTTCAATGTCTAACTCATTTATCTCATTACTTCTTGTGTCCACTTTCATTCATGCACTTTATCCCCACATTTGCCTGACTAATGGTTCAGTGAAGACTAAACCCTTAAGTTAAGTCATGTTGAAGCATGACAAAATAGTAACTAATGAAAACACATTTAGCAAAAATAAAAATATATATATGAGATGAAAAATATATGTACCGACAGCACACAATTGTATTTCTTATGTAATGAGAAGCTCTTGTAAATTGATGCCAAAAATAGCTAATGTAGGACGCGTTGAAGAAAAGTTGTGGCCATTAATATTACATGAAGCATTAATGGTACATTTTCATTTCTATTGCCTGCAAAAAATTGCAAACAATCCCACCATTGTTGGTACTTTCTGACACATGGTGAGATTTGCCTGATTGCTTCTGGGCCTCTAATTGTTTGTAGTAATTTCATGAAGCAAAATGTTATCATGCAAGTATAATAAAGATTAAAATAAACCTGTTAATAGTGGATTTACATATAGGGCCCCTCACAAAAAATGCCCTGAAATTGTAACTTCTCCTTCCATTTATAATGTGCTTTACATTTGACAAATTCCCTTTAAACTGTGAATTTATATTACCAAAACCAGTTGAAATGAAAAGAGCCAGTTGAATTTGAATGCTCTTTAGTGAGCTGTAAAAAATCCCCACATTATGGAGGATACCGCTAACCTCCATGGCAAATAATATACTTTTTAAAAACGTAAAAGTGCCAGAACGAAAAATCTATTTCCGTTTTTTATGTATGACACTATGTTCTCTAACTTCCTCACCTGTCTTGTTGTGACCCTCTGCTCCCCTCCCCCCCCCAGGGACCCCTCTCAGGAGTGCTGCTCCGACACAGACTCTCTCGGCTCCTCCATGAGCCGCAAGCAGCTGCACAACCCCTGCACGTCGGGCTCGGAGACCCCGTACCGCAAGATCTCCCGCGAGGAGCTGCTGCTGTTCACCCAGAGGGAGAGCATGGAGCTGCCCCACACCACTCACACCCCCAGCAGCAGCAGCAGCAGCAGCCTCAGGGACTCCACGCCTCCTCCTCCTCTGCCCCCCCAGGCCAGCACCCCCTCTGGCTCCCCCTCCCCGGCCCTGGAGCGCCACCCGTTCCCCCACAGAGGCTCGCCAGACATCACCCGCTCCATCCCGGAGTCCCAGAGCATGACCTTCTCCCAGGGGAACGCCACCTCTCCCACGGGCAAAGGAATGTACAACGGCATCCTGGAGAAGTCCTACAGCTACAGCCAGCTGCCCGCCAGCATGCTGCCCAACAAGGGCCGCAACCCCTCCCTCACCTCCCTGGACTCAGGCGTGGGGCGGGAGTACAAGCTCCAGAGCACCTCCTCCCAGGACTCCAGCGACAATGGAGAGAAAATCAAGCGCTCCTCCTCTAAAATCAAAAGCTTATTTAAGAAGAAGAAATAAAACTTGAGATAGCGAGAGAAAGAAATCAAATATAAAGAGTAGTTTTAGCCCCAATACTAAAAAAAACAAAAAAAATGGACATCACTGTAAGCTAAAACATCTTCTCTGGTATTTTCTTCTTTTTGTCGTCAAAGATGGAATGTAGCTCAGTCTGGGTGCCTTAAAACGCCTCGGACTGGTAGCCTTATTTTTCAATAATGCCTTTTTATTTAGTTCACTCATAGCCTCACAGGAAAACCTGCAAGGGCCGAGGAAAGGTCAAAGGTCACGATAGTTGTCGTCCAGACAGCGTAAACACATGACCTGCTCACTATTCGTTTTGGTGTGAACCAAAAAGTGTGTACGGGTCTAAAGGTGCAGTCCATATATAAATGTGTATTTAGCACAGGATGATGTTTCTACTGGAAGTACTTTAATCTCACTTCCTGTAGCAACAGCATCACATTACATGTTAGACGCTTTTATCCAAAGCGGCTAACATACTCAATACTGTGGGCAATCCCCACATGTGTCATCAGAAAAAAGGTCAGTTTTGATCATTTTTCTTTAAAAGGTTACTAACTCCTCCTCCCCGCTTAGATTATGGATTGCATCTTACAAAGTGTTTGAGTCCTAAATTCACGTACTTGAAAATAAATCTTGCTAAAAGTTTGTTGCACTACTGTTTTCCTGGTATTTTAGGAAAGCTCCGCTGCTTGCGGAGTACATATTGAATAAAGTTATAGAGATGAGAGGAAGCCATGGGCAGCGGCAGCACATAACGCCAGAGCCAAAACTATCTGACGCTTCTTCAATGCCACTGCTCATCGATGTCTCAATATATATAAATATATACTTTGTTTTCACATTATGTTCTTATAGATGTTTTTAAATAGATTTTTATTGGTGGGGGGTTCCTACTGTATGAACTGATCTTTCCCAAGGAGAGTTTATTGAATATGCAGATTTAACCCGCACCAGTCATTTCCCCTATAATCTCTGTCCCTTTTTACTTGATTAACTGTGTCCTGTAGCAATACCAATTTCAATCTTTGTCTTAAATACATTGTCCCCCCTTTAAACTGTGGTGTCACTACCAGATTTGTTTTGTGGTTGGAGTGCCATATTCATATTTAAGGAGACCTGAGTGGTGCCAGGAAGTCAGTCTCCACTGTACGTTTGTTTCCAGGATACAAAAAAAAAAAACACTAAGGATTGTCTGTTTGAAAAAGGAACTATTTGATCCAAATGTCATTGACACACCCCCCCCATCCCCCATCCCACACTAAGCTCGAAGCTGACCCATGCAATACGGTCCCTGTTCCTTTTCCCCTCCTTCTGGGCCTGCACCGAGCGCACTGATGTCAAAAGCTCCTGCTTCCTGTATCGTTTCCCCTTCATCCTGGCTGCAGCTCGACACGACGGGGGTCACGTCAAGAAAACGTGACACGATTGAATGATGCTGTGTAGGAGGCATGGATCCTGTTTTTAGAAGAAAAAAAAAATAGGAAAGTTGTGGCAAAACGGCACACAATGAAGGATACAAGACAGAACTGCAAGAGGAGGATATGAATGTTTACGAGACATTAGGGGTTTTTTGAGAACATTTTGTGTGTGAATATTTGTATACTGTAGAAGAATTAATAATTAAAAAAAATGGAGGCATTGGAGATGTTTCAGAGTCATGCTTACCGAGGCTGATTGTTGTAATTCTTTATTTAATTTCTACTCGTGCATAAATGCAAATCTACTTTCCGAAATCTCTAAACTTGAGGCATGTTGTTTTCTTACAGACTTGAGGAGGGAAAACTAGAATCACTAGGAGGGGAGAGGGGACATCTGCTGGTGATGAGGGTACTGTACAAAGCAACAAATGGCAGCCTTTCACACATGCAGCGATGGCCACATGGTGTCAGCAACGCACCGGAGGAGAGCTTCCATTTCAGCCAATAACTGACAGTGGCTCTGTGTTCAAACCTGTTACAGATCAGTGCTACACTTGTTCAACTGCTCAGGTATATTTATGGTTTTCATAAACACTCATATATTGTACCCCTGCTACTCCTCAAATTGGAACCCCTTCAAGCATAATACATTTTAATAACGCAGCAATTTATATAGCCCAATATTACGCAGCAATCAAATCAAAATTATTTATATAGCCATATCAAAACACATTTGTCTCAGTGGGCTTTGAAAGCTCTGTCTCCAGATCTGGTTTTCCGGACTCTGGGAATTACTAAAGACCTGCAATCTTGGAGCGTAATGCCAGGCTAGAGGGGATTTAAAGATCTTTAAGGTATGATGGTGCCTTTCCATTTAGTGTTTTGTAGGTTAGAAGAAAAGCTTTGATTCTGGACTTTACTGGGAGCCAGTGTAGAGTTGCTAAAAGTGGACTGACTTGGTATTCAATAAATACAATCCAGATATTAAACTCAGGTAATCCTACACACTTTTAACGCAACGGTTGATTTAGAAATGAGTAAAATGTATCCTCTGCTAAGCAATTCAAATAAAATGCCAAAAATTTAATGTTCAGATTTAGCTTAATACTTACAGTTCACCTGATGAATGTTTTCGACATACTATACAATGTAAAAATATGGAACAAAAAAGTTATAGTATGTCGAAAATATTAGAACAATTTCAGATTAAGGCGTAGTATAGTATACTATGAAAAAAATGAAAACAACCGTTGAAATAAGGCTTATTAGCTGGAAACGACAATATACGTGTAAAAAAAAAAAGCACATGTCGAAAAACAACCAAGTATAGTATGTCGAATTTTGCAAAAAAAAGGCAGTGTTTCATGTCGAAACAAGGCGTACTTATGATCTTTCAAAAATAATTTGTTTAGGAGGTGTTGACAGATGTGCGACAAAGACAGCATTTTTAAGAAAACAGCTTTATTAAATTCCAAAATGGGCAATTTAAAAATTATACTTCCTTCAAATATGGGCAGCATTAAGTTTTTTTCTGCAAGGATTGTCGAACTCCTGTGAACAGAAAGCATTATAATTGAGAGATACTACACTTGAAAATGGGAGATTTTTATATGTATGGTTAAAGCTCTCACCTTTATTCATAGCGTTGGCCAGATATCGAAACCTAGCGTTGGCCGGATATCGAAACCTATCCACTCGGACATAGCGAGCAGGAGGGTGGAGGGCAGGCTTGTATGATACTGTAGCTCGTCTTGTGGCAGCAAGCGTGGTTGTAAGAGCTGAAGGGGGCTGGATTGTGGGGGGCTGGATTGTGGGACTCTGCAGACCTAGCATTCAAAAAGAGAAATGCTTAAAATCGAATATGGGGAGTAATACCTGTTCACCTTGAGAAAGTGAACAAACTACTTTACCTTCAGCAGGATGTGTGGTATGGAGGAGGCTGCCGATTCCAGCTGTATCGGACTCAAATCTGTGCACTGAGAAGAGTCGATGGAGACCAGAGAGAGGATAGGTACACTGCATTGTCACCCTGCAAGAAAAGGCACATCCACCCACACATCAGATAGCAATTTCTGCCTTTGAAACAGGGCTGGGGAACCTTTTTCCTCAAGGGCCATTTCAATTTTTACAACATCCTTCGAGGGCCGTACAAATTATTGAACTCAACGTCTGCTTAAAAAAAACTCAAATCAAAGCCCATTCATTTCGCCTTTCTTTCATGTTGTGCAAAGAATCATGCATCACCAGGAAGATTTTTTTTAAATGTTGAAGTTAAAAGCATCAATCTGGTGCACTTTGAGAGCAACATGAAGAGATCTATGGATACATCTCTCAACACCCATATGAAACAGAACTGTAGGCAGAGTTTTTTCTTTATGGATATTTTACAAATCACTCCCCTTTTCCCTGTATTCTTGTTTTATTAATAACAACTTTTTTTTACTGTCATATTAGTATTGTATACCTGTTTACTTTATTCTCTTATTTTTCTATAACTATAATGATCATATAAAGATGTGCCTTTACCTCAATGGTTGGAGAAAAAGCTTCTTATATTCGTTAGCATAGCTAGCTAACCAGATGCTAATAACAAAGTTATTGTCTGTATGATCAGTATGACAGATGAACAGATTGCCACTGGGCTTACAACTAAAGACACAGCCACGTAAAAACTGCGGCATGTGTACGGCTCCTTATGGGTATTGCAATTTGTGAAGTCCCGGCCCGGAGCCGCGTTCTGGTGCTCTCCGTTAGAACTACACTCCTGTCAGACGAGACATATACCACGTGATGACACTTTAGGCTCGTGTTGTGTTCAAGGACCCTGAACTTGGCCAGGAAAAACAAGCTTGTTTAATTATTTTGCGGTCTAGATTGCTTGAATTTTTCTCTTTTTTGCATGTGTTTATAAATGACCTACAGGGCCGTACCAAATGGTCTCGCGGGCCGTATACGGCCCGGAGGCCGGAGGTTCCCCACCCCTGCTTTAAAACAACACAGAATTAAAAAAAAAAAGGGATACTTACCTTTCCTTAGCATTATCGGAAACAACCTTGCTAGGTCTGAGGAACTTCTCGCTATAGAAAATCTCATTTTGGTAGGTCACATTTTCACTGTTGAGCTGTAGGCAAAAGATGCAAACGGTGAAACATTTAGTTTACGACATTCAGACGTTCCTTTTGTTGCCAGTGTCAAAGATAAAAATATAGCAGCGGTACCTTGACTGTGGATCCACAGCTGTTGAGAGAGAAAGAGAACAGAGCCCTGCTGCCGTCTGTCTCTTTGGGGCCACAGTATTTGTCTCTCAGGTTGGTTCTAGCAGGATTGCCGCCATTTGGGATGGCCAGAGCCAAGTCAGCCACCACAGTCATCCTCCCATCAGTCGAACACACTGTAGAGAAAACCATCGAGTTATCCTCAATTCAGCTAAATCTTACAGATCTTAAAATAAAAAAGACGCATGTTCTTACTAATGAGTTCTGTAGTAGAGAATGGACAAGTCTTGATAGTCGATCCCTGGACCTCTGATGTTTCAAGATCCCACATGATGATTTCAAAAGTGCCAAAGAATCCCTTCAAGGATACGTTCTATAAAAACATATGCAGTTTAGTCATTGATCAATACAGCGGTCAAATAAAGAGCATTTGCTGCCACTCAGTCTCATCTCACCTTGTACTCGTAGCCGTGAGAGAAGAGCGGCACCTCGAGCAGCAGACTGTTGCTATCGTTGCTCATGATGTAGCCGTGCTGGTCTGCCAGCTCTGATGTCAGCAGGTCTGAGTCGATAGTGATCTCCCACAGGTAGTCAAAAGGCCGGTGGTCCAGCTTGAAGCTGATGCCAGACTCCGTACAGACGGCATCAAATTGCGGTGGAGCTGTTACAAAAAAATGGGTTAATCTGCTAGCCGCCATTACAAAAAGAGGATTAAAAAAAAAAAACTTTTAACGGTATGGACTTACAGACATCTGTGACCAATGCTACAACAGATTCCATGTGGTAATAAAGGTCCTTTTCAGGCAAAACCATCAGTGTGTAGTTGATGTTGAGTATATAATGAAGAACGGCATCTGTTTTAGAGAACTAGGAGACATAATACAATTCATTATGACTGAGCTCATGTCAAGCTGCAAAACTTTGGAGTCACCCCTTAAAAAAAACACCTTACCTGTTGCAGGACGACAGGGTCTTCAAAAGGCACCTTCAGTTTGTAGCCATGAGTGTTGTTGGGATAAACAACTTTTGTGATATTGAAACTGCTTACGCTTAAGGGCACTGTAAATTCTTGTCCATTCAAATGAACAGCAGCCAACTGTACGTCTTCAGGGACGTCTCCGAGGTACACCGTGAACATGTTTTCTTCAAGAACAGTTTGGTTTTCAGCAAAGATGGGGCTTGGCAGCAGGGGAGTGGCCAAAGTCCTGAGGAAGCGGATCCTGGTTTCGACACGATCCTCATCCACCAGGATTTGTTCCAAGTAGAGATGATAGACATAAAACTCGTAGAGATAGTCATCCACAGCACTCTGAAGAAAATACATATCGTTTGTTAAGAAAAGTACAAATGTTGTTCGGATCCAGTTAGTAAGAGTTCAATGTTTTCTCTTTTGAGTATCTGTAATATCTAACATTAAAAAGAGGAACCTCTGAGAACTATGAGTTTCATTTAGAGACCATGAACGTATCTGCTTACTTTAATTTAGCATACAAACCCCAGTATGTATCTATGCTCTTAGGTTTTTGATTTCTGACCTTCCTGTATCGTCCTTCAGCATTTTCGGGAATGCAGATCTGGATTGTGTTGTTCTGCTTCCCCACAATGTAGCCCCTCTCCTCTGCAACTGGCTGCGCAACAAGTTCACCCTTGAGACCAACGTTGATTTGTTGGCAATCTAGATTTGGGTACAGCATCTCAGGAGTCTCCCACATCATGTAGCCGCTTTCATGATACAAGCCTTCATCTGTTAAGAGTACATCAGATTCATCGCTTTACTTTTCCAGCAAGTGGAAAATAATCCACAGCATACATTTTTATTTAAGAATGTGTTTAAATACTGACCCATGGAGCAAGCAGCCACAAGGTCAACCATGAGGACAACCCAGCTTTGTCTGGAGTATACAGTTGCATGTACTGCTTCTACTGGAACACCATTGACCTGGAGAGCGCTACATTAGAAACTCTTATGCTCAGATTTACAAAATAGGCTTTATTAACCAATGGTTTACCTCAGTGCCGAATGAATCGGGTTGTCCATACGGAGCACGAAATACCAGCCTTCCTTCAGTCAAGAGAAACACATATCCCTGCTTACGAGCTTCTGAGATGTTGATTGGCGGCAACTGCTCGTCATCTGTCTGAAACATCACCTGCCAGTCTGAAGTGGTGGACCTATGAGCCTGGAAAGAGATTTTAAAGGTCCCCTATTATACCGTTTCACATCAATATATTACAAGTCTCTGAATCTGTGTCTTTTACTTTAGATGAAAATAAGGAGCCCCTCCCCACACCCCTCGGAGATATTTGGTTAAAAAGAACACAATGGTGCTCTAGGTAGACCCTCCAGAAAAACGCGATTCTGCAAACGCAGAATTTACCGCGTAATCAGCAAAATGGCGCAGATTTTTTTAAAAGGCCGCATATTTATCAAAAGGCCGCATAATCCCCGCATTTTTCCACACAAAGTTGAGAGGAAAAAAAAAGTTAACTCGTCTTGACGTGAAGTAGTGATGATGACGAAACGTCATCAGCTCGCGCATCACAGAAGGTAAACAACACCGTAGAGTGAACGTGTGGAACTCACACGAGAGAGAAAACACCAAGATGAACAAATCTGATCCATCTCATTTACCGATGAACATTTCTGCTAAAGACCGGGCAAAGCAGGACCCCGATTTCTTTCACGAAAGTGGGGGGAAACTATTCTGCACCCCGTGCAACTGTGTGTTGGAGCATACGTCTTAGAGTAAATCGACGGTGACGACCCACTTTGATTCATTCAAAAATGCTTTCTGCATCAGTATCTATTTACACAGAGGGGACACATGTTTATGTATAAAAGACATGACAAAATTGATTTTGCATATTAGGTGACCCTTAAGCCTTAAAACTGAGGGGGAAAAAAAGGGAATTCTCCGCAGAAAGAAATTAAACTTACAGGTTTGAGAGAATTCCAGTCATCCTTCTCTGTTCCAGAGGGACAGGTGACTTCACTCCTCACAGACACCTGGAAAGAAGTCATGATTAGTCCCCACCTGAAATACTCCATAAGATATACAACCTCAGCTGTAAACCAGCGTACCTCCATGTAGTTGGTCTCACAGGTAACCTCTCTTGGAGACCAGGGGAGAGATGGAGAACAGGTCTTGTCTTGCAAGGGATAAGTCACCTCCTTTCCTTCTTGTGTCACATTTAGGTTAAAGTTGAATGTGAAAATGTCATCATCCTAAAAATCAAGCAGAAAATTACAGGATGCCTAGCCTGCACCGTAAAATACATTTTCAATGCAATTTGTACACACTTTGTTCTGAGTTTGACAGCTGAAGTAAGAGGCCCGGAGCTCCACATGGCCTGGTAGAGGGTGAACATTGATACTGTAGCCACACTGTGCCGCATACTGCTGAGTGATGGCGTACGCACCGGTCTCATCTGGAAGAAAAAGGATTTCAATATTAACTCCCAACATCCTGAAAGTACAGGTATACTGGTAAACAACTACCAGTGAATAATAAACTATTAAGGTCATGTTTTCCTAAAAATGGTAAAATGATGGTTCGATCAATTCAAGATGCTTGATGAACGTGCACTGCTCATGTGGAAGAAGTTCCTAAAATATTCTGTGTTGGCCTAGCATGATACATTTTTCCGGAACTTACCAACTGCCTCAAAGTGAGGTTCGTCCCCAGTGAAAGAGAGGTCGACAGCTATCATGAAGTAACGATCATGACACTCCATACGAAGCACTCCTATGTGCACAAACAAGTTTAGGTCAACATATGAACTATATTAAATGGGTTGTTATTTTACTTACCATCTGGAACGCCAGCAGTCTCTGCTCTTGACCGCAGAGACAGAAGTAAAGCGACACTGAAACAAGAGCAGAATGTCTCTGAATATAAAAAAAACAAAAAGACAAAATGAGTGGTCCAGGCCTATATTTGACCATAAAAACAACTTACCCAATGCAAAACCCAAAAGCCATAGCCACTGATGTGTCGGCAGTGTCTAAAGCTAGCTTAGCTGCTAGCAAACTACACTTGCTAACCAACACACGCTTAAGTGTAACACTTGCTTGTTATATCCTGGCCAAACTAGCTCTTTCTTCTACTGCCTGCAACAACAGCTTTTATATTCTTTTTTCACCCATAAGGTTGAAGGGCAACATTAACCTCATCAGCTGCAACCTGTTGAGACATCGTTGTTGCTAATAAGCTACACCTGTGGCTGTGAACCTTGAGGTCCTCTGATTGGTCTTATAAAAAACTCACTTATAAAACTTGTCTAGCTGTCAGCAGAAGGTATTGATCAGGAACGCTGAGCTGAGAGGAGGAATGTCGGAGACGCGTGACAGAAAGCTCAGAGAGAATCGGAAAACTCGGATACATACAGAAACTGTAGCATTGGACTGTTATTTTTGGGCAGATTTGCATAAACTGTACATTGAGTGTTTCATCATGTCAACCAGCTCAGATGGTAGCCAAAGAGACGATATGGAATGGATGATATCCAAAGCTGCGAGGAAGAAAAGATCTTTGAAAGAAAGAGATAGTTCAGAAAGAGCTAGAAGGTGGTCGGATTGGTCGGGTGAAGCCGACAAGGCTAATCAAAGCAAAAAATCAAAAATCAGTCAAAGTGTCAGCCAAGCACTGTTGGATAAAGAACTAGAACACGAGTGGAAAGTTGTAATAGAATTCAATCAGGATGGTGGGCATTACCACCCGATTAAACTTACCAAAGCAATTGAAAAAGAGATTGGAAAAATTAAATTTGCTAAATTCATGAACAACAAGCGGGTTTTGATACATGCCAATAACAAACAGCAGCAGGAAAAGATTCTGGGAATGAACTCACTGAATGGGGAGAAAATGAAGGCGCATGTACCAGGAGCAATGGCAAAACTGAGAGGAGTCATTTCAGGACTACCATTGGACATGTCAGTGGAAGATATTAAAAGTGAATTAAAAGGAGGTAAAGTAGTGGAAGTCACAAGGCTTAAAAGCAAACGGGATGGCACACTCAAAGAAACATTATCAGTTCTCATTCAGTTTGAGAGAACATTACCTAAGGCAGTACAAATGGGATATTTGAACTTCATTGTTAGGGAGTACATTCCCAAACCTCTCAGGTGTTACGCATGTCAACGAATGGGGCACACAGCGCAGCCGTAGGGACAGTGTGCGAGATGCGGAGGAAAACATGAGTATGGAAAATGTGAAAAGGATGCAAAGGTTAAATGTTGTATCTGCGGAGGAGATCACAGTGCTGCGTTTGGAGGATGTGAAGTGCAGAGAGAGGCCAGAGAGGTGCAGAGGGTTAAGATTACAAACAAAGTTTCATACTGTTGGAGATTTGGAGGATGTTTAAAACCAACCTCGTCTCCGCGTGTCGTTTGATAAACTGGGTAAATTCGTAAAAAGGAAGGGATTAAGAAACACCAGAATACAAGTGAAACAATAATCCTGCTTTAATGATACAAGGTAACAATACAAATACAAAGAAATCACGAAGCACTCTGCAGAGTACTCCGGGCTCAGGTTCTACCACCGTGTGAGACAGGTCTCAGGAACGGCCGGTGAAAAACAAGAGCGCGAACCAAAGGAAAACACAGGCTTTCATACTAAAACACAGGAGGAGGTGTGTACGTGCTTTCCCCCAGAGGTCATCTTATTAGCAGAGACCAACACATGGCCTGTCGCACCCAATCAGTGCGACACAGCAGAAGAAACCCGGAAACAAAAAGTGTCTTTCAGTTTGACGAAGACCAGACACCTTTTGGTGTCTGGTACGAACTTGCTCTCAACAACAAGTTTCCTTATCTTATTTCACATCTTGTAGCCAGCACACACACATCCCCTTTATGGCCCTTTGTCCCTGAGTCCATCTTCCCCCCTTCAGGTTACCACACACAAGTTAAAAGTATGTTTTAAGATATAGTTGTTATAGTTGGCTAAATATACGTAATACATGTAAATCACTTTCATATCAATAATAACGAGGAACACATTACCTATGCTCTTAAGCAGTATTAGAGATGCTTTTCAAATAGTCAAACTTCACACAGGCCCAATATAGAGAACACACTCATTTGTCCTACAGCCTTTCCATTTGTTTGAGCTATCGTTCACATCTTTACTTCAAATAAAAGGTTTCACATTGCATATTTCCAGCTTCCTTTACACATACTGTTATTATTAATACAAAGTAACCAACCACACATATCTATTGAAAACAAGTCGATTTCCCTGATAATTGACATGCTGAAACTCTTCGGAATGTGTCCCCTCCCCCAGCTCTCTCGTCCCTGTCATAAAAGCTGCTTCCATTTCATATAGAATAAGAAAACATGTTTAAGCTAATTTCTCCACAATGTTTGTAGCCATTTAGTACCCGCACATGAAAGAATAAGAACAGAGGTATAGTTGAACAGTAATCATGTAGCACATATATTTACTGCAATGAAAACACACATATTTGCCCCAAGCATGTGTAACGCACCCCCTTCTTTTACGAGGGAAACATTCCAGAGTCTTGGAGCTATCCCCAAATTAGGATGTCCCCTGCTCCCATCCTTCTCTAAACACAAAGACTTTACCTCAATATATTGGGGAGGGAAAATATACTTTGTCCCTTCAAATTTAACACACCTGAATATATATAAGGTGACATTAAAATGAATATACCAGATTTAACTTTCCTGCCATAACACGTTACTTTAATACTTCAAATAATTCAAATAATCCTTCAATACGCAGAAGCAATAAAGAAAGTAAGGGGAACAATAACAATCAATAAGACCCCTAGTGGAATGGAGCAGAGCATTACAATACAAAATGGCAGGAACACACCAAAAAGTAATCTTCAAATCCAACCCCACAGCGCCACCAAGAGCAAAGAGGATGATGATGTTCTCGGAGTGAAAAAGGTGAATTTTGTGGTATTCATATGCCATACTGTAAATGTTGCATTACAGTTAAAAAAGAAAAGTGATAGAATCAAAGCCATTGTGGAGGCAGCTGGAAAATTCCTAGACATGAAAGATATTAAAGCAGATCAGATACATGCAATGTTAGCTATAAATGGAGCTGGGGAAAATGAAAATCAGGATGAGGGTTAGATCCTTAATCATGGTGCTGCACATACTACAGTGGAACACAAGAATGGTCAAGAATTCAAGAAATATGTATATGAGCTAGAGGTGGTCCCTGAGGTAATATGTGTGCAAGAAACCTGGTTACGACCTCAATTAGACTTTGTCATTCCAGGATTTAGCTGTATAAGGCATGACAGAGCTAATAGTCAAAATGGTGGAGGGTGTGCCACGTTTATCAAAGATGGTGTGGCATATAGGGAGGTGCAATCTCCTGATGATATAGAGTGTATTATAGTGGAAATTTGCAACCCTAGGAAACAAGATAACATTAGGATAATCAATTTATACAACCCATGTAAAAATCTAACCACTGATATATTTAAAAAAATAGCAGGCAATAAACATAGGAAGGAAGTTTGGTGTGGTGATTTCAATGCACACAACAGTCTATGGGGCAGCAACCATACAGATAGTAACGGAAATATTGTGGAAGAAATGCTGGAGGAAAGAACACTAGTATGCCTTAATGATGGACATGGCACAAGAGTAGATGTACACAGGGGGAAAGTCTCATGACTGGATCTGACATTAGTGTCAAACTGTTTGGTTCATACATGCAAATGCTTTGTTTTGAATAACTCCACTGTAGGAAGTGACCATTATCCAGTGCTTACTAAAATGAATACTAATGTATATATGCAGGAAGGAGGTGCTTTGCTAAAGCTGATTGGGGGAAATTTAGGATATGGTGTGAGGAGTCGGTACACCTGATAACATCAGAGGGAAGCATAGAGGTCATTACAAGCCAAATAACGCAACATATACTGAATGCAGCAGAGAACATTATACCCAAAACAACAACCAAGGGTAGGAAGAAAGTGGTGGAATGAGGAATGCAGCAGGGCTATTAAAGAGCGAAATAAGGCATTTAGAGAATTAAAGAAAAACATGACGCAAAATAATGTTATAGAGTTTCAAAGGAAAAGGGCAGCTGCTCGAAGGACAATTAAATATACAAAAAAGAGAACATGGAGAGAATTTTGTTCTACCATTGGCAGAGGAGTTAAATTAGGTGATGTCTGGTCCATGTTTAAGCGGATGAGTGGGAAAAGGAAATCCATTAAAATTCCAGCCTTGGTGGATGGGGAGAGGCTGGCAGTGACAGATAAGGAGAAGGCAGATATGTTAGGAAGGACACTTGCAGCAGTACATAGTGGGGAGCATCTCAGTGATATGCATAGGCAGCAAAAACACTAGCAGAGAATGAAAACGTGAAGGAGAAGAGACAGGATAATAGGTCGGCTCTAGATGTGGAATTTACAATGTCAGAACTCAAAATAGCCTTACAAGGTACAGGATATACAGCCCCAGGAAAAGACCAGCTATGCTATGTTTAGACAATTACCTATGGAAACTATGAAAATGGTGTTGAGTCTTTTCAATAAAATCTGGAGAGAAGGAGATATGCCAAGTGTGTGGAAAACAGCAATCGTGCAACCATTCAATAAGCCAGGGAAAGATACAGCTAACCCTAGTAACTACAGACCAATAGCTCTTACATCACACCTATGTAAATGGATGGAAAGGATCATTGTCCGTAGGCTCTCTCATGTACTGGAACAGAAAGGGCTGCTGAGTAGTTTTCAGAGCGGATTTCGTAAAGGGCGTTCCACAATAGATGCGCTAGTAAGAGTGAGTAACGATGTGGAAAAAACATTGAAAATGGAAGAGATAATGGCAATAGTGTACTTTGACATTGAAAAGGCGTATGACTCTATGTGGAGGGATGGGTTACTGATCAAATTGGGTAGAATGGGTATTGGAGGGAGAATGTACAATTGGGTAAGGGCCTTTTTAACAGACAGGACATTTAGAGTAAAGGTTAGAGCAGATATTTCCAACTATTTTGAAATAGAAAATGGTATTCCCCAAGGGAGTGCAGTCAGTCCAATATTATTTAACATCATGATTAATGATATATTTACATGCTTAGACACATGCATACAATCGGCTCTGTACGCAGATGATGGGGCTATTTGGATGAGGGGAAGAAATGCCCCATACGTAATGGAGAATATAGCTAGAGCGATTACAAAAGTGGAGAGGTGGTCATATAACTGGGGATTCAAAATGTCAGAAAGCAAGTCATGCTACATGGTATTTACAAACAAACGCAAGATTGATGGCCAACAGCTAACAGTATATGAGCGTCCAATGACAAAGGTGAATGAGTTCAAATACCGAGGACTGTGGTTTGATAGCAAATACACATGGAAAATGCATATTAATCAAGTGGAAACAAAATGCAAAAAAGTATTAAATTTATTGCGAGCTGTAGCTGGATGCAACTGGGGCGCAGATAAACAAGCATTAATAGACATTTACAGATCAATTATGAGGTCCACAATAGACTATGGTTGTATAGTATATGGAGCAGCAGCAAAAACATCGCTTTTAAAAATAGATAGAATACAATATAAAGCATTGCGGCTGTGTATTGGAGCAATAAAGTCATCCCCTATTAATGCAGTTCTGATAGAAGCAGGAGAGACACCTCTGGAGATCAGAAGAGAGAAACTTGCTCTGTCATACTGGGTCAGACTACAAGGTAGTGGAGAAGAAAATATTCCAAACAGAATATTACAGGATTGCTGGGAATATGCAAAATTCCAGGGACGTGGGTTTGGCTGGACGAGTAAGGAAAGAACGAGGGCATATGGAGTGGAGAATATCACGTTTGCCAAAGCAACCCCATTTAGCAGTGTTCCCCCATGGCTGTTCCCAGAAGCTAAAATAGATATGAGTATTGTAGAAAGGAAAAAAGAGTGGCAAATAAATGAAGTGGGAATTAAAACAAGTATGTATGTATCTGAACGAAAAGTACTACAATTACCTACACATTTATACAGATGGCTCTAAGAACAAGGAAGAGCGTGTTGGAGTTGGCATATACATCCCAGACTTTAAAATATTTATTTTAAAAAGAACATCTGATCAATTATCAGTGTATACAGCAGAAATGCTTGCTGTAATAATAGGATTGCAGTGGGTTGAAGAGGTCAGACCAGATAGGGTGGTTATATGTACAGATTCATTGTCCATATTACAAAGCATACAATCAACAACAACTACTAGAGAAGACATTCTCATAGAACTGAATCATAGCCTGTTAAGACTGCACAGAAGCGGCATAGATCTGCAGTTCTGCTGGGGTGCCTGCACATGAGGGGGTGAAAGGGAACGAGTGTGCTGAACGATTAGCAAAAACTGCACTACAAAAGCAAATAACACTACCAGTTCAACTTGGTAAAGGAGAAGGAAAAGCAGTCATTAAGAAGAAAGGGATGGAGATCTGGCAGAAAAGGTGGGAGAAAGACCAGAAAGGCAAGGACTATCACAAAGTACAAAATACAATTACAATTAATATTCATAAAGAAAGAAACAGAAAGGAGGAAATCATGATGGCTAGACTCCGAATAAATCACACAGCTTTGAACAGTACGCTGTATATCATGGGGAAAAGTGACAGTAACAAGTGTGGGAACTGTGCAGTAAAAGAAGATGTAGAACATATCTTGTGACATCTATAAAGCGGAAAGAGAACAATTAAAGGCTAAAGTCTTAGAGGCAGAGAGGGAGTGGAGTGTGGTTGGTGTTTTGGGAACAAAAGGAGAGGGAGTAAAAGCTACCAGAAAGGCACTGTTTAAATTCTTGAGTGAAACTGGGGTAGGAAAAATAATTTAAAATTAGGTCAGGAAAGAACATAGATTTTTTTTTTTTTTTAATTTAATGGTTTTATTGATTTATTTATTGATTTTAATTTTATTTTGATTAGAACATAGGTTATATTTCGTATATGGCTTCGCCCTCTAAGGCTATCGCTATTGGGTAATCCCCCTGCGCCCCCGCTGAAACACTTGTAGTCCACGCCCACCCGCAAGGTGGGCCCCACCCTCGGGCCTCCTTCCGGTATAAATAGGAAGGTGGCCCGGCAATCTGCTCCCTCTTTTCTTCAGCAACCGTCAGAGTACTGAAGCACAGGAAAGGAATTAGAGTCATGAGCAACAATTGTGTCCGTGATTGTCCCTCATGTAAAACGGGGTACATCATGAGCTATGATCTACACGCGATATGCGAATCCTGTCTGGGGCCAGAGCACGCGTACGCGGCTCTCAACCAGCAGGTCGCGTGTTCGCATTGTGCCCGTCTCCCATCAGCCGACAGGCAGCGAAGAGCGGACGCTCTAGCTGCCGCGGCTGAGGAGGACGACTGGCCAGTCCAGGAGCACAGGGACGACAGCCTGTTTCTGGAGCCGAGTGGTGGGCAGGAGTCGGACGACTCCTACCCCGTTTCCCTCCATGGCTCGCCATGCGGCTCTCCCCTCCCCCCTCTCCCCCGGACGGGGGAGACGGGGTCGGAGCGTGGTACGGGTATGGCGGCCGAGCACGCGGTCCCCTTCTCCGTTGCCACGGCACTGCCGGCGTTGGGGGGCATCATGCTGGAGCTGCCGGAGATCATCGGCAAGGCGGCAGCCTGCAAGGGTCTCCTCGTTCCCCTAGGACGGGAAAAGGTAGCTCTGGATGACATGGCCGGAGTTTTTTCCCGCGTTCAGACGGGCAGGAGTGACCCGATCTGGCCGCGCTTCCCAGCCATTAGGAGGTACCAGGAGGGGGCTGCGGCAAACCCGAGGACCCTGAGGGCTCCGGTGGCCACCTTTGTTCCCTTCACTAAGGTGGAGGGATTCACTGACGAGGGTTTCGCAACCACCCCCGCTCTGGAGCAGAACTTGACAGCGTTCTTTGGGGTTAAGCAGGCCAACTTGGTCGCCGGACGGCGCCCTGTGTTGGCCTCCCCCAAGGATCAGTATGTCGCCCGCCAGGCTGACCGGGCGCACCAGTGTGCGGTTCAGGCGTCTGCGGCGGCGAACAACATCGCGTTGCTGGCAAACTCGGTGGTTACGCTGGTGGAGCGGTCCACCACTGTGGCTCCAGAGTAGGCGGAGGAGATCGGCAAGGCGGCCAGCACGGCGCTCACGCTGTGCGCGTCCGTGGCTGTCTCCCAGGCGAGGATCGAAGCGTGGATGACGCAGATCCAGCGCCACCTCTGGCTGCAACAGGCGGCTGTTACAGAGCCGGCCAGGAAGGTCTTGCTGGACGCTCCGATCAGCTCGGAAGGGCTGTTCGGACCCCAGTTTTTGGCCATGGTAGAGGCCATGAAAGCGGCAGCGGAGCAGGCGGATGATATCCGCCAGCACGTTGGCTGGCTCCAACCTGCGGCGAAGCCGGAGCGGCACCAGCGGCAGCAGCAGCAGCAGCAGCAGCAGCAGCAGCAGCGGCCAACCCGGCCACAGCGGCAGGCAGAGAGACAGCCGAGGCGGCAGACTCGCCCGTCGGCGGCGGCAGGGGCACCGTCCCGAGCCTCCGCCCCCCCATCAGAAAAGAAAAAAGAAAAGTACTCCCGTTCGTCGTCTGCTCCACGAGAGCCGCCGAGGAAGCAGAGCCGGCCCTGACGGTTTGGGGGGGAGTGTGAAGGAAATAAAAGAAGCTTCATTTCCAACCTTTTGTCGTCAGTTTCAAATGGGTTTCACATATCCCCCACTCTGGGTGAACCAGCTGCCTATGACCTATCGGTTAATAGCCAGCAGGGTTCGTTACAAAAGCCTGCACATTTGAATCTATCGGTTAATAAGTTACAGAGCGCAGTAACTACGCCAGCTGCCTCCAATCTGTTGATTAGTAGGCAGCGGGGTTCGCTGCGGGGGCCTGATGGTTATAACTTTTCGGTTATTAAACCACAGACCTCGCGGCATTCCTCTGTCCGAGATCTGCCACCTACACAAGGTCACAATAAGCCCATGAGCGCCGTGGTAACGCCTCATGTGGATATTACTGCACACACCTCTACTCATCCTCTGAGCGTGTACGCGCCTCACGATGAGAGTCGGAGTGAAACGCAGCGTGTGGAGGCCCCCTCACAGCCCTTTCGCTCTAGGCCCACTTTGGGTTGCCTCACGGGCAGCGGCGGCGAGGGCTCTGGCGTGGCTCGTCGTCATGACAACCACAACACATCTCGAGCATGTGCGCCCGCTCTCAGAGTGTTTCTCGGAGTGGCAGCGCGTGTGTCTGATGGACAGATGGATGAGCAGGCTGATCAGCAGAGGATACACCCTGCAGTTCGCCTCCCCCCCCCCCACAGTTCAATGGGATAAAGGAGACACGCCTGTCATCCCGGGAACAGTGTCGGGCGCTCCAAGCAGAGCTACGGGAACTCCTGTTGAAAGAGGCTATTTCCAGGGTTCCCCGAGGGGAAGAAAATCAGGGATATTACTCCCGCTACTTCCTTATCCCGAAAAAGACGGGGGGAATGAGACCCATCCTCGACCTGTCAGCGTTCAACGAGGCAATAATGAAAAGGCTGTTTCACATGCTGATGGTCAAAAGGGTGCTAGAGTGTGTGCACCAGGGAGACTGGTTCACCTCTATAGACCTAAAGGATGCATACTTCCACGTACCCATCATCCCACAACACAGGAAATTCCTGCGGTTTTCATTCCAGGGAATATCGTACCAGTACAACCGTCTGCCGTTCGGTTATTCCCTGGCTCCTCGCACCTTTTCGAAGTGTGTAGAGACGGCATTGCAGCCGCTACACAGAGGAGGGATGAGAGTACTATTTTACCTGGACGACCTGCTGCTGATGGCTCGCTCCAGGGAGGAAGTGGCTTTACAGACGGTACAGCTCATATCGCATCTGTCAAAGCTGGGTTTCATGATAAACTGGAAAAAGAGCTGTCCTCTTCCCTCCCAGAGTATTGTTTACCTGGGTGTGGAATTGAACTCAGCCCGCATGAGAGCGCGACTCTCACGGCAGAGAGTGGAGACGCTGACAGCTCTCCTTCGACGCGTCACACCCGGCAGCGTGGTGACAGCCCTCTCCGTGATGCGGCTGCTCGGCATGATGGCAGCCGACCACGGGGTGATTCCCCTGGGTCTCCTTCACATGAGAAGACTCCAGAGGTGGTTTATTCGCCTACGCATCGACCCCGTGCGACAGAGGAGGCGCATGGTGGTCATCCCTCTGTCCGTGGGTTCAGACTTAACCTATTGGAAAAGTCCCCACGTCCTGTCAGAGGGTGTGGCCCTTACGTCACACATCTCGGTGTTCACAGACGCATCTCTCTCAGGGTGGGGAGGAACGTGCATGTCGCAGGCAGTGGGGGGACAGTGGCCGGCTCACATGTCCTTCCAAATAAACGTGCTGGAATTGATCTCCGTACGGAGAGTAATTCAGCATTTTGCCTCGCTGCTGCAGAATCAACATGTATTGATTCGCACAGACAACAGAGCCGCGGCAGCCTACATCAATCGCCAGGGCGGGGTACGCTCAGCGCAGCTTCTGAACACAGCCAGACGGCTGTTGATCTGGGCGCGCGCGCACCTACTCTCCATCAGAGCACTGTATGTGCGCGGCGAGTTGAACAAAGGGGCAGACCTCATGTCCAGAGGAGGCCCTCGCCAGGAGGACTGGAGCCTACACCCCGAGCTGATCGCCCAGGTTTGGAGCCGGTTCGGGATGGCGGAGGCGGATCTGTTCGCCGCACGCGGGAACGCGCAATGCGCCCTCTGGTTCTCCCTGTCAGCGCGGGACCTTCCCCCCCTAGGGGTGGACGCGTTCGCACATCGTCCATGGCCCAGGGGACTGCTGTACGCCTTCCCCCCAGTCCCGCTGATTCCCCGGTTTCTGGACCGAGTGCAGGAGGAGGGGCTGTCAGTGATCCTGATTGCCCCGGAGCGCACGGGCGCTTCCTGGTTTCCATGCCTACAGCGTACGCTGTCAGGCAGACCGTGGGAAATTCCGTGGCGCGGGGACGCTCTCTCGCAGGTGGAGGGAGCGATTTACAGTCACCCAGTGATAGGCCAGCGCCTATGGGCATGGCCCCTGAACGGGAACACTTAGAGAGGTTGGGTCTCTCTCAAGATGTTGTACGCACCATTCAGGGCGCCAGGGCCGCGTCTACCAGAGCGACCTACACAGCCAAGTGGGCAGCGTTCCAGCGCTGGTGTGTAGAAAGAAGCCTGGACCCCACTACGTGCCCCCTGCCTCACGTGCTGTCATTCCTCCAGCTGTTGTTGGACAGGAATTTGGCTTTCAGCACAATCAAGGCATATGCGGCTGCCATATCATCTTGTCACGTGGGTTTCGGAGCCGGGACGTTGTTCAGTCCCCCCTGATGAAACGCTTTCTGCAAGGGGTACGAAGACTCAGACCGGTGTCACGCGCACTGGCGCCTCAGTGGGATCTGGCTTTGGTGTTACGAGCACTAAGCAAAGCCCCATTTGAACCGTTAGAGCAGGTTCCCCTTAAAATGTTATCAGCCAAAGTAGTACTGCTTTTGGCTCTAACATCAGCAAAAAGGGTGAGTGATCTATCCGCTCTCTCGGTGGCCCCGTCATGCCTCCGGATCCAAGGAGATGGCAGTTCGGCTGTGCTACGGCCTAACCCAGCCTTTATGCCAAAGGTCATCACAAGCACTTTTAGGTCAAGAGTGATCACCCTGGATGGGTTTTTTCCGCCTCCTCATAAATCGGAGGAAGAAGCCACATCTCATCTCCTCTGCCCGGTGCGCGCGCTGTCCTGCTATGTGGCGCGCACGGCGGCCTGGCGCCGTTCTCAGCGCCTGTTCGTGCACTATAGAGAGCGCTCGATCGGGCAACCTCTGTCTGCACAACGGCTGTCACACTGGCTGTGTGAGGCTGTGTCACAGGCATATGTCTCCTCTGGGGTGGAGCCCCCGGACAACATCAAGGCGCACTCCACCAGAGGAATTTCCTCCTCCACGGCTTTGCACGGAGGAATGTCAGTGGAAGATATTTGCACGGCTGCATCTTGGTCTTCCCCCTGTTCATTTATTCATTTTTATTTGAGGGATGTCTCCCATTCCTCTCTGACACACCCTGTACTGGGTGTCCTGTCGGGGTGAGTGATGTCAGGGAGCCGGCTGTGCGCCTCTCTCTCTCCTGCCTTTTGGCACGCGGAGAGCGGCCCATTTCCCCTGAGGGATGTTCCTTTTTCCTCTAACACACTTTGTACGGAGTGCCTGGTCAGAGTGAGTGACATCAGGGATCCAGCTGTGCGCTCTCCTGCCTGTCTGCACGCAGAGAGCTGCTGTTCCCCCACTACGATCGCAGGACGAGGTGGGACTTTCGTCTCTACTTTCTCACAGCGGCCGGTATGTATTGTTCCCAGCCTTCACCCTGTCGGGAAGATAGGCATGTTTGCTATGTTCCAGGTACGGTGATGAGCCATTACGCATGGCACATCAGGCAGGGGGGTGTTATTGAGCAGGTATGTCTGTGCTTCTAGTGCCGGGCGGACCCAGTGGGGCGCAGACTACATCATGCTTCGCCCTTAACCCAATAGCGATAGCCTTAGAGGGCGAAGCCATATACGAAATAGAACTGAGGTTACCTACTGTAACCCCAGCTTCTATGAGTAAATGGCGCAGCCCTCTAAGTGCGGGGCCCCACTGGCTCTACGAATAGCTGAAGAAAAGTTATGTTGTATGGGAGCAGATTGCCGGGCCACCTTCCTATTTATACCGGAAGGAGGCCCGAGGGTGGGGCCCACCTTGCGGGTGGGCGTGGACTACAAGTGTTTCAGTGCTGCGCGGGGGCGCAGGGGGATTACCCAATAGCGATAGCCTTAGAGGGCTGCGCCATTTACTCATAGAAGCTGGGGTTACAGTAGGTAACCTCAGTTAATGAGTTGGAATGATGTGATGATGCATACTCATGTACAGTAGGTGGCGGTAAGCACCTTTTAAGTTGTTTGCAATCCGCCAAAAGCAAGTGAAGAAGAAGCAGAAGGTATTATCCAAAAATCCAGAAAATGGTCAAACTGGTTGTGCATTTTATGTTCCTGAATTAAAGGTCAAAGTGGGAAAGCGAACGAGTGATCACATCGCATTATACACAGTAGAGATGATGGCTATCTCACTAGCACTTCAGTGGGTAGAGGAAATACAGCCAATGCGAGTGGTCATTTGCTCTGACTCCAGCGCAGCTCTGGAGAGTATAAACAACTTCTCTTCAGAATGTCGTCAGGATATTTTACACATCATGTTTAGGTTAGGCCATTTGGGAAGTGTGTGTGTGTGTGTGTGTGTGTGTGTGTGTGTGTGTGTGTGTGTGTGTGTGTGTGTGTGTGTGTGTGTGTGTGTGTGTGTGTAGCCTATAGATTGTATTTTGGAAAAAATGACAAGTCGATCTGTGACTCAAAATTCATATTAATAATGTTAATGTGTGATTTATATATTCACTCCAATCAGGCTGAAGAAAATGGAGTTTGGAGGAACTGCAAGACCGTCTTGGTGGTGAAACTTTATTTATACTGTGTCTGTACTACTGTTGAAACTGTGCTAAATACACACCCATTACTCAACATATTTTGAATTAAAACTGAAATAGGGAGATTAATAAAGTGGAATGATATAATGTACTATCATTTAAAATTGTGTAATTCTCCCCTTTTCCTGACTTTCAGTGTGGATCACATGGACGCGTGTCTCCATTCGGCTGATACTGATGCTCTGCAAATGGGTTGCTGCATTTTGTCCTGTAAATCAAATAAATATATGTATGTTGCATTTTATTTATTACTTCTTTCTTGTTTATCCTGACAAGATATTTACAAAATAAATGAAAGGTTATTGTTTTATTTTGTAAAATAATTCAGTATCAACTATTTGGTGCTTTAAAAAAAATAACTTTACCTAAATACCAGGTCAAATCATCATGTGTCAATGTGGTTGAAACACCTCAAACATGATGAGTTTATCTTTAATGGTGTGACATTTTCCTGTCATAGCAGGTTGAAATATTCACTTAATTTCTGCAAACAATTTCGGCTTGCATTTTAAGAGCCTTGGTAATAAAACTTCTTCATTCAAATGCTTACTCACTTCATCTCATTGAAAGGAGCCATTAGTGTCACCTGTGCTTGAGCGCTAGCTTGATTGCTAATGAGCAGCACCTGTGGCTGTAACACCTGACTGCCTCTGATTGGTTGGTGAATAAACAGGCCTATAAAAGCTGGTCCAGCAGACAACATGTCATATTGCTAGTTTGATCAGGATATACACCAAGCAAGTGTTACCTTTGAGCTTGTGTTGAAGCAGGTGTAGTTTGCTAGCATCTAAGCTAGCTTTAGACACTGCCAACACATCAGTTGCTATGGCTATTGACTTTTGCCTTGGGTAAGTTGGTTTTCTGAACATTTTCAAGCTGTTTGTGGAAAATAGTTCACCTTTTTTATTTGTGGATATTCTATGCCTTTGTGTTACAGGGTGACCTTGCTCCTCTGGGCAGCTGCAAAATGCGATATTCCCAATGGTAAGAGATTAAATGTTTGCTTATAGTCACTCTAAACTGTGGAATAGTTTGACAGCTTTTAATTGTTTCTGCAGAAGCTATAAATATGGAGTGTCACGATCGGTTCTTCGTGATAGCTGTTGATCTCGCCTTCACTGGGAATAAACCCCACTTTGAGGCCGTTGGTAAGTCCTGCACAGCTTTGTCACAAATTGCTACCCCTTTTTAAAAAATGTACCATCTGATCAAAAGACAACTAGTGTGGCCTGAAAATGACAATTTCACTAATGCAGCCACTTGTAGGGTTGAATAACTAATGTGATTGTCGTTCCAGATGAGAGCGGTGTGTACGCCATCACTAGGCACAGTGCAGCACAGTGTGGCTACAGTATCGGTGTTCTCCCTCTGCTTGGACATGTGGAGCTCCGAGCCTCTTACTTTAGCTGTCACACTGAAAACAAGGTTGGTACACTTGGCATTTTAACAGTATTTGTTCGTGTTGTGTGGCAACCCCTTCATTCTTCTCTATATTTCAGGATGACGAAGTCTTCACGTTCAACTTCAACCTGGTTGTTGCAAATGAAGGAAAGATTGTCAGCTATCCCTTGAGCAAGACCTGTTCTCCATCTCTCCCCTGGTCTCCCAGAGAGGTTACCTGTGAGGTCAACTACATGGAGGTAAGCATGGTTACATTGTCTAGTATTTTGGGAATTGTTTTAAATCTGAACTAATCTTTGTTTCTGTGTAGGTGTCAGTGAATAGTGAGGTCACCTGTCCATCTGAGACAAAGAAAGAAGACTGGAATGCTGCTCTAAAATCAGTACGTTTAAACTTTCACACCGTTTTATATTGCTATAGCTTCAATGAGCACAACCATGAAATATTTATCTTCCAGGCTTATACCTCAGCAACTTCAGACTGGCAGGTTATGTTGCACGGCGGTGAGGAGCAGGGGATGCCAATGAACCTTTCTGAAGCGCATAAGCGAGGCTATTCGTTTGACTTGACGGACAGCAGGCTGGTTTTACGTGCCCAGTATGGACAACCTGAATCATTCAGCACTGAGGTAAATGTACAAGATATTGTCAATGACTTTGTAGTTTCATAGTTCAATACCTGTCTTGTAAAGCGGAGCCCAAAACCAGTTTTGACTTTGAGTTTCTGTCTCCAGGTGAATGGTGTTCCAGTAGAGGCGGTCCATGCCACTCTGTTCTCCAGACAGCGCTGGGTTGTCCTCATGGTGGACCTCGTGGCTGCTTGCTCAATGTGTCAGTATTACAATATTTAAGGGCGAAGCTTATATTTTGTTGCTGTTGACGGTACAACAACCAAAGCTTTAATTCTGTAATGTCCACAGATAAAGGTTCATATAATGACAGCGGCTACATGATGTGGGACACTCCTGAGGCGCTGCATCCGCTGATTACTAGTCAACATGAGGCGCAGGTCAAAATTGGAGTAAACGGTGAACTTGTGGAGGAGCCAGTTGCAGATGAGAGGGGCTACATTGTGGAGAAGCAAAATGCCATTATCCAGATCAGCATCCCCTATAATGCTGAAGGAGCAATCAGAAAGGTCAGGATGCACTGATATAAGATTTGTGGTCTAGAAGCACACTTGGCTGAATGCGCTTTTGTATTTGCAGAGCTTGGTGTCTGGCGACCTCTTCGAATTCTATATCTTTGATCTTTACTTGGAGCAAATGTTGTTCGGTGAAGACCAGATGGACACCAGACTTCGTGCTCACAGGACACTGGTTACGCCCCTGCTGCCACGCTCTCTCTTCAGTGAAAACAGTAAGTCTATTGACAAACTCATCGTCCATTTGATGCAACAATAATCTGATTTACATTTTAATTTCAGGAACAGTTCCTGAGGAGCGTGTGTTCACGGTGTACCTCGGAGACGTGCCTGAAGACGTAGAGTTGGCGGCTGTTCATTTGAATGGACAAAAATGTAAAGCTCCGTTTACGAATGAAAGTAGCCTCACCATCACAAAAGTTATTCAGCCCAACAACAATCATGGCTACACTCTGAATGTGTCGATGTTTGACCCTGTTATCAGGCAGAAGGTAAAGGTCCTGAAATACTTTGTCCATATTCATGGAAACTTCACCCTGCTTTGGTAAAACTTTTATGTTCTTTTTCCTAGTTCTCCAAAGAAGATGCAGCCATGCAGCACACTCTAGAAATCAACTACACTTTAACGGTTCTGCCTGAAAATGAGCCTTTTTACCACCTGGCATCAGTCATGGCATTTACTGACGTCTGTAAGTTGCCTACCATATTTTTTGCCTTGGTTAAACTTACTTGGGCATATAGCAACCGTTGTCTTCTATACTTGTCCTGTGTTCAACAGCGCCACCAGTCTTTGATGCTGTCTGCACGGAGTCTGGCATCAGCTTCAAGCTGGACCACCGGCCTTTTGACTACCTGTGGGAGATCACTATCGACTCAGACCTGCTGACATCTGAGCTCGCAGACCAGCACGGCTACATCATGAGCAACGATAGCAACAGTCTGCTGCTTGAAGTGCCCCTTCTCAGCCAAGGCTACCAGTATGAGGTACGATGAGACGGATCGGCATCAAACACTCTTTAATGTGTTGTTTTGTAAATTGAGTTTAATGACTAATCTGTTTTTCATAGGGCTTTAATTTGAAGAAAGTCATTGGTACGTTCAAGATTCTCATTCGGGATCCTGAAACATCTGAAGTCCAAAGCTCAGCTATCAAGACTTGTTCGTTCACGACTACAGAACTCATTAGTAAGAAGACTTTTTTTTCTCTTTGCCATTAGCTCCAGTGTGATGTTCATATATTTGCAATAATCCATACTTTCGTCAGTGTGTTCGACTGATGGGAGGATGACTGTGGTGGCTGACTTGGCTCTGGCCATCCCAAATGGAGGCAATCCTGCTAGAACCAACCTGAGAGACAAATACTGTGGCCCCAAAGAGACGGACAGCAGCAGGGCTCTGTTCTCTTTCGCTCTCAACAGCTGTGGATCCACAGTCAAGGTACCGCTGCTTCCTAATGCTCCTGTTATACTCATTCCAAAGAAATAACATTTAGATCCTGTTATAGTTCTGTGCCTTCGCTCAATTCTTATGCTTTGTTTCTCCAGCTCGGCAAGGAGTATGTGACGTATGAAAATGAGATTTTCTACAGCAAGAAGCTACGTGCTCTGAGAAATCCAGCAGATCCTAGCAATGATATTGACAGGTGTATATTTAACCCAAACTCTTGGCCATTTAGCTTCTTTTTTTTTATCAACTTATTAATCCAATGTTTGTCTTGCAGGGTGACTATACAGTGTACATATCCTCTGTCTGGACTGGTCCGTCTCTTCTCAGAATACAAGTTTGAGTCTGATAAAGCCGGTTTTGGTCGCATTGTTCATTCTGCACACTCTATTAAAGGTAAGTGGTTGACCTGAATAAACATCCTTATATTTCTCAATGAAATTCTGACAATCTGTTTGGTCTTTAGGTCTACCGAGTCCCACCATGGAGCCCACTACAGTGTTTCAAACTCCAGTGTACACTACCAGATTCTCCAGAAGACCTGTGTCAATGAGACCTGGGTACCAGCCTCCTGCTACATACATCAAAGTATCCAGATTTCTGAAGAATCTTCCCAAGAAAGGTACATTTAGTTGAAATGGTTGTGAAAATTAAATTACTTTTTTAATCCTTAATGAATTCTCTTTTGCAGGAGCCAAAGGACAATTGCAAATTAAATTGAATCCATTTATTTCTTTGTAACTACATGTGTTTTTTTAAAATGTGAAGCTTAATAAATTTGTCTTTAAAATTCTTGACTTTCATTGAGACTTATCAAACAAATGCAACATGAAAGTACCAATGTATGCAATGGTTGTTTAGCGCAAAGAGCCTCTCATAACAACCTAAAGGTGTTCCACCCTCCCTGTTTAAGAGCATGATTTCTGAGCTGCAAGGTTGAATGAGGGTTTGAGATTCAAATGTATTGGAAGAGTGCGAGGGAAAGCTGACTTTTGTTTTTCTGTGGCAATTACAGTACTTAGACAATTCTGACCTAAAATCCATATTACATATCCATTACGAACATTCCCGAATCAAAAGCCCTGGATAAACGGCGAGGTGCGTGGCAAGCTGAAAGTGTGCACTATCACGCACGGAGCTGGAGATTTGGAGTACAGGAAATCTAGGTAAGAACTCCGGAGAGCTATCAGCAGTGCAAAGAGACTATACAAAGACAAGGTGAAATCTGACTTCAAAGGCTGTAACACCCAGAACATGCGGGTGGGTCTAAGAACAATGACGACTACAAAGGAGCTGCAGGGGGTGCTGCGCGAGTGCCTGCATGCGCATCTCTCCCAGATGAGCGGAACAGTTTTGCATGATTTCAGAGCAGCCAGGCTGGGGGTGCAGAGAAGGATCAGGAGCCCTGCCCTTTTGTTTGAAACGGGGCAGATGTGTGCAAATCCTTTTTTAAAAGAGTTAACCCACACAAGGCTCCTGGTCATGTTCTCAGGGTATGTGCAGTTAAGCTGGCAGAAGTGTTCACAGACATCTTCAACAGGTCCCTGCTGCAGTCTGTAGTCCCCACATGCTTCAAACACTCCACCATCGTTCCTGTCCCCAAAAAGACAAATCCCCAGCTTCAACGACTACCGCCCAGTAGCACTCACCTCCATCATAATGAATTGCTTTGAGCGGTTAGTCAAAAACCTTCATCACCTCCTGACTCTCTGGACCCCCAGCAGTATGGACAACCTACAGAGCAAGCGGGTCCACAGACGACACCATAGCCCTCACCATCCACACTGCCCTCTCACACCTGGACCAGAGGAACGCATATGTGAGAATGCTGTTCATTGATTACAGTTCAGCCTTCCAAACCATTGTGCCCTCCAAGCTGGTCATCAAGCTCAGAGACCTCGGGCTCAACAGCGCCCTCTGTGACTGGATCCTGAACTTCCTGACGGGCAGACCCCAGGCAGTGCGGGTGGGAAACATCACATCCTCCACCCTGATCCTCAACACAGGAGCCCCTCAAGGCTGCATGCTCAGCCCTCTCCTCTACTCCCTGTTCACACACGACTCCAACACCATCGTGAAGTTTGCTGACGACGCGACCGTCATCGGCCAGATCACAGACGGCGACGAGACGGCGCACAGAGAGGAGGTTGAAAACCTGACATCTTGGTGCCAGGATAACAACCTCCATCTCAACGTCAGCAAAACCAAGGAGCTGATTGTGGATTACAGGAAGCAGCAAGGAGAGGGACACGCCCCCATCGCCAGTCAGTGTATTTGACACTGAGGCTTTTAATGGCAAATGAAAAACGGGCAGTTTATGGTCACTTAGTCAGATGCATTTTTGAAAAATGCATTGAGAAACTCAAACATTGTAAGTTGAAATGTTTATAGTGAACGGGGAAATGCATTTGTTAGGGTCTTGCCCATTTTCCAACACACTGGAGTTAATTGTCACTTTATCTACCATTACTTTGGATTTACTTGACTGTTTGTTTAAATGTTGTTTTTTGCACATTCATTCAGGAATATATATGGGCAAACAACTTAAAAAAGCTTTCACTTTAATATGAACCTTTTCTAATGTTCGGTTTCTTTTTTTATTAGACTACACAAGTGTGAACTGCTTGTTGTATAATTGATGGTTGTCGGATAACTGTTTAGCGGTAGCATACAAATATTCTAATTGGGATACTATGAAAGTGGCCTTAACCAGAATTGATAAGATTCCATGTGACCTGTGCATTTGAAGTGAAAAAACACATTCACAAAACGTTTTGGCATTATTGCCTTGTAGTCTAAAAGTGAATTTAAGCTAGTCTGAAATATTAGCCTTTCAAGGTAGTTTATAGCCTATTTAAAGTTCATTCTATGACCTAACATTTTGACAAGTCATGTACAATTGAAAAACGTACTGTCAGAAGCACAAGTTTACTGTGAAGGGCATTCAGTTATCCAATGATGGACATTATCCTTGTATAGTTGCATCTAAACATTCAACAAGTCTTTGTTCCTGACACTTGTTCTAACATTCAATGTTTTTTTGTTGTCTTTACGCTCAAACCAGAAGAAATAAAAGGATGCTATATTAATGGTTCCACCTCTTCATGCATGGTACCAGATATTTGTGTGGCTTATGGAATAGGACAAGGCTTTGAAATCACCCTTTTTTTTCAAACTGCTGATGCCTCTAAAATGTTCACCTGGCTTTTATGTACCATCTAAATCAGGGATGGGCAACTTTGATGGTGGTGGGGGCCACATCATTGATGTACTGGTCATCAGGGGGCCGCAGATTCACTTGGAACACACACACACAAAAATGCCATGTGTTGTATGTAATTATTAACAAATATACTAAGTCTGACATCTTCATTGAAATGTTACAATCAAAGGGAACATCCCCAAACATATAAGCTCACTAAACAAATATCAGTTCACAGAAATGTTATTTCATTTTTACAAGTGGTATGTTTGTATTGAACAGGTTATTAAACAGTGGAATAAAAATATTTAAACTATTGGAAAGCACGGAAAATGTGTCTGTATTGAGATGAACCATTAAGATGACATACACTTGAAGTCATGAACACTAACCCAGACATTAGTTGTCTAACTTGAACCTAAAACACTTGTAGCCAGTCTCTGCATTCCCCTTATTCCACAATAAAGGGAATGTCAGCCCGCACTCTGCTGTTCCTCAGCACCACTCCCCCTCCCTCCCGCTGAAATTATGAATGAAAATCGTAGTGATCATAGATAACATGGCAGGGTCCGTGACAGTTTGTTTTCATTTGATTTCAAATAAACAAAGTCTTGGTTTTAAGAATATTAAACTTGTTTCGCCAAATTCAGATGATAAATACAACTTTTAAGCTTGTAAAGGCAGAATTACAAGAGGCAATTTAACGTCACAGCACTCAGGCATAACAACAGCCGGTGTTTCTTGTGAGGGTTTCCCCGGGAAATAAAAACAATACACACAAATGCGTCACAGATTATTTCGCGGTATTTGAAATCATGCACGCAGATCATGACCTCATTTAGGAGTCTAGTGGACGGTATCAGTACTACAAGTAAAAAAAAAAATATATATATATATTTTTTAATTAATTACGTTGTTTATAAATTAATCTGAGGGCCGCAAAAAGAGGAGGTGGGGACCGCATGCGTCCCGCGGGCCGCCATTTGCCCATCCCTGATCTAAATGAAGCTAAAGTAGGTTCGGTCAGGAAGACTGGCTTTACCTTCATTATGCTGCATTTAATTAGCTCATTATGGGTGTCCACTCTTAACCAATTACCACAATGTCCAGCAGCCAAACTTTAAATGTGGCATTAATGCTGTGTCACCTCAACAGGGCCGATAATGCATGTCTCCCTTAAGACATATGATACCAGTTCTTTAACCAAAAAAAGAAAGTGTACAATTATCTGAAAATTAAAAATCTAGGGAAACATTGCTTTCCGAATGTTTTGATAAGCTACTTGGAACGAACGAGTTTCTTTGCCATATGCAGCATTGATTGTGGTCGCAAATAAGACATCATTTTTTATACACATGTATTGATATTTACAGTAAAAATACATTATCCCTAGGGAAATTATCGAAAACATTCCTATCCAGGAAAAGTTCAGCCCATATCTAATGTGATGCTAAATTGCGATGGAATAGTTGATCGCTCGAACGAGTAGCTTGTAAGCTAACGGAGAATGGTACATTTTTGACGATTTACATGGCACAAATTACTCCAAACTATATATAGTTTTTCCAATATTCACGAAACGCTGTACACACAATTACACATTGCTCTTATGAATCTGGACATATTTCAAATTGCCTTCCATTAGCCCCGCCCCACAAAAAAATCGGCAATTGTTCAAATATGTGCGTTTTTCATGCATTTTAAGCACATTTTTGCAAACTCCTCCTAGGGAAATGTTCGGAAAAATTCCAATCCAGGACAAGTTAAGCGCATATCCGATGTCATGCTACATCGAGAAGGAATAGTCCTTCGCTCAAACGGGGAGTTCGTAGGCTAACGGAGAATGTACCATTTTTGACCAATTATATGTCAGATAAGCTACTGAGACCTGCCTGTCTGCCACATCAACTAGTCTCTCTCTCACACACACACAAACACCACCCTTTGCTGGTGGCATATTCATTACGACACCTATACACTCCCTAACCCTACTGTTTATTTGTAGATATCTCCTAAAGCCTAAATAAAGTGTGAAATGTTGGCCTGTTACATATTGAGCGATATTATACACACTGTTCTGCTTTCTGCACTCAGCAGCTGTTCTCACTGTAAACATCGCCTCACAATGAAAGCAGTTGTATAAAAAATAGCCTAACATCCAGGGGAGATGTGATTAGAGTAAACAAACGCACCGGAGGAGAGCTTCCATTTCAGCCAATAACTGACAGTGGATCTGTGTTCAAACCTGTTACAGATCAGTGCTACACTTGTTCAACTGCTCAGGTATATTTATGGTTTTCATAAACACTCGCATATATTGTACCCCTGCTACTCTTCAAATTGGACCCCCTTCAAGCATAATACATTTTAATAACGCAGCAATCAAATCAAAATTATTTATATAGCCCAATATCAAAACACATTTGTCTCAGTGGGCTTTGAAAGCTCTGTCTCCAGATCTGGTTTTCCGGACTCTGGGAATTACTAATGACCTGCAATCTTGGAGCGTAATGCCAGGCTAGAGGGGATTTAAAGATCTTTAAGGTATGATGGTGCCTTTCCATTTAGTGTTTTGTAGGTTAGAAGAAAAGCTTTGATTCTGGACTTTACTGGGAGCCAGTGTAGAGTTGCTAAAATTGGAGTGACTTGGTATTCAATAAATACAATCCAGATATTAAACCCAGGTAATCCTACACACTTTTAACACAACGGTTGATTTAGAAATTAGTAAAATGTATCCTCTGCTAAGCAATTAAAATAAAATGCCAAGAATTAAATCTGAAGCAAAAATTAAATGTTCAGTTTTAGCTTAATACTTACTGACATGTCATTTTCTACCTGTTTTCGACATACTATACAATGTAAAAATATGCAACAAAAAAGTCATAGCATGTTGAAAATATTAGAAAAAACGACAAGGTATGTCATATAGGTATGACATAGTATGTCAAAACAATTTTGAAATAAGGCATAGTATACTATGTAACAAATGAAAACAAACGTCGAAATAAGGCTTATTATAGTATGTCGAAATAAGAACGGAAACGACAATATAAGTGTAAAAAAACGACATGACGAAAATATGAGAACTAACAAGTATAGTATGTTGAACTTTGCAAAAAAAAAGTCAGTGTTTCATGTCGAAACAAGGCGTACTTATGATCTTTCAAAAATAATTTGTTTAGGAGGCGTTGACAGATATGCGACAGACAGCATTTTTAAGAAAACAGCTTTATTAAATTCCAAAATGACCAATTTAAAAATTATACTTCCTTCAAATATGGGCAGCATTAAGTTTTTTTCTGCAAGGATTGTCGAACTCCTGTGAACAGAAAGCATTATAATTGTTAGATACTACACTTAAAATGGGAGATTTCTATATGTATGGTTAAAGCTCTCACCTTTATTCATAGCGGCGGCCAGATATCGAAACCTAGTGTTGACCGGATATCGAAAACTATCCACTTGGATATAGCGAGCAGGAGGGTGGAGGGCAGGCTTGTATGATACTGTAGCTTGTCTTGTGGCAGCAAGCGTGGTTGTAAGAGCTGAAGTGGGCTGGATTGTGGGGGGCTGGATTGTGGGGGGCTGGATTGTGGGACTCTGCAGACCTAGCATTCAAAAAGAGAAATGCTTAAAATCGAATATGGGGAGTAATACCTGGTCACCTTGAGAAAGTGAACAAACTACTTTACCTGCTGCAGGATGTGTGGTATGGAGGAGGCTGCCGATTCCAGCTGTATCGGACTCAAATCTGTGCACTGAGAAGAGTCGATGGAGACCAGAGAGAGGATAGGTAGACTGCATTGTCACCCTGCAAGAAAAGGCACATCCACCCACACATCAGATAGCAATTTCTGCCTTTAAAACAAATCAACAGAATAAAATAAAAAAAGGGATACTTACCTTTCCTTAGCATTATCGGAAACTACCTTGCTAGGTCTGAGGAACTTCTCGCTATAGAAAATCTCATTTTGGTAGGTCACATTTTCACTGTTGAGCTGTAGGCAAAAGATGCAAACGGTGAAACATTTAGTTTACGACATTCAGACGTTCCTTTTGTTGCCAGTGTCAAAGATAAAAAATATAGCAGCGGTACCTTGACTGTGGAGCCACAGGTGTTGAGAGAGAAAGAGAACAGAGCCCTGCTGCCGTCTGTCTCGTTGGGGCCACAGTATTTGTCTCTCAGGTTGGTTCTAGCAGGAATGCCGCCATTTGGGATGGCCAGAGCCAAGTCAGCCACCACAGTCATCCTCCCATCAGTCGAACACACTGTAGAGAAGACCATCGAGTTATCCTCAATTCAGCTAAATCTTACAGATCTTAAAATAAAAAAGACGCATGTTCTTACTAATGAGTTCTGTAGTAGAGAACGGACAAGTCTTGATAGTCGATCCCTGGACCTCTGATGTTTCAAGATCCCGCATGATGATTTCAAAAGTGCCAAAGAATCCCTTCAAGGATACGTTCTATAAAAACATATGCAGTTTAGTCATTGATCAATACAGCGGTCAAATAAAGAGCATTTGCTGCCACTCAGTCTCATCTCACCTTGTACTCGTAGCCGTGAGAGAAGAGCGGCACCTCGAGCAGCAGACTGTTGCTATCGTTGCTCATGATGTAGCCGTGCTGGTCTGCCAGCTCTGATGTCAGCAGGTCTGAGTCGATAGTGATCTCCCACAGGTAGTCAAAAGGCCGGTGGTCCAGCTTGAAGCTGATGCCAGACTCCGTACAGACGGCATCAAATTGCGGTGGAGCTGTTACAAAAAAATGGGTTAATCTGCTAGCCGCCATTACAAAAAGAGGATTAAAAAAAAAAAACTTTTAACGGTATGGACTTACAGACATCTGTGACCAATGCTACAACAGATTCCATGTGGTAATAAAGGTCCTTTTCAGGCAAAACCGTCAGTGTGTAGTTGATGTTGAGTATATAATGAAGAACGGCATCTGTTTTAGAGAACTAGGAGACATAATACAATTCATTATGACTGAGCTCATGTCAAGCTGCAAAACTTTGGAGTCACCCCTTAAAAAAAACACCTTACCTGTTGCAGGACGACAGGGTCTTCAAAAGGCACCTTCAGTTTGTAGCCATGAGTGTTGTTGGGATAAACAACTTTTGTGATATTGAAACTGCTTACGCTTAAGGGCACTGTAAATTCTTGTCCATTCAAATGAACAGCAGCCAACTGCACGTCTTCAGGGACGTCTCCGAGGTACACCGTGAACATGTTTTCTTCAAGAACAGTTTGGTTTTTAGCGAAGATGGGGCTTGGCAGCAGGGGAGTGGCCAAAGTCCTGAGGAAGCGGATCCTGGTTTCTACACGATCCTCATCCACCAGGATTTGTTCCAAGTAGAGATGATAGACATAAAACTCGTAGAGATAGTCATCCACAGCACTCTGAAGAAAATACATATCGTTTGTTAAGAAAAGTACAAATGTTGTTCGGATCCAGTTAGTAAGAGTTAAATGTTTTCTCTTTTGAGTATCTGTAATATCTAACATTAAGAAGAGGAACCTCTGAGAACTATGAGTTTCATTTAGAGACCATGAACGTATCTGCTTACTTTAATTTAGCATACAAACCCCAGTATGTATCTATGCTCTTAGGTTTTTGATTTCTGACCTTCCTGTATCGTCCTTCAGCATTTTCGGGAATGCATATCTGGATTGTGTTGTTCTGCTTCCCCACAATGTAGCCCCTCTCCTCTGCAACTGGCTGCGCAACAAGTTCACCCTTGAGACCAACATTGACTTGTTGGCAATCTAGATTTGGGTACAGCATCTCAGGAGTCTCCCACATCATGTAGCCGCTTTCATGATACAAGCCTTTATCTGTTAAGAGTACATCAGATTCATCGCTTTACTTTTCCAGCAAGTGGAAAATAACCCACAGCATACATTTTTATTTAAGAATGTGTTTAAATACTGACCCATGGAGCAAGCAGCCACAAGGTCAACCATGAGGACAACCCAGCTTTGTCTGGAGTATACAGTTGCATGTACTGCTTCTACTGGAACACCATTGACCTGGAGAGCGCTACATTAGAAAGTCTTATGCTCAGATTTACAAAATAGGCTTTATTAACCAATGGTTTACCTCAGTGCTGAATGAATCGGGTTGTCCATACGGAGCACGAAATACCAGTCTTCCTTCAGTCAAGAGAAACACACATCCCTGCTTACGAGCGTCTGAGATGTTGATTGGCGGCAACTGCTCGTCATCTGTCTGAAACATCACCTGCCAGTCTGAAGTGGTGGAGCTATGAGCCTGGAAAGAGATTTTAAAGGTCCCCTATTATACCGTTTCACATCAATATATTATAGGTCTCTGAATCTGTGTCTTTTACTTTAGATGAAAATAAGGAGCCACGCCCCTCAGAGATATTTGGTTAAAAAGAACACAATGGTGCTCTAGGTAGACCCTCCAGAAAAACGCGATTCTGCAAACGCAGAATTTACCGCATAATCAGCAAAATGGCGCAGATTTTTTGTAAAAGGCCGCATATTTATCAAAAGGCCGCATAATCCCCGCATTTTTCCACACAAAGTTGAGAGGAAAAAAAAGTTAACTCGTCTTGACGTGAAGTAGTGGTGATGATGATGACGCAACGTCATCAGCTCGCGCATCACAGAAGGTAAACAACACCGTAGAGTGAACGTGTGGAACTCACACGAGAGAGAAAACACCAAGATGAACAAATCTGATCCATCTCATTTACCGATGAACATTTCTGCTAAAGACCGGGCAAAGCAGGACCCCGATATCTTTCACGAAAGTGGGGGGAAACAATTCTGCACCCCGTGCAACTGTGTGTTGGAGCATACGTCTTAGAGAAAATCGACGGTGACGACCCACTTTGATTCGTTCAAAAATGCTTTCTGCATCAGTATCTATTTACACAGAGGGGACACATGTTTATGTATAAAAGACATGACAAAATTGATTTTGCATATTAGGTGACCCTTAAGCCTTAAAACTGAGAAGAAAAAAGGGAATTCTCCACAGAAAGAAAGTAAACTTACAGGTTTGAGAGAATTCCAGTCATCCTTCTTTGTTCCAGAGGGACAGGTGACTTCACTCCTCACAGACACCTGGAAAGAAGTCATGATTAGTCACCATCTGAAATACTCCATAAGATATACAACCTCAGCTGTAAACCAGCGTACCTCCATGTAGTTTGTCTAACAGGTAACCTCTCTGGGAGACCAGGGGAGAGATGGAGAACAGGTCTTGTCTTGCAAGGGATAAGTCACCTCCTTTCCTTCTTGTGTCACATTTAGGTTAAAGTTGAATGTGAACATTTCATCATCCTAAAAATCAAGCAGAAAATTACAGGATGCCTAGCCTGCACAGTAAAATACATTTTCAATGCAATTCGTACACACTTTGTTCTGAGTTTGACAGCTGAAGTAAGAGGCCCGGAGCTCCACATGGCCTGGTAGAGGGTGAACATTGATACTGTAGCCACACTGTGCCGCATACTGCTGAGTGATGGCGTACGCACCGGTCTCATCTGGAAGAAAAAGGATTTCAATATTAACTCCCAACATCCTGAAAGTACAGGTATACTGGTAAACAACTACCAGTGAATAATAAACTATTAAGGTCATGTTTTCCTAAAAAAGGTAAAATGATGGTTCAATCAATTCAAGATGCTTGATGAACGTGCACTGCTCATGTGGAAGAAGTTCCTAAAATATTCTGTGTTGGCCTAGCACAGGGGTCGGCAACCCGCGGCCCTTCAGCCCCTCTGCAGTGGCTCCCTATAGCTTTGCATTTTGATTTATTTATTATTATTAATTTATTATTATTATTTTGAACTCTCTTTTTTTCTTTCAAAGGGTACACCTCTTATTTAAAATAAGAGATCGAGGTGATACTGTGACACTGAAATAAAAAAAAGTGTTTAATATTTAGTCCACTAAAATATGCGTCACACCCCGGTGCCTGCCTTCTGCAGGTGGCTCATCTCGTGTTTCCGATCCCCGCGGTAAACTAAACCATGGATAAATCCAAAAAAAGAAAAGTCTCGGACGAAAATAGAGAGTTTAATTCCGCGTGGACAGCTTCATTTGCTTTCTCTTCTAACGATGCAGGCTTACCTGTATGCTTGATATGTGGCGATAAATTAGCGACCAAAAAAAAAATGTAATGTTGAAAGACATTTCCGCAGCAAACACGAAGCATTTGCTGAAAAGTACCCAGCAGGAGAAGCAAGAAAAAGAGCGATTTCGGAACTGGTGCGGAAAGCTGAGCAGAGCAAACATACTTTCAAGAAGTGGATCAAGTCTCCAAACTCAACTACTACTGCTAGTTTTGTGGCTGCTCAGGAGATAGTAAGACGCGGAAAGCTGTTCACAGATGGAGAATACATGAAAGAATCATTCCTTAAAATATCAGAAAATCTATTCTCGGACTTCAAAAATAAACGAGAAATTGTTCAGAAAATTAGAGATATGCCCCTCTCTGCAAAGACCGTCAGGGACAGGACCCTTAAGATGGGAGAAAATATCACCAGTCAACAAATTGAGGACATTAATTCAGCTCCAGCATTTTCAATTTCCTGTGATGAGTCAAGTGATGTAAATGATATTGAACAGACAGCGCTGTTATGCAGATATGTGAACTCTGATGGGCCACAGGAAGAACTCATTGAGTTAATACCGCTAAAAGGCCAAACACGGGGGGAGGACATTTGTAAGGCTGTAATTAATTGTTTACAAGCCAAAGGAATAAACACCACCCACATGGTGTTAGTGGCTACTGATGGGGCACCTAGTATGAGAGGAACACAGAAGGGGTTTGTGACTTTACTTCAGAAGTCGCTGGATCGAGAGCTGCTGACGTTTCACTGCATCCTGCACCAAGAAGCACTGTGCGCTCAAACATTTCCCCCCGAATGCAAGGAGGTGATGGACCTTGTCATTCAGATAGTGAACAAAATAATGGCAAAAGGGTTAAACCACCGACAGTTCTGTTCATTATTAGATGAAGTAGACAGCGCATATTCGGATCTTCTGCTGCACAACAAAGTCCGGTGGCTGTCTAGGGGAGAGGTGCTGAAACGGTTTGCTGCTTGTCTAGATCACGTGAAAACTTTCCTGGAAAGCAAGGGCCTCACTTATCCAGAACTGGAACATCCAGATTGGCTGGAAAAGTTGCACTTCATGGTGGATGTGACAGGTCACCTTAACATGCTGAACAAAAGTCTCCAGGGGAAAGGAAGCACGGCCCTTCAGATGCTGGAGGATGTTTTGGCGTTTGAGCGCAAGATGACAGTGTTTGCCAGAGATGTGAAGAAAGGTACGTTCTCTCACTTCCCCTCCCTGAGAGAGTTCAAAGAAGCACACAACCACATAAATTGTGAGTACTTAAAGCGTGCGATCACCGCAATGCAGACGGCATTTGGACAAAGATTCAGTGAGTTCAGAAAGGAAAAAAATACATTATCCTTCCCCGTCACACCCCTGGACATCGACCCATTTTTGCTGAACATGTCACCATTCACAGGAGTAAGTCAACCCGATCTTGAAATTGAACTGGCCGACATAGCTGATAAAGAATTATGGGTGTCCAAGTTCAAAAGCCTGACAGCTGATCTCGAAGATGTCGCCCGTCAGAAGGCTATTCTCGCTCGGGAGCACAACTGGAGCGATTTGGAAATCCTCCCCAAACCCGACAAACTTGTGTTTGAGACATGGAATGCCATTCCCGACACTTATATAAACATGAAGAAGTACAGGACTGTCTCAGAAAATTAGAATATTGTGATAAAGTTCTTTATTTTCTGTAATGCAATTTAAAAAAAAAAAAAAATGTCATACATTCTGGATTCATTACAAATCAACTGAAATATTGCAAGCCTTTTATTATTTTAATATTGCTGATTATGGCATACAGCTTAAGAAAACTCAAATATCCTATCTCTAAATATTAGAATATCATGAAAAAGTATACTAGTAGGGTGTTCAATGAATCACTTGAATCGTCTAATTAACTCGAAACACCTGCAAGGGTTTCCTGAGCCTTGAAAAACACTCAGCTTGGTTCAGTAAACTAAATCACAAGTATGGGGAAGACTGCTGATCTGACTGCTGTCCAGAGGACCGTCATTGACACCCTCCATCAGGAGGGTAAGACACAAAAAGAAATTTCTCAAAGAGCAAGCTGTTCACAGAGTGCAGTTTCAAAGCACATCCACAAAAAGTCGGTTGGAAGGGGGAAATGTGGCAGGAAACGCTGCACAACCAAGAGAGATGACCGCAGCCTTAACAGCATTGTGAAGAAGAGTCGCTTCCAGAATTTGGGGGAGCTTCAAAGACAGTGGACTGAAGCTGGAGTCCAGGTATCAAAAGTCACTGTTCACAGACGTGTCCGGGAAATGGGCTACAATAGCCGTATTCCCATGGTCAAGCCACTTCTGAACTCAAGACAACGGAAGAGGCGTCTGACTTGGGCTAAGGAAAAGAAGCACTGGACAGTTGCACAGTGGTCCAAAGTCCTCTTTTCAGACGAAAGCAAGTTTTGTATTTCATTTGGAAGTCAAGGCGCCAGAGTCTGGAGAAAGGCTGGAGAGGAGCAAAATCCAAGTTGCTTGAAATCCAGTGTGAAGTTCCCACAGTCAGCGATGGTTTGGGGAGCCATGTCAGCTGCTGGTGTTGGTCCACTGTGTTTCATCAAGCCCAGAGTAAATGCAGCTGTGTACCAAGAGATTTTAGAGCACTACAGGCTTCCGTCTGCTGAAAAGCTCTATGGAGATGAGGAATTCATTTTCCAGCATGATCTGGCACCTGCCCACAGTGCCAAAACCACCAGTAACTGGTGTACTGACCATGGCATTACTGTCCTCGATTGGCCTGCAAATTCCCCTGACCTGAACCCCATAGAGAATATGTGGGGTATTGTGAAGAAGAAGCTGAAAGACACCAGACCCAACAATGCTAATGAGCTAAAGGCCGCTTTTGAAGCATCCTGGGCATCCATAACACCTCAGCAATGCCACAGGCTGATTGCCTCCATGCCACGCCGCATTGATGCAGTAATCCGTGCAAAAGGATTCCCAACCAAGTACTGAGTGCATTAATGGACATTTTCAAATGTTTGATTGTGTTTTGCTGTTATAAATCTTTTTTTTTTACTTGGTCTGAGGAACTATTCTAATTTTTTGAGATAGGATTTTTGAGTTTTCTTAAGCTGTATGCCATAATCAGCAATATTAAAATAATAAAAGGCTTGCAATATTTCAGTTGATTTGTAATGAATCCAGAATGTATGACATTTTTGTTTTTTTAATTGCATTACAGAAAATAAAGAACTTTATCACAATATTCTAATTTTCTGAGACAGTCCTGTATATCCCAGAATTTAAAGTGTCAATATCAAAAAGAGCATCAGACCAACTTTCAGTGTATACAGCAGAAATGTTGGCAGTAGTAATAGGATTACAGTGGGTGGAAGAGGTCAGACCAGACAGGGTGGTGATATGCACAGATTCATTATCCAGTTTACAAAGCATACAGTCAACAACAACTGCCAGAGAAGACATACTCATAGAAATCTATCACAGCCTGTTAAGACTTCACAGAAGCGGCATAGATCTGCAGTTCTGCTGGGTGCCTGCGCATGAGGGGGTGAAAGGGAACGAGTGTGCTGATAGATTAGCAAAAAGTGCACTACAAAAGGAAATCACATTACCAGTTCAACTTGGAAAAGGAGAAGGAAAAGCAGTTATTAAGAAGAAAGGGATGGAGATCTGGCAGAAAAGGTGGGAGAAAGACCAGAAAGGCAAAGAATACCATCAAGTGCAAAAGACAATTACAATTAATATTTATAAAGAAAGAAACAGAAGGGAGGAAGTAATGATAGCTAGGCTCAGACTAAATCACACTGCATTAAATGGTACGCTGTATGTCATGGGGAAAAGTGACAGTGACAAGTGTGGGAACTGTGGAGTTAGGGAAAATGTGGAACATATTTTATTACATTGTGTCACCTATAGAGTTGAAAGAGGGAAATTAAGGGATACAGTTTTAGAGGCAAAGAGGGAGTGGAATGTAGCGGGTATTCTGGGAACAGAAGGAGAAGGAGTAAGAGCTATCAGAAAAGCACTGTTCACCTTTTTGAGGGAAACTGGGATAGGGAAAAGAATTTAACAGTAGACCATGGATGATTTGTTTTTTGTTTTGTTTTATTTATTTTATTTTATTTTATTTTATGGTTTTCTTTTTGATATGCTGGTTTATTAGAGGACTGACATGATGATACACACTCGTGTACAGTAGGTGGCGGTATGCAACCAAAAGCTGTTTGCGACCCGCCATTAAAAAAGAGAAGAAGAAGAAGAAGCAGAAGGTATTATTCCAGCCTTGGTGGATGGGGAGAGGCTGGCAGTGACAGATAAAGAGAAGGCAGATATGTTAGGAAGGACACTTGCAGCAGTACATAGTGGGGAGCATCTCAGTGATATGCATAGGCAGCAAAAACAGCAGTTACTAGCAGAGAATGGAAACGTGAAGGAGAAGAGACAGGATAATAGGTCGGCTCTGGACGTGGAATTTACAATGTCAGAACTCAAAATAGCCTTACAAGGTACAGGATATACAGCCCCAGGACAAGACCAGCTATGCTATGCTATGTTTAGACAATTACCTATGGAAACTATGAAAATGGTGTTGAGTCTTTTCAATAAAATCTGGAGAGAAGGAGATATGCCAAGTGTGTGGAAAACAGCAATCGTGCTACCATTCAATAAGCCAGGGAAAGATACAGCTAACCCTAGTAACTACAGACCAATAGCTCTTACATCACACCTATGTAAATGGATGGAAAAGACCATTGTCCGTAGGCTCTCACATGTACTGGAACAGAAAGGGCTGCTGAGTAGTTTTCAGAGCGGATTTCGTAAAGGGCGTTCCACAATAGATGCGCTAGTAAGAGTGAGTAATGATGTGGAAAAAACATTGAAAATGAAAGAGATAATGGCAATAGTGTACTTTGACATTGAAAAGGTGTATGACTCTATGTGGAGGGATGGGTTACTGATCAAATTGGGTAGAATGGGTATTGGAGGGAGAATGTACAATTGGGTCAGGGCCTTTTTAACAGACAGGACATTTAGAGTAAAGGTTGGAGCAGATATTTCCAACTATTTTGAAATAGAAAATGGTATTCCCCAAGGGAGTGCAGTCAGTCCAATATTATTTAACATCATGATTAATGATATATTTACATGCTTAGACACATGCATACAATCGGCTCTGTACGCAGATGATGGGGCTATTTGGATGAGGGGAAGAAATGCCCCATACGTAATGGAGAATATAGCTAGAGCGATTACAAAAGTGGAGAGGTGGTCATATAACTGGGGATTCAAAATGTCAGAAAGCAAGTCATGCTACATGGTATTTACAAACAAACGCAAGATTGATGGCCAACAGCTAACACTATATGAGCGTCCAATGACAAAGGTAAATGAGTTCAAATACCTAGGACTGTGGTTTGATAGCAAATACACATGGAAAATGCATATTAATCAAGTGGAAACAAAATGCAAAAAAGTATTAAATTTATTGCGAGCTGTAGCTGGATGCAACTGGGGCGCAGATAAACAAGCATTAATAGACATTTACAGATCAATTATGAGGTCCACAATAGATTACGGTTGTATAGTATATGGAGCAGCAGCAAAAACATCGCTTTTAAAAATTGATAGAATACAATATAAAGCATTGCGGCTGTGTATTGGAGCAATAAAGTCATCCCCTATTAATGCAGTTCTGATAGAAGCAGGAGAGACACCTCTGGAGATCAGAAGAGAGAAACTTGCTCTGTCATACTGGGTCAGACTACAAGGTAGTGGAGAAGAAAATATTTCAAACAGAATATTACAGGATTGCTGGGAATATGCAAAATTCCAGGGACGTGGGTTTGGCTGGACGAGTAAGGAAAGAACGAGGGAATATGGAGTGGAGAATATCACGTTTGCCAAAGCAACCCCATTTAGCAGTGTTCCCCCATGGCTGTTCCCAGAAGCTAACATAGATATAAATATCATAGAAAGGAAAAAAGAGTGGCAAATAAATGAAGTGGGAATTAAAACAAGTATGTATGTATCTGAACGAAAAGTACTACAATTACCTACACATTTATACAGATGGCTCTAAGAACAAGGAAGAGCGTGTTGGAGTTGGCATATACATCCCAGACTTTAAAATATCTATTTTAAAAAGAACATCTGATCAATTATCAGTGTATACAGCAGAAATGCTTGCTGTAATAATAGGATTGCAGTGGGTTGAAGAGGTCAGACCAGATAGAGTGGTAATATGCACAGATTCATTGTCCATATTACAAAGCATACAATCAACAACAACTACTAGAGAAGACATTCTCATAGAACTGAATCATAGCCTGTTAAGACTGCACAGAAGCGGCATAGATCTGCAGTTCTGCTGGGTGCCTGCACATGAGGGGGTGAAAGGGAACGAGTGTGCTGATAGATTAGCAAAAACTGCACTACAAAAGCAAATAACACTACCAGTTCAACTTGGTAAAGGAGAAGGAAAAGCAGTCATTAAGAAGAAAGGGATGGAGATCTGGCAGAAAAGGTGGGAGGAAGACCAGAAAGGCAAGGACTATCACAAAGTACAAAATACAATTACAATTAATATTCATAAAGAAAGAAACAGAAGGGAGGAAATCATGATGGCTAGACTCCGAATAAATCACACAGCTTTGAACAGTACGCTGTATATCATGGGGAAAAGTGACAGTAACAAGTGTGGGAACTGTGCAGTAAAAGAAGATGTAGAACATATCTTGTTACATTGTGACATCTATAAAGCGGAAAGAGAACAATTAAAGGCTAAAGTCTTAGAGGCAGAGAGGGAGTGGAGTGTGGTTGGTGTTTTGGGAACAAAAGGAGAGGGAGTAAAAGCTACCAGAAAGGCACTGTTTAAATTTTTGAGTGAAACTGGGGTAGGAAAAAGAATTTAACATTAGGTAAGGAAAGAACATAGATTTGTTTTGTTTTGTTTTATTTATTTAATGGTTTTATTAATTAATTTTTATTTTATTTTGATTAGAACATAGGTTAATGAGTCGGAATGATGTGATGATGCATACTCATGTACAGTAGGTGGCGGTATGCACCTTTTAAGTTGTTTGCAATCCGCCAAAAGCAAGAGAAGAAGAAGAAGAAGCAGAAGGTATTGATCAGGAACGCTGAGCTGAGAGGAGGAATGTCGGAGACGCGTGACAGAAAGCTCAGAGAGAATCGGAAAACTCGGATACATACAGAAACTGTAGCATTGGACTGTTATTTTTGGGCAGATTTGCATAAACTGTACATTGAGTGTTTCATCATGTCAACCAGCTCAGATGGTAGCCAAAGAGGCGATATGGAATGGATGATATCCAAAGCTGCGAGGAAGAAAAGATCTTTGAAAGAAAGATAGTTCAGTAAGAGCTAGAAGGTGGTCGGATTGGTCGGGTGAAGCCGACAAGGCTAATCAAAGCAAAAAATCAAAAATCAGTCAGAGTGTCAGCCAAGCACTGTTGGATAAAGAACTAGAACACGAGTGGAAAGTTGTAATAGAATTCAATCAGGATGGTGGGCATTACCACCCAATTAAACTTACCACAGCAATTGAAAAAGAGATTGGAAAAATTAAATTTGCTAAATTCATGAACAACAAGCGGGTTTTGATACATGCCAATAACAAACAGCAGCAGGAAAAGATTCTGGGAATGAACTCACTGAATGGGGAGAAAATGAAGGCGCATGTACCAGGAGCAATGGCAAAACTGAGAGGAGTCATTTCAGGAGTACCATTGGACATGTCAGTGGAAGATATTAAAAGTGAATTAAAAGGAGGTAAAGTAGTGGAAGTCACAAGGCTTAAAAGCAAACGGGATGGCACACTCAAATAAACATTATCAGTTCTCATTCAGTTTGAGAGAACATTACCTAAGGCAGTACAAATGGGATATTTGAACTTCATTGTTAGGGAGTACATTCCCAAACCTCTCAGGTGTTACGCATGTCAACGAATGGGGCACACAGCGCAGCCGTAAAGGACAGTGTGCGAGATGCGGAGGAAAACATGAGTATGGAAAATGTGAAAAGGATGCAAAGGTTAAATGTTGTATCTGCGGAGGAGATCACAGTGCTGCGTTTGGAGGATGTGAAGTGCAGAGAGAGGCCAGAGAGGTGCAGAGGGTTAAGATTACAAACAAAGTTTCATACGCAGAAGCAATAAAGAAAGTAAGGGGAACAATAACAATCAATAAGACCCCTAGTGGAATGGAGCAGAGCATTACAATACAAAATGGCAGGAACACACCAAAAAGTAATCTTCAAATCCAACCCCACAGCGCCACCAAGAGTAAAGAGGATGATGATGTTCTCGGAGTGAAAAAGGTGAATTTTGTGGTATTCATATGCCATACTGTTAATGTTGCATTACAGTTAAAAAAGAAAAGTGATAGAATCAAAGCCATTGTGGAGGCAGCTGGAAAATTCCTAGACATGAAAGATATTAAAGCAGATCAGATACATGCAATGCTAGCTATAAATGGAGCTGGGGGAAATGAAAATCAGGATGAGGGTTAGATCCTTAATCATGGTTCTGCACATACTACAGTGGAACACAAGAAGCCTCATAGCTAATGGTCAAGAATTCAAGAAATATGTATATGAGCTAGAGGTGGTCCCTGAGGTAATATGTGTGCAAGAAATCTGGTTACGACCTCAATTAGACTTTGTCATTCCAGGATTTAGCTGTATAAGGCATGACAGAGCTAATAGTCAAAATGGTGGAGGGTGTGCCACGTTTCTCAAAGATGGTGTGGCATATAGGGAGGTGCAATCTCCTGATGATATAGAGTGTATTATAGTGGAAATTTGCAACCCTAGGAAACAAGATAACATTAGGATAATCAATTTATACAACCCATGTAAAAATCTAACCACTGATATATTTAAAGAAATAGCAGGCAATAAACATAGGAAGGAAGTTTGGTGTGGTGATTTCAATGCACACAACAGTCTATGGGGCAGCAACCATACAGATAGTAACGGAAATATAGTGGAAGAAATGCTGGAGGAAAGAACACTAGTATGCCTTAATGATGGACATGGAACAAGAGTAAATGTACACAGGGGGAAAGTCTCATGCCTGGATCTGACATTAGTGTCAAACTGTTTGGTTCATACATGCAAATGGTTTGTTTTGAATAGCTCCACTGTAGGAAGTGACCATGATCCAGTGCTTACTAAAATGAATACTAATGTATATATGCAGGAAGGAGGTGCTTTGCTAAAGCTGATTGGGGGAAATTTAGGATATGGTGTGAGGAGTCGGTACACCTGCTAACATCAGAGGGAAGCATAGAGGTCATTACAAGCTACACATTCTTTTTTCTTCGGCGTGAGAGGACGCTGGCGCTGACTGTTCGCCGCTTCTCTGTCCGAAAATCTCGTCTTTCTTTGTGTTAATCTAAGAGTTTCTGACCACTTTCTACTGCTATAGATTGCTAACTATTCTGTTGTTTTTTTGTTCTGATCTGGACATATTTGTTACATCCGATTGCCATTTTTGACGGACGCTTGGTTCTCTACCCTGCTACACCTACCTGCTAACGCTGCTCCATCCATCAAATAACCAGCCCCATTCTTCGTCCTGCCCCTCCCCGTGGGCCCTGACTCTGGTTCTTCTTCCTGCCGGTCCCCCCATCTGCTGTAAAGGACAGCCTGCAACTGACCTCTCATCCTGTCTGACGGCTGCCAACAGCTCCACTTTCAGCGCCGCTGGTCTACAACCATAGCCAGCGCTGTGCTAACGCTAGCATCCTACCGCGGCACTACGATGTTACGATACTCTGTCTCCCAACTTTTTAATCTCAACAACTTTTCTGCGCTTCCTCTAAGCTTGTCTGTCATCAATTGCCTCGGGCTTCTACGCAGACCGAGGTATGTCCATAGAGGTTCCAAACGCAGATTTGTTTACTCCCAGTCCGGAAAATCATCCATAACATCTATCTGGTCGACTAACCGCCATGTCCCACAACTATCATGTCATCTAAGCGCACTTATTACTCCATATTATACACCCACCACTGGTCCGTTACAATCCCAGCTGTACCAAAAACCTGGAGTGGATTCCACTGCCCTCTTCTCAGAGCTGGTCCAAATTCCTGGAGTGGATCCCACTGCCCTCTGCTCAGAGCTGGCCCAAATACCTGGAGTGGATTCCACCGCCCTCTGCTCAGAGCTGGCCCAAATACCTGGAGTGGATCCCACTGCCCTTTGCTCAGAGCTGGCCCAAATACCTGGAGTGGATTCCACTGCCCTCTGCTCAGAGCTGGCCCAAATACCTGGAGTGGATTCCACTGCCCTCTGCTCAGAGCTGGCCCAAATACCTGGAGTGGATTCCACTGCCCTCTGCTCAGAGCTGGCCCAAATACCTGGAGTGGATTCCACCGCCCTCAACCACCAAAAACTGATAATAACACACTTCCTTCCACCTCCTCTCCGCTCCTCCCCCCCATCTCACATTCCTCCCCGCACTGTCAACCTGGACAACCTCTCACCTCTTCAGCCTGTGACCATACCACGCCCCTCCCACTCAACTAATATTGCCCTCCTTAACATCCGATCACTCAACAAGAAAGCCCTCATCCTCCATGAACTAATCTTGGAAAAATCCCTTGATTTCCTTCTGCTCACCGAAACCTGGCAACAGCCCGATGACTTCTTCTCCCTCAACCAAACATCCCCCCCCTGGCTTTAAATACATCACTAAACCCCGCCCCTCCCGCCGTGGTGGCGGCCTTGCTGTAATCCACAATCGGAACATCCAGATCACAGAACTAACCCTCCCCTCAGTATCATCCTTTGAATTCATTGCCTTCAAAGCCCCTCCCTCACTGACAGTCATCCTCATCTACCGGCCTCCTAAACCTCATCCCTCCTTCCTCTCCGATTTCACTGAGTTCCTCACACTTGCCTCATCCCTCTCTCAACGTCTGTTACTACTTGGTGACCTCAACATTCACATTGACTCACCCACCTGCAAGCTGGCATCCGAATTCACAACCCTACTGGACAATTTCTCTATCATCCAACATGTCACCTTCCCCACCCATGAGAAAGGACACATTCTTGATCTCGTCTGCTCTACCAACCTCCCAGTGATTGACCTCCACCCTTGCCCATTTCCCCTCTCCGACCACAAACTCATACAATTCAACATTGCCCCCCCCACCCGAAACCCCTGCCCACCCAGAAACATCACCTTCCGTAATCTACATTCCATTGACCATAACCATCTCTCTGAACTGCTATCGTCTAATCTCCCCCTGGACGCAACCCTCAGCTCACCTGACGATCTGCTCAACCACCTCAACTCCACCCTACTCACCTCCCTCAACACTTTAGCCCCCCTCAAAAATAAAACTGTTACTTTCAAGACCTCCTCACCCTGGTTCACACCCGCACTGCGTAAAATGAAGCAGCGAGGCCGCCAACTTGAACGTCTTTCAAAGAAATCATCCCTCACAGTCCATTACATAAGCTACAAACTCCATCTCAATGCATACAGAGATGCTCTTATTGCCGCTAAATCTGCCTACCTCTCCAACATCTTCACTGACCCCTCCTGTAACCCCAGGACCCTCTTCTCCACAGTTAACAAGCTCTTCAAACCTCGTGCTGATAACCTCCCTACTTCTACTTCCGCTACTTGCAGCTCATTCCTCCAGTTTTTCGCAGACAAAATTAACGCCATTAACCACTCCTTCTCAGCTCCATCTGATATACAAGCATCTCCCACAACCTCCACCGCTACCATTTCTCCCCCCATCTCCCTTGACCTCCTGACTCCTCTTCCCCAGCGCCGCCTTTCCCAGTTCAACCTCGTTACCCCAATTGAAATACTCCATCTGATCGGTTCCTCAAATCCCACAACCTGCTCCCTTGACCCTCTACCCACTCCTCTCCTGAAGTCCTGCCTCCCCGTCCTCTGCCCCTATCTTGCTAACCTTTTCAACTCCTCGCTGTCCCATGGAACCGTCCCCTCTGCCTTCAAAACTGCTGCCGTTACTCCAATCCTCAAAAAACCTGGTCTTGATCCCTCCTCCCTCACTAATTACCGCCCCATCTCCAACCTACCATTCCTCTCAAAAACTCTTGAACGCATTGTAGCCAATGAAATTCACTGCCATCTCCAAACCAACCAGCTTTATGAACCCCTTCAGTCTGGATTTCGTCCTCACCACAGTACAGAAACTGCACTCGTCAAAGTCCTCAATGACCTCCTCACCTCTGCTGACACTGGTTCCCTCAATATTCTCATCCTCCTCGACCTGAGTGCAGCCTTCGATACCGTGAGCCACAACATCCTGCTCACCCGACTCAGGGACATTGGTATTGAAGGTATTGCACTCAGATGGCTCCAGTCCTACCTCACTGAACGATCCCACTTCATCTCCCTCCCCAACCACTCCTCTGCCACAGCTTCAGTCACCCAAGGTGTTCCTCAAGGATCAGTACTTGGACCCCTCCTCTTCATCATTTACAACCTGCCCCTCGGTCAGATACTCCGCCACTTCAACCTGGACTTCCACTGCTATGCTGATGACACTCAGATCTACCTCAGCACCAAATCCCTCCATGACCCACCCCTTACCCACATTGATTCCTGTCTGACAGCTATTAAAACTTGGATGCAACATAACCTCTTCAAACTGAACAGCAACAAAACAGAACTCCTCCTAATTGGCTCCAAATCCACCCTCAGCAAGGTCACTAACATAACACTCACCATCGATGGCACCATTGTTTCCCCCTCCAATCAGGCACGCAACCTTGGCGTAATCTTTGACCCCACCCTCTCCCTCGAACCTCACATCCGCCAAACAGTCAAAACCTCATTTTTCCACCTCCGCAATATTGCAAAAATCCTACCCTCTCTCACCCGCCCCGCAGCCGAACGACTAATCCATGCCTTCATTTCCTCCCGCCTTGACTACTGCAACTCACTTCTTTACGGCATCAGCACTACATCCCTCAACAGACTCCAACGGGTTCAAAATGCACGTCTCCTCACACATACCAAATCATGGTATCACATCAGCCCAGTCCTCAAAGAGCTCCACTGGCTTCCTGTCTCCCATCGCATCAATTACAAAATGATGGTCCTCACCTACAAAGGTCTCCACCATTTGGCCCCCCCTTATCTCACAAACCTTCTCACTCCTTATCAACCCCCACGGTCCCTCAGATCCACCGCAGCCGGACTCCTATCCATTCCCACATCCACACTCTGCAGCTTTGGGGACAGAGCCTTCTCAGTGGCAGCTCCTAGGCTCTGGAATTCCCTCCCCCAAGATCTCCGTGACTCTGAGTCCCTCACAGTCTTTCAGTCCCGCCTCAAAACACCTCTTTTCAACTCTGCCTACCCATAAGCCCCCCTCCTCTCAATCAATTTCCTCTTGACTGCCTTTTTATTTATTTTACTATACTTACTTGTTTGCCTGTCCTTGTTTGTCTACCCTCCCTCATATTGTAAAGCGTCTTTGAGTCGTGAAAAGCGCTATATAAATAAAATGCATTATTATTATTATTATTAAATAACGCAACATATACTGAATGCAGCAGAGAACAGTATACCCAAAACAACAATCAAGGGTAGGAAGAAAGTGGTGGAATGAGGAATGCAGCAGGGCTATTAAAGAGCGAAATAATGCATTTAGAGAATTAAAGAAAAACATGACGCAAAATAATGTTATAGAGTTTCAAAGGAAAAGGGCAGCTGCTCGAAGGACAATTAAATATACAAAAAAGAGAACATGGAGAGAATTTTGTTCTATCATTGGCAGAGGAGTTAAATTAGGTGATGTCTGGTCCATGTTTAAGCGGATGAGTGGGAAAAGGAAATCCATTAAAATTCCAGCCTTGGTGGATGGGGAGAGGCTGGCAGTGATAGATAAAGAGAAGGCAGATATGTTAGGAAGGACACTTGCAGCAGTACATAGTGGGGAGCATCTCAGTGATATTCATAGGCAGCAAAAACACTAGCAGAGAATGAAAACGTGAAGGAGAAGAGACAGGATAATAGGTCGGCTCTGGATGTGGAATTTACAATGTCAGAACTCAAAATAGCCTTACAAGGTACAGGATATACAGCCCCAGGACAAGACCAGCTATGCTATGTTTAGACAATTACCTATGGAAACTATGAAAATGGTGTTGAGTCTTTTCAATAAAATCTGGAGAGAAGGAGATATGCCAAGTGTGTGGAAAACAGCAATCGTGCAACCATTCAATAAGCCAGGGAAAGATACAGCTAACCCTAGTAACTACAGACCAATAGCTCTTACATCACACCTATGTAAATGGATGGAAAAGATCATTGTCCGTATGCTCTCACATGTACTGGAACAGAAAGGGCTGCTGAGTAGTTTTCAGAGCGGATTTCGTAAAGGGCATTCCACAATAGATGCGCTAGTAAGAGTGAGTAACGATGTGGAAAAAACATTGAAAATGAAAGAGATAATGGCAATAGTGTACTTTGACATTGAAAAGGCGTATGACTCTATGTGGAGGGATGGGTTACTGATCAAATTGGGGAGAATGGGTATTGGAGGGAGAATGTACAATTGGGTAAGGGCCTTTTTAACAGACAGGACATTTAGAGTAAAGGTTGGAGCAGATATTTCCAACTATTTTGAAATAGAAAATGGTATTCCCCAAGGGAGTGCAGTCAGTCCAATATTATTTAACATCATGATTAATTATATATTTACATGCTTAGACACATGCATACAATCGGCTCTGTACGCAGATGATGGGGCTATTTGGATGAGGGGAAGAAATGCCCAATACGTAATGGAGAATATAGCTAGAGCGATTACAAAAGTGGAGAGGTGGTCATATAACTGGGGATTCAAAATGTCAGAAAGCAAGTCATGCTACATGGTATTTACAAACAAACGCAAGATTGATGGCCAACAGCTAACAGTATATGAGCGTCCAATGACAAAGGTGAATGAGTTCAAATATCTAGGACTGTGGTTTGATAGCAAATACACATGGAAAATGCATATTAATCAAGTGGAAACAAAATGCAAAAAAGTATTACATTTATTACGAGCTGTAGCTGGATGCAACTGGGGTGCAGATAAACAAGCATTAATAGACATTTAAAGATCAATTATGAGGTCCACAATAGACTATGGTTGTATAGTATATGTAGCAGCATCAAAAACATCGCTTTTAAAAATAGATAGAATACAATATAAAGCATTGCGGCTGTGTATTGGAGCAATAAAGTCATCCCCTATTAATGCAGTTCTGATAGAAGCAGGAGAGACATCTCTGGAGATCAGAAGAGAGAAACTTGCTCTGTCATACTGGGTCAGACTACAAGGTAGTGGAGAAGAAAATATTCCAAACAGAATATTACAGGATTGCTGGGAATATGCAAAATTCCAGGGACGTGGGTTTGGCTGGACGAGTAAGGAAAGAACGAGGGCATATGGAGTGGAGAATATCACGTTTGCCAAAGCAACCCCATTTAGCAGTGTTCCCCCATGGCTGTTCCCAGAAGCTAAAATAGATATGAGTATTGTAGAAAGGAAAAAAGAGTGGCAAATAAATGAAGTGGGAATTAAAACAAGTATGTATCTGAACGAAAAGTACTACAATTACCTACACATTTATACAGATGGCTCTAAGAACAAGGAAGAGCGTGTTGGAGTTGGCATACATCCCAGACTTTAAAATATCTATTTTAAAAAGAACATCTGATCAATTATCAGTGTATACAGCAGAAATGCTTGCTGTAATAATAGGATTGCAGTGGGTTGAAGAGGTCAGACCAGATAGGGTGGTTATATGTACAGATTCATTGTCCATATTACAAAGCATACAATCAACAACAACTACTAGAGAAGACATTCTCATAGAACTGAATCATAGCCTGTTAAGACTGCACAGAAGCGGCATAGATCTTCAGTTCTGCTGGGTGCCTGCACATGAGGGGGTGAAAGGGAACGAGTGTGCTGAACGATTAGCAAAAACTGCACCACAAAAGCAAATAACACTACCAGTTCAACTTGGTAAAGGAGAAGGAAAAGCAGTCATTAAGAAGAAAGGGATGGAGATCTGGCAGAAAAGGTGGGAGAAAGACCAGAAAGGCAAGGACTATCACAAAGTACAAAATACAATAACAATTAATATTCATAAAGAAAGAAACAGAAGGGAGGAAATCATGATGGCTAGACTCCGAATAAATCACACAGCTTTGAACAGTACGCTGTATATCATGGGGAAAAGTGACAGTAACAAGTGTGGGAACTGTGCAGTAAAAGAAGATGTAGAACATATATTGTGACATCTATAAAGCGGAAAGAGAAAAATTAAAGGCTAAAGTCTTAGAGGCAGAGAGGGAGTGGAGTGTGGTTGGTGTTTTGGGAACAAAAGGAGAGGGAGTAAAAGCTACCAGAAAGGCACTGTTTAAATTATTGAGTGAAACTGGGGTAGGAAAAATAATTTAACATTAGGTCAGGAAAGAAAATAGATTTTTTTTATTTTTTTTATTTATTTAATGGTTTTATTGATTTATTGATTTATTTTAATTTTATTTTGATTAGAACATAGGTTAATGAGTTGGAATGATGTGATGATGCATACTCATGTACAGTAGGTGGCGGTATGCACCTCTTAAGTTGTTTGCAATCCGCCAAAAGCAAGTGAAGAAGAAGCAGAAGGTATTATCCAAAAATCCAGAAAATGGTCAAACTGGTTGTGCATTTTATGTTCCTGAATTAAAGGTCAAAGTGGGAAAGCGAACGAGTGATCACATCGCATTATACACAGTAGAGATGATGGCTATCTCACTAGCACTTCAGTGGGTAGAGGAAATACAGCCAATGCGAGTGGTCATTTGCTCTGACTCCAGCGCAGCTCTGGAGAGTATAAACAACTTCTCTTCAGAATGTCGTCAGGATATTTTACACATCATGTTTAGGTTAGGTCATTTGGGAAGTGTGTGTGTGTGTGTGTGTGTGTGTGTGTGTGTGTGTGTGTGTGTGTGTGTGTGTGTGTGTGTGTGTGTGTGTGTGTGTGTGTGTGTGTGTGTGTGTGTGTGTGTGTGTGTGTGTGTGTGTGTGTGTGTGTGTGTGTGTGTGGATTGTATTTTGGAAAAAATGACAAGTCGATCTGTGACTCAAAATTCATATTAATAATGTTAATGTGTGATTTATATATTCACTCCAATCAGGCTGAAGAAAATGGAGTTTGGAGGGACTGCAAGGCCGTGGCCTTGGTGGTGAAACTTTATTTATACTGTGTCTATATTACTGTTGAAACTGTGCTAAATACACACCCATAACTCAACATACTTTGAATTAAAACTGAAATAGGGAGATTAATAAAGTGGAATGATATAATGTACTATCATTTAAAATTGTGTAATTCTCCCCTTTTCCAGACTTTCAGTGTGGATCACATGGACGCGTGTCTCCATTCCGCTGATACTGATGCATCAGCTTGCATTTTTGTCCTGTAAATCAAATAAATATATGTATGTTGCATTTTATTTATTACTTCTTTCTTGTTTATCCTGACAAGATATTTACAAAATAAATGAAAGGTTATTGTTTTATTTTGTAAAATAATTCAGTATCAACTATTTGGTGCTTTAAAAAAAAAAACTTTACCTAAATACCAGGTCAAATCATCATGTGTCTATGTGGTTGAAACACATATAAACTCAAACATGATGAGTTTATCTTTAATGGTGTGACATTTTCCCGTCATAGCAGGTTGAAATATTCACTTAATTTCTGCAAACAATTTCGGCTTGCATTTTAAGAGCCTTGGTAATAAAACTACTTCATTCACATGCTTACTCACTTCATCTCATTGAAAGGAGCCATTAGTGTCACCTGTGCTTGAGCGCTAGCTTGATTGCTAATGAGCAGCACCTGTGGCTGTAACACCTGACTGCCTCTGATTGGTTGGTGAATAAACAGTCCTATAAAAGCTGGTCCAGCAGACAGCATGTCATATTGCTAGTTTGATCAGGATATACACCAAGCAAGTGTTACCTTTGAGCTTGTGTTGAATCAGGTGTAGTTTGCTAGCATCTAAGCTAGCTTTAGACACTGCCAACACATCAGTTGCTATGGCTATTGACTTTTGCCTTGGGTAAGTTGGTTTTCTGAACATTTTCAAGCTGTTTGTGGAAAATAGTTCACCTTTTTTTATTTGTGGATATTCTATGCCTTTGTGTTACAGGGTGACCTTGCTCCTCTCTATGTGGGCAGCTGCAAAATGCGATATTCCCAATGGTAAGAGATTAAATGTTTGCTTATAGTCACTCTAAACTGTGGACTAGTTTGACAGCTTTTAATTGTTTCTGCAGAACCTATAAATATGGAGTGTCACGATCGCTTCTTCGTGATGGCTGTTGATCTCGCCTTCACTGGGAATAAACCCCACTTTGAGGCCGTTGGTAAGTCCTGCACAGCTTTGTCACAAATTGCTACCCCTTTTTAAAAAAAATGTACCATCTGATCAAAAGACAACTAGTGTGGCCTGAAAATGACAATTTCACTAATGCAGCCACTTGTAGGGTTGAATAACTAATGTGATTTTCGTTACAGATGAGAGTGGTGTGTACGCCATCACTAGGTAGGCACAGTGCAGCAGTGTGGCTACAGTATCGGTGTTCTCCCTCTGCTTGGACATGTGGAGCTCCGAGCCTCTTACTTTAGCTGTCACACTGAAAACAAGGTTGGTACACTTGGCATTTTAACAGTATTTGTTCGTGTTGTGTGGCAACCCCTTCATTCTGCTCTATATTTCAGGATGACGAAGTCTTCACGTTCAACTTCAACCTGGTTGTTGCAAATGAAGGAAAGATTGTCAGCTATCCCTTGAGCAAGACCTGTTCTCCATCTCTCCCCTGGTCTCCCAGAGAGGTTACCTGTGAGGTCAACTACATGGAGGTAAGCATGGTTACATTGTCTAGTATTTTGGGAATTGTTTTAAATCTGAACTAATCTTTGTTTCTGTGTAGGTGTCAGTGAATAGTGAGGTCACCTGTCCATCTGAGACAAAGAAAGAAGACTGGAATGCTGCTCTAAAATCAGTACGTTTAAACTTTCACACCGTTTTATATTGCTATAGCTTCAATGAGCACAACCATGAAATATTTATCTTCCAGGCTTATACCTCAGCAACTTCAGACTGGCAGGTTATGTTGCACGGCGGTGAGGAGCAGGGGATGCCAATGAACCTTTCTGAAGCGCATAAGCGAGGCTATTCGTTTGACTTGACGGACAGCAGGCTGGTTTTACGTGCCCAGTATGGACAACCTGAATCATTCAGCACTGAGGTAAATGTACAAGATATTGTCAATGACTTTGTAGTTTCATAGTTCAATACCTGTCTTGTAAAGCGGAGCCCAAAACCAGTTTTGACTTTGAGTTTCTGTCTCCAGGTGAATGGTGTTCCAGTAGAGGCGGTCCATGCCACTCTGTTCTCCAGACAGCGCTGGGTTGTCCTCATGGTGGACCTCGTGGCTGCTTGCTCAATGTGTCAGTATTACAATTTTTAAGGGCGAAGCTTATATTTTGTTGCTGTTGACGGTACAACAACCAAAGCTTTAATTCTGTAATGTCCACAGATAAAGGTTCATATAATGACAGCGGCTACATGATGTGGGACACTCCTGAGGCGCTGCATCCGCTGATGACTAGTCAACATGAGGCGCAGGTCAAAATTGGAGTAAACGGTGAACTTGTGGAGGAGCCAGTTGCAGATGAGAGGGGCTACATTGTGGAGAAGCAAAATGCCATTATCCAGATCAGCATCCCCTATAATGCTGAAGGAGCAATCAGAAAGGTCAGGATGCACTGATATAAGATTTGTGGTTTAGAAGCACACTTGGCTGAATGCGCTTTTGTATTTGCAGAGCTTGGTGTCTGGCGACCTCTTCGAATTCTATATCTTTGATCTGTACTTGGAGCAAATGTTGTTCGGTGAAGACCAGATGGACACCAGACTTCGTTCTCACAGGACACTGGCTACGCCCCTGCTGCCACGCTCTCTCTTCAGTGAAAACAGTAAGTCTATTGACAAACTCATCGTCCATTTGATGCAACAATAATCTGATTTACATTTTAATTTCAGGAACAGTTCCTGAGGAGCGTGTGTTCACGGTGTACCTCGGAGACGTGCCTGAAGACGTAGAGTTGGCGGCTGTTCATTTGAATGGACAAAAATGTAAAGCTCCGTTTACGAATGAAAGTAGCCTCACCATCACAAAAGTTATTCAGCCCAACAACAATCATGGCTACACTCTGAATGTGTCGATGTTTGACCCTGTTATCAGGCAGAAGGTAAAGGTCCTGAAATACTTTGTCCATATTCATGGAAACTTCACCCTGCTTTGGTAAAACTTTTATGTTCTTTTTCCTAGTTCTCCAAAGAAGATGCAGCCATGCAGCACACTCTAGAAATCAACTACACTTTGACGGTTCTGCCTGAAAATGAGCCTTTTTATCACCTGGCATCAGTCATGGCATTTACTGACGTCTGTAAGTTGCCTACCATATTTTTTGCCTTGGTTAAACTTACTTGTGCATATAGCAACCGTTGTCTTCTATACTTGGCCTGTGTTCAACAGCGCCACCAGTCTTTGATGCTGTCTGCACGGAGTCTGGCATCAGCTTCAAGCTGGACCACCGGCCTTTTGACTACCTGTGGGAGATCACTATCGACTCAGACCTGCTGACATCTGAGCTGGCAGACCAGCACGGTTACATCATGAGCAACGATAGCAACAGTCTGCTGCTTGAAGTGCCCCTTCTCAGTCAAGGCTACCAGTATGAGGTATTATGAGACGGATCGGCATCAAACACTCTTTAATGTGCTGTTTTGTAAATTGAGTTTAATGACTAATCTGTTTTTCATAGGGCTTTAATTTGAAGGAAGTCATACGTTCGTTCATGTACGTTCAAGATTCTCATTCGGGATCCTGAAACATCTGAAGTCCAAAGCTCAGCTATCAAGACTTGTTCGTTCACGACTACAGAACTCATTAGTAAGAAGACTTTTTTTTCTCTTTGCCATTAGCTCCAGTGTGATGTTCATATATTTGAAATTTGCAATAATCCATACTTTCGTCAGTGTGTTCGACTGATGGGAGGATGACTGTGGTGGCTGACTTGGCTCTGGCCATCCCAAATGGAGGCAATCCTGCTAGAACCAACCTGAGAGACAAATATTGTGGCCCCAAAGAGACGGACAGCAGCAGGGCTCTGTTCTCTTTCGCTCTCAACAGCTGTGGATCCACAGTCAAGGTACCGCTGCTTCCTAATGCTCCTGTTATACTCATTCCAAAGAAATAACATTTAGATCCTGTTATAGTTCTGTGCCTTCGCTCAATTCTTATGCTTTGTTTCTCCAGCTCGGCAAGGAGTATGTGACGTATGAAAATGAGATTTTCTACAGCAAGAAGCTACGTGCTCTGAAAAATCCAGCAGATCCTAGCAATGATATTGACAGGTGTATATTTAACCCAAACTCTTGGCCATTTAGCTTTTTTTTATCAACTTATTAATCCAATGTTTGTCTTGCAGGGTGACGATACAGTGTACATATCCTCTGTCTGGACTGGTCCGGCTCTTCTCAGAATACAAGTTTGAGTCTGATAAAGCCGGTTTTGGTCGCATTGTTCATTCTGCACACTCTATTAAAGGTAAGTGGTTGACCTGAATAAACATCATTATATTTCTCAATGAAATTCTGACAATCCGTTTGGTCTTTAGGTCTACCGAGTCCCACCATGGAGCCCACTACAGTGTTTCAAACTCCAGTGTACACTACCAGATTCTCCAGAAGACCTGTGTCAATGAGACCTGGGTACCAGCCTCCTGCTACATACATCAAAGTATCCAGATTTCTGAAGAATCTTCCCAAGAAAGGTACATTTAGTTGAAATGGTTGTGAAAATTAAATTACTTTTTTAATCTTTAATGAATTCTCTTTTGCAGGAGCCAAAGGACAATTGCAAATTAAATTGAATCTATTTATTTCTTTGTAACTACATGTGTTTTTTTAAAATGTGAAGCTTAATAAATTTGTTTTTAAAATTCTTGACTTTCATTGAGACTGATCAAACAAATGCAACATGAAAGTACCAATGTATGCAATGGTTGTTTAGCTGAAAGAGCCTCTCGTAACAACCTAAAGGTGTTCCACCCTCCCTGTTTAAGAGCATGATTTCTGAGCTGCAAGGTTGAATGAGGGTTTGAGATTCAAATGTATTGGAAGAGTGCGAGGGAAAGCTGACTTTTGTTTTTCTGTGGCAATTACAGTACTTAGAGAATTCTGACCTAAAATCCACATTACATATCCATTACGAACATTCCAGAATCAAAAGCCCTGGATAAACGGCGAGGTGCGTGGCAAGCTGAAAGTGTGCACTATCACGCACGGAGCTGGAGATTTGGAGTACAGGAAATCTAGGTAAGAACTCCGGAGAGCTATCTGCAGTACAAAGACAAGGTGAAATCTGACTTCAAAGGCTGTAACACCCAGAACATGTGGGTGGGTCTAAGAACAATGACGGACTACAAAGGAGCAGCAGGGGGTGCTGCGGGAGTGCCTGCATGCGCATCTCTCCCAGATGAGCATCTCTCCCAGATGAGCTGAACAGTTTTGCATGATTTCAGAGCAGCCAGGCTGGGGGTGCAGAGAAGGATCAGGAGCCCTGCCCTTTTGTTTGAAACAGGGCAGATGTGTGTAAATCCTTTTTTTAAAAGGGTTAACCCACACAAGGCTCCTGGTTGTGTTCTCAGGGTATGTGCAGTTAAGCTGGCAGAAGTGTTCACAGACATCTTCAACAGGTCCCTGCTGCAGTCTGTAGTCCCCACATGCTTCAAACACTCCACCATCGTTCCTGTCCCCAAAAAGACAAATCCCCAGCTTCAACGACTACCGCCCAGTAGCACTCACCTCCATCATAATGAAGTGCTTTGAGCGGTTAGTCAAAACCTTCATCACCTCCTGACTCTCTGGACCCCCAGCAGTATGGACAACCTACAGAGCAAGTGGGTCCACAGACGACACCATAGCCCTCACCATCCACACTGCCCTCTCACACCTGGACCAGAGGAATGCATATGTGAGAATGCTGTTCATTGATTACAGTTCAGCCTTCCAAACCATTGTGCCCTCCAAGCTGGTCATCAAGCTCAGAGACCTCGGGCTCAACAGCGCCCTCTGTGAATGGATCCTGAACTTCCTGACTGGCAGACCCCAGGCAGTGCGGGTGGGAAACATCACATCCTCCACCCTGATCCTCAACACAGGAGCCCCTCAAGGCTGCATGCTCAGCCCTCTCCTCTACTCCCTGTTTACACACGACTCCAACACCATCGTGAAGTTTGCTGACGACGCGACCGTCATCGGCCAGATCACAGACGGCGACGAGACGGCGCACAGAGAGGAGGTTGAAAACCTGACATCTTGGTGCCAGGATAACAACCTCCATCTCAACGTCAGCAAAACCAAGGAGCTGATTGTGGATTACAGGAAGCAGCAGGGAGAGGGACACGCCCCCATCGCCAGTCAGTGTATTTGACACTGAGGCTTTTAATGGCAAATGAAAAACGGGCAGTTTATGGTCACTTAGTCGATGCATTTTTGAAAAATGCATTGAGAAACTCAAACATTGTAAGTTGAAATATTTATAGTGAATGGCGAAATGCATTTGTTTTGGTCTTGCCCATTTTCCAACACACTGGAGTTAATTGTCACTTTATCTACCATTACTTTGGATTTACTTGACTGTTTGTTTAAATGTCGTTTTTTGCACATTCATTCAGGAATATATATACGGGCAAACAACTTAAAAAAGCTTTCACTTTAATATGAACCTTTTCTAATGTTCGGTTTCTTTTTTTATTAGACTACACAAGTGTGAACTGCTTGTTGTATAATTGATGGTTGTCGGATAACTGTTTAGCAGTAGCATACAAATATTCTAATTGGGATACTATGAAAGTGGCCTTAAACAGAATTGATAAGATTCCATGTGACCTGTGCATTTGAAGTGAGAAAACACATTCACAAAAAACATTTTGGCATTATTGCCTTGTAGTCTAAAAGTGAATTTAAGCTAGTCTGAAATATTAGTCTTTCAAGGTAGTTTATAGCCTATTTAAAGTTCATTCTATGACCTAACATTTTGACAAGTCATGTACAATTGAAAAACGTACTGTCAGAAGCACAAGTTTACTGTGAAGGGCATTCAGTTATCCAATGATGGACATTATCCTTGTATAGTTGCATCTAAACATTCAACAAGTCTTTGTTCCTGACACTTGTTCTAACATTCAATGTTTTTTTGTTGTCTTTACACTCAAACCAGAAGAAATAAAAGGATGCTATATTAATGGTTCCACCTCTTCATGCATGGTACCAGATATTTGTGTGGCTTATGGAATAGGACAAGGCTTGGAAATAACCCTTTTTTTTCCAAACTGCTGATGCCTCTAAAATGTTCACCTGGCTTTTATGTACCATCTAAATGAAGCTAAAGTGTAGGTTCAGTCAGGAAGACTGGCTTTACCTTCATTATGCTGCATTTAATTAGCTCATTATGGGTGTCCACTCTTAACCAATTACCACAATGTCCAGTAGCCAAACTTTAAATGTGGCATTAATGCTGTGTCACCTCAACAGGGCCGATAATGCATGTCTCCCTTAAAACATATACCAGTTCTTTAACCAAAAAAAGAAAGTGTACAATTATCTGAAAATTAAAAATCTAGGGAAACATTGCTTTCCGAATGTTTTGATAAGCTACTTGGAACGAACGAGTTTCTTTGCCATATGCAGCATTGATTGTGGTCGCAAATAAGACATCATTTTGTATACACATGTATTGATATTTACAGTAAAAATACATTATCCCTAGGGAAATTATCGAAAAAATTCCTATCCAGGAAAAGTTCAGCCCATATCTAATGTGATGCTAAATTGCGATGGAATAGTTGATCGCTCGAACGAGTAGCTTGTAAGCTAACGGATAATGGTACATTTTTGACGATTTACATGGCACAAATTACTCCAAACTATATATAGTTTTTCCAATATTCACGAAATGCTGTACACACAATTACACATTGCTCTTATGAATCTGGACATATTTCAAATTGCCTTCCATTAGCCCCGCCCCACAAAAAACTCGGCAATTGTTCAAATATGTGCGTTTTTCATGCATTTTAAGCACATTTTTGCAAACTCCTCCTAGGGAAATGTTCGGAAAAATTCCAATCCAGGACAAGTTAAGCGCATATCCGATGTCATGCTACATCGAGAAGGAACAGTCCTTCGCTCAAACGGGGAGCTCGTAGGCTAACGGAGAATGTACAATTTTTGACCAATTATATGTCAGATAAGCTACTGAGACCTGCCTGTCTGCCACATCAACTAGTCTCACACACACACACCACCCTTTGCTGGTGGCATATTCATTACGACACCTATACACTCCCTAACCCTACTGTTTATTTGTAGATATCTCCTAAAGCCTAAATAAAGTGTGAAATGTTGGCCTGTTACATATTGAGCGATATTATACACACTGTTCTGCTTTCTGCACTCAGCAGCTGTTCTCACTGTAAACATCGCCTCACAATGAAAGCAGTTGTATAAAAAATAGCCTAACATCCAGGGGAGATGTGATTAGAGTAAACAAACGCACCGGAGGAGAGCTTCCATTTCAGCCAATAACTGACAGTGGATCTGTGTTCAAACCTGTTACAGATCAGTGCTACACTTGTTCAACTGCTCAGGTATATTTATGGTTTTCATAAACACTCACATATATTGTACCCCTGCTACTCCTCAAATTGGAACCCCTTCAAGCATAATACATTTTAATAACGCAGCAATCAAACCAAAATTATTTATATAGTCCAATATCACAAAACACATTTGTCTCAGTGGGCTTTGAAAGCTCTGTCTCCAGATCTGGTTTTCCGGACTCTGGGAATTACTAAAGACCTGCAATCTTGGAGCGTATAATGCCAGGCTAGAGGGGATTTAAAGATCTTTAAGGTATGATGGTGCCTTTCCATTTAGTGTTTTGTAGGTTAGAAGAAAAGCTTTGATTCTGGACTTTACTGGGAGCCAGTGTAGAGTTGATAAAATTGGACTGACTTGGTATTCAATAAATACAATCCAGATATTAAACCCAGTTAATCCTACACACTTTTAACACAAGGGTTGATTTAGAAATTAGTAAAATGTATCCTCTGCTAAGCAATTAAAATAAAATGCCAAGAATTAAATCTGAAGCAAAAATTAAATGTGCAGTTTTAGCTTAATACTTACAGTTCACCTGATGAACAAAAGACATACTGACATGTCATTTTCTACCTGTTTTCGACATACTATACAAAGTAAAAATATGCAACAAAAAAGTCATAGCACGACAAGGTCATATAGGTATGACATAGTATGTCAAAACAATTTTGGAATAAGGCATAGTATACTATGTAACAAAGGAAAACAAACGTCAAAATAAGGCTTATTATAAGGCCGGAAACGACAATATAAGTGTAAAAAAACGACATGACGAAAATACTAGAACTACCAAGTATAGTATGTTGAACTTTGCAAAAAAAAGTCAGTGTTTCATGTCGAAATAAGGCGTACTTATGATCTTTCAAAAATAATTTGTTTAGGAGGCGTTGACAGATATGCGACAAAGACAGCATTTTTAAGAAAACAGCTTTATTAAATTCCAAAATGACCAATTTAAAAATTATACTTCCTTCAAATATGGGCAGCATTAAGTTTTTTTCTGCAAGGATTGTCGAACTCCTGTGAACAGAAAGCATTATAATTGAGATACTACACTTATGGGAGATTTTTATATGTATGGTTAAAGCTCTCACCTTTATTCATAGCGGCGGCCAGATATCGAAACCTAGTGTTGACCGGATATCGAAAACTATCCACTTGGATATAGCGAGCAGGAGGGTGGAGGGCAGGCTTGTATGATACTGTAGCTTGTCTTGTGGCAGCAAGCGTGGTTGTAAGAGCTGAAGTGGGCTGGATTGTGGGGGGCTGGATAGTGGGACTCTGCAGACCTAGCATTCAAAAAGAGAAATGCTTAAAATCGAATATGGGGAGTAATACCTGGTCACCTTGAGAAAGTGAACAAACTACTTTACCTGCTGCAGGATGTGTGGTATGGAGGAGGCTGCCGATTCCAGCTGTATCGGACTCAAATCTGTGCACTGAGAAGAGTCGATGGAGACCAGAGAGAGGATAGGTACACTGCATTGTCACCCTGCAAGAAAAGGCACATCCACCCACACATCAGATAGCAATTTCTGCCTTTAAAACAAATCAACAGAATAAAATAAAAAAAGGGATACTTACCTTTCCTTAGCATTATCGGAAACTACCTTGCTAGGTCTGAGGAACTTCTCGCTATAGAAAATCTGATTTTGGTAGGTCACATTTTCACTGTTGAGCTGTAGGCAAAAGATGCAAACGGTGAAACATTTAGTTTACGACATTCAGATGTTCCTTTTGTTGCCAGTGTCAAAGATAAAAAATATAGCAGCGGTACCTTGACTGTGGATCCACAGCTGTTGAGAGAGAAAGAGAACAGAGCCCTGCTGCCGTCTGTCTCGTTGGGGCCACAGTATTTGTCTCTCAGGTTGGTTCTAGCAGGAATGCCGCCATTTGGGATGGCCAGAGCCAAGTCAGCCACCACAGTCATCCTCCCATCAGTCGAACACACTGTAGAGAAAACCATCGAGTTATCCTCAATTCAGCTAAATCTTACAGATCTTAAAATAAAAAAAGACGCATGTTCTTACTAATGAGTTCTGTAGTAGAGAACGGACAAGTCTTGATAGTCGATCCCTGGACCTCTGATGTTTCAAGATCCCACATGATGATTTCAAAAGTGCCAAAGAATCCCTTCAAGGATACGTTCTATAAAAACATATGCAGTTTAGTCATTGATCAATACAGCGGTCAAATAAAGAGCATTTGCTGCCACTCAGTCTCATCTCACCTTGTACTCGTAGCCGTGAGAGAAGAGCGGCACCTCGAGCAGCAGACTGTTGCTATCGTTGCTCATGATGTAGCCGTGCTGGTCTGCCAGCTCTGATGTCAGCAGGTCTGAGTCGATAGTGATCTCCCACAGGTAGTCAAAAGGCCGGTGGTCCAGCTTGAAGCTGATGCCAGACTCCGTACAGACGGCATCAAATTGCGGAGGAGCTGTTACAAGAAAATGGGTTAATCTGCTAGCCGCCATTACAAAAAGAGGATTAAAAAAACAAACTTTTAACGGTATGGACTTACAGACATCTGTGACCAATGCTACAACAGATTCAATGTGGTAATAAAGGTCCTTTTCAGGCAAAACCGTCAGTGTGTAGTTGATGTTGAGTATATAATGAAGAACGGCATCTGTTTTAGAGAACTAGGAGACATAATACAATTCATTATGAATGAGCTCATGTCAAGCTGCAAAACTTTGGAGTCACCTCTTAAAAAAACACCTTACCTGTTGCAGGACGACAGGGTCTTCAAAAGGCACCTTCAGTTTGTAGCCATAAGTGTTGTTGGGATAAACAACTTTTGTGATATTGAAACTGCTTACGCTTAAGGGCACTGTAAATTCTTGTCCATTCAAATGAACAGCAGCCAACTGTACGTCTTCAGGGACGTCTCCGAGGTACACCGTGAACATGTTTTCTTCAAGAACAGTTTGGTTTTCAGCGAAGATGGGGCTTGGCAGCAGGGGAGTGGCCAAAGTCCTGAGGAAGCGGATCCTGGTTTCGACACGATCCTCATCCACCAGGATTTGTTCCAAGTAGAGATGATAGACATAAAACTCGTAGAGATAGTCATCCACAGCACTCTGAAGAAAATACATATCGTTTGTTAAGAAAAGTACAAATGTTGTTCGGATCCAGTTAGTAAGAGTTAAATGTTTTCTCTTTTGAGTATCTGTAATATCTAACATTAAAAGAGGAACCTTTGAGAACAATGAGTTTCATTTAGAGACCATGAACATATCTGCTTACTTTAATTTAGCATACAAACCCCAGTATGTATCTATGCTCTTAGGTTTTTGATTTCTGACCTTCCTGTATCGTCCTTCAGCATTTTCGGGAATGCATATCTGGATTGTGTTGTTCTGCTTCCCCACAATGTAGCCCCTCTCCTCTGCAACTGGCTGCGCAACAAGTTCACCCTTGAGACCAACATTGACTTGTTGGCAATCTAGATTTGGGTACAGCATCTCAGGAGTCTCCCACATCATGTAGCCGCTTTCATGATACAAGCCTTCATCTGTTAAGAGTACATCAGATTCATAGCTTTACTTTTCCAGCAAGTGGAAAATAATCCACAGCATACATTTTTTTTCAAGAATGTGTTTAAATACTGACCCATGGAGCAAGCAGCCACAAGGTCAACCATGAGGACAACCCAGCTTTGTCTGGAGTATATAGTTGCATGTACTGCTTCTACTGGAACACCATTGACCTGGAGAGAGCTACATTAGAAACTCTTAAACTCAGATTTACAAAATAGGCATTATTAACCAATGGTTTACCTCAGTGCTGAATGAATCGGGTTGTCCATACGGAGCACGAAATACCAGCCTTCCTTCAGTCAAGAGAAACACATATCCCTGCTTACGAGCGTCTGAGAGGTTGATTGGCGGCAACTGCTCGTCATCTGTCTGAAACATCACCTGCCAGTCTGAAGTGGTGGAGCTATGAGCCTGGAAAGAGATTTTAAAGGTCCCCTATTATACCGTTTCACATCAATATATTATAGGTCTCTACTTTAGATGAAAATAAGGAGCCCCTCCCCACACCCCTCTGAGAGATAATTAGTTAAAAAGAACACAATGGTGCTCTAGGAGGAGATTCAGGTGATGGGGGGGGGGGGGTTAGCTTGGTTGGTGATTGGCTAATGGTTACACAAGCTAATAAATCATCTTGACATCAGAGTGTTTATTCATAGTATTTATATTAGGACTGTCAGTCGATTAAAAATATTTAAATCGCATGATTGTCCATAGTTAATCGTGATTAATCGCACATTTTTGATCTGTTCTAAATGTTCCTTCGAGGAATAATTGTTCAAGTTTTTAATACTCTTATCGACATATGCGTGGACAAATATGCTTTATGCTAATGTTTCTCATTTGAACAATGTCAAATATTCTCGTGAATATTAAACACAACAACCTCTGAACATTACAAATATCCGCCTCAATGCAACCTCTCATACAATACACTGTGTGTGTGTGTGTGTGTGTGGGATCGTTGGAGCTATGTGCAACTCAAGGCATATGCTCGAACGGGAGCTGCCTGGACGCTGCAATCATTCTGCGCGCACTGACTTTTCGTACAATGTCCCACTGGCTGGCTACCTGCATAAAGTCGAGTGCTCGGCGCAGTTGTACCTTGGTTGGTGATTGGCTAATGGTTACACAAGCCAAAAAGTCATTATGACATCATAAATTGGCCAAAATCTGATCAGCTCATTTTCAGACAGGTTTTTATCTTTTTTCCTGAAACTTTCAGAATCATTTTACACAGAGGGGTTTATGTATAGAAAGCCCTGAAATAGGTGACCCTTAAGCCTTAAAACTGAGAAGAAAAAAAAAGGGAATTCTCCACAGAAAGAAAGTAAACTTACAGGTTTGAGAGAATTCCAGTCATCCTTCTTTGTTCCAGAGGGACAGGTGACTTCACTCCTCACAGACACCTGGAAAGAAGTCATGATTAGTCCCCACCTGAAATACTCCATAAGATATACAACCTCAGCTGTAAACCAGCGTACCTCCATGTAGTTGGTCTCACAGGTAACCTCTCTGGGAGACCAGGGGAGAGATGGAGAACAGGTCTTGTCTTGCAAGGGATAAGTCACCTCCTTTCCTTCTTGTGTCACATTTAGGTTAAAGTTGAATGTGAACATTTCATCATCCTAAAAATCAAGCAGAAAATTACAGGATGCCTAGCCTGCACAGTAAAATACATTTTCAATGCAATTTGTACACACTTTGTTCTGAGTTTGACAGCTGAAGTAAGAGGCCCGGAGCTCCACATGGCCTGGTAGAGGGTGAACATTGATACTGTAGCCACACTGTGCCGCATACTGCTGAGTGATGGCGTACGCACCGGTCTCATCTGGAAGAAAAATAAAAATGATCGATGATCTCAATATTAACTCCCAACATCCTGAAAGTACAGGTATACTGGTAAACAACTACCAGTGAATAATAAACTATTAAGGTCATGTTTTCCTAAAAAAGGTAAAATGATGGTTCAATCAATTCAAGATGCTTGATGAACGTGCACTGCTCATGTGGAAGAAGTTCCTAAAATATTCTGTGTTGGCCTAGCATGATACATTTTTCCAGAACTTACCAACTGCCTCAAAGTGAGGTTCGTCCCCAGTGAAAGAGAGGTCGACAGCTATCATGAAGTAACGATCATGACACTCCATACGAAGCACTCCTATGTGCACAAACAAGTTTAGGTCAACATATGAACAATGTTAAATGCATGTCAATGGGTTGTTATTTTACTTACCATCTGGAACGCCAGCAGTCTCTGCTCTTGACCACAGAGACAGAAGTAAAGCGACACTGAAACAAGAGCAGAATGTCTCTGAATATAAAAAAAACTAAAAGACAAAATGAGTGGTCCAGGCCTATATTTGACCATAAAAACAACTTACCCAATGCAAAACCCAAAAGCCATAGCCACTGATGTGTCTGCAGTGTCTAAAGCTAGCTTAGCTGCTAGCAAACTACACTTGCTAACCAACACAAGCTTAAGTGTAACACTTGCTTGTTATATCCTGGCCAAACTAGCTCTTTCTTCTACTGCCTGCAACAACAGCTTTTATATTCTTTTTTCACCCATGAGGTTGAAGGCCAACACTAACCTCATCAGCTGCAACCTGTTGAGACATGGTTGTTGCTAATAAGCTACACCTGTGGCTGTGACACTTGAGGGCCTCTGATTGGTTTATAAAAAACTCACTTATAAAAGCTTGTCTAGCTGTCAGCAAAAGGTATTCAGGCTTATGTGAACACTGTTCTACATGAACAATATGGGCACTTTATAAAAATATTTACTGATGGATCCAAAAATCCAGAAAATGGTCTAACTAGTTGTGCATTTTATGTTCCTGAGTTAAAAGTCAAAGTGGTAAAGTGTACAAGTGATCACATTGCAGTATATACAGTAGAGATGATGAATATCTCTCTAGCACTTCAGTGGGTAGAGGAAATAGAGCCAATGCGAGTGGTCATTTGCTCTGACTCCAGTGCAGTTCTGGAGAGTATAAACAACTTCTCTTCAGAATGTCGTCAGGATATTTTACATGAAATTTTACAAAGCATGTTTAGGTTAGTTCATCTGGGAATTGTTGTTCAATTTGTGTGGGTTCCAGCGCATGTGGGTATTAGAGGGAATGAAGTAGTGGATCAACTGGCAAAATGTGGTTTGAAAGCAAACCAGATTAATATTATGGTACCCATCAGTAGAGCAGAAGTCAAATCTTTTACAAAAGTGGTTATCAAGCAATGGCAAAAACCAAGGGACAGTAACACCAAAGGAAGACATTTATATCAGATACAAAGGGAAGTAGGAACAGGAAGCACATGGGGGAGTAGTAGAAGAGAACAGAGCATTAACAGCAGGATAAAATTGGGACACTCTGGACTAAACTCATCACTGCATCTGATTGGAAAACATCCAAATGGCAATTGTGATGGTTGCCAACAACCAGAGACAATAAATCATGTATTTTTTAGCTGCCCGGATTATAACCGACAAAGATTCATTCTGAAAACTGCACTGGAACAACTCAACATCAATGACATGGATTTCAAGGCAATATATGAAAGTAAATCAAGAAATGAAGCAAAAAAGCTGATCTTCAAATTCCTCAAAAGCACTGGTCTGAGGATAAGGATTTAATATGAACATGTAATAACTCAACAGTAGGTGGCGATATATGCTCCAAGTGGAAGCGACTCGCCATTAAAGAAAAGAAGAAGAAGCAGAAGGAGCGAAGTCCCTCCCCTTCCGGGAGCCTCCATGGGACCCCGGAAGCGGAAAATTATACATGGAAGTCAATGGAGAGAGAAAAGTTATCTTTTGATCCCGTTTGAATTGTGCCACGAATGACACATATGATGTTTGTCAATCTTAAACAATCATTTCCATGCAAAAAAAGTCACAGTTTGTCGTAAAACTGCTGAAATATAAGACTATGAATAATACGCAACTAGAAAGACTACAAATCCCAAATGCATTGCTCCAAGACTGGTTGTGACTCGCAAAGCAAAGAGGAAGAAGAAGACTGATTTATTCCCTCCAATAAATATAAGAGATTGCTCCAATAAATTCACTTTTACAAGATGCCTGTGTGCTTTGTACGAGGTTGTAATCACAAAAGAGATCATACCACTTGCTCGTTCTATCGCTTCCCGTCTGATGAAAGGACCAGGAGTCGTTGGACCAAACATATCAGGTAATATACATGTTTCGCATGGAACATAGTCAAGTTAGCTACCTAGCTAGTAGCGAGCATGTTAGTTAGCATTATATTACATTACTTAGCCTTGTCATTTGTATTAGCCTTAACACGAAGTAAACCGAAATGTTAAACAGTAAGAGTAGTCATGATGGTAAGTATTTTGTGAAACATTTGAAGAGTAGCCTATCGCCCCCTCCACCAGGTGCTAAGGGGGCGGGAGGTAGGCTAACCCCACATTAGTATCAGCGATCTTTTCTACTTAATGCTATCTGCACAAATGGTTAACATTGACCATTAAAAGATCAGGCAGTTCAGGGAGAGTCGAAGGAAGGAAGGCAGGCATCTTTGCATGACATTCTTCTGGACGTGTTTCATTGTGATGATAGTGAGAGTGAGTCAATCTGTTTGTTGGAAAGACAGTAGTTGAGTGATTACTGAGAGAAAATTATTAAAAGAGATAATTATTCAGTGTTGTTACTTTAAAGCAGTGGATCTCAAACTTTTTCTGTCAGGCCCCCCCTTTGGAGAAAAAAAAAAGTCGGGCCCCCCCAACACAAATAGTGAGGCTCAGTGGCGGCACCAGAGATTTCTTTTGGGGGTGCTGTGGGATAGCTTGACGTTTCATAGAGGGTGCTCAAACATTTAGGGTTTCCCATTAATGTACCGGTCGCTACAGTGGAATTTTCTACTGCAACAATCCCCACGCATATACAGTGACAGTTACAATGAAGGCTCGATAATCAGCTCACGGCATATACAGTGATGCAAATTAGTCGCTTTTCGGCGCCTCCCGCTTTTTTAACGCTGATTTGGGTGACTTGTGTAATTCGCGGAGAACCGAAGAGTTTTCGTTTTGGGGGTGGGGTCCGTCGGTCCGTCCGCCCGTCCGTCAGTCCGACAAAACGGACAACTTTTCACTTAAAAAAAAGAAGAAGAAATCTAGACCGCAAAATAATTAAACAAGCGAGTGCCTGTTTTTCCTGGCCAAGGGCAGGTTCCTTGAACACAACACGAGCGTAACGTATCTTCACGTGGTATATATCTCGTCGGAAAGGAGTGTAGACTAGAGTGCTGACGGAGAGCACCGGAACGCCGCTCCAGCTCTTCAAATATCGCAGTACCCATAAGGAGCCGTACACACCGCAGTGTTTGCGTGGCTGTCTTTAGTTGTAAGCACAGTGGCAATCTGCTGTTATTAGCATCTGGTTAGCTAGCTATGCTAAAGAATTTAAAGAGCTTTTCTACAACCAGGTGGAAGAGAGCTCTCTCCTGAGAGGCTCAAATAACCTCAGCTCAGTGAGGTTAAGGCACACCTTGATATGATCATTATAATTATTAATGAGACATTAGAGTCTAAATGAAAAACAGGTATAAAATACAATATGACAGTAACAAAAGAGTTGTTAAAAATAACAAGAATAGAGTTTAAAAGGGGAGTGATTTGTAAAATATCCAAAAAGAAGAATCTGCTTACAGTTCTGTTTCATATGGGTGTTGAGAGATGTATCCATAGATCTCTTCAGGTTGCTCTCAAAGTGCACCAGATTGATGCTTTTAACTTCAATATTTAAAAAAGAATCTTCCTGGGGGAGCATGCCTCCGGACCCCACTAGAGGAGGTAAAGTCCCCCCCCACTTAAATCATGTTCACATGGATAGGATACTTAATACATTCGCACACATCTTCTGTCCATATCTTTCTGCCACAACCATGCACGTGCGTGCGTGCATGCGCGAGTCATGGGAAAATATCTGGATTAAGAGGTTGCTTTTTCTTTGCACAGCATGAAAGAAAGGCCAAATTAATGGGCTGTGATTTTAGTTTTTTTAAGCAGTTCAATCATTTGTACGGCCCTCAGAGGATGTTGTAAAAATTGAAAGGAGAAAGGTTCCCCACCCCTGCTGTAAATAATAATAAAAACCCTTGATTTATAACTTAACATCTCTGTCTCCTATTGATCTGAGTATATTATAAAGAATAGCCAGTTCATTGAAGCATTATAGCACAGGCCTGTCAGATGGTATATTACGCTGTTTTTTTTCTGCTTCGAATAGTTCTCTCTTTTTTCACCATACGTGTGTTTGCATCCCTGCATATAGGTGTAAGCAGGGGTAAAGTGCTATTTTTGTAGGTGGTGTATGGACCTCACAAAGGGGGGTCCGGGGGCAAGCTCCCCCGGGAAGATTTATTTTTAAATGTTGAAGTTAAAAGCATCAATCTGATGCACTTTGAGAGCAACATGAAGAGATCTATGGATACCTCTCTCAACACCCATATGAAACAGAACTGTAAACAGATTTACTTTTTCTTTATGGATATTTTACAAATCACCCTTTTAAACTGTATTCTTGTTTCACTGTCATATAGTATTTCATACCTGTTTTTCATTTATTCTCTTATTTTTTTATCACTATAATGATCATATAAACGCGTGCCTCGGAAATAATTGTTTACATTAATGGTTACCAAAACGTTTGAGACCCACTGAGATAACACTGAGAGTCCTTTAGTTCACTGAGTCTCTCAGTCTGACAGGAGAGGACACTCCTCCACTTTGTTGTTGAAAAAACTCCTTATATCCGTTAGCGTAGCTCGCTAGCACCAGAAGCTAACAACAACGATCTCCAGTACCGGTGCGCTCTCTCTCTCTCGCTCGCGCACACAAAATGGCTCGTTCCACACACACACACACACACACACACACAGCCGAGCTTTAATGAAACACAGAGACCCAGACGTAATAGTACTGCACTGCATCATATTATTTTTGAATCAATAATTTTTTCAAATTTTGATCTTTTTTTAAATTGTTTTTTATAACCATTTTTCCTCCTGGTCTCTCGCTCCCCCCCTGGCATACCTCTGCGCCCCCCAGGGGGGGCGCGCCCCCCACTTTGAGAACCACTGCTTTAAAGTGTTGTTACTGACCTTTTTCTCTTTTATTTTCTTTACCTCACCTGTAACTGCTGAGACCCTGAGGAACAAGCACACTGGACTGACCTGCTCTGGCAACCTGATTTCCACTGTACGTAATAGTATTTGGTTATGGTATATTATTTATATACATCAAAGGCACAATGCACCCCCCAGAGACACACATGTATTGAGTGTGATATTTTGCATTGGTCATGTGAAATCATCTTTACATACTAGAAAACTGTAGGAGCGGCAACTTGTTTTGAAATTGAATTTTTAATATCCGATAATAAAGTTGATCTGTTTTCTTTATTCTTCTCTCTTCCCAGCTCCATCCATCACCATTCTCTGTTCCTGCAGGTCCTGCTTGCTAATCAATATTCATATTTTTTTACACAATTACAAATAAAGTCAATGTATTGTATGACATGAAGTTGTGCTTCATTCTGAGTCAATAATAAATTCATTCTGCCTTCAGCTGCAAAATTATTGTGGACTGCACTGACATCCATGTAGCTGCCCCCCAGTAAGATGAACCAAGCAAAGTTGACATACTCAACATACAGCTGTACTCTTAAGTTTACATGAAGAATTTGTGAAATATTGGTAATAACAGGTTTAAATGATTATTAGTAATTAATTATATAATTTTCTCATCGTAGATGAGCAGACAGGGAGCAGATGAGAAAAGTAGAATATGCAGCTGCCATTTTCCACATGGAAAAGAGAAAGGGCCAAGTGTATTTGAGTGGACAAAAGAGAAATCCCAAATACGAAAAATAAAATTATACAATTTACAGATATGTATACAAATAAATATATATCCTATATACACTATCATGTATAATGATGGTGTATGATGTAGAAGGAAGTGTGGTAGATAACAAGTAAATATAGAGTTACATACATATCCATGTTACAGCAAAAGATGGAATAACTAAGAAGCACGTAGTATAATAATTACACGCAACAATTAAATAACTGCTCAGCATCTCCACCACAATCCCAATCTGCTGTGTCCTGTTTTCTTCCCCTCTGCATAACACCCCATCACACATAAGAAACACAACGCAGAGTCCGAGGGTGTTAAGAGTATGTTTATTTAAATGTCCTCCTCTCTACTGGCCAACACAGGGAGCATATGCTGGGTGTAGAATTGTTCCAGGAGGAGGAGATTTCCATGCCATGCAGGGTCTTTGGGGATGGGGAGGATGATCGCCTCCATCGTGGTCCACAGTAGCAGAGACTCCGGTCTGTGATGTGCAGCTGTTATATAATATACAATACATTTTTTTGAAAAACATTTGATCAAAAAATAAGGATTTGGTCAGGATCTAGAGTCAGTGTGTAGTTTATTAATTAATCAATGCTCTCTACATTAGGAAAACACATACCAGTGTACCAGAGGGAGTCACACACAGCTGTGCCTAGATAACCAAACAAATTGACAACAGGGATGCAAACTCATCAGGTATGAAAAAGGTGACAAGGATCCGAGCCCCCTGACCCCACAGAATATTGGCTTTAAAATTAGGAATAACAGGATTTTAGCAGTCAGAACAACTAAAGCAGCAGTGTTAATATTAACAGAAACGCCATAGAGTCACATCTAATAGAAATATATAAAAAGCATTTATTTTAATTGTGTAGCAGTCAGTTTATACTTTTGGCAGCACTGTTGAGCATTTTGAAAATGTATTTTCATGCCTCTGTGCAAGGCTTAGTCTTTCTATCTTTATAGCCACTGGTGTAAAGTAACCAAGTTCATAAACTCAACAAGTACTATACTTGGGCACAATTTTGAGATACTTGTACTTTACTTAAGTATTTCAATGTTTTGCTACTTTGTACTTCTACTCCACTACAGTTCAGAGGTAAATGGTGTACTTTTACTCCACTACATGTATGTAATACATTTAGTTACTTTACAGATGTGGATGAATGATGTGAAATATAATCAAGTGTTACATCAGACTTTAGTTCCACCTGGAGTAAATCCAAAAGCTACCCTGCCTGCAGTATACAAAGTCATTCAAACTAGCTGCACCTTTACCAGCTTTGATAACACTTTAATGATCAGTCATTATAAAACATATCATATTATTCTGAAATGGACCAATCTGCAAAATGACTACTTTTACTGTCGCTACTTTCACTATATTTTGATAATAATAATTTTCTACTTTTACTTGAGGAACATTTGGAATGCAGGACTTTTACTGTAACAGAGTATTCCTACACTCTGGTACTTCTACTTTTACTCAAGTACAAGAACTGAGTACTTCTACTTTTAATCAATTACAAGATATATACTTATACCACCTCTGTTTATAGCCTATGAAAAAAACGATTAGAAAACGAAGGCTAAAGCTAACGTTAGCAGATAGTGACAATGTATGCTAGTTAGCTAGCTCAACGATAATATTGCGACGGGGAAAAAAAACTTTTCAGTGCATATCACGCTCTGCCGCTCCGACAGGGAGCTCTACTCTGAACACCTGAACGGCCCGTTCTAACAGCTGTTCACCAGCGGTCCAGTCTGTGCCACAGTGACTCCGGACGCACAGTTAATATTAACGAACGCACCGTAGGTAATGTAGCTGCTGAAGCTAGACCATCATCGCCGAGCAGCAGAGGCTTATTATACATCATGAGCAGAGCCGACAGGCAGGAAGACTCGAGCACACAGCTCGCGCTTCATTATAATATATAAAAAAAAGCTCGCGGCCGAACATTAATCCGGGTCCCAGACCCCCTCCCATACCCCAAAAATATTTTTATTGAGATCTACAGGAATCATAAAAACGACCTATTTTGGATTCAAAACGGAGAATTTCGCCGAAAGGTGACAAGTTTGCATCCCTGGACAAGTTAACCAAAATCCTTGAATCTACACACAGCAAATAAACTCAAATGACACAACGAGATGTAAAAAGGAGATCACACATATAGTCGATATAGAACTGGCCGCTTCAATCTGAAGAGCAACTAAAACAAAACACGGGAGTGTATCTTGTTCTTGTGAACACTAATGTTATCCACAGCATACACAGACACCACAAAGTTCTTAAGGAGAAAACTAGTTGCTAAAACAAAACACGTTAGTGTACCTTGTTAGCTAGCTGACATTAACCTTAGACATTGCACTCATATTACTCACTGAAACCTTGTAAAGCCGGTCCTGCATGCTGGCTCTTACAGAACCGCTCCCTTTCGTGTATGTACAGCTCTCAACATGCCCAGACTTGTAGTGATTTTCACCTCTTTTTATACTTTTTCGCCTCATTCTGAAAGAAACAGGTGAAATTTACTAACGTGACAGCCATCTTTGTGATGGTGACGCGTATTGTGCGAGACCAGAGACCTGTAGTTCACTGAGCGGTTTCACACAAAAAAAATGGTAACTTCACAGTTTTACGACACATTTTTATTTTTTTGACTTGCAAAATGTTCTTTTAATTTGACAAACATCATATGTGTCATTCGTGGCACAATTCAAACGGGATCGAAAGATGACTTTTCTCTCTCCATTGACGTCAATGTATAATTTTCCGCTTCCGGGGTCCCATGGGTCGGAAGTAGATGGGCGGGACTTCGCCTCTCTATTGCCTGTTTGGCCAGGATACAAAGCAAGTGATTCACTTTAGCTTGTGTTGGTTAGCAGGTGTGGTTTGCTAGCAGCTAAGCTAGCTTTGGACACTGCTAGATGTGCAAATGAAGCTTTGAATGAAACATCGAACCACTTGGATAATTGTTTCGAAAATAGGTTCATTTCTCAAAGCTTGAGTTACAGCGACTTCTCCTGGCGAAGTGCAAGGCACACACACACACACACACACACACACACACACACACACACACACACACACACACACACACACACACACACACACACACACACACACACACACACACACACACACACACACACACACACACACACACACACACACACCCCCCCCAAATGATGCTTTGTAAAATATCCTGACGACATTCTGAAGAGAAGTTGTTTATATTCTCCAGAGCTGCGCTGGAGTCAGAGCAAATGACCACTCGTATTGGCTGTATTTCCTCTACCCACTGAAGTGCTAGTGAGATAGCCATCATCTCTACTGTGTATACTGCGATGTGATCACTCGTTCGCTTTCCCACTTTGACCTTTAATTCAGGAACATAAAATGCACAAACAGTTTGACCAGTTTGTTATAAGTGAGTTTTTTATAAACCAATCAGAGGCCCTCAAGTGTCACAGCCACAGGTGTAGCTTATTAGCAACAACCATGTCTCAACAGGTTGCAGCTGATGAGGTTAGTGTTGGCCTTCAACCTCATGGGTGAAAAAAGAATATAAAAGCTGTTGTTGCAGGCAGTAGAAGAAAGAGCTAGTTTGGCCAGGATATAACAAGCAAGTGTTACACTTAAGCTTGTGTTGGTTAGCAAGTGTAGTTTGCTAGCAGCTAAGCTAGCTTTAGACACTGCCGACACATCAGTGGCTATGGCTATGGCTTTTGGGCTTTGCATTGGGTAAGTTGTTTTTATGGTCAAATATAGGCCTGGACCACTCATTTTGTCTTTGTTTTTTTTATATTCAGAGACATTCTGCTCTTGTTTCAGTGTCGCTTTACTTCTGTCTCTGTGGTCAAGAGCAGAGACTGCTGGCATTCCAGATGGTAAGTAAAATAACAACCGATTGACATGTATTTAATATTGTTCATATGTTGACCTAAACTTGTTTGTGCACATAGGAGTGCTTCGTATGGAGTGTCATGATCGTTACTTCATGATAGCTGTCGACCTCTCTTTCACTGGGGACGAACCTCACTTTGAGGCAGTTGGTAAGTTCTGGAAAAATGTATCATGCTAGGCCAACACAGAATATTTTAGGAACTTCTTCCACATGAGCAGTGCACGTTCATCAAGCATCTTGAATTGATTGAACCATCATTTTACCTTTTTAGGAAAACATGACCTTAATAGTTTATTATTCACTGGTAGTTGTTTACCAGTATACCTGTACTTTCAGGATGTTGGGAGTAGTTAATATTGAGATCCTTTTTTATTTTTCTTCCAGATGAGACCGGTGCGTACGCCATCACTCAGCAGTATGCGGCACAGTGTGGCTACAGTATCAATGTTCACCCTCTACCAGGCCATGTGGAGCTCCGGGCCTCTTACTTCAGCTGTCAAACTCAGAACAAAGTGTGTACAAATTGCATTGAAAATGTATTTTACTGTGCAGGCTAGGCATCCTGTAATTTTCTGCTTGATTTTTAGGATGATGAAATGTTCACATTTAACTTTAACCTAAATGTGACACAAGAAGGAAAGGAGGTGACTTATCCCTTGCAAGACAAGACCTGTTCTCCATCTCTCCCCTGGTCTCCCAGAGAGGTTACCTGTGAGACCAACTACATGGAGGTATGCTGGTTTACAGCTGAGGTTGTATATCTTATGGAGTATTTCAGATGGTGACTAATCATGACTTCTTTCCAGGTGTCTGTGAGGAGTGAAGTCACCTGTCCCTCTGGAACAAAGGATGACTGGAATTCTCTCAAACCTGTAAGTTTAATTTCTTTCTGTGGAGAATTCCCTTTTTTTTTTCCCTAATATGCAAAATCAATTTTGTCATGTCTTTTATACATAAACATGTGTCCCCTCTGTGTAAATAGATACTGATGCAGAAAGCATTTTTGAATGAATCAAAGTGGGTCGTCACCGTCGATTTACTCTAAGACGTATGCTCCAACACACAGTTGCACGGGGTGCAGAATAGTTTCCCCCCACTTTCGTGAAAGACATCGGGGTACTGCTTTGCCCGGTCTTTAGCAGAAATGTTCATCGGTAAATGAGATGGATCAGATTTGTTCATCTTGGTGTTTTCTCTCTCGTGTGAGTTCCACACATTCACTCTACGGTGTTGTTTACCTTCTGTGATGTGCGAGCTGATGACGTTGCGTCATCATCATCACTACTTCACGTCAAGACGAGTTAACTTTTATTTTTTTCTCAACTTTGTGTGGAAAAATGCGGGGATTATGCGGCCTTTTGCTAAATATGCGGCCTTTTAAAAATCTGCGCCATTTTGCTGATTATGCGGTAAATGTTGCGTTCGCAGAATTGCGTTTTTCTGGAGGGTCTACCTAGAGCACCATTGTGTTCTTTTTAACCAATTATCTCTCAGAGGGGTGTGGGGAGGGGCTCCTTATTTTCATCTAAAGTAAAAGACACAGATTCAGAGACCTATAATATATTGATGTGAAACGGTATAATAGGGGACCTTTAAAATCTCTTTCCAGGCTCATAGGTCCACCACTTCAGACTGGCAGGTGATGTTTCAGACAGATTTCGAGCAGTTGCCGCCAATCAACATCTCAGACGCTCGTAAGCAGGGATATGTGTTTCTCTTGACTGAAGGAAGGCTGGTATTTCGTGCTCCGTATGGACAACCCGATTCATTCAGCACTGAGGTAAACCATTGGTTAATAATGCCTATTTTGTAAATCTGAGTTTAAGAGTTTCTAATGTAGCTCTCTCCAGGTCAATGGTGTTCCAGTAGAAGCAGTACATGCAACTATATACTCCAGACAAAGCTGGGTTGTCCTCATGGTTGACCTTGTGGCTGCTTGCTCCATGGGTCAGTATTTAAACACATTCTTGAAAAAAAATGTATGCAGTGGATTATTTTCCACTTGCTGGAAAAGTAAAGCTATGAATCTGATGTACTCTTAACAGATGAAGGCTTGTATCATGAAAGCGGCTACATGATGTGGGAGACTCCTGAGATGCTGTACCCAAATCTAGATTGCCAACAAGTCAACGTTGGTCTCGAGGGTGAACTTGTTGCGCAGCCAGTTGCAGAGGAGAGGGGCTACATTGTGGGGAAGCAGAACAACACAATCCAGATCTGCATTCCCGAAAATGCTGAAGGACGATACAGGAAGGTCAGAAATCAAAAACCTAAGAGCATAGATGCATACTGGGGTTTGTATGCTAAATTAAAGTAAGCAGATATGTTCATGGTCTCTAAATGAAACTCATAGTTCTCAGAGGTTCCTCTTTTTAATGTTAGATATTACAGATACTCAAAAGAGAAAACATTGAACTCTTACTAACTGGATCCGAACAACATTTGTACTTTTCTTAACAAACGATATGTATTTTCTTCAGAGTGCTGTGGATGACTATCTCTACAAGTTTTATGTCTATCATCTCTACTTGGAACAAATCCTGGTGGATGAGGATCGTGTCGAAACCAGGATCCGCTTCCTCAGGACTTTGGCCACTCCCCTGCTGCCAAGCCCCATCTTCGCTAAAAACCAAACTGTTCTTGAAGAAAACATGTTCACGGTGTACCTCGGAGACGTCCCTGAAGATGTACAGTTGGCTGCTGTTCATTTGAATGGACAAGAATTTACAGTGCCCTTAAGCATAAGCAGTTTCAATATCACAAAAGTTGTTTATCTCAACAACACTCATGGCTACAAACTGAAGGTGCCTTTTGAAGACCCTGTCGTCCTGCAACAGGTAAGGTGTTTTTTTTAAGGGATGACTCAAGTTTTGCAGCTTGACATGAGCTCAGTCATAATGAATTGTATTATGTCTCCTAGTTCTCTAAAACAGATGCCGTTCTTCATTATATACTCAACATCAACTACACACTGATGGTTTTGCCTGAAAAGGACCTTTATTACCACATGGAATCTGTTGTAGCATTGGTCACAGATGTCTGTAAGTCCATACCGTTAAAAGTTTGTTTTTTTAATCCTCTTTTTGTAATGGCGGCTAGCAGATTAACCCATTTTCTTGTAACAGCTCCTCCGCAATTTGATGCTGTCTGTACGGAGTCTGGCATCAGCTTCAAACTGGACCACCGGCCTTTTGACTACCTGTGGGAGATCACTATCGACTCAGACCTGCTGACATCAGAGCTGGCAGACCAGCACGGCTACATCATGAGCAACGATAGCAACAGTCTGCTGCTCGAGGTGCCGCTCTTCTCTCACGGCTACGAGTACAAGGTGAGATGAGACTGAGTGGCAGCAAATGCTCTTTATTTGACCGCTGTATTGATCAATGACTAAACTGCATATGTTTTTATAGAACGTATCCTTGAAGGGATTCTTTGGCACTTTTGAAATCATCATGTGGGATCTTGAAACATCAGAGGTCCAGGGATCGACTATGAAGACTTGTCCGTTCTCTACTACAGAACTCATTAGTAAGAACATGCGTCTTTTTTATTTTAAGATCTGTAAGATTTAGCTGAATTGAGGATAACTCGATGGTCTTCTCTACAGTGTGTTCGACTGATGGGAGGATGACTGTGGTGGCTGACTTGGCTCTGGCCATCCCAAATGGCGGCATTCCTGCTAGAACCAACTTGAGAGACAAATACTGTGGCCCCAAAGAGACAGACGGCAGCAGGGCTCTGTTCTCTTTCTCTCTCAACACCTGTGGCTCCACAGTCAAGGTACCGCTGCTATATTTTTTATCTTTGACACTGGCAACAAAAGGAATGTCTGAATGTGGTAAACTAAAGGTTTCACCGTTTACATCTTTTGCCTACAGCTCAACAGTGAAAATGTGACCTACCAAAATGAGATTTTCTATAGCGAGAAGTTCCTCAGACCTAGCAAGGTAGTTTCCGATAATGCTAAGGAAAGGTAAGTCTCCCTTTTTTTTTTATTCTGTTGATTTGTTTTAAAGGCAGAAATTGCTATCTGATGTGTGGGTGGATGTGCCTTTTCTTGCAGGGTGACAATGCAGTGTACCTATCCTCTCTCTGGTCTCCATCGACTCTTCTCAGTGCACAGATTTGAGTCTGATACAGCTGGAATCGGCAGCCTCCTCCATACCACACATCCTGCAGCAGGTAAAGTAGTTTGTTCACTTTCTCAAGGTGAACAGGTATTACTCCCCATATTCAATTTTAAGCATTTCTCTTTTTGAATGCTAGGTCTGCAGAGTCCCACAATCCAGCCCCCCACAATCCAGCCCCCCACAATCCAGCCCACTTCAGCTCTTACAACCACGCTTGCTGCCACAAGACGAGCTACAGTATCATACAAGCCTGCCCTCCACCCTCCTGCTCGCTATATCCGAGTGGATAGTTTTCGATATCCGGCCAACGCTAGGTTTCGATATCTGGCCAACGCTATGAATAAAGGTGAGAGCTTTAACCCATATACAGGACTGTCTCAGAAAATTAGAATATTGTGATAAAGTTCTTTATTTTCTGTAATGCAATTAAAAAAACAAAAATGTCATACATTCTGGATTCATTACAAATCAACTGAAATATTGCAAGCCTTTTATTATTTTAATATTGCTGATTATGGCATACAGCTTAAGAAAACTCAAATATCCTATCTCTAAATATTAGAATATCATGAAAAAGTATACTAGTAGGGTGTTCAACGAATCACTTGAATCGTCTAATTAACTCGAAACACCTGCAAGGGTTTCCTGAGCCTTGAAAAACACTCAGCTTGGTTCAGTAAACTAAATCACAAGTATGGGGAAGACTGCTGATCTGACTGCTGTCCAGAGGACCGTCATTGACACCCTCCATCAGGAGGGTAAGACACAAAAAGAAATTTCTCAAAGAGCAAGCTGTTCACAGAGTGCAGTTTCAAAGCACATCCACAAAAAGTCTGTTGGAAGGGGGAAATGTGGCAGGAAACGCTGCACAACCAAGAGAGATGACCGCAGCCTTAACAGCATTGTGAAGAAGAGTCGCTTCCAGAATTTGGGGGAGCTTCAAAGACAGTGGACTGAAGCTGGAGTCCAGGTATCAAAAGTCACTGTTCACAGACGTGTCCGGGAAATGGGCTACAATAGCCGTATTCCCATGGTCAAGCCACTTCTGAACTCAAGACAACGGAAGAGGCGTCTGACTTGGGCTAAGGAAAAGAAGCACTGGACAGTTGCACAGTGGTCCAAAGTCCTCTTTTCAGACGAAAGCAAGTTTTGTATTTCATTTGGAAGTCAAGGCGCCAGAGTCTGGAGAAAGGCTGGAGAGGAGCAAAATCCAAGTTGCTTGAAATCCAGTGTGAAGTTCCCACAGTCAGCGATGGTTTGGGGAGCCATGTCAGCTGCTGGTGTTGGTCCACTGTGTTTCATCAAGCCCAGAGTAAATGCAGCTGTGTACCAAGAGATTTTAGAGCACTACAGGCTTCCGTCTGCTGAAAAGCTCTATGGAGATGAGGAATTCATTTTCCAGCATGATCTGGCACCTGCCCACAGTGCCAAAACCACCAGTAACTGGTGTACTGACCATGGCATTACTGTCCTCGATTGGCCTGCAAATTCCCCTGACCTGAACCCCATAGAGAATATGTGGGGTATTGTGAAGAAGAAGCTGAAAGACACCAGACCCAACAATGCTAATGAGCTAAAGGCCGCTATTGAAGCATCCTGGGCATCCATAACACCTCAGCAATGCCACAGGCTGATTGCCTCCATGCCACGCCGCATTGATGCAGTAATCCGTGCAAAAGGATTCCCAACCAAGTACTGAGTGCATTAATGGACATTTTCAAATGTTTGATTGTGTTTTGCTGTTATAAATCTTTTTTTTTACTTGGTCTGAGGAACTATTCTAATTTTTTGAGATAGGATTTTTGAGTTTTCTTAAGCTGTATGCCATAATCAGCAATATTAAAATAATAAAAGGCTTGCAATATTTCAGTTGATTTGTAATGAATCCAGAATGTATGACATTTTTGTTTTTAATTGCATTACAGAAAATAAAGAACTTTATCACAATATTCTAATTTTCTGAGACAGTCCTGTGTGTGTGTGTATATATATATATATAAATAAAAATCTCCCATTTTAAGTGTAGTATCTCACAATTATAATGCTTTCTGTTCACAGGAATTCGACAATCCTTGCAGAAAAAAACTTAATGCGGCCCATATTTGAAGGAAGTATAATTTTTAAATTGGTCATTTTGGAATTTAATAAAGCTGTTTTCTTAAAAATGCTGTCTTTGTCGCATATCTGTTAACACCTCCTAAACAAATTATTTTTGAAAGATCATAAGTACGCCTTATTTCGACATGAAACACTGACTTTTTTTTGCAAAATGCAACATACTATACTTGGTAGTTCTCATATTTTCGTCATGTCGTTTTTTTACACTTATATTGTCGTTTCCGGCCTTATTTCGACATACTATAATAAGCCTTATTTCGACGTTTGTTTTCATTTGTTACATAGTATACAATGCTTATTTCGAAATTGTTTTGACATACTATGTCATACCTATATGACCTTGTCTTTTTTCTAATATTTTCAACATACTATGACTTTTTTTGTTGCATATTTTTACATTGTATAGTATGTCGAAAACAGGTAGAAAATGACATGTCAGTAAATGTCTTTTGTTCATCAGGTGAACTGTAAGTATGAATATTTAATTTTTGCTTCAGATTTAATTCTTGGCATTTTATTTGAATTGCTTAGCAGAGGATACATTTTACTAATTTATAAATCAACCCTTGTGTTAAAAGTGTGTAGGATTACCTGAGTTTAATATCTGGATTGTATTTATTGAATACCAAGTCACTCCAATTTGAGCAACTCTACACTGGCTCCCAGTAAAGTCCAGAATCAAAGCTTTTCTTCTAACCTACAAAACACTAAATGGAAAGGCACCATCATACCTTAAAGATCTTTAAATCCCCTCTAGCCTGGCATTACGCTCCAAGATTGCAGGTCTTTAGTAATTCCCAGATTCCGGAAAAACAGATCTGGAGACGGAGCTTTCAAAGCCCACTGAGACAAATGTGTTTTGATATTGGGCTATATAAATAATTTTGATTTGATTGCTGCGTTATTAAAATGTATTATGCTTGAAGGGGGTCCAATTTGAAGAGTAGCAGGGGTACAATATATGTGAGTATTTATGAAAACCATAAATATACCTGAGCAGTTGAACAAGTGTAGCACTGATCAAACAGGTTTGAACACAGAGCCACTGTCAGTTATTGGCTGAAATGGAAGCTTTCCTCCGGTGCGTTTGTTTACTCTAATCACATCTCCCCTGGATGTTAGGCTATTTTTTATACAACTGCTTTCATTGTGAGGTGATGTTTACAGTGAGAACAGCTGCTGAGGTCAGTGCAGAAAGCAGAACAGTGTGTATAATATCGCTCAATATGTAACAGGCCAACATTTCACACTTTATTTAGGCTTTAGGAGATATCTACAAATAAACAGTAGGGTTAGGGAGTGTATAGGTGTCGTAATGAATATGCCGCCAGCAAAGGGTGGTGTGTGTGTGAGAGACTAGTTGATGTGGCAGACAGGCAGGTCTCAGTAGCTTATCTGACATATAATTGGTCAAAAATGGTACATTCTCCGTTAGCCTACAAGCTCCCCGTTTGAGCGAAGGACTATTCCTTCCCGATGTAGCATAACATCGGATATGCGCTTAACTTGTCCTGGATTGGAATTTTTCCGAACATTTCCCTAGGAGGAGTTTGCAAAAATGTGCTTAAAATGCATGAAAAACACATTTGAACAATTGCCGAGTTTTTTGTGGGGCGGGGCTAATGGAAGGCAATTTGAAATATGTCCAGATTCATAAGAGCAATGTGTAATTGTGAGTAATTTGTGGCATATAAATCGTCAAAAATGTAACATTCTCCGTTAGCTTACAAGCTACTCGTTCGAGCGATCAACTATTCCATCGCAATTTAGCATCACATTGGATATGGGCTGAACTTTTCCTGGATAGGAATTTTTTCGATCATTTCCCTAGGGATAATGTATTGTTACTGTAAATATCAATACGTATAAAAAGTGATGTCTTATTTGCGACCACAATCAATGCTGCATATGGCAAAGAAACTCTTTCTTTCCAAGTAGCTGATCAAAACATTCGGAAAGCAATGTTTCCCTAGATTTTTAATTTTCAGATAATTGTACACTTTCTTTTTTTGGTTAAAGAACTGGTATCATATGTCTTAAGGGAGCAGTGGCGGCGCCAGAGATTTTCTCTAGGGGGTGCTGTGGGGTGGCTTGACGTTTCATAGAGGGTGCTCAAACTTTAAGGGTTTCCCATTAATGCACCAGCGCTACAATTGACTTTTCTACTGCAACTCATACTTGTCAACCCTCCCGATTTTCGCTGGAGACTCCCGATTTCATTGCCCTCTCCCGGTTTCCTCCCGGGGTCATATTTCTCCCGCATTTCTCCCGATTTCTCACAAAATCAGATTTACACACAACTGTTTCCACTCGGACTTTAATTCAGCTGAGCCATTGGTTTCCATGGTAACACGTCTCTTTAGTGCAACTGAAAGTCTGACAGGGTGAGGCAGATAGTCACAGAAAACAGAACAAAAATCGACAACTACTCTACTCTCTGCTCACTCCTTTCCTGCCCACACACTTAGATTAAGATTAACATGCCCATATTGTAGTTCTAACAGCTCCGGCGATCCACTAGCAACCCCCCCCCCCCCCCCCCATCTTGCATTTTGAAATGCTCCCGAAGATTTTTTTTTAATATTGAAGTTAAAAGCATCAATCTGGTGCACTTTGAGAGCAAAATGACGAAATCTATGGATACATCTCTCAACCTACATATGAAACAGAACTGTAAACAGATTTACTATTTCTTTATAGATATTTAAAAAATCACTCCCCTTTTGAAACAAAACGTTTGAGACCCACTGAGATAACTAGACGAAAGTTAACTATCTAAACACTGAGTCCTTTACTTCACCTGAGCTGAGGTTATTTGAGACTCTCAGTCTGACAGGAGAGAGTTCTCCCTCCACTTTGTTGTTGAAAAAGCTCCTTATATCCGTTAGCTTGGCTAGCTAGCACCAGATGCTAACCACAACGATCTCCAGAGACCCACCGGTGCTCGCGCACGCACACAAAATGGCTCGTGCCACACACACACACAGAGCAGAGCTTGAATGAAACACAGAGAGACAGAAGTAAGCTACTTGTACTCACGAGGCCTATTATGTGCAGAATCCCTCTCGCTTTCAGGTGGTTTTGATTGAGTGTCCACACGTGGACGTTTAAGGACTAAAAAACGATCCATTTGTCACTTTGCTGTTCGCAAATAATTTGGCGCTCCGGCTAACAGGAAGTCACTAAAGTGTCACAAAGTAATTTAGCCTATGGGTAGGTCAAAAATCTAATGGGTGCTGGCCATGGCCTAATCACCTGTGTTGGCTTTATGTTTTTGGTCAAACATTTGTTTGTCTCACATTTGCATTGATGTAATCAATAAGTTTTCTAATTTAATTTTTTTTAAATTTAAAAAATCGAAAAAAAACATGTTTCTTTGGGGTGCTTAGGGGGTGCTTTGGCAATCCTGGGGGGTGCTTCAGCACCCCCTAGCTCCCCCCTGGCGCCGCGCCTGTAAGGGAGACATGCATTATCGGCCCTGTGGAGGTGACACAGCATTAATGCCACATTTAAAGTTTGGATGCTGGACATTGTGGTAATTGGTTAAGAGTGGACACCCATAATGAGCTAATTAAATGCAGCATAATGAAGGTAAAGCCAGTCTTCCTGACTGAACCTACACTTTAGCTTCATTTAGATCAGGTGTGGGCAAATGGCGGCCCACGGGCCGCATGAGGCCCCCACCTGCTCTTTTTGCGGCCCTCAGATTAATTTATAAACAACATAATTAATTAAAGAAATATATATATATATATATATTTTTTTTTTACTTGTAGTACTGATACCGTCCACTCGACTCCTAATTACGTCATGAGCTGCGTACATGATTTCAAATACTGCGAAACAATCTGTGACGCATTTGTGTGTATTGTGTTTGTTTCCCGGGGAAACCCTCACAAGAAACACCGGCTGTTGTTATGCCTGCTGTGACGTTAAGTTGCCTCTTGTAATTATGCCTTTACAAGCTTAAAAGTTGTATTTATCATCTGAATTTGGCGAAACAAGTTTAATATTCTTAAAACCAAGACTTTGTTTATTTGAAATCAGATGAAAACAAACTGTCACGGACCCTGCCATGTTATCTATGATTACTACGCTTTTCATTCATAATTTCAGCGGGAGGGAGGGGGAGTGGTGCTGAGGAACAAAGGTATCTGTGTTGACATTCCCCTTATTGTGGAATAAGGGGAATGCAGAGACTGGCTACAAGTGTTTTAGGTTCAAGTTAGACAACTAATGTCTGGGTTAGTGTTCATGACTTCAAGTGTATGTCATCTTAATGGTTAATCTCAATACACACACATTTTCTGTGCTTTCCAATAGTTTAAAATATTTTATTCCACTGTTTAATAACCTGTTCAATACAAACATACCACTTGTAAAAATGAAATAACATTTCTGTGAACTGATATTTGTTTAGTGAGATTATATGTTTGGGGATGTTCCCTTTGATTGTAAAATCTCAATGAAGATGTCAGACTTAGTATATTTGTTAATAATTACATACAACACATGGCATTTTTGTGTGTGTTCCAAGTGAATCTGCGGCCCCCTGATGGCCAGTACATCAATGATGTGGCCCCCACCACCATCAAAGTTGCCCATCCCTGATTTAGATGGTACATAAAAGCCAGGTGAACATTTTAGAGGCATCTAAGCAGTTTGAAAAAAAAAAGGGTGATTTCAAAGCCTTGTCCTATTCCATAAGCCACACAAATATCTGGTACCATGCATGAAGAGGTGGAACCATGAATATAGCATCCTTTTATTTCTTCTGGTTTGAGCGTAAAGACAACAAAAAAACATTGAATGTTAGAACAAGTGTCAGGAACAAAGACTTGTTGAATGTTTAGATGCAACTATACAAGGATAATGTCCATCATTGGATAACTGAATGCCCTTCACAGTAAACTTGTGCTTCTGACAGAACGTTTTTCAATTGTACATGACTTGTAAAAATGTTAGGTCATAGAATGAACTTTAAATAGGCTATAAACTACCTTGAAAGACTAATATTTCAGACTAGCTTAAATTCACTTTTAGACTACAAGGCATTAATGCCAAAATGTTTTGTGAATGTGTTTTCTCACTTCAAATGCACAGGTCACATGGAATCTTATCAATTCTGTTTAAGGCCACTTTCAAAGTATCCCAATTAGAATATTTGTATGCTACCGCTAAACAGTTATCCTACAAGCAGTTCACACTTGTGTAGTCTAATAAAAAAAGAAACCGAACATTAGAAAAGGTTCATATTAAAGTGAAAGCTTTAAGTTGTTTGCTCGTATATATTCCTGAATGAATGTGCAAAAAACGACATTTAAACAAACAGTCAAGTAAATCCAAAGTAATGGTAGATAAAGTGTGACAATTAACTCCAGTGTGTTGGAAAATGGGCAAGACCAAAACAAATGCATTTCCCCGTTCACTAAACATTTCAACTTACAATGTTTGAGTTTCTCAATGCATTTTTCAAAAATGCATCTTACTAAGTGACCATAAACTGCCCGTTTTTCATTTGCCATTAAAAGCCTCAGTGTCAAATACACTGACTGGCGATGGGGGCGTGTCCCTCTCCCTGCTGCATCCTGTAATCCACAATCAGCTCCTTGGTTTTGCTGACGTTGAGATGGAGGTTGTTATCCTGGCACCAAGATGTCAGGTTTTCAACCTCCTCTCTGTGCGCCGTCTCGTCGCCGTCTGTGATCTGGCCGATGACGGTCGTGTCGTGAGCAAACTTCACGATGGTGTTGGAGTCGTGTGTAAACAGGGAGTAGAGGAGAGGGCTGAGCATGCAGCCTTGAGGGGCTCCTGTGTTGAGGATCAGGGTGGAGGATGTGATGTTTCCCACCCGCACTGCCTGGGGTCTGCCCGTCAGGAAGTTCAGGATCCAGTCACAGAGGGCGCTGTTGAGCCCGAGGTCTCTGAGCTTGATGACCAGCTTGGAGGGCACAATGGTTTGGAAGGCTGAACTGTAATCAATGAACAGCATTCTCACATATGCGTTCCTCTGGTCCAGGTGTGAGAGGGCAGTGTGGATGGTGAGGGCTATGGCGTCGTCTGTGGACCCGTTTGCTCTGTAGGTTGTCCATACTGCTGGGGGTCCAGAGAGTCAGGAGGTGATGAAGGTTTTGACTAACCGCTCAAAGCACTTCATTATGATGGAGGTGAGTGCTACTGGGCGGTAGTCGTTGAAGCTGGGGATTTGTCTTTTTGGGGACAGGAACGATGTTGGAGTGTTTGAAGCATGTGGGGACTACAGACTGCAGCAGGGACCTGTTGAAGATGTCTGTGAACACTTCTGCCAGCTTAACTGCACATACCCTGAGAACACGACCAGGAGCCTTGTGTGGGTTAACCCTTTTAAAAAAAAGGATTTACACACATCTGCCCCGTTTCAAACAAAAGGGCAGGGCTCCTGATCCTTCTCTGCACCCCCAGCCTGGCTGCTCTGAAATCATGCAAAACTGTTCAGCTCATCTGGGAGAGATGCTCATGCAGGCACTCCCGCAGCACCCCCTGCTGCTCCTTTGTAGTCCGTCATTGTTCTTAGACCCACCCACATGTTCTGGGTGTTACAGCCTTTGAAGTCAGATTTCACCTTGTCTTTGTACTGCAGATAGCTCTCCGGAGTTCTTACCTAGATTTCCTGTACTCCAAATCTCAAGCTCTGTGCGTGATAGTGCACACTTTCAGCTTGCCACGCACCTCGCTGTTTATCCAGGGCTTTTGATTCTGGAATGTTCGTAATGGATATGTAATATGGATTTTAGGTCAGAATTGTCTAAGTACTGTAATTGCCACAGAAAAACTAAAGTCAGCTTTCCCTCGCACTCTTCCAATACATTTGAATCTCAAACCCTCATTCAACCTTGCAGCTCAGAAATCATGCTCTTAAACAGGGAGGGTGGAACACCTTTAGGTTGTTATGAACTGCTCTTTGAGCTAAACAACCATTGCATACATTGGTACTTTCATGTTGCATTTGTTTGACAAGTCTCATTGAGAAGTCAAGAATTTTAAAGACAAATTTATTAAGCTTCACATTTTAAAAAAACACATGTAGTTACAAAGAAATAAATGGATTCAATTTAATTTGCAATTGTCCTTTGGCTCCTGCAAAAGAGAATTCATTAAGGATTAAAAAAGTAATTTAATTTTCACAACCATTTCAACTAAATGTACCTTTCTTGGAAAGATTCTTCAGAAATCTGGATACTTTGATGTATGTAGCAGGAGGCTGGTACCCAGGTCTCATTGACACAGGTCTTCTGGAGAATCTGGTAGTGTACACTGGAGTTTGAAACACTGTAGTGGGCTCCATAGTGGGACTCGGTAGACCTAAAGACCAAACAGATTGTCAGAATTTCTTTGAGAAATATAAGGACGTTTATTCAGGTCAACCACTTACCTTTAATAGAGTGTGCAGAATGAACAATGCGACCAAAACCGGCTTTATCAGACTCAAACTTGTATTCTGAGAAGAGACGGACCAGTCCAGACAGAGGATATGTACACTGTATCGTCACCCTGCAAGACAAACATTGGATTAATAAGTTGATAAAAAAAAAAGGCTAAATGGCCAAGAGTTTGGGTTAAATATACACCTGTCAATATCATTGCTAGGATCTGCTGGATTTTTCAGAGCACGTAGCTTCTTGCTGTAGAAAATCTCATTTTCATACGTCACATACTCCTTGCCGAGCTGGAGAAACAAAGCATAAGAATTGAGCGAAGGCACAGAACTATAACAGGATCTAAATGTTATTTCTTTGGAATGAGTATAACAGGAGCATTAGGAAGCAGTGGTACCTTGACTGTGGATCCACAGCTGTTGAGAGAGAAAGAGAACAGAGCCCTGCTGCTGTCCGTCTCTTTGGGGCCACAATATTTGTCTCTCAGGTTGGTTCTAGCAGGATTGCCTCCATTTGGGATGGCCAGAGCCAAGTCAGCCACCACAGTCATCCTCCCATCAGTCGAACACACTGACGAAAGTATGGATTATTGCAAATTTCAAATATATGAACATCCCACTGGAGCTAATGGCAAAGAGAAAAAAAAGTCTTCTTACTAATGAGTTCTGTAGTCGTGAACGAACAAGTCTTGATAGCTGAGCTTTGAACTTCAGATGTTTCAGGATCCCGAATGAGAATCTTGAACGTACCAATGACTTCCTTCAAATTAAAGCCCTATGAAAAACAGATTAGTCATTAAACTCAATTTACAAAACAGCACATTAAAGAGTGTTTAATGCCGATCCGTCTCATCGTACCTCATACTGGTAGCCTTGACTGAGAAGGGGCACTTCAAGCAGCAGACTGTTGCTATCGTTGCTCATGATGTAGCCGTGCTGGTCTGCCAGCTCAGATGTCAGCAGGTCTGAGTCGATAGTGATCTCCCACAGGTAGTCAAAAGGCCGGTGGTCCAGCTTGAAGCTGATGCCAGACTCCGTGCAGACAGCATCAAAGACTGGTGGCGCTGTTGAACACAGGACAAGTATAGAAGACAACGGTTGCTATATGCACAAGTAAGTTTAACCAAGGCAAAAAATATGGTAGGCAACTTACAGACGTCAGTAAATGCCATGACTGATGCCAGGTGATAAAAAGGCTCATTTTCAGGCAGAACCATCAAAGTGTAGTTGATTTCTAGAGTGTGCTGCATGGCTGCATCTTCTTTGGAGAACTAGGAAAAAGAACATACACGTTTTACCAAAGCAGGGTGAAGTTTCCATGAATATGGACAAAGTATTTCAGGACCTTTACCTTCTGCCTGATAACAGGGTCAAACATCGACACATTCAGAGTGTAGCCATGATTGTTGTTGGGCTGAATAACTTTTGTGATGGTGAGGCTACTTTCATTCGTAAACGGAGCTTTACATTTTTGTCCATTCAAATGAACAGCCGCCAACTCTACGTCTTCAGGCACGTCTCCGAGGTACACCGTGAACACACGCTCCTCAGGAACTGTTCCTGAAATTAAAATGTAAATCAGATTATTGTTGCATCAAATGGACGATGAGTTTGTCAATAGACTTACTGTTTTCACTGAAGAGAGAGCGTGGCAGCAGGGGCGTAACCAGTGTCCTGTGAGCACGAAGTCTGGTGTCCATCTGGTCTTCACCGAACAACATTTGCTCCAAGTACAGATCAAAGATATAGAATTCGAAGAGGTCGCCAGACACCAAGCTCTGCAAATACAAAAGCGCATTCAGCCAAGTGTGCTTCTAGACCACAAATCTTATATCAGTGCATCCTGACCTTTCTGATTGCTCCTTCAGCATTATAGGGGATGCTGATCTGGATAATGGCATTTTGCTTCTCCACAATGTAGCCCCTCTCATCTGCAACTGGCTCCTCCACAAGTTCACCGTTTACTCCAATTTTGACCTGCGCCTCATGTTGACTAGTCATCAGCGGATGCAGCGCCTCAGGAGTGTCCCACATCATGTAGCCGCTGTCATTATATGATCCTTTATCTGTGGACATTACAGAATTAAAGCTTTGGGTGTCGTACCGTCAACAGCAACAAAATATAAGCTTCGCCCTTAAATATTGTAATACTGACGCATTGAGCAGGCAGCCACGAGGTCCACCATGAGGACAACCCAGCGCTGTCTGGAGAACAGAGTGGCATGGACCGCCTCTACTGGAACACCATTCACCTGGAGACAGAAACTCAAAGTCAAAACTGGTTTTGGGCTCCGCTTTACAAGACAGGTATTGAACTATGAAACTACAAAGTCATTGACAATATCTTGTACATTTACCTCAGTGCTGAATGATTCAGGTTGTCCATACTGGGCACGTAAAACCAGCCTGCTGTCCGTCAAGTCAAACGAATAGCCTCGCTTATGCGCTTCAGAAAGGTTCATTGGCATCCCCTGCTCCTCACCGCCGTGCAACATAACCTGCCAGTCTGAAGTTGCTGAGGTATAAGCCTGGAAGATAAATATTTCATGGTTGTGCTCATTGAAGCTATAGGAATATAAAACGTTGTGAAAGTTTAAACGTACTGATTTTAGAGCAGCATTCCAGTCTTCTTTCTTTGTCTCAGATGGACAGGTGACCTCACTATTCACTGACACCTACAGAGAAAAAAAGATTAGTTCAGATTTAAAACAATTCCCAAAATACCAGACAATGTAACCATGCTTACCTCCATGTAATTGACCTCACAGGTAACCTCTCTGGGAGACCAGGGGAGAGATAGAGAACAGGTCTTGCTCAAGGGATAACTGACAATCTTTCCTTCATTTGCAACAACCAGGTTGAAGTTGAACGTGAAGACTTCGTCATCCTGAAATATAGAGCAGAATGAAGGGGTTGCCACACAACACGAACAAATACTGTTAAAATGCCAATTATACCAACCTTGTTTTCAGTGTGACAGCTAAAGTAAGAGGCTCGGAGCTCCACATGTCCAAGCAGAGGGAGAACACCGATACTGTAGCCACACTGTGCTGCACTGTGCCTAGTGATGGCGTACACACCGCTCTCATCTGGAACGACAATCACATTAGTTATTCAACCCTACAAGTGGCTGCATTAGTGAAATTGTCATTTTCAGGCCACACTAGTTGTCTTTTGATCAGATGGTACATTTTAAAAAAGGGGTGGCAATTTTGACAAAGCTGTGCAGGGCTTACCAAAGGCCTCAAAGTGGGGTTTATTCCCAGTGAAGGCGAGATCAACAGCTATCACGAAGAAGCGATCGTGACACTCCATATTTATAGCTTCTGCAGAAACAATTAAAAGCTGTCAAACTAGTCCACAGTTTAGAGTGACTATAAGCAAACATTTAATCTCTTACCATTGGGAATATCGCATTTTGCAGCTGCCCACATAGAGAGGAGCAAGGTCACCCTGTAACACAAAGGCATAGAATATCCACAAATAAAAAAGGTGAACTATTTTCCACAAACAGCTTGAAAATGTTCAGAAAACCAACTTACCCAAGGCAAAAGTCAATAGCCATAGCAACTGATGTGTTGGCAGTGTCTAAAGCTAGCTTAGATGCTAGCAAACTACACCTGCTTCAACACAAGCTCAAAGGTTACACTTGCTTGGTGTATTTCCTGATCAAACTAGCAATATGACATGCTGTCTGCTGGACCAGCTTTTATAGGCCTGTTTATTCACCAACCAATCAGAGGCAGTCAGGTGTTACAGCCACAGGTGCTGCTCATTAGCAATCAAGCTAGCGCTCAAGCACAGGTGACACTAATGGCTCCTTTCAATGAGATGAAGTGAGTAAGCATTTGAATGAAGTAGTTTTATTACCAAGGCTCTTAAAATGCAAGCCGAAATTGTTTGCAGAAATTAAGTGAATATTTCAACCTGCTATGACAGGAAAATGTCACACCATTAAAGATAAACTCATCATGTTTGAGTTTATATGTGTTTCAACCACATAGACACATGATGATTTGACCTGGTATTTAGGTAAAGTTTTTTTTTTTAAAGCACCAAATAGTTGATACTGAATTATTTTACAAAATAAAACAATAACCTTTCATTTATTTTGTAAATATCTTGTCAGGATAAACAAGAAAGAATTAATTAATAAAATGCAACATACATTTATTTATTTGATTTACAGGACAAAAATGCAGCAACCCATTTGCAGAGCATCAGTATCAGCGGAATGGAGACACGCGTCCATGTGATCCACACTGAAAGTCAGGAAAAGGGGAGAATTACACAATTTTAAATGATAGTACATTATATCATTCCACTTTATTAATCTCCATATTTCAGTTTTAATTCAAAGTATTTTGAGTTATGGGTGTGTAGAGTATTTAGCACAGTTTCAACAGTAGTATAGACACAGTATAAATAAAGTTTCACCACCAAGACGGTCTTGCAGTCCCTCCAAACTCCATTTTCTTCAGCCTGATTGGAGTGAATATATAAATCACACATTTACATTATTAATATGAATTTTGAGTCACAGATCGACATTTTTTTCTCAAATACAATCTGAAGTCACACACACACACACCTGTGTTTGCAGCTTCCCTGCGAGTGCGTCTGATGTGCACAGGTGAAAGATCCAGAGAATTATTTAAAGGTTGCTGGATAGCATGTCGTAGTATGTAGTATGGTTTAATGGGTAGCGTTGTAGTATGGTTTGCTGGGTAGCGACACTGAATTGTCAACCTAAAACAGACAAAGTAAACATTATTATCCGGTTTAAACACTGCTTGATTGAGTTTGTATGTTTCCCACCTGTATGGAGAATCTCTGTGTATGAGAGGATCATCTGGAGGCAGAAACTCTTGAGTGTAACTGATCTGATTTTCATAAACAAGGACATTTCCCTCAGTCTGGGGAAAAATTGGATAAGATCAGAAACATGCCAGAAAACATATTTTGAGTGTGAATTTGTATCAATTAAATTCTCCCACAGTGACAGTCGTCCCACAGGAGTCCAGGCTGAAGCTGAACAACGCTCTGGTGCTGTCCGTCTCCATGGGAATACAGCTGGGGTCCAATAGGGTGGTCCGGTTGGGATGAGTGGGCGGGATAGTGTGGGTGGTGTCGACGACTGCTACCATCCTCCCTTCTGGCAAACATACTGCCAGATAACCAGTCTGAGTGAGGACACTAATAGAAACTAAAGGAAAATATGCTTCAGTTTGAGCTTGTGAAGTTTACCTAGTAGTTCCTGAACAGGAAATGTACATTTAAGGACAAGAGTGTCCTCTGCTTTCAGAGAGTCAGCGTCCACAACAGACACTTCCACTCCAGAGACAAGACCCTGCAATGTCAGCTCCTGCATGGGGAAAAAATAAGCAAACCAAAGAAGGAATCTTTTAAAGTCAAATACACTGTAAACGCAAAAAAATAATACAAAATACACTTTTTGTCTGGAGCTTTTTAGCGAAAGCATAGACAGATATATCGCCTTTAATTCCTCCCTGGAAAGAGCTGCTAGGTAAAAGTGGTAAAGCCGAGAAAATATTCTAAATATAATGTATACTTAAACTGATTTAGATATTTTCAATTTGGCCATTCTTTTTGGTGGCTTAAATACAAGCAGTACATTGCTCCTGATGTTTCTCAAAACTGGAGGCATGCTAACCACCAACTGCATATCTAAAACCTAAAGTAATTGTTAAAAACACATCAGGTCAATATGAACTTTGATTTATCACCACGTAGTTCATCCCTGGGCTGTAGCGGGGGATCTCAACAGTAAAGTAGTCCTCGTCCGCCTCCATCACAAACCCACCCATCTCCACCAGGTCCCAGTCAAGTTTGTGAGCTCCGAGGAAAAGCTCCCAATGCAGGTCCGCCTGGGCCCTGTGGTACAGCAGCACCAGCAGGCCTCTCTCTGTGCACTTTCCCTCCAGCTTGGGGGAAGTTGGAGCTGATAGATAGGGTATCATCAGCATATTGATTTAAAACTGGTCGGGAGCAATGGTGATGTATCAATAACTCACCTGTGTATTCAACACTATGCTCTATAGTGGCTCGATGGTAAAACTGCTTTCCATTGGGTAAGATGTTAAAGGTAAAAGTGAAAGAGAGGCTGTATGTCTTGTAGCCACCACCTATGTACTGGGATTACACAGCAGGGTTATATTTTTCCGCTTCTACACATAGTAAAACTGGCTCAGTGTTGTTAAATCTCACCTCTGGGATTATCTTCGGGTGTGACAATGGGAAACGAAGCTGGTAGGAGTGGCTCCCGTTTGAGTGGGAGAGCCTGGACACACTGAGGTCGTCTGTTTCAGTTTGGGTCCAGGTTAGAAGCTCGCCTCCACCATCTAATGTAACCTTCTGGAGGGAAACATCAGGGGCATAGAGGCCTAAAGTCACGGAGAGCAATCCTAAGGATGGGACAGATTCTGTACAGAGAGAGTGGAATATTTTAAATACTTTTTAAAATCATAAATAGACGTAACAAACTTTAATTATTATTTCCGTTTAAGTTAACAAAAATAACGTTTGTCTGCCATTAATTTACATCACAATATGCCAACTGCATACAAAAATAAAAACGTTTTAAATTACAATGACGTCCAAGGCCAAAAATGTGTTATTATTTCTCTTACTATCATTCGAAATCCAGAATAAAAAACTATTTTTGTGTAGTTTTTAATAGCGCAATGTTCACATCGTTAAACTACAATAAGAGAAGTGTAAAGGGGAGCTTTGCAATGCAACCATAACTGCTTTTGTCAAATCAATATATATCTTCTACTATTAAATAACATAACAAAACCAGTTAAAACAAGTTAGCATGCTTAAAGTCGCCCTTACTGGTGGTGAAGACTGGGATTTGAGGGATGAGAGGAGTCTTAAGGAGCCTGAAGGAGCGATGCTGTGTCAGAGGCCAGCGCTCGTCCTCCCACTGACTCATGAAGGACAAATCCACAGACATGGACTGGCTGTACTGCCCTCTCACAACACCACTCTGGGAGATTCACAGCAAGAAAAACAATTGAGAAACATGTGCAAACAGTTGTCTTTAGCAAAGAATTGGAGACACAATTCTCTGCACAACACATTTGATTGCATACCTTCATGTGTCCACCTGGGGCTGCTAGAGGAATCCTGACCTCCACTTTTCCCTCCTGCAGGCTGATTTTGTATCCCCTCTCTTTATATCCAGACTCACTCAGATCCTGGCCGTTCACTCCGATCCTCATGCCTCTGTACCTGAACTCACCATGGACTAACGGTGTCAGGATGTAAGGAACAGTCCACAGCAGATCAGAGCCATCTGCTGAAGCCTCGTCTGGGTGTGAGAAAGGTGACAAAGGAAACATTTTACTCAAAATAATGTAATATTGCAGGGTATATGCAGGAATCCTGAACTCAAATGTAAGACCTTTTGAGACCTTTTTTAAGACCCTTTCCAAACATTTTAAGACCTCATCGCCACTTGGAGTTTTAACCGGTTACCTTGGCGACACACTTTACCTCACATTGACTATATACAGTATTGATTGTCCTTCCTCGTTATCTTCCAACCATTTGGACGCAGACTTGTATTTCCGCATAACGATGTTGTTTAACAACCGGCGTAAACGGACCTACGCGCGCTATCAAGCAGTGAGCGTGCGATGTCCTGTTCAGATGACGTCAAATCCAACGGGATGCCATAAATAAACTACACAGAATCACACTACACACCTACGCAATGATTACATTCAGGCAGACTGTAGAATACAACCTCTTTGGACAATTTATATACTTATTGAAAACAACTTCAAATACCTTGGAAAATGCCATTTAATACTTTTTAATAGCCTTAATTTTCACTAAATTGATTTATCAACTTTTAATGCTTTTTAAGACCCCGCGGACACCCTGATTTTGATAAAGCGTACTCACTCAGAGCACAGGCGACAGTGGTGTTAAGAGCTAGGAAGCTTCTCTGGAGTCGGTACAGGATAGTTGCTCTGACAATCACTACATCCACTCCTCTCTCCTGGGAAAAAACACCCACACAAAGCAACCAGATAAATAAAAACGAAGCATGCCTAATCTCGAGTAAACAATATCCATGAATGGGTACCTTGACTAAGTATGAGAGCGGGGAGGAGTAGGGACAGCGGAGGCTGAGGTGGGCGCCTCGCAGTGAGATGTGGTAGCCCAGAGCAGCAGCCTCTTTCAGGGAGAAGAACCTTGCTTCCTCTGGTGGCTGGGAATCACAGTGGAACATCAAAGCCATGTCTGCCTCATCAACTCCCTGCTCAGAGACAAAGAGATGCTTAATGAAGTCATTTGTGAAGCAAAATTGGAATATAACATTTCAAACATATTCTTCCTGCAAATATGAAGAAACGTTTTGGTGCTATATATCGTAGGATTTCTAGTCAATGATTGTTACAACAAATACAGAATCATGAAAAAAAAACACGTCTCTGCTATTTACTTATGAAGGACTTATATAGAATTAATTATTTTATTAATTTACATAGAATTTAACCTCATTTTATTCACCCAAACTTTGACATGTTGTTTTCATCGTACAGTTCTATATGCAAAGGAGGGGGCTGCCATTCATGAAAAGCGTGTCATACTTTTCGCCTACTTGTTGATCAACTTGTGAGTGCAAGGATTTACCATATTTAATTACCTTCTCATTTTTTGATGTAATAGGCAGGAAAGGCTGCTGGATGGACACCTAGATAGGACAAGAGGAGAGTTGATATATGGTCACAACAATTTTTTAATCTTCTATAAGCTCTAGCACGTGTTTTTAAAAGGCTTACATTCAGAATTAAACCTAAATCTGTGGATGTGATTACATAAATCGGCCGGTTATTAGTTCACCTCCATGTAGTTCTCCTCACAGACGATCTCTCTGGTGCTCCACTGCCCCCGAAGAGAGCAGTGGAGCTGGAAGGGATACGCTGCAACCTTCCCATCCTCCTGCAGGTTCACAAACCAAAGACGCAGGTGATAGTCTGTGCCTCCCTGCAGAAAGATACAGTGATGTGAGGAATGCAACCCTGCGATATATATCAAAGCTTAACAAAGTAAAAAAAAACTACCTCGCTGTGGACATGACAGGCCAGGAAGGAGGCACGAAACACCAAGTCTCCAACCTCATTGGCCAGGACAGTGTAACCACACAGTGTGGCCTCATGGTCAGACAAAGAGTGGAATCCATACCGGTCTGGTGGTCCAGAGTTAAAGGTCATCAACATATACTTTGTTGTTATCTAAATTACATTTTTGACCATCAATTTAGGAAAAACATTCTTGAGGAAAATAAAGAAACTTACCTTCAAGGTCAAAGTGGACCCTCGATCCAAGGAAGCTGGACTTGACAGAAAGCCAAAAGTGACGTTCAAGACATTTGGTCTTAAATGTTCCTGAAAACATTAACACTGGCATCAGTTCCCAAGTAATTCCAATACAAAATTATTTTTTAAGGGTTTAATTTAATATGAATATTTTTTCGAGTTGTATGATTCTGCATAGTCTAACTCTAAGCATTCATTAGTAGACAAAAAAATGCATGCAATAGGGGCAAAAATGTCACCTTATTGTATAGACTTTTTGAGGGCCTTTAAATACAAATATATTCAAATGAATTAATATTATTTAGTTTTACATAGCGTGAAAACACTTTTGTTATGAAATGCATACTCGTGGTAGACAATGCATTGCTTTGAACATACCTTTGACTGCTATTTGGCATTATGTGTGAAATTGCCAAATTATAAAGCAATGTTTGCTCTTATTAGACAATGTAATCTTAATGAAGGCAATAAAATAAAAGCACACTGTATTGTAAACCTCATTATCCAGTATCATTTCAGACAGGAGCTCTCTGAGAGTGATACAAACTATGTTATTTATATTTACTATGTCTTTGACATAGGTATTTTAGATGTACCACACATAGTCACAAAAATGGTCTTACCTGTCGGCACTGGACTGGTGACACAGAAAGATGAGGCGAACAGCAACACCACACTGAAACAAATACATATTCGTTTTAGCTACGGGTTTACACTTAAACCATGCGTGTATCTTCAACTTGTTAACTTACCCACAAAAAATATGGAAAGATACTTTCATTTTGAAAAAGCAAATGTAAACTGAGTTCATTCAAAGATATATGTCTCGATTTGAAAGCTGTCAGCTGTGTTTACATCTCGAAGATGTCACCGTTTTGACTGACTCTAGCTAACGAAGCGGAGCTAACCAGCACACACACACCTCCGGGTTTCACGGGCTTCGTCTTCATAAACACAGCTCTTAATTAACTGCAAATCTAACGAGCAAAAACTCCCAGGGATACTGTAGAATAGATCATTTGCATATGATTAAGTTTGTCCTTTGCAGGCCACTATAGCTAGTGCGCCACCCGGTGACGTCTAACAGTTGTTAGTCAGCATGCAACGTACATGCTGTGGTCATAAATAAAGCCACCACTTGCCGATGCATCGTGTATTCCTTGTACATACACACATGCATGTATTAAGAGAAGTATCAACAACTTATAGATACTTATGTGTTGAATGAAGGAATGCTTTGAGTTAAAATTATGTCTAACAGCGATACCCAGTGGACAGAGAGCGTCAGTAATACACTGAACAACTAATAATAATAATAATAATAATAATAATAATAGATTTAATTTGTTAGCGCTTTTACAGGTGCTCAAAGACGCTTTACAGATAATAGTGAAGAAAAAAGAAAAGAGAAGAAAGGAACAACAAATAAATATAGTTAAAGTTAAAGTCAAATAATACAAAAACAATCACACATGAAAAGCCAGATTGAAGAGGTGAGTTTTTGTGAGTTTTTTGAAGGTGGTGAGGTCGGTGCAGTATCTGATGGGTTGTGGGAGTGAGTTTCAGAGGGAGGGGGCAGGGACGGAGAAGGCTCTGTCCCCCCAGGTCCGGTGATTGGTGCAGGTGGGGATAGTCCACAGTTACACAAAATAATGCTTATTTTTAGATTATGCTGGGCTAATCTATAAAGTAAAGTCCCTAAATGTTACCGTTTTCTAAATAATTATAATGATTTCATTTTAAAAGCTCATTTGTATGTTTTGGTTAGTTTGGAGTTTGGTTCAAATACATGCTTTTTATTCACACATTTAAGATAGGCTGCTTTAACTGTAAATGAGTATCTTCATTTGGTTTCTCAACTACATGTGTTTCTACACTGCGTTGCAATGTTTACTCAATTAAAGGATATTTTTTCAACATTTCTTGAACCACATTAGTGCTTGCTAATCCCAGTGTCAACAGTGCCCATAAGAAATACCAAACTCTCCAGCATCAGTGATGGTTGCTTCTTCACTGATAAGCAACACATTTCAAAAATCATTCATGCAAACTCATGTATTCCCATGCAAAAAATATTGTCTTCTAAATTGGTGTGCAATTCTAATAATCCTCATTTGATCCATCATACCAAATAAATGTAGGCTATGTTTTTACATTTCACAAACATCTTGACAGCTAGAAATGATAAACACAGCTTTCTTCACAAACATAACTCACTAGTTGCTCACTTTATGTTAAGCCAAAAGGTTTGAATAAAATGCATCAATTGTCATTTTTATTAGTAATCATTTGAGAAACTGAGAATAGTAAAAGGATAAAAAAGAGTCTCCTCTTGTCCTCTGATTCATCAGGCACTCACAATTGAACATGAAACTATAACGTGAATTGTAAGTATTGAATTGCTCTCTTCCGATGGGAATAGTTCTTGTTGAAATGTGTGACTCACCAGCTTGTTATAAAGATGAAATAATGAAGAATGAATCCTATAGGGTTATGAGGAAACAACATGGGGAATTATACTGCTTGTTAACCATAGGTGAAGACAAATTGCTGGAAGAAAGACACTATTTTTGATCATGTAGCAGCAGGTGTAGAGGCGGAGGGCGTGTGATTCATGTGATCATCACACTGTTGGACACATCTACTTTGTCCGGAGCAGCACAGCTGGACGCCTGCAGTCATCACATCCCCACTACCGGGAAAATGTTTCTTAAAGTCAAGTAATGTCACGATTAAAGACTGAGTAATCAGACTTATCAGTGAGAGTCCTGCGGTGGAGAAAAGGTCAAAGCCTATTTAAGGAACGAGACGTGAAAATGATACTTATTACTCATTATGCTGTTCAACCAGTAGCTAGTGCTTTGGGTTGACTTGGCATGTTTGTATTTATTTTATTACTTAATGGTCACGTTTTAAATAAAGTGCAGCTGATGCAGTATATCAGTTATAGACATAGCTCGTTAGCAGAAAATAAAAATACAACATGCAGAGTAATGACTATACAAACGATTAACAACATCAAAAAGGACTTTAAATATCCATATATCTGGATAAGACGAAGCAGAATACTTGGGGGAACTTTGGTTTTGTGAAAATTTCTCCATTTTGGAATGAAAAAAAAAAAGTAAAAACAGAAGAAGTTAAAGTAAGAATGTGTAGTGAAAAGATAAAATAACATAAAATAGAAAATGCTTTTTTACAATTTAAACAGTGGTGTTTTTCCATGTGCCTTAGTAATAATAGAAGTAACATGCAGATTATGTGATTTTAAATGTGCAATAACCCACATACATACTTTTTCGTGTCTTGACCAAACACTAACATCAACCCTTTTGTTTTGCAGTCTGACATTTAGATGATTACCATGATTATTTGCCAAAGTGACAGCACAAAGGGTGGACCGCTAATCTGCCTCATTAACATTTGAGTCACATTGTGTCATTAACAACAGGGCACAGCATGCAGCCCTCACGATGACACCAAGACACTTACGAATAATCATGACTGACAGAAGTAAAGTCATATGTTACCATTCCAATTGATATTTGACATTTCACAAAGTTAGTAAATTACTAATACAAAGTTTTTGGAGCTTTTGTTGGAGGTGTTACAGGAGCGTTCGTCGTGGTGAGTGATGACCTTCTCCCATCCGGTGACACACAACCTCCACCTCCTCCTTCTCCACCAATCACATCCTTTTGTTTCCTGGAGGATGAGGAAGATTTGAAGATGAAGAAGCCTATTTATCAACCCAACACGTCCTACTCAAACAGTGATAACATTCAGCTCTTCCAACATCCCACCCTGTTTTCCCGATTGCTTATATTTGGGACTTTTGCACATCACCAGTGTTGAAAAGAGAATCAGGGGTTATTGGAGTTTTGCTGTTTGAGATGGAGATGCTTCGCTCTCAGGTGCAGATACTTCTTGTGGCCTTGTTTTCCTCCGGGCTCCTGGTACAGGTCAGAGCTGCTCCACGCAGAGACATGCTGGCACTAAGAGCACAGCTCGCAACGGACGAGGTGGGTGACTCAAAGGGCTGGGATTTGGGATCAGGGGTTGGATATTTCACTATATTGGAAGCATGGGTGAAATATAACTTATCGACGACCATTTTAATTAACTCTGTTGTTCTTTAATATATTTATGCATTTTTTTTTCTTATATCTTTTTTTCTTATTATTTTTTAATTAATAGGTATTATCTCATTTTAGTATTTTTGGAACTAATACATTTGTTGGTGTCATGTTAAAATCGTGAGTTGGATATTTAACAGTTATTAAAGGGATCAACTCTCATATTCAAGTGCCTTTATACTTTAAATGACCATAATAAGAACAAAATAGCCTACAATTAATAATAGTTACTTTGAAAACAATGCTTAAAGTTATTACTCAATCTTTTTTTTTTTTAAACTTACAATGCGAGTGCAAATAAACAATTGTAAATGTTCTTGTTCAATAGTTTCGCTTTTACTCACAAAAAAATAAAAGCAAAAAAAGGACTGTTATCGATAAGCAGTATCAGCAAGAATATCAGTTTGTTAAAATATTAAGATAAGATACATTTTGTTGATCCCAATTTGGGAAATGTTTTCCTCAAGACATCGCACGTGAATTAGAAATACAATCAAATAAAGATGAACAATACCCTTTCGTTGTTATTTGACATAGTGAATAAAAATATCGAATTGGTGAATGGCCCTTTTATCGCAGTGTTTGACTTTAACTTGCTGACATTTTAATAAGGGATGATGTAACTACAAGTGCGTGTTTTGTGTCCTCCTGCAGGGTCTGACTCACTTGCTCTTGCTGAAGTTTGTGTCCGAGCTGCTGGCGGCGAGAGGAGACGAGATGCCCCCCGAGCTGCAGGAGGAGGGGGGGGTCCGGGAGGAGGTGATGAGGAGACAACTCCCCCTCAGCCACAGAGAGCGCAAAGTAGGCTGCCGCAACTTCTTCTGGAAGACATTCACCTCGTGTTAGAGCAGTTCAAGTTGGAGTAACTTTGTTTTTTTAAATATGCTTTTTAATGATAAATTAAATCTGTTTGCTCACTCATGTTTTAAATGGATCATCTGCTGCGAAATGCCAAACATACAGGAGTGTTGGTGATTGTAATACCAGTAATAGATTGTATGTCGATTTCGAGAGACGTACAAAGAGTCTCAAATAAAATGTTCTGATTTAAAAAGGGAACATTTGTCAACTGATATAACCTTTTTGTGTGTCTTAAAGGAGTACCTGAGTGCGTTGTATTGCACTTTCATTAGATTTGGAGACCTACAGGAGAGACATTTTAACAAAAAACAGTAGAATTGAAGCTGCAGGATCTGATACATCATGACTTTTATACTTAAGTATGGGTCTATCTTCCTAAAACACTTTATCATTAAAATTCCCATAATGCAACTTAATTGCAATTTTGGTCTGCTCTTCCCTCTGGTCTTTCAAACTCTCCTTCTAAATCGAAGCAGGTAAAAATGTACCCAGGAGCTATAAAATACCATAGTATTAATACATTCTCAGTATTGGACAAATTAAGAAAATGAATTTCCTATCTATTAGGGATACATAATTGTTATCATGTACTTTAAACCTAAGCAACTTTGTTTTGTATATGCACTAAGTTTAGGACATTCAACTCCGTTTTATGATGATTTTGAACACTTTGAGTTGAAATAAAAACACACTTTTAACTTGCTGACATTTTAATAATCAATGATGTAACTACTACCTGTATTAGGAGAAAATCCATTAGTGTAACAAACTTCCATTTCTACATCAACAGCCTGTTGTGTTCAACATGGCCTCCTTCTTCTCAGAGTGAATTCAGCAGAGGGCTGCTGCAGTATCACGGCTTTGATTTACAAGCTCCAATTCACAGCTTTTCAAACAGAGTAAGAATGAAAACAAAACGAAAAGGTGTTTGACACAAGAGTTGGCATGGGTCAAATTTTTTGAAATGACACTTTTGGGTATGAATGAAATGACATTAATGATACAAATCAGACTAATACACTACAGTATATATACATCATGAGATAAATTAACAAGAGACTGAACCGTTTTAGCATGATGAAAAAAGAAAATGGTGGAATTCACAGACAAAGGGTTTCAAAAAAGGGATTATAATGAAACAAAATGACATCCTTGAGTTAAGGCTTTTACATTTCTAAGCCCTTTAAGTTACACAAGTACAAAATGAGGACGGAAACACAGAGGTTAAACACAATCGTAACAAATCTGTGGCTCTAAAGTCTTGACCCACGAGGATGTTCAAAATCACAATCAATGTTTGGGGGGGGAAATGCATCATATCCACTTGTATGTTGTCGAGAAGTTAAGAACAACCATTATGTATACAAACGTGTCATGTAAATCTAACCAATTGAGAACAATTAGTTTTTCTCTTCCAAACTCGCTTTCATACCTCGTGAGTAACCAACACCCTGTTCTCCTAAAACTTCATTGCACCATCATCTTCAATGTAAAGGTCAAGTATCAACCAACAACAACAAAAAGCATGATTGTGATTTGGAGACAATCAAAAATGGCAAAGGTCCTGTAATAAGCGTGAGATTAATGAGGGATTTGTTCTAGTGGATATTTTTACTATAATAAGCTAAAGAATAAAAGGTTGACTACACATTCCTCTTGTCTACATTTCTCCTGCTATGAGGCTACGTCTCTGCAAACATCCACGTCACTAAAAGCTACACGCTTTTCAAAAACATTCTGTAACCAAACCAGCCCTTTATGTACACTCACAGTTGTTGCAATGTGCTTTTAAACCGCTCGTTTTGAGGCAGTTCTGCAAACGTACATGTCCGATTGTTATAGTCTAATTAGCATGTATCCTTTGCTTCCTTTTCCCATCTAAATGTGTGACATCCTTCCTTACTTTCATTGTCTTTGACAGTTATTATAATGTGCAAGTTAATAGCTGAGCAGTACCGAACAAATGGTAAGTGGAGCCCAAGCTGCCTGCAGGTCAGGCCACTGTCAACAATACTGAACTAAACGTGAAAAATGGAGCAGACGTGTACCGAAGGAAAGCTGCGTAGGACATCAGAATGAAAAGAAGGTGGTAACTCCATGTCAGGAAATGTTCTTCTGCAAATTAAATGACAGCTGGATACCAACAGAGGGAGCTGTATGTCAGCTCACGGTCAGAGAAAAAGGGTAAAAAAGAACCTCAAGAGTCTGAGCGTGTTTCCTGTCTGCGCCATCCATGTGTAACGTGTGCTGGAAAGGTGGGAGCAGGTCTGTTAGCAGTCGGTGGAGATCTTGGCCGAGAGGTCCTGGATGCGGCAGGCGCTGCAGCTCTTACACAGGATGTGGCCGTCCAGAGGGTAACAGCCCCGCCCCTCGCCCTCAGAGGACAGCAGGAGACCGCACTCCTGATGGAAAGACACTTCAGTCAGCTCACATAAACACTCATGTTGAATATCAAAGTATATCAAATCCACTCTCCAGAACATTGGATTCCCCTGTAGAGATACGGTGTTTCAATCTAAGTTTAGGCATGGATTAGAGCCCTAACTTTGAAAAGAAAAATAATAGATAAATGCATGAATGTAATGTAAATAAATAAGTAAGTAAATTCAAAATATAGAAATTATTAAATTTTTTGCAAAAGATATCGCCACACTGACTTAATTGTCACCTATTTGTATTTGTTCCCTTGATTATACCACGGAAGGTAACCTAAATTAATGCTGTATATATTCTTCCACATTTTGAGTCGGTCATTTAAATTATAATGAAGAAAATGTAAATATTTTACTTCAGAAAAATTAATATTATCATTTAAAAAGGATATGTTTCCCTTTTATTTAACCCGGGTACATCTATCTCAGTTATATAACGTTCAAAAGGTCAGTTGTGACAATGTCATTTTGCTTTTAATGATAAAATGTGATACCGGGAATTCCTTAAAACCAAAAAGGAGCTTTTTAAGTACTTAAACCAAAACTTATTTTTACTTAAGTCCTGATGTTTCTGATATATTATATAATCCTTTCCTGACTCACCTCACAGACGTAACAGTTAACGTGGAAGCTTCGGTCCAGAGCCACGATCCTCACCGTCTCCTCCTGACCCTGCTCGGGCATGATGGGCTCGCCACACACCGAACAGCGAGGAGCGTACTTCCTGTCAGGGACACCAAGCATCGACATTTACAGTTAGTGCACACGTCTGCCTTCTTACACCTTAGCAAGTAAAGAAGACCAGGGGTAACATCATGGCGCTTGAATGCCTTCGTACCTATGAAAGTCGTCTATGCAGTGTATCTGAGAGGTGGCGTCCACAGTGAAGGGGACCCCGTCCAAACAGCAGTTACAGACCACACATGTGAAACAGCGAGGGTGGTAGGCCTTCCCCATGGCCCGCAGGATACGGTCCAAGATGGGCTTGGAGCACTTTGAACAGCGCTCTAATGTACTCTGACGATATGAGCAGAACAAGTGTGGATTAGAGTAGGAAGGACAGAGCAGCACTGCAGGAGAAACTACATTAAATCAAAAATATAAGAATCCGTAAAACCATTGAGTGAGGAAGGGGTTATAAACCAGCTTATAAGAGCATTTGAAGGTAAGAAGAAGAAATTCTGAATTTCAAAGATTACAGTCGCCCATTTCTGAAAAAAGAAAATGTGGTTATCCTTTGAGATTAAATTGCTACATTTTCCGGGAAAGAAACTGACAAATTGGAAAAGAGAAAACCGACAGAGAAAAAACCCCAGCAATTTGCAAGGAATATTTTAGACATTTGCAAAATTTGCGAGGAAAATGTAATTATTTTTAGAATTTAGCGAGAAATTTGTGAAATGTTGCGAGTACATTTTTGCGAAATTGGCTTTTTTAGGGTAAAAGTCCCACATTTGTCAAATCAAAAAAAGTTGCTAATAGGTTGAGGTTGATCAATCCTTGCAAGTTAAATAGTGGGATTCCATGACAAAACATTTTAATAATAATTTGGCAAATTTCTGACTTTTTAATCTCAGAGAATATCTTTGTTTTATTCTCAAACATATCCAACTTTATTCTCTTGATTTTGTTTCTCGGGATATCTCTTGACTTACAATGTAACAGCTCTCACAGTAACTCTTCTTGTCAAGGGCGTAGAAGGGTTGCCCCCGGAGACGGGCGTGGCAGGTGATGCATGTGAAACACTCCACGTGGAACACCTGCTCCATGGCGATGCAGCCGCTGCCGTCGCCGACCACGTTGTCTCCACACCGCGCACAGCGACCTGGAAGAGTGTTACATGTCTGGGTTTGTTTTTATTCCAAATACCAGAATGCAGCGTCATCAGTTATTAATGTAGAGAGTGGCGACTGTACCAAAATAGTCCTCGACGGGGGGGTGGTTCATATCATATACCAACTTCTTAGTGAGTCGCTCCAACTCGTCCTCAGGCCGGCTCGTTGCTATGCCCTGCTGGAAGAAAGAATACAAAAATGCGCCTTTCATAACCAACTCAGTATTCAATTATTTAGGACTGGGTCTGTACATTTAATGTTTGTTCAGATAATTAAATTGTATTAACTATATTTATTTTGTTAAACTACTACTTCATTACTTTGTGATTTAATTTAAATGTTAGGTTCTCTTATGGCGGCTTCTGTTCGTACATATATCATTTTAGATGTTTGGTGTTTGAGTTTTGTATCCAAATGATCCTGATTTTTTCTATACTATATTTTTGTATATATTTATATTTCTTTTAAAACAAATTTTTTTTTTTTTTTTTAATAGTTTTTTCTTTATACTCGTTCTACATTTGCCCCCTTTTTACAACTAATAATCCTAACTAACCTTATTCCTTAAACTGTGCTATGTATGCTTCATTATACACTAAAGCACCTTTATGTAACACCAAAATGGCATTCTGATCCTGTCCTTTGAGTGTGTGCGATAAGTTCAATCAGGCTTCAGATGTGTATGTGTTCCCTTACCTTGCTGGACTGATAAGCTGGGTTCAGAGCGGCCCCTGACCCTGGGTGACTGTTCTCCATCCCTCTCTTGGACAGAGGCACCTGGTGACCCCTCCCTCCGGGGCCGCCCCCCTTGTACACGGCCTCCGAGTGCATCTCCTGAGCCTGAGAGGCGGCCTGTGACGGGTACCAGCCCTGCTGACTGGTCTGAGTCTGAGTCTGAGGGGGGGGGCGGGACACGTGCTGGCGGGGGGGCGGGGGGGTGTAGGCCTGCTCTGCCTGCCTCCCCGTCTGAGAGTAGGTGACAGGCTGGGCCGTCTTTACCTGGACACTGAAGCGGGGCCCGGTTGGGGTGGAGGCGGTGCTGTAGGAGGCCGGGACGGGCTGGGGGTACGGCTTGGGAGTGGGAGAGTAGTACTCCTGCTGATGGGAGGGGGGGTACTGCGGGGTCTGGTGCTCGCTGGGGTAGCGGGAGGCCGGGTGGTATTGGTTCTGGGGATGAGGGGGGTAGCCCATAGAGGGCCGGCCCTGTGGGGGGGCTGCGCTCTGGTGAGCCGGCTTGTAGTGATCCGCAGGGAGGTACTTGTTGTAAGGCACGTTGTCGTACAGCTGTGGGGGGGGGGGGGGGCAGGAGATGTAGAAATGTAAGTATACAGGCAGATTTATGTATTAAAAGGCAAATCTTTATGTTCATTCAAATGTTTTGAATGTTCTTACTTTTCAACTTAATTGTCGTTTAAAGGTGGGGTAGGTAATTCACTTCAGAAACACTTTTTGTTATATTCCATGGAATGCTCTTAACATCCCGATAGCAATGAATACATTAAATGCTTTGACAATAAATATATAAAAATATTTCATCTGTGGAACCCGTGGCGCTGTAAAAAGCTAGACCAATTATCTGCCTCGGCCTGTGCCAGATAACTGGATGGCCTACCTGCCTGTCAGCCTTCCATCTCGTGCACAAACTTATCTCGTGCCCTCATTGGTCATGTGTGCGTTAGTGTGTGTTGGAGGAGGGGCTCTGTAAGGAAGGGGCAGATTTTTTTCGGTTGTGTACTTTCAAATTCTAGCGCACTCGAGCTGGTTTCTCCATTCTTACCTACCCCACCTTTAAGTTTTGGTTACTTTTTGCTAGTTTTAGTTTAGTTTCAGTTTTTTTGGATAGATTAATTTTTTCATTCATTTATTCTTACAATACGTTACTTGTTTTTTTTGGGGCCAGGTATAAAGTCTCAGAGGAATGTAGCTAGATTACATACATTCAAAATACATGGACAGTGAACTTTGTAGGAGTATCCACAATGTTGAACAATTTGGAAATCAACTTGAGTCCAATTTAAAGGTGGGGTAGGTCATTTTGGAGAAACCAGCTCGAGTGCGCTAGAATTAGAAAATACACAGCCGGAAGAAATCTGCCACTTCCTTACAGAGCCCCTCCTCCAACACACACGAACGCGCACATGATCAATGATGGCACGAGATAAGTTTGTGCACAGATGGAAGGCTGACAGGCAGGTAGGCCATCCAGTTATTTTAGCCGGGCCGGCTAAAGTTTTTACAGCTCTACGGCTTCCACAGATTAAACAATTTTATGGATTTTTTGTCAAAGCACTTCAGATATTCATTGCTATCGGGATGTTAAGAGCATTCCATGGAATATAACAAAAAGTGTATCTCGAGCCGGTTTCTCAAACTTATCTACCCCACCTTTAACTGAGTTTTAAACATCAGCATATCCGGTCATAGTCCGGTAATTACCTACTAACGGAAACTCTGCTACACAATTCATATTATTATTATTATTATTATTATTATTATTAATTGAATATCTATAGGTCCTTTACCATGGTTAGGACAAATCAGTCTGTAGGTTTCAGTTTACTTCTTAAATGTATTTCTGTTTCAGTTAAAATATTAGGCCTGATGCATGTGTGATTTCTCAAAAACGTTTCCATTTTGTTTGAACAAAGTGTTATTGTCCTACTTGTGTGCTGGGGTCCTGTGGGTTGCTGTCCAGATCAGCGAGCATACTGGTGAGGGAGTCAATGTCAGCATCGATTTTGGAGTGATAGCTCACCGGCTTCTCAGGGCCGCGGTGCTGAAAACAGAGCAGCACAACATGTCAGTACATAAATAAGTACTGTGCATTTGCTCTTTTTTCAGTGTTTACAGTTTAGAGATTGAAGCTATAAGTCCAATTGTCAAACAACTCTAAAATGTTTCTTTATTATCAGTCAAGAATAATGAACCCACCATCAGCTCGTAGCTGTCCATGTGGGGGCTCCAGTTGCGCTCTTCTTTGGGAGCCTGGGGAGGAGCGTAATAGTGCTCGCTTGACGGATGCTGAATGGGCCCACCTTTGGGAGAGGGGAACAAAGAATAATGTGTTAATTCTTGCTAATTAAACACACAGCCAAAAGACAGGTATTTCCTCAGCACAATCAGGAGATTGGTGTATGTTATAAGAAGCTAAACCTGTGTGCTTAACTGATGTGAAGACCTTGCTATTGTGGTGTACACTAAAAGGCCAGGTAGGAGAGACTTAATGATTTTATTTTGGTTCAGGAATTTGAAGGTTAGTCACATATTCAGTGCCAGTAAATAGAGGTCAACCAGTCACAAGGACCGTAAGTGTACATCTGGCTTAGATAAGATAAGCATTGTATATGATTAGATACGATAGCCATGGTGCAGAAGCAATCATAGTTTTGCATTTTGAAAATTGCTTTGTGCAAATGTATGTGCAGTCAATTAATTCTGATAAGTGTTACAAAAGACTATACTGTACTACGTGACTAATGGTATTCTTCTTACCTGTGGGTCCAGTAGCCATGTACCTATTAGCCGCCACCCCTCCACCTCCTCCACCACCTCCACTTCCACTTCCACCTCCACCTCCACCTCCTCCGTTCTGGTCGTACTGGCCATATTTCGGCCGGAAGTCGGACGTCCCTTTCTTGTTGGGGACTCGGTAGATCGCTGACCCGGCAGAGTGAGACATTTGGGGGACGGGTCTCTCTGAGCTATCCAGAGTTCTCGGTGGAAGCCAGGTTGGACCGGACATGGCAGGCTTATGAGATCAAAAAGAGAGAAGAAGAAAATATTGCCATCACGTCGCTCTATTAAATGCTTATAATTAACATGCATTCAATTTGCAATTTCAGTCTTTGCTTTGCCTAATATCAGTTAAGTAACAACACATAATCGCTGATGGTGTGTGTATTTATTTCATAGGTAACCAATGGAAACTAAAGGATGATTTGTTTCCAATAGCAACAGGGACACACACATAGAACAATAGGTCTCTAGTTGAAGAGCAGGAAGAGAGGAGTTGTTCTAAAAAGGCTTGGGGGTTTCCAGCAGACTCGCACATTTCTCTAAAACGTGTGCACAACATGCAAAAGTTCTCCAGCACACAAGACACACAAACAGGTGCAACATCTGTGGTGACCCTTCCCTGTTTTCCTCCACAATGGTTATTGTCTTTGAGTGTTGTTTACAAACTGGTATCATTGCAAATGAAGCGGACACAAAAACAGGGCAGGAAATGTTGTATAATGTCTGTACACACGGCAACACCTGGCTCATAACAATATATTATGTATTCTCAGTGGGATAAATAACAACCCTGCGGCACACAGCTGAGCCCACAAAGTGCTGACTTGCACCTAAGGGCCTTTCAATAGGATATAGGTCTTTAAGGAAATACTGATTTATGTGACAGAAATGTATAGAAAGTGTCATGAATTACAAGGGAAATAAGATCCTGAAGAAAGGAAGCAATCTTCATCTTTTTTAACTATTTGATTTGCTGGAAATAAGCAAATAAATATTGCTCTTTACCACTCTACAAATACAAAAACCTACACTCATTTCCTCTGTATCTTTCTAAATGTAAGACTACTGTGGATTTAGATTACATAAGACATTGCTGGTGAACTCTGGTGAACATATGGCATCACTCTTAACATTTTATCCATGAAATGACTCATAAACCATACATTTTCCATACATGTTGGAAAGCTGTGTGATTGACACAATGCCTACATGGATTGAGAGAATAAGGATGAACCGACACAGATCGGTATTGTCCGAGAGGAGAAATTATCATCCCACTCAGACGGATTGTAAACGGGTCGTGTGGCCGTCATAAATCCCCATTGATAAGAGGATTATGATGACAGATGAGGATGATGCAGACATACAGAAATGCAATACTTTAACGTGCATTTTTAGCCTTTTGGTTTGCTTTAGACTTATTAATACATTTGTATTTATGTGTAGGGTCTTTATAGCTGACATTTAACCTTGCTGTATCAGCATACTTGACTGATATTGACCACGTGGAGGAAAGAGTGACCACCACCTCCCTCTTTGACCTGATTTAAGCCTCTGAGTCCGGATGAGCACACACTCAAATCCGAGGATGGCTGGGCCAGAAAATTAATCTAAGCGGTTTTATTACTGTCTGCTGTAAAGCCAATTGTATTTTTTTTTTAAATGTCATTTAAAAACACAAAGTTAGGCTGGAAATGTTTGTTAAATATCTGCAAAGGAAGCGTAGTAAACGCTCACGAAATGTCAAAGTTGATGACAGTCACAACAGTCAAGAAAGAGCGAATAAGCATCAACAACATCCGGTGTTTTTACATTTCAAAATAAAACAAGTCTACAGTAAGCGTGTCAGCTACACGGAACACTTAAGAAGAAAAAAAGTCAGTATAGTACAAATAAGTGGTAGAAAATACAAACTGGCTTCATAAAATCCCTAATTACATATATTCACAGTTATACTCACTGTTTTTTTATTCTGAAACCATATTCACGTTTATATTTGGAAGGTTCTGGTTAGCTTGACACATTGTAGCTACATTTAGCGATAATAGCTATTTCAAATGGACACAAATAACAGGGAAACAACAGGAAATTAGTAAATGTGGGTATAAAAACCTCATCTAATGACTATTAGCAAACTGCTGGCATTTCCTACCTTTTACAGTACCTTTACGGTGAATCTCCTCTTCCCTTCAGTCTCATCTACAGAACAAGAACAACAAAACTGGTTAAAAAGGTAAAATAGAACAAAAGATGTCGCATTAAAAACACATTTGCGATAGTTTGTTGTATTTACATAGTAGCGTTAGTTCCGCCCAGCAACATTATCGTCACATACAAATTAATAAAGACTCACTGCTCAGTTTTTCCACCAAATCTGTCCTTTGTGCGTCACATATATCAGAAACATACCACTAAAGTAATATAGCATTAATATAGGATAATGTGCAATAATTAACTTTAATAACAGCCTTGTTTACTTGTTTGTTAGCCTGTTTTTAACTCGTGCCTTACCTCCAGGCTAACTTCAACACAACCGAAGAGGAAACAATGAAATACAAGACACCTACCGCCAGAAAAGCGCGACACAAACTCAATCTGCGCCTCTTTTGAAAGGTTTAAAGCTCGCTGAAAGTTATCGCGACATAACTTTCTTTTAGATTTAGCGTCGTTCACCTACTTTGTGACGGATCCTGAGGCCTTTAGCAGCAGCAGCAGCTCCTCACTGCATTCCCGATGCGTGACGTAACGGCTCTCTGTCTGTCTGTCTGTCTGTCTGTGTGTGTGCGCGTGCGTGTGTGTGTGTGTGTGTGTGTGTGTGTGTGTGTGTGTGTACGTGGAAAGGTGGGGGGTCTGTCACAAACAAATTAACCAGTGTGTTTGGTGTATGTATAATTCTATACAAAATAATAAAAAAATTATGACATTTTAATTAAAAATAGTAATAGTAAGTAAATACACAATATAGGCAAGTATTGGCTACCAAACATATACATAAATATTAAGATGCACATTTCTCTGGACTGTATCCATTTCTCATTTTGGTTAAATAAATGCCACTTAAGCACATTTTGATCAAGTAACCTGTACCAGCTAATATTTGTATTCAGAATTAGCTTATACTGCTGTCAAAGTTTGATCTAAGTTTAATGTTTTGATATTATATGTTGGTGTCTGACGGATAACGAGGTCAGAGAAATTGGTCTTAATGTGTATGTTTTTTTCTGTTGTTTAAGCAGCCGTAAGTATGGAGGTCAAATTGCTTTATTATTTTGTGGATCATGAGATTTGGGTCAACTGTCCCCCTCCTGTTACCCCCCAGCCTTCATCTTCTTCTTCTTCCTCCCACTCCACCCAGCACCATATTGGAGGCCCTGCATTCCCTAAGGCGCTTCTTCAAAGCAACAGTTTCATAACTCCATTATTTATATTTGATGTCCCTGTCTATATGTGCCAATAAGTGGACAAACAACCCCGGCTGCTCCCTGGGATATCCCCGCTTCCTCCTCATGCTCCTCCCTCCAGTCGCTCTTGTTTGCCCTTATATGTCCACGGAGCTCTGCAATTACAGGAAGAGGCAGTTTAAGCAGATCTGTTATTGTTGAAGGAGCCATCCACATCTTTGGCACCAAGTGGGGGATTGGAAGTCAAAGCATGTCTTCGGCCCATACATTATCAGAGAAAAACAATATGGTTCTGTCCAGGCAACCAGGAAACCACAAAAGAAGGGGAATCCCTGCCTTTGTTCTGTTTGATGAGGAGTTAAATAGATGTTGAAATGTTGAATTTGCTCTGGGAAACTGTTGCTTTTCCTCATTTGGAAATTGCAGAAGATCTTTTAATTTGACGGTAAGTTATAGCAGCTCTGCATTTGATGAAAAACAGGGTGGGTTGATGGACACTGACAGATGGGGTATCATGCAGGAAGTCACTTTGAGTGTTGCCAAGCCTTGCCAACGGGATGGACTCAATGGCTTCCGCCTATTGGTGAACCTGTTTAGTAATGTTCTCACTTTTCCTCAACCGCCCCCCTCATCCGTTCCTCTCACAATGCCTGGAAGTAGCCGAGACCTACATCTCCCTCTCTGTTTTTCTTAATCGTTGTTTTCCTTCATGTTTTTTTTTTCTACTCCTTTTTTTTCAAAGCACACAATTGATCGGATCTCCATACAAACAAATAAAAGCACAAGGACACGCGCACAAGATGAACAACACTTCACTCCCGGATTTATATCCAAACATGGTCATGTTGTCGGATTTTTATTTCACTTTTGACACATTTGCTTCTCATAAAACATATCTATAATATATCATTTACATTTTAAGAATTTATTTAAGAAGAATTCAACTTGTTTCATGCACACTTAACTTTGTCCCTATGAACTACTCATTGATAGGCTTCATGCGTACAGATTATATAAAGAAACACCACAAGTTGAAACTCATTTCATTTCTCTTTGGGGGCACAGCTAAATTGGCTTCAGGACTCCATTTTATCAATGAAAATAAAACATAATTTCCTCTCTGTCCATTTGTTGCCTCCCAGTCTTCACTTTTTGTGCAGGAAGCACTTATCTGGTTCAACCAAGATATTCTCCTCCTTCTTCAACGTGTCCTTCTGTAGAATACTTTGATGTGAAGGAAATCCAGTTCATAGTTCACTTTATTTGCGACGCCTCAATTAACTGCCTGTTTCTCTGTGAACCCAATGTGAGTATGAGGTGACTTCACTTGTTTTTCACGACCCCTGAGCTCTTGTACTTCATTACCCTCCATTCCCCCTCCCCTGTCTCCTGCTCGCTTTATTATTGACGGATGTCCTGCGCAGGCGTTTTCATCCATGTCTCTGAACAGCTTTGCAGGATGCAAACAGAAGTGTGGGGTAGTTCCTGCACATCTGTCGGCTGCATCTCTCTCAGTTGGGTGGGGTATAGAGGTTGTTTTTCACCAGAGAAGGTGTCTCCCATCTAGAACGATCAATTTGGTCCTGCTTCCTTCCTTTCGTTTCTTATAACTCAGCGCCTCTGCTCTCAGGCAAGACGCCAGCAGCTTCTGTTGTGGAGCACTTACTAATGCCCTTAACTTGTCAACTCAGCAATGAATCACACTGAAACATGTACTTTGATTAAATGTATCATGTCTACAGATTTCACTTAATAGTATTGGGTTAGTTGAAAGCAATAAGGGGCTTGTTGAATAAATAGTAGGTTCAACTTAATATTATTGCTTTCAACTAACCTAATACAGTTATGTGAAATGTGTTGACATAATACATTTCATTAAAGTCAACGTTTAGGTTTTTCAGTGCAGTTTCTCTTTCGTTCTAGAAATGCACCAACATGTGAATCCTGGCTGAATCCTTTAAACAACTCCCTTAATATGATGGAATCTTAATGATGAGCTTGTTTACCCAACAATAAGTTGGTTTTCCAGCTTCCTGCTTCCTCTGTCCTGGAGAGGGGTGAAGGGGAGGAAAGCGCGGGTGGGGGAAGACCAATGGCCTACCTCTGGATCACCAAGGCACGTAGCGCTTCTCCCCAAGGGTCCTCATATATATTTTTTCAACGTGGCACAAAAACACACTATCCTTTCCTGCCATTACTTTGCTCGGAGCGATGGGGGTTTAGAAAAACTAATAGGCCACTAAAAATACTTAGAGCTTGGGCCCGGGCTTTTCCTGCGCTACTTCCAGTGTACGCGTGGGCCATTGAGGAAAGAGGAAACGAGCGGCCCTGGTTGTACGGGGGCTTCCTGCACAACGTTATAAAGAGTCCCCTCCCTTCAGCCTCCCCTCACAGTGCTGTTCAGAGCCAGTGGAGACGGCGGGTGAACCCCTGCTCCTCTTCTTTGGGTGTAAAGTGAACACTGAGGCCGGGGGTTTGACGTCAGCGCGGTGCACAGAGGTTCTCGTCCCTGCTGGTCGGGGTGAGTTGGAAAAAGATTTTATGAACATATTAATGTTTTTATTTTTGTTTGATTTGTTTGTTTTAAGTACAGATGCTAATGATGTGGTCCTTTTATTGATTTATCCTTATAATTCAACGTTTAAGTTTGTCAGATGACTACACTAATATGATTTAAATTGTTTTCACTAACTTCAAGGTCAATGTAGGACTTAGAAATGCATTGAATTTGGATTTTTTTACAATATTTTAATTCTTGATAAGTTCTTATTTATCACAACTTTGCTGACTTTTACATACCCTTGACTTATGTGAATATTAAAGTATTCATATTAAAGAGTATATGTTTCTTCTGTTGTCCTTATCCAGGTACGAGTAGGGAGCTGGTCTCACCTAGATGTGTCTGGGACACTCCAGCTTATTTATTCTATCAATTACACAAAGGTAGGTCACGATTGTGAATATTCAACATTTTCGTTAATACATTGTGGATTCAAATAATGTGCATTGGATGGTTGCTTCATTCACAATGTCTTCTCCACAGATGATGGAAGTGCTGGAAGGACACAGAGTGGACAGAGTGCAGGAGACGAGGCCTGCAGCCCCGGCGGAGGGATACGTTAAGGAGTTCACTCGCCACTCCAACGACGTGCTGCTGAACCTGAACGAACTCCGGCACCGCAACATCCTGACTGACACCACCCTGGTCGTGGGCGACGTGCACCTACGGGCGCACTGTGCTGTGCTCGTGGCCTGCAGGTTGGTGCAAAGAACAAGCATCTACACAAAATAGTCCCAATAGGGAGGTTTTCTCTGATTGGGGCTCTTTTAAAGGAAATGTTATTCTGTTATGACACACTTATTTTTTCCTGCCATCCTCTGGTTGACTCAGAGCTGTTATTAGTATTCTTCTTATCATCTTCCTTTCGCTTTGTCCTGCTTTCCACATCGATTGTTCTCTTCTTCCCATCTCGTCACCACCATTTAAAACAATGGGATTCTTCAAATGAAACTCAGAAAAATGCATATCTTACCCCTAATATAACACTGTCTTTCATTCTCCTTCCTCAGTGGGTTCTTCTACTCCCTGTACTCCCGCCGCGTGTTGCTTCAGGGGCGTGGTGGCAGCGGGGAGCAGCTCATGACCGTGTGCCTCCCCAGCGCCTTGGACCCATCCAGCGTCTCCCTGCTGCTGGACTTCATGTACACCTCCCGCCTCCCTCTGACTCACAGCACTGTCCCTGGGGTGCTCACTGTCGCAGCCTACCTGCAGATGGACCACGTGGCTGATACCTGCCGGGATTTCATGCAGATGCACTGGTGAGGGACTGATTTCAAAAGTATCAATGTGCAATCTTGCATGTTTTCTACTTGAGTGGTTTACAAGGTCTTTGTTTTCCAGCAGGGAGAATATGAGTGTAAGACACCCTCAACTGGAGCTGGACTCCAGGGTGTCTGTAGCCTCTGTAGCCCCCAACGGAGGGGACCTGCCCAATCCTGGACCCCAGAGATTACTGCCAACAAGGTAGGAGGATGATGGGTGTTATAGAAAATGATTGAGTGAGCTGAATGTCGCAGAAGTGCTCTGTGGGTGGGACTTTGCATTGGGTTTTTGTGTTTAGAGATTGTCCAAAGTGCTTCTGCTGTGTGCCTTTGTCTGTTGACATGTGTATCTCATTGCAGCACTTCCTTTGTTTCTCCTGCAGGGTCCCTGCGGATGTTGGGGGCTCTCTCAAGCCAGGGGCTTTCCCAACCTATCAGCCCAGGTCAAAGGAGATGAAAGGAGAGCCTGAGTCGCCCCTCATGGGCAGCCCGACTCCATCTCCAGATAGCCCTGCCCGCTCTAGCTGCCAACCAAACTCTCCCGCAGAATCCAACACCTGCAGCAAAAACCTTGTGGTGGGTTCAAAGAAGTTACAAAAATCCTCGTTTGATTTTGATAAGAACTGAGGTTAATTGACTGTGTGTTCTTTATTTTTCCAGAGTGATGTCAAAGCCTCACCGGATCCAAAAGCTTGCAATTGGAAAAAATACAAGTACATCGTCCTTAATCCTCTCTGTGCGACCACCACGGTGAAAGAAGAGGAGATGGAAGAGCCGCAAAGTCGCACATCACCCGACAGGATGGGCTCGACCCCCAAAGCAACAGAGGAGTGGTCTGGAGAAGTGCCTGGTCAGATTGATAGGTAATGGAAGGATGAGAAATATGGAAGGAGGGAGGAGAAATATACGTGTTTTTTAAATATTTTTGGTAATTATGACCTTTCTTCATCAGACAGGGGCAGGCCTCCTGCTACGAGGGTTCTGGCCGAGCCCCTCCCCTCGGGCCACCCCCCTCTGTGGACCACCCAACAATACCTCCCACTTACAAGGATCGATCAGGTAATCCAAAACACTTTCTGGCCTTTCTGCTAAATATTTCCCTTTTTTCAAACATGCTAATGTGTGTTTTTTGGTCTGTTTCCTCAGTCCCACCCTGCACCATATTCCCAAACCTGTTGCCCACTGATCCAGAAGCTGCTCAACATGCGATCAAGCGTGAGAACTACTATGTGCCCTACTGTTATTCTGGCAACATTCAAGGAACCAAGACTGTCAGCTCAGGTGAGGCTTTAAAAATAAAAATATCTTTCCTATTCTCTTTCTTTTCTTTAAAACCAATAACGCTGACCTTTGACCCCTGCAGGTGAGAAACCGTACCGCTGTAATGTGTGCAGCGCCCAGTTCAACCGACCTGCCAACCTGAAGACTCACGCTCGCATCCACTCAGGAGAAAAGCCGTACCGCTGCGACACCTGCGGCGCACGATTTGTTCAGGTAAGGGTTAAATCTGTGTGTGTGTGCATGAGCGCTTGAGGGGAGAGGAAGTGCACTCTAACATAAAACAGATGTGAGAGAATGCTTCCTCTTTCTCTCGTAAAAAAAGTCCTGTAGGTTCCTGTTAAGCATAATGAATGTCAGATTGAGTTAGCTTCAAACCCAGTCTGATGTTTGTGGCACCTGCTCCTGAAAGTAGGCTTTTTAGATTCGTCATTCATGATTTTGGTTGAAAGTAAGATTGTAAGGAAACTAAAAATAACCAAAGTGGGATGCATGTAGCTGTTAAATCTGACCAAAAAGTAAAGACAATTCTTGAGTGCTTCAAACCTGAATCTAAATTGTGAACTATGTCGTAGGGGAAAACATGTCACCACCTATTAACATATTTGTATTTACTGTAGGTCTACTAGTATTTAGGGTTTCTCTAAGAACATGTTTTCATGCCTCAATGTTGAAAATAAAGCTTATTTTTCTTACACTGTATGGTTCATCTGAATATACCTGTATTACAGCCTCTCAAGAGTTCTAAATAAGTCAAATCTGAAGTAAAATGTAACTCCAGGTAACTAAACGTATGTGCACATGCATGGGACTTTTTCATGATAACCATGGTGTCAATCTATGATGCAGATGGATAGAGCTATTTTGTAAATATGAATGTCTAACCTGGTTATGTGATTTGTCCTGGTTTTAGGTTGCCCATCTGAGGGCCCATGTTCTGATCCATACGGGGGAGAAACCGTACCCCTGCCACACCTGCGGGACCCGCTTCCGCCACCTGCAGACCCTGAAGAGCCATCTGCGCATCCACACCGGAGAGAAGCCCTACACTGTGAGTCAAACACAAACACTAATGCTTCATAGAAAGAATACCGTGTCATGCCACTGGTGGTAAATCTGTTGTCTCGTTGTTTTTTCAGTGTGAGAAGTGTGACCTACACTTCCGCCACAAGAGTCAGCTGCGTCTTCACCTGCGGCAGAAACACGGGGCCGTTACCAACACCAAGATCCGCTACAAGGTCCTGACGGAGGCCTTCCAGCCCATCCTGCAGGCCTGCTGAACAATGCCAACTTTAAATTATACAGTACAGGTCCAGGATATGCACAAGGGGAACATTGGTGAACGAATGAACTTTAAATTCTAAATGATCAACACCAGTTTTTTGAAGATGAGGTGGTTATTTATTCGTGTTGGCAGAATGGTTAGATGACCAGCTTTGAATCATGGAAAAAATATTCTATTTGGGAAAAGAGACATTTGCAGATAACTTTGAGCATCAGCATGTAGTTGGATGATTTTGGAACTTGGAGAAAATTACCAGTAAGATTAATTAGGGTTTGTTAGAAATCCTGATGGTTTTCTGAGATGGAGATGGTGTCAAGAAAAGTGAATTTGAAGGTTTGTGAAGGGAAAGAAAGAGGGGTTAGAGACGTGGAAACTAGGTATTGTGGGATGTTTGTATACTGAATGTTCAGGAAGAATGAAATTGTGAACGGTTTGAACTAAAGATGGAAAGAAATGCAAGTTTTTGAAGAAAGAGATGATGAATTTTTGAATATTTGTAGTAAATTAAATTCTAGAAAATAGTTTTAAGCCTGGAAATGTTCTATTACATGTATTTATCTTAACCTTGAGGCCTGGGGCCTGCATGCAGTGATATCTCCTTTATGGTCCGAGCAGGCAAAGGACTTAGTCGTCTTATACTGGGTGTAAGCTGTAAAAAATGAAATGATATTGTTTTTTACATAATGAGAGGACTGTAGGCAATTAGATAAGTAATAATATTATGACCTGTTTGTGTGTGAGTTCATCTGCTGGACAAAGATGGTGTTGTACAATCTAAATTAAATCATTTGATATGAATTGGAGCTTTGGTGTTAAGTGTTTTATTTAATATTGCACTCATAAGTGATATAATGTATGATTTATAAACCAATGGAAACACAGTTTATCCAAAATATAAAAATATTTCTCATATGAAGTGTCCACCATATATACTGTATGCTTCTGTCTTCTCGCAGTGTACACCCTGCTCTCTCTGCCACACTTCCCTCCTTCACCCTTTCTCCTCCCTGGACTTCCTTCCTCTCATTAACACACTTTTTCTACCCATGAATCACGTCTTCTGTTTCACTCAAAGCCGTCCCGCCATTTTCCAGATTTTGTTTTCTTTCGTTTGCTTTTGTGGAAACAATGAAGCCGAGGGCACCTGTTTCCTCCCAATACTGGGTACTCACACTAACAACCGCCAGCGCGTGCGTGTGTGTGTGTGTGTGTGTGTGTGTGTGTGTGTGTGTGTGAGATGCTGCTGCTTCCTGAAGGTGAGGGTGGGTGAGTGTGGAGGGGCCTGCAGACTCCTGCTGAACTCTCCCACCCTCTGTCATCCCCGCTTCCTGCTGCCTGATGAGTTGTGGCTAGCTGGGCTTATTGTCCGAGCTCAGCAGACAAACGGTTGGAAGTCTGAAGGGACTTTCCAACCTCCTAAAGTGAGAAAAAATAAACCTGTGACAGAGTCTTTCCCCCTCATCAATTTGTCCTCAATGACACCGTATCAGGGGGTCTCCCTTTAGTTCACTAAAGGAAGAATCAGAATGACTTATCTGGAACATCTTTCAGGAAGTGGTGTGGAGTTTATTTCATAGATTGCTTACTAAGCATTAATTATGTTGTGCCAATATTATTTGAAATAGCTGATGCGTATTGATCAAATCTATCCCTTTCCTGTCATGCATCGATCAGTGTAGCAAAGGGGTGTCAAACTCAATTTAATCGCGGGCCACATCAGCATTAGGGCTGCACTCAAAGGGCCGGTTGTAACTTTAAGACTATATAAAGATAATATATACATAAAATAATGTATGATATTACATTATTGCCTCTGCATTGAATTATTATCAGATTGGGTAATAACTTCATAATTAATTACGTCTGAAAGTAGAAGTCTGGGGTAAATAATTGCAAGTCTCTTCAGTGAGAATGTCACAAAATGATTTTAAAAGAAAAGCCAAATTCTGGAAAAAAAGGTCCAAAAAAAAAAGTTACATTTAAAAAAAAAAGGAAGTGACATTTAAAAATAAAGTAACATTTTGAAAGAAAGTCAAATTCTGAGAAAAGGGCACATTCTAAGAAAAAAGGCATATTTAGAAGAAAAAGTTAAATTCTGAGAAAAAAAAGTCTAATTTGAGATGCATTGTGGGACATGTAGTTTATGGGCAACGTGCTTCTGTAAATCATCATGTAACCGTATAATAAACATATTATATTCTTTGCAAACTCTTGTGGGGTCACAGAAGATGAAGTCACGGGCCGGATTTGGCCCCTAGGCCTTGAGTTTGACACCCCTGGTGTAGCAGGTAACATAGGACAGCCACATTATACAGTGTTTGCTGGACTCATAAACGTATCAGTGCTACTGGAATAATACTCTGACACAGATTTGTTGCAATGTTATTGAATTCATTGAGTAATAAGCACCATCTTAGCATACTATCAACTGAAAAAATAAAAGGAATTAGAGCTAGATTCTGTCTCCTTTCAAGTATGGTCCCTTATAATTGATGATCAATGGCATATTTCAATTTGTTCCCATTTAAGGCCTACATGATAAGGGGAAGGATACTGTGACCTCAATGCAAAAGCACATCATTATTTGGCACTTCTATCAAAGTGAGAAAAATCAAAGCACATTATAGGCATCATAAAAATAGGCTTCATGGCAGAACAGTGGTGTTTTTACTGTACACTAATAAAATGACTATTTCTACAAACACTTTCACACACGTCAATATTTCACATTATAATTTAACATGTAATTGTTTTACTGTCATAGATTCAATAAAGCTAAGTGCAGTTGAAGTGTTATCAGCTGCTAAATAGATAAAGTCAGTTTTAATTGCTTCTTCTGCTGACGGGTTGTAAAACCTATAGCCTTCTTTTCAACTGTCAGATGAATGTAATTCAAAGTTACAGTATTTACCTCTGGGACGATGGAAAGAGATACAACAGTTTCTATAGATGACAGACTTAGTAAACCCAGTGGTTGCCTCCCTCTAGTGTCAGACATGTGGAAACGATAGACTGTATATATAATATATATAATTATTATTATACATGATAATATATGGGTGGAAACCCATAGACACATTCACAGTTGACTTTCACTGGTTGTTCTAACTTCCGTTAATGCTGCAACTTTTCGTGGTTAATGTGCGATTGCCTCAAGCAGTGCACTCTGCTTTTTAAAATACAAGGAGGACCCGTTATTCAATCTAGTCATATGCTTCTTTCAAATCAGCAACAAAAGGCCCCAAGGAGATACAGTATTAAGTGGTCATTTTCAGCTTTGCTTTGTTATCCATCTCTGTGCCTGTGTACTGCAGAATTCACGCAATCTGCGTCAAACATTTCAAAAGCTGAGTCAACAGAGGTTTTGTGGTGATGGAATAATAAAATAAACATTAGCAGGAGACACATACACAGCAATATTTGAGTTCGTTTCTGTAGACTTAGTTTCTTAATAAAGGGGGACAGCCTGTCTCCTCATCTCAGTCCAACAAAAAGGACAGTTTTAAAGTTGTCTTTTGTCTAAAACATGATTGAAACGAAGTTATCCAAAGCATGCTGGAGGAACTTGAATAGAGGGAAATGAATAAATATAGACATTTAGGAGCAGCTTGTAAGAAATCCCCAAGCATGTTAATACAGTGGATAGATTATTTTTAGAATTTATAGCAGTTAAGTCTACATTTTGTTGACTGGACAATATTAATTGTATAATGTCAATAATACAATAAGTGTAATCTTCATTCCGTCGGTGTTTTGTGTTTATTTTTGTTTAACTTAACATAATTATTTCTCTAAAAATCAATGAACACTAACACTTGTTGACATATCGAAGTCCTTAATGGCCTCAACCCAAATATGACTAACAAGGTTGTTCTTTATGGAAGGCATAATTTTCAAAGCTATGCACTGCACACATTTTTGGGCGTTATCATCCTGTATTAAAAACTAGAATTCTCGAGCGCGACCCCTTGAAGACTATGCACGCACACCATGGTATTCTCGCGGTCTAGTGACTTGAACTTTTCCCCTGCAGCTCGTGGAGTCTCGCTGTCACTATTGTGCCGTTTCTCACAGTGAAGTTGGACACTGTGGACAATGTAATGCTCCAGAGATAGCTGAGCTGACAGACCGAGGGTGAGTAATGCAGCTTGTATAAAGCCTGTAAACCTTTATAAATGAGTTAAATAGTAATACATAGACGTTAACATGAACGGTTTCAATCAGTCACGGGTTATGAGACGGTTAATGTAACAGTAAACGTTATCAGGACGGACCTCACTTTAAATCTCCAAAGACCATGTAAGCGAAAGGTGCAAAGCCATTTTAAGATAAGCTACTCTATACATTGACGCTATAACATCAGAAATACGGTAATATACTGGTGAACATTGCGTTTTTAAGGTATAATACAGCTGTGTGCGAGCACCACTGCGCAGGCGCTGAAGCCTACGTCATTTACGTGCCTTAATTATTGGAGAAGCCACATGCACTGTTTCTACTGCGCGTTCCCGCCTGTGTACCTGTCTATGGCTGGGTTCTTGATGATGAATGAAGATGCTTGGAGGAAAGGCAGTACTATTTTGTGTGTAAATGTGTACTATGTACTTAAACCCTGATGTCCAAATTGTAGTATCATGCACCAATACACGTTTATAACTGTTTATACTGGTTATCAGTGTTTATTGTACTGGAACTAACTATCACACCATTAAAGAATAACAATAAGGTGTAACCAGGAAATCATAAAGACTGTTCCTTTTAATACAAAAAATGGTTGAATGTAAACACCTCACAGGTTGCTTATCCTCATAAATTCCCAGAAACAATATAAAAAGGACTCGATCGAGTATTTTTGGGTCAAATGCCTGTGCAATTACCTTTTTGTAAAGATCTGCATTATCCTGGTGCGTTTACCTCAACCCCGGCACCCTTTAATTCAGCAGGTAGGTTTGAAATAATACAGCCATTTCGATAGAGATACACAAGCAGTCTTAAACAAATATTAAACCATATTTCAAGACATTGTATTTGCACAAATGAACAAGGGGTTTAGTGCAAGTGTGTTTGAGAGAGTGCTGGGTGCACATTCCTGTAATTCCTGCAGCAGAGAGGTGAGTGGCATTTGGTTATGAATGGCCTGGGTTGGGCTACTTGTTGCTTTGGCTTATATTCAACTAACAACAGAAACCAAATTCAGCAGCAGAGGTGAAAACTGCTACTGCTCACCTTTCAGCAAATCTGAATTGGATATATGTTGGGTTTAGCATACTATATTTGTAACTAGTACTACTAAGGAAAATATTTATATAATCTTTGACAGTGAAATTATTCAGATAGATGCATCTACATATACAGCATGCTCACAGATTAGAATGGAGAAACAAAAGTCTGACATTGATAAACACTTTAAGGGTGGATTTGTAGTGGACCATATGTGGCTAATAGATATCACTACCCTTGTGAATTAAACTAATGTTGCTAATTAATGCAGGAATAAGCTATGTGAGTCACACTTGAAGAATTTAATCACTCCCAGTTTAATTTTCTGTGTCACTTCTGCAGACTATTTTTGTAATCTAATCTAATGTAATAAGGGACTTTATGTCTTTCCCTGGTGACATAACTCTTTCCCCATAGCTGATCAATACACACTTAAGCATTCAGACTTCCCCTCTCACCTACATCTTGTTCTCAAATGAAGGTCAGAGATCACACAACCAGCGACTCTATTGGCCTGTGGGAAGTTAATCATTATGTCTATTCACAACCACAGAGAGGATCTGAGGCGTGTGACACTTGCATTTCCTGAGGCTGATATCTCCAGAGCTTCCCTTCTCTTCCTGTCTGCCCTTTTCCTGTCAACAGACATGGCCAAGCTGAGGCCCAAAGCAGAGAGCCAGGGCAAGGGTCCTGATGGGGGCTATGGTTGGGTGCTGGTGGGCGCGCTGTTCGTCAGCACCAGCCTCGTGTTCGGCCTGATGAGAAGCTTGGGGATATTCTTTGTGGAGTTTGTTCAATACTTTGATGAGAGCGCTCAGGCCATTTCCTGGATCTCTTCCACCGGCCTGGCAGCTCAGCAGTTCTTCAGTGAGTCATTATGAGTTCAATTGGGCATTTATGGTTTGTAATTGATTACTCTGTTGACATGAAGCAAGTGCTGGAATATAGTGAAGTACATGTACTTAAGGATTAAGTAGAATTTGAGGGACTTTAATTGAGTGTTTTTTTAAAAGTTACTTTCTAGATTCAGACTATTAGCTGATACAAATTCTAAACAAACTAATTTAAAAATAAACATTCACATGTTATACATAGGCTAAGATATCCAGTATTGGTATACAATGGTTCCACCTTCACCAGTTGTGATAATACATCTATAATCTATCACAATAATTATATATTTACAATTCAGGAATGGGTCATTTTGCCTAATGAGTACTTTTACTGTTGGTACTTAAATATATTTTGGTGCCAATACTTTTTTCACTTTATATGAGTTACACACATGGTTGTGTATACTTTCTCTAAATCTATACTAACACAGGATGAGGTGGAACTTAAGAGAAGCAAAACATTTAAAGAAAGCTTTATGTGAAAAGAGATGCAAATCATTAACCTTTCACATTATTCAAGCCTAGTGAACTATATTTAAAAGTGTCAGTGGGAGTTAGGGTTAGGATTTAATATTTCACTCAGTGTAAACAGTGTATAGAAGTGCTGGAGCAAGCTGAAGCAGAATATACATGAAAGTAGCTATGGGTTTACAATTAAAATGGCCTTCATATTTGAATTAGATCCATGTTTGTGACTTTATGCTAAATGGCTTTGACTAATGGAGCTGATGTGTGTTTTGCAGGTCCTCTGGGTGCAGCGCTGTGTAATGCATATGACACCCGGTGGGTGGTGATGACGGGGGGCTGCCTGGCTGCACTCGGACTCATTCTTGCCTCGCAGGCCACTTGTCTGGTTCACCTCTACCTCACTATGGGAGTCATTTCAGGTAACAGAGTCTTCCAACACCAATAACTGGTTTAGTGTTGTTCTAATCCTGTCTTTGCTGTTAGATGCTTACCTAGTTAACCGTTTACGTAATCTCAGGTTGAACAACTGACCTCTCACTGAGGGTCTCTCTCCCCTCTCCTGCAGGTCTGGGCTGGGGGCTGGTCTTCACTCCCATGGTGGCGACAGTCATGGCTAACTTCACCCGCCGGCGCACCCTGGCGTTGGGGCTGGCGTTCTCCAGCATCGGCCTCTCCTCCTTCGCCTTCAACCCGCTCTTCCAGCTGCTGGTGGAGCTGTACACCTGGCGGGGGGCCCTCCTGATCCTGGGGGGCCTCAGCCTCAACATCGTGCCCTGTGGGGCTCTCATCGGCCCACAGAGGCGCTCTAAAGCCCCTGCAAAGGTGGGACAAGACTCCTGACAACAACTCAAATGTCCAACTTGAATTAATACAAATCCGATGTACAAAGGTCAACAGTACAGTGAGCTCACAAAACATGATGTTGGACGTAACTCAAAAATTCAGCATGATGACAATTTCTTACAATTTTCTCATGTTACTGTCGTTAAACCAGTGTACTTTCCAGACTAAGTCAACTGTTCCCAGCAGAAATCGATAGCATACTGATTGAAATAGGAAAGATGAAAGTGATGTTATTAAGCGAAAATCCATCTCAGCATTTCCTCCTTTCCCTCCCCCAGGTGGTTTCAGAGAGCGGAGTATCCTGTGCTTCCTTCCTGCAGAGGGCCTCCTCCTACCTGGAGCTGCCGCTGCTGTTCGAGCGGCCGTACATCACCTACACGTTGGCCATCAGTCTCCTTAACGTGGGCTACTTCGTGCCGTATTTCCACCTGGTGGCCCACAGCCGCCAAGTGGGCTTCTCGGAGTACCAGGCTGCTTTCGTCATGTCTGCCGCCGGTGCTACGGACATTCTGGGTCGCATAGCGTCGGGCTGGTTCTCAGACCTGGGCCACTTCCGGCTGATCCACCTGCTGAGTGTGTGGACCACCCTGGCGGGGGTCTTCATCATGCTGCTGCCCGTGAGCTCCTTGTCCGGATCGTACGCCGCTCTGATGGTGATCAGCCTGCTCTACGGCTTCTGCTCCGGGGCGCTGACCTCCCTGGTGTTTGCGGTGGTGCCTATGATTGTGGGCGTGGAGCGCATGATGGGGGCCCTCGGGCTGCTGCAGCTGATCGAGAGCGGCGCGGGACTGCTGGGGGCCCCACTGTCAGGTACGAGCAGACTGATTGCTCTGGTTGCCATCATTTTATCTCCAATGTTATCTAAAAGGGACCTTAATCACACACATATGATACAAGTATAGTCAAACATTAAAGGTCCCCCTATGATACTGTTTTTCATCAATATATTATAGGTCTCAGATATATACAAACATGTCTCTGAAGTGTTTGGCTCCAAACACCAAACAGATCAATGCAGCATTACCCATAATCCCCTCTGTTTCAGCCCTGTTTCAAAAGTGCTGATTCTCTGTCTGTTACTTCAGATGAAAATTAGGAGCCCCTCCCCACGCCCCTCTGAGAGATATTTGGTTAAAAAGAACACAATGGTGCTCTAGGAGGACATTCAGGTGATAAGGTGGCAGTTACCTTGGTTGCTGATTGGCTAATGGTTACCAAGCCAAAAAATCTTTATGACATCATAAAGTGGCCAAAATCTGATCAGCTCATTTTCAGACAGGTTTTTATAGAAATGGATCAGGACAAAAAGAGAGGGAATCTTTTTTCCTGAAACTTTCAGGATCTCTTTCCAAAGAGGGGACACATGTTCATGTATAAAAGATATGAAAAAGTGGACTTTGAATAATAGGTGACCTTTAATTTAGTTATCAGTCACTTCTTTTCCTCTTCTGTTTTTCCACTCCAATTGTAATACATCCCTACACCCACTTGCACTCATTTGGAGGGTCCGCCATTTGAAGTGCCAATCCAAACCTACTAGCTTGAAATGAAAGTGGGTATTTAAACCCTTCAACAGAGGTTACATCGTTTTTACGATCTAGTATTCACAGTCCAGAAAAAGGAAGACTTGTTCATTTGATACAGGGGCCGCGGCAGAAACCAAGCAGCTCATAAACATCAGAGCTCAAATTGAGAAGATGTCATGATGACCAAAAGAGGGAAATGCCAGTTTTTCATTTTCTATCAAAAAGCTGATGTGAAACCATAATTACAAAAAGTTATAGGGCAGTTCATCACAAGGTTATTATGCCCTACCCATTACAGATGTTTGGAGTGTGACTAAGGACACAGGTCACTGACATACAGTGGGAGGGTGTATCAGATTGAAATTGATCAAGATGTCTTAAAGTGTCAGTACACCCAGATTACAAAAAACGATGTATTCTCACCTAACCTGTAACGGTACCTTGCTACTCATATAACTACTCAGATAACTACTCAGATAACTACTCAGATGGCTACTCAGATAACTACTCAGATGGCTACTCAGATAGCTACTCAGATAGCTACTCACATAACTACTCAGATGGCTACTCAGATAGCTACTCAGATAGCTACTCAGATGGCTACTCAGATGGCTACTCAGATGGCTACTCAGATAGCTACTCAGATAACTACTCAGATGGCTACTCAGATAGCTACTCAGATAGCTACTCACATAACTACTCAGATAGCTACTCAGATAGCTACTCAGATGGCTACTCAGATGGCTACTCAGATAGCTACTCAGATAGCTACTCAGATAGCTACTCACATAACTACTCAGATAGCTACTCAGATGGCTACTCAGATGGCTACTCAGATAGCTACTCAGATAGCTACTCAGATGGCTACTCAGATGGCTACTCAGATAGCTACTCAGATAGCTACTCAGATAGCTACTCAGATGGCTACTCAGATGGCTACTCAGATAGCTACTCAGATAGCTACTCATACAACTACTCAGATAGCTGCTCACATAACTACTCAGATAGCTACTCAGATAGCTGCTCACATAACTACTCAGATAGCTACTCAGATAGCTGCTCACATAACTACTCAGATAGCTACTCAGATAGCTAATCAGATAGCTACTCAGATAGCTGCTCACATAACTACTCAGATAGCTACTCAGATAGCTGCTCACATAACTACTCAGATAGCTACTCAGATAGCTGCTCACATAACTACTCAGATAGCTACTCAGATAGCTAATCAGATAGCTACTCAGATAGCTGCTCACATAACTACTCAGATAGCTACTCAGATAGCTACTCAGATAGCTACTCAGATAACTACTCAGATAGCTGCTCACATAACTACTCAGATAGCTACTCAGATAACTACTCAGATAGCTGCTCACATAACTACTCAGATAGCTACTCAGATAACTACTCAGATAACTGCTCACATAACTACTCAGATAGCTACTCAGATAGCTGCTCACATAACTACTCAGATAGCTACTCACATAACTACTCAGATAGCTACTCAGATAGCTACTCACATAACTACTCAGATAGCTACTCAGATAGCTACTCAGATAGCTGCTCACATAACTACTCAGATAGCTACTCAGATAGCTACTCACATAACTACTCAGATAGCTACTCAGATAGCTACTCAGATAGCTGCTCACATAACTACTCAGATAGCTACTCAGATAGCTACTCACATAACTACTCAGATAGCTACTCAGATAGCTACTCAGATAGCTACTCAGATAGCTACTCAGATAACTACTCAGATAGCTACTCAGATAGCTGCTCAGATAGCTGCTCAGATAGCTACTCAGATAACTACTCTATCCCAATACAATCGGAATGAATGGCATTTCATTTTGGGAGCTAAAGCATTAATAATGTAAGAACTTTTCCTCAGTAGAACATGTACAGTCCGTTTAAGAAACTAAACCACACTCACCACCACTGACTCACTCAAAAGTCTCTCCATCCTGTCTCTTACATGTTACTTTCGTTTCTTGAGCTGCAATTAGCTTCATCAGTCACACCTGCGCTTGATTTAGTTAGTTATGGCAATTAGCCCTAATTAAACTACATAAAACTGAATAAAAGCAATGACATTAGTTATTTGTTAAACATTAAACAGGGCTTCTTCTATCTTGTATTCATTGGAATAATGTTTTTCTGAATTAGCATGAGGCTAGCATTTAGCGTCTTCCTAGTTTCTCCTCAGAATTGTAACTATTTGAAACCTCTCAAGCAACATCTTTATACTCTTTAGTTCTTATTGTGTGTTTTTCTGTCTCCCAAGGGTTACTGAAGGACATCACCGGGGACTACACGGCCTCCTTCATGGTAGCGGGAGGTTTTGTTGTTCTCGGTACTCTGACCATGGTTACCCTGCCTCACTATTTCTCCCTTAAGGATCCCCCGCCCCCCAAAAGCCTCTCCCCTAAGGACCCAGATAAGGGTGCTGAGCTGAAACAGATGCATAGTTCACCTTCAGACATGAATGATCTGACAGGGGAAGTAACCAATAGCCGCCTTCCTGAAGACACATATAGTTAATGTGCTACCTAAAAAGGCTTACCTCAAAGATTCAAACCCAAAGAAGAAAGAGGCTTACTGTGAAACTCCGACAGCACAACGGGGCCAGTGTGTTCCCGACTCTGTTACACATCCTAACCTCAGTTTAATATTTAGGCCAGCAACGTCTGCTTATAATAAACATTAGGCATTTCAGCATTTATTTTGCAATGTACAGATGTGATGCTTTATATGCACAGTAAATAGGAAATGTGTAGGAAAATGTGAAATATACGATTTTATTGTTTCCTTATACTTCACAAAGGAACTTAGAATCAGTTTTGTTTGTGTATCTGAATGTAACATGCTGAATCACTGACCAGCATATTTCAATGTTGCACTTTCATGATTTATCTTCACTATTGTTATTTAAAATGTTATTTTAATGAGGCACGGATGACAGAGCACCAAAGATATGGTTTATCAGAATGGCTGGATTATTTCTCCTGCTGTCTGTATTGTGTGTGTACATCTCCAAAAAACATTTAAGTACACACTGCAAATACACATGGACGTTTATTAGTCCTTTAGCATTTCTGTTAATATTGTGCATATTTTTATACATTCCAAAATCTCAATGTGTTGGTTTTTACACTCCTGTGTAATTGATGGATATAGATGAATGATTATAAGAAAGTGAATTTCTTATTATTAGCAGAACTCATTTTTACTTTTAATCGAGGCATCATGTTGCTCATTACAAGACTCGTATTTCACAAGTTCATTTTGTTGACAGAATCATTGATGAATGAGCACTTTGTACTTTTTGTAAAGCGAAAACAGACTATTAAAATCACAGATTGCCAGGTTGGCATGACAGAGAGTCACTGTGACCCTCTGGCTAATTTTTGCAATTCATGTCATGTGACTTCTAAGTATGACTCTTGCTCACACAGGCAGCTACTGAATGGAAGGGTTGGAGGTGTGAAATATGTGTCTTAATAACCGGTTATTCTAGCAGGTGAATGATCCAAAGCCGATTTTGTTTTGTAATGTTGATTAAAACGCAATGTATTTTTGTTCAAACACATCTCCACCTTGTCCTTTTTTGTCTGTCATAAACTTTTTAAGCAGGAATTATGATTGTTTTTACACAAGGGCGCCCTCTGCTGGGGAAACGTACTCATGACGGCACACAATACTACTGTAAAAGATAAACCTCCACACACTTAAATGTAATGTTTGTATTGCAGTTTATTTGATCATTGTACAAAATCTCAAGTACCTCAAGCAAAGGTGCCAAAAAATATCCCAAATGTAAAAAGCTGTAGACATTACAACTCCCTGGGCGACAGTTGACATGAAAATTGTACAATTTGCAACACATTTTCCAACAAACACTTTCACTTTTTCACTTAACAACTGTATAGAAATGGCAGAGGATCATAAAAAAAAAGCCCTTTTAGTTAAAGAAAATAAAAGATTGACCAGATTTAATTAAGAAACCTTGGCAGAGTGATGGCTCTGCTTCACATAAAGACACCTCATGCTGCTCTCATTAAGCTGCTCCAGTGTTCCCACATTGCTCTGCTCTGACGTGTCACACAAAGAATTCCCTGTTCGGAGCGTTCATCCCCTCTGAAGTCAACACCAGCTGAGCTATGACTAAACGTGTGGCAGGTGGCCAGGAGAAATGTGTGTCTGCATGCCGGCGAGTTACTATGATACATGTTTTCTGTGTGATGGAAAGCACGATCGTGTGAAATGTGGTTCAGGCAGGGTACGATTTGGGATCGGCACTGCGGCGTTTGAGCTTCTCTGGGTTGTTCGAGGCCATGTGAGAAAAGTCCCTGAATATATCCTGGTAGGTTTCATCACCTGGAACAGAAAAAAGAAGAAGACATTAGCCTTAAAGCTTGACATTTACAAGTATTGTAAGCAGTTCAATTCATCTTAAATGAATGCCTTTCTCTTGTTCAAACCATATATTTTATTCTGGATAACTCTCCAGGACATTAAGGGTTGTAGCCCCAAAGCAAAAGCATGCATCTGAACGAATAAACACACATGCACTTTACCTCTTAGTTTGCAGTAGGTGGCACACTGCACAAGCAGTTGAGAGCAGCTGGGCATCTCAGCGGGCAGAAGAGTGCACACAACAAAGACACACATTGATAAAGCACGTAAAATACTGACCAGCAGTTTGTTTTCAAGCACACGAAAAAAAAAAAAAAAAAAAAGCATCACGTTTCCATTCCTTCACGAGTGGATTGATTACAGCTTACACGAGAAACACAAAGCCACTTAAAGGACATGAAAGAATGGACTTTGCAGCTTGAGAAGGAACCACATGACAAAAGGCAAACAAACCCGCTGTTAACCTTAAGCCTACAGTCGGAGCTGTGACTCTTATACATAACAAACTGCGTCGCTATTCACAGAATAGCAGGATAAAACCGTCCTTGAGAAACCCAAAAATAAATGTAGCTTACACAACTGGACTGAAGAGCCCAATTGAAATATACACAATAAAAACAGAACACTGTACATATTGTATTTAAAAGATATCTAAAATATACAGTATCAGATCAAATAGGCCTGACAGAGGTCTATACAATTTCTCTCTAAGGTGTTGTGAAGGGTTTTCAAAGTGCAGGATGTTGTGCGTTTGTATTTAAAAGTGCGATGTGGACTCCCATCACTCTCCCTTTCTGTTTCACCAGACATTCTCCTGTATTTACCGATATATTAAATCTGTTATTGCTTCCTTTAGGCTGTCGTACCCTGTGCTCTGGTTCCCGTGGTTTGCAAGAACCTGATTTTATGCTTTCTAAATGAAGACAATTACATTTTTATCTGATGCATGTGTCCTTAAATGATATGTCTTAAACCACATGACACTGCAAAACCAGTGATTGTGATGCTTAATAACGTTTAGCTTACAATCAGAAACAGCTGATCAGTCCCACTGCCTGTCTCTTGGGCAGATTGGTACCCCCTCTAATCATTATGCCCCCCCAGAGCCCAGCCACTTATATGGTTCTTTATCGCCTTTAGGCCCTTTCTGGTGTGAGCCCGCCCACCTCCTGTCCCTCCAATTGAACCCCCAGACCCATGCCCCCCCGAGTGACCTGATTGGCCAAACGCTCCGTCCATCTCCCGCATCTCCTTGTTCATTTTGGCGATCCGCAGCCTGAAAGGGAGCAGAGCAGTTAGAAAAGCTGATGTTGTTATACAGCTTGTATCGTCACTTATTGTTTTTGTTGAAACACTCACAGAGTGACGATGTCAGCGTTGGCGGTGTCCACGGCGATGGATATGGGGTCTTTCTGTGTCTTGTCTCTGGCGTTGTAGTCTGCTCCTCGCTTCAAGAAGAGACAAACCAACCTGGGAAAGAAAAGAGAGGCAGAAAGTGTGTGAGAGTGTGTGTGACTAGCATAGTCTAAAAGTCTAAAAAGAATGATCTGACCCACGAAATCCTCCATTCTGTAGCCAGGACATTTCAAGAATCAGTTTGAAGGTTCTTCTCCTGAGTTGAAGTTCCTCTGGCTTTTTAGTTTGTGGAGCCGAAAAGGTACTTAGGACCATAAACTTTCACAACGCTGATTTTCAACATACATAAAAAATTTAATTCTTAAATTAAAGTCTGCAGATGAGGCCAGGAGAGATTGGAGACAGACTTGACTTCCTGATAATCAGTACACTTACAGTTAGTAACAAATGGGCTTCATGTTATCTGCCTTGGAATGAAACATTTGACACCACTATGAATAAATCAACTGCACAAAGTTATTTAATGCTTTAAGACCATGACTAACTCCTCAATAGGAGTCTCTTTTGTATTCAACACGTTCTTTGTGCTTGGATTTAGCACTTTACAACACAGGCATGTTATATGGGCAAACAGGGTGAATCTACTTTGCTTTGTTTCCGGCCCTGGGCGTTCCTGGACTGCTAAACACGTTTTCTTTGAGTGTGTGTATAAGTATGTATACGTAACCAGTTTATTTTTCTACACTTGCACTTTGGCATAAGGCTCTGACCTGAGATAAGGTTTAGGTTTTTCTCTCCGTTTGTACTGTAGGCCGAATTACATAAAAAGCACTAGCAAGTTTTTCCTTAAACTTGGTGGAATGTACAAGTATGTATTAAGTTGCCAAGGGAGGAACCCATTACATTTAGCACTGGACCAGAATCAAGGGGCGAAAACATAAATTATTTGCAAGAATACGTATTTTTCTAATCTTTGAGTGCCCTTCTGGTTTTATCTGCGTACTTATCTTTATTTTTGCGTACGAGATCAGTCAGTGTTGTCACTCTGATGGCGTTTTTTAAATATCTTTAAAGTGGACCTATCATGCTATATTTGAATAATATATTGTAGGGCCATACCTATATGGAACATGTCTGTGAAGTTTTTTTTCAAAATACCAAACAGATCATGCATTTCAGCCATGCCACATTTCGCTCTAATTGCTCTATTCCAGCCCTGTCTTCACAAGGGCTGATTCTGTGGCAAATGAGCTGCAGCTGACCACGAGGCACGAGTCATGTTACCATGCTGTTACCATGCTGTTACCATGCTATTACCATGCTGTCACCATGCCACGGCAACCTCTCATTCCCCTGATAGGTGGAGAGTTGCCCATATAGGCGGAGCACCCCGTTTCTGACGTCAGAACAATTTCAAATCTGGATCAGTCTGTATCAGATCCCTTGCAGCCCCGTTTTTACAGATTTGGGTATGGAGGAAAAGAGTGAGGGTTGTGTTTTCTGACACTTGGTGAGTTCCCTGACACACCGGGGACACATATTCATGTATAAAAGACGTACAAAAGTGCATTTTGCATGATAGGTCCCCTTTAAGTTGTACTTATGATGGATCCTTGAATAAAGAATTCAGCTTTTTTCACTGAGTCACCTTTTCTTTGTCACTTTGTTGGTGATCTTTTATAAAAGTGAGTGTGATACAACGTGTGTGTGTGTGTGTGTGTGTGTGTGTGTGTGTGTGTGTGTGTGTGTGTGTGTGTGTGTGTGTGTGTGTGTGTGTGTGTGTGTGTGTGTGTGTGTGTGTGTGTGTGTGTGTGTGTGTGTCCTACCCAGTGTGACCCAGGATGGTGGCGTGGTGCAGCGGTCCTCTCCCGTTGCTGTCTGCCTGGTTGACGTTCGCTCCGTTCTGCAGCAGGAACTCGCAGGCTGCCAGGGCATTCTGGTAAGAAAACAATTTTTTTATTTTTAACCAACTAACAACTTACATCATGGTCTCTGAACTATCACCTCGTTCTACAGATTAGCGGTGAATGTGCCCTAAAGGCTGCAAAATGATGCATGGAAAGCCAGGTCGCCGAGTGCAGCTAAAGAAACGTTTTCTCTGGATGTTGTCAAACGTAACAACATGCCCTCCTCACCGCAGAGACGGCCTGGATCAGAGGCGTGCTGGACTCCTCGGTCACGTTGACCCAGTTGACGTTGGCTCCGTGGGCCAGAGCGTCGGCCATGACAGGGAAGTTCTGCAGGGCTGCTGATCGATACAGCAGTGCCCCGGGGTGCAGCCCGCTCAGATCCTCCTCTTCCTCCTCCACTTCTGAAGTGAGCAAAGGTTAAACTTTTTGTTTTATCAGAGCGAACGTTAGGTTTTGAAACTGTTTCTTCCTCTTCCTGTAGACGCCACATAAAGTTGCATCAGTGTGCGTTCGTGTTTTATCTCACCTTTTTGTGTATCGTTCTTCTGGACAAGGTCAGTGGGGCTGGGGCTCAGTCCTGAGGAAAGGATAGAGATAGAGGCAGGATTATTATACACACACACACCCACACCCACACACCCACACACACACACACACACACACACACACACACACACACACACACACACACACACACACACACACACACACACACACACACACACACACACACACACACACACACACACACACACACACACACACACACACACACACACACACACACACAGCAGCCTTTAGGATTACCAACTTCTGCTGGTTCACCAACTTTGAGGATTGTGTGTGTTTGTGTTTGGTTGACATCAGCAGGAGTTTAAAGAGAGATGCGCTGGACAACAAGCAGCCAGCTGGGTTGTTAGACCCCCTAAAGCCCGCTGGTTTCCACCCGTCAGTCCTGACTGTGTTTACCTGGGAGACGAGGCAGCGTGGCTCGGTTCGGCTTGGGTTTGAGCGGCGGCCGCTGTGTGTTCCTCTCCTGAGTGAGCGCTCGGTTCCTCCGCTGCAGGGTCGGCCTGCCGGTCTCAGGCAGCTTTTGGATGAACTTCTTATCAACGTACTTTGACCGGATCCATGTCTCCTTGTCTCCTCTAAGCGACGAATTGGAAGATTAGAAATAACAGATGATGAGAATGAATATTTCTCTCACACAAAACAAACAAAAGAAGCCGTCATGCTGGGTAGTGTTTGTCAGTGTGTTTCTGGTTCTACTTGTTCTCAGTGGGAATCTGCAGCTTGCTTGTGCAGCTGTGGGACAAGAATCCTTGTCTTGAGACGTTCAGTGTCTTTTAATTAAGCCATCAATTAAGTTATAAACAGCTCTATATGGGACTGAAAGTGCCTCGTTTAATTACGGCACAAGCTGTCTACAGTATAAAAGCTATTAAATCAATCTACAGAACACAAAATAGTCCAGAGGAAATTCAAATAAAGAACATAAGCCCAGACAAAACAAGACTGCAGAAAGCTTGCAGCCTCACAGCAAGTGTGCGCAGGACATTTGAGTCACAACGTCAATCAAGTGTGTCATGTACCTGTGGCACTTCCTGTCTGCTGCGACAAAACAGAGCGGAAGAGGAAGTCAAAAATGAAGACTGAAAGAGTTGCAGGCTGCTGATATAATCATCCGTCAGCCACAGACCTCTGCAGTCGGTACATTTTTAGAGCTCAGCCACGAGAAACTGATTCTCTCTACACACATCAGTCTTTCAGAGCTAATTCACACACACACTCAGGAGGTGAAACAAGTGATTCTTTAATCAATGTTCAAATAGGCAGAATTCAACCTTAATGTAATGCCATGAATGTGACAGCAGGAGGAGATGAAGAGTGTGTTTCTCTTATTTTCTTCAGTATTCTGAGTTATTTTGCAACTATACCAACATTTGAGCCAAAGCTCAGGCAAATAAAAAAAATTGCCCAAATCAGTTGCTAAATAAAACACATTTATACATGATTACATTAATGTGTTAAATACAAACAAAAATGTGTAAACTTCTATAAGTATGTACGTAACTAGTATGGCTTTATTGTAGGGCTGCTCAATTAATCGTATTTTAATCAAGATTAATATTATGGCTTGCAACGATTACGAAAACAAGTTAATCGAAATAAACCGATTATTTTTTATTATTATTACTTTTTTTTAAATTTATTATTATTTTATAATTTTTTTCAGTTGAATTATACTTAAAGTTCAGGGTAATCAACTATTAAAAACATACTGTTCACATTTTGTTTCTCCAATAAATGGATGTTTTCAAAGTCAATGAATAATCGCATATAATAATCGCAATTAAAATTATCGACCCAAATAATCGAGATTATGATTTTTGCCATAATCGAGCAGCCCTACTTTATTGTGGTGTGGCCTCATTTCTTATTCTTTAATTTTGTTTGCAATGTGATCACTATGTGTACTGACATCTTATTTCATTACTAGTTTCTAAAGTAGACTTTCTGCTAAAAACATGGCGTTTAAAGTCCAATCCCAAGAGACCCCCGGTGACATCACAGGGGTCATTGTCCTCCGGAGCCAAATAAGACATTACACAACAGTTTTCACAGACTGGGTAGTACTTGCTATAAGGATTAAGCTGCATTACATACGTGAAATCATTCACATGTCACCTTAATGTCTGTTAGTTTGTACCTGGGACTGGTGGGGTGGGGCTTCTTGATGGTGATCTCATCAATGCGGGCCTCGTAGATCCTGTTGATTACCACGTTTCCTAATTCACACATCAGCTAAAAGAAAGGAAAGAAATTAGGAGAGTTTAGTTTTACACAAGTCATTGCATAATCATTACACAGTGGAATAACTGCGGCAGTTAACAGGTTAAATGACCTTTATAAGCTCCGGCTCCCAGGAGTCCAGCGTGAGGGAGCGTACTTTGGAAAAATGGACTCCCAGGCTCCTGTTGGAGGAGGAAAGCATTACAGATAATGTTTCAAGCCAAGTGTGTGTGTATAAGTGTGTGTGTGAGTGTGTGTGTACCTGTGTATTCCTGAGCAGACGATGCAGAGCGTGATGCCCAGGTTGATGGAGGCCCAATCAGGACCGGGCTCTCCGCAGTCGCAGCACTGCTTGTTGCCCACGATCGCCTGGACCTCCTCCAGCGCCTTGCAGACCTTACTCTCCTGTTCCCCCCCGCCACCCCCCCCTCCTATCAAGCTGCTGGCTGACACTGAGTTGCAGCGCTGTCTCTGGTAAACACACACACACAAAGAAATACACACAAAAAGAGGAATGAGGAGACGGACAAATGCACGCAGCTTCCTCCGTATTTGCAGAATAAACTCCCACTGAAAATGTAGATGTAGAAGATGGTGTGTGTGTGTGTGTGTGTGTGTGTGTGTGTGTGTGTGTGTGTGTGTGTGTTCTCACTGGGCTATGTGTGTCCTCTCTGTGCTCCTGAAAGGCCGATGCAATGCTGTTTTGAACGGCACACATCCACGCCTGCTGCTGCCTTTCGGAGTCTGCCTGCAACATACAACTCCTACACACACACACACACACACACACAAGATTTTAGATACCATGTTGGTCATTATGCACAAATATGTTCAGGTTTATTTTAACCAATAACATGTAGGATGCTGAAATCTCTCCCCTCCCTCCCCCTCTGACATCTCTCCCCTGATCTCTCCACCCTGCCTCCACACACACACACACACACACACACACACACACACACACACACACACACACACACACACACACACACACACACACACACACACACACACACACACACACACACACACACACACACACACACACACACACACACACACACACACACACACACACACACACACACACACACACACACACACACACCCTCTTCTGCTTGACGCTGTAATCCAAGCACTTAACACTGATGAACATTCATCGCCCTCCCTTAAATACACGTGTGCATGGTTGCACAAGCACGCTCGCCCACACACACACTCACTTTGACGGGGAGACCACTTCAAACAGAAACCGCCTCTCGTTGTCTGCACTAGGCTTGACCGTGCAGAGACGCAAGTCCTCCACCACAACTGTAGGTTGTTCCTGAGAGAGAGCGGGTAATAATACGCAGTCAGAACGAGCATGTTATTACGAGCATGTTATTACGCACATGTTTTTCTATGTTTGGCAACTTTAAGAATAGAGACGCTGAGATATACCTTGAATTTCTTCTGATACACCAGCTGATTTTTCTGAATAGAAAACCAACGCCTGGCGTGGAGAGAGAAAACAAAAAGGTCAAGGATTAAGCCTTCAGAAAGAACACTTAAGAAACACAGTTGAGTATATTTGTGAGACTCCAGGAAGGAGAAAAACACAAAGCAGATGTTCAGTGAAAGAGATGTTGAGGGTGAACTCGTACCTGCTCCAGGTCTTGAAGGCGTTGCTGGCTCTTTTATAGAGGTATCCCTCCATGGCGATCCCATTTGGTGCGTCAGGTTTAAAATCCATGATGGAGTCATCATAGGACACATCCTGGAAATATTCAAACAAAGCAAGTCAATACATTCTTAGTGGTTTAAACATTAGGATTACAAAGACGTTTATAACTGTGAAAGTGGTTTGTTACCTTCTTCTTGATTGCTGCGTGTCTTTGCTCCATGTCCCTCTTCTCCCGGGCTGAGTTGAGGACAAACTGAGTGTGCTGATAAACAGAAACCGACACAGAGGTCAGACACAAATATGGATCTATATCATGAATCCACTTCTAATAACGCAGCATCAAGAGTTTTGAAAAGCTTGAATATCTATAATATATTTGTAGTGTTACTCAAAGTGAAACAGGCAGCGAGTAGGTACTTTGATCAGCAAGCTAATAATCAATGTTAGGGCTTAAAACCAAGTCCAACATTTAGCTATTCTACAAATCAACAACACATCTTTAAATGAATATGATATATGGAAACAATTTGCATTTAAAAACATTCTGTAAGGAAAAAAACAACCCATAAAATATATTAGCCAACAAGTGTTCTGAAAACATGCGCAGGTATGATTGCATTGACTCTGAAGTACGGACACATGTTTCTCCTTTTCTATATTCATCCCATTTATTCACTGTACTAAAAGGACAACTTTCCCCTTTTTCCTTTCCTTTCCTCTCCGACATGAAGTCAGAAATGCAAGTTCAGAATAGGTTATCACTCCTTAGTCTTCGCTCACAGAAACAGGAAGTAGGAAGTGTTGTACCTCTTCCTACATCCTGTGTCAAACTGAAGGATAACACTTGTGGAATCTGTTCAGAGTGTTATTCTTAATGTCCCTCTCTCATCTGATAATTCTCGCTACTATCGTTTCCTGATGAAGCAGGAAGAGCCTTTGTGCGGTTTGATCTGCCAGTAACGCTGACAAATCATTTCCTGTTTTAAAATACGCTAAAACACTCAGGATTAAAACACAATAATCCTGCTGATGTTCAAGGCTGCAAAACGGGTTTTTTTTTTGTTACAGGACAGTCAAACAGCAGGAACTTACACACACACACACACACACACACACACACACACACACACACACACACACACACACACACACACACACACACACACACACACACACACACACACAACCTTCCCTCATCCAGCACCAGTCACTTTTCTACCCATCTCTGCTGCTAGTGCACTGAAACTGTAATTTGAACATCATTTTCTCTTTTGCACTAAAGAATACTTGCATTAATGTCAATTCATGTTCTGTGGATTGTGTTTTTTTTATAAATATTATTAACTAGTAGTACTTATTACTACTATTACTTTGTTTTATACCCCGTTTATCTAGGCCCTTTTTGTATCTTGTTTTATGTATATGTCACTCTGTGGGACTGCGAGAAACGTTATTTCAAGATTTCCGTTTGTATAACACACGTAGACATTTTGACAATAAAGCTGACTTTGACTTTTGACTTGAAAGCTGCATTGTTTATATCAGCATGTGGTTATCTTCTCCTTAAAAGGCAGACTCTGTTTCATTTGTTTAGATTTGTTTCCAATATAAAAAAGGCAATATTTAAAACCCAAGAAAAATGTTGTGGGAAATTCAAATATTTCATTATTTTCCTTCCACTGAAAAATTGCATTTATTTTTTAAATAAGAAGAATTGTTAGAAAAAGGCTCAAATACATTTACATTTTAAAATAAAATGTCATGTGCAACAGAATCAAGACTAGGTTAAATTATGAGTTAGTCATGCCCTCCATCACACATGTGTAGGTGCATTGAGTATATCATTAGAGCTAGGATTCAATTAGCCTAGCTTAGCATAACGACTTGAAGCAGGGTCCAACAGCTACGTCCACAGTTGAACAATAAGCTTGAAAATTGAATTATTACTAATAGGTATATCTTAAACTTTAAAAAGGTAGGCCAAGGTATGTAGTTCCCTCCACTGCTACGCTAAGCTAATCATCTATAGGCTAAAGCCCTGCTGCAAACACCTGCAGGCAATACACTGACCCCTCCATAACTTCATGCTCAACATTTTCCTTTTCTTAGACCCTTAGTAAGCACTTTGTTTCCATTACCTGCCCAGCTGTTATTTGAAATATTATTGAAAATGCCATATTGGCAGATAACACGATTGCTTAAAAGATACAACGGAAACAGAGGAAATGAAAACAATCTGGTTTTAAGAAGCAAATACCTCTTCATTGAGTTTTCGTCTATACTCGTCCATTTCTGAGAGAGACTGGTGGCCGTGTTGGAAGAGCTGAGCCTGGGCCTCCATCAGTGACAACATCTGACAGGAAGCATGACAGTATTTATTTACAAAACTCTCACATACATTTAAAACGTTTACAGACCATGTATTTATGCAAGCAACAAAATGAACTGCATATAGATCAACGTGAACTCACTGCCATCAGGATGTCTGTCTTCTTCTTGGCCTCAATGACGTTAATCTGAAACAAAAGAAGCAGTGGTTTGAGGCCGTGTTCATCCGTCCAAAAACAGAAAAACTCAACAGCCAGTTAAACTTCTGGGAGCCGCAACCACAAGTCTGGAGAGAAAAACCCGAGGCAAACCTGTTATCATTCAAAACAGCAAAGCACAGCTATAATTAGCCCGCTGTTGTGTGTCTTATCCAGGCTGTTCTTGGTACCTGAATGCCTGGTTATGAGGCTGGGTTTCTCCTTTAACCAGTTTTGGTTGACTGTTTCCTAAAAAAAAGTCTTCTGTTTTTATGCCAGCAAATGTACACGGATATTTGTTGTACTCTGATTTCAGTTTTGTAACTATTATTTCAGCAGGCATTACTTAGTACAAAGGACACCTGCATATACTGATGTCAACAACAGAGAAAGCAGTAGCTAAGGACAGAAAAGTAATACAATATACAGAATTCATAAAAATAAAATATTGAAAATAAAAGCACTTCAAGCCAAAAATAAAAGATATGCAAAGGATAATATCAGGTGTAATGCCAAATATATAATATAAAGTGCCATTCCTGGTAACATGAAGAGTCTGGTTGAGTATTCTACCACTTTCTTTTGATAACCTAGGCTACTTTCAAGATTCCTATTAATAATAGAAAAGTCTGTGGTAGTATTACTTTTGCTTTTAGTACTACTTAGTCCACCAATCGTCTAAAGTGAATCTCTTTTTTTCCAGTAGCCCAACAAAGTAAAGAAGTATTTTTGTATTTTTACTTCATCCAGTATTCTTTCTCACCTCCAGGACGTAATCCAGGGCCTCCGACCTGAAGGTCCTGCGTGCGTTCAGCAGAGCGTTGCTGGCGTCCTCCACTTCATGAGGTTTCCCTCGAGGGGCCTGAGCGTTCCTTACCAGCGCCCCCTCCAGACATTCACTGCCGCGCTCAAACTCCTTGCGTACATCCTTAAACCGACGGACATCCCTGGGAGGAAGGATGGTAAGGAAAGAGAAAAATGCAATCTTTATTATATTGGCCAAGGAGGTTATGTATTTGGTTTCTTTATTTCTTTGTTGTGTAAAAACCAGTGGTCGATTTTATTTAAAGTGGACCTATCATGCTATATTTTAAACATATATTGTAGGGCCATACCTATACAAAACATGTCTGTGAAGTTTATTTTTCAAAATACCAAACAGTTCACCCATTGTAGCCATGCCTCTTACTGCTCAAACCCCTCTTTTGCAGCTCTGTTTGAGAAACGCGGATCTTGGGTCCTTAGCTTGAAAAAAAAGAAAGAAGAGAAGGCGGAGCTAATGCCTGATCAGAATTCTACCGGAGATAAAGTTAAATTTGGTTGTGATAAAACACGATCCTGTTTAAACCACGTCAAGGATTATTTCTGAAACAATATTTTTCTAGCTTTTTCTCTTGCGGGTTTATCACAAGGTGAGTTCCTTTTTTTATTTCCTGCTTTTTAAACACATGTGCTCTACAGTACAAGTTAGCTCTGAGTGTTAGCGAGGCTTGCTAATGTAAACAAAGACGTCCAAAACACATCAGGCATTGTTTCTGATAGCACTTTCTGTGGGTCCGCTGCCGGAACTGACGTCAGTTCGGATGTAATCTGTATCCGCTCGTTGTACACCCATTTTTAAAAGATTTGGGTACGGAGGAAAGAGAGAGGGTTTTATTTTCTGACGCTGCGTGAGTTCCCGGACGCACCGGGGACACATATTTATGTATAAAAGACATCACAAAGTGCATTTTGCATGATAGGTCCCCTTTAAACTTGGTAAAAGGATTTTAATGGCCCACAAAGAACCCATTAAATGTTCAGAGTGGATCCAAATAACGGAGTGGATAGGGTCGATGATCTCCAAATGCCCAATTCAGTTTTTTGGGGGATGTTAAATGGTTATATGAAATATGTGAGCCCAAAGGATCAAAGCACATCACTGGCTATGAGACATCGTTTCTCTCATCTATTCTACCATATCATTACCAGTAATAAGCACAAGACAAAGCACAAGAAGAAGTCTGATGAAAGGATCATAATCCCCAAATTGAATTCAATGTGTGTGCTAATGGTTAGCAGACATGAGGTGGAGTGACTCAGCCTGAAAAAGTGCATCTAGATGAAGAACAAAAAGGTCTCTCACTCTTTCACAAAGTTCTGCAGCTTCGTCTTGACCGTCTTCTGTGTGGTTTCAATCACTTCCTAATAAGGGAAAAGGAGACAGAGACACATGTATCCCAGTGAGCACAGATAACTGGTAAATGTAAAATGTGTTCAACAGTGAGCTGAAACCTTGTTTGACCACAAACTGCTGTGGATAAGAAATGGAGATGGTGGTGTCAAAGGCTGAGAGAATCAGACAGAAAGACACAGACAGACTCACCTCCTGGGCGTCCAAGATGATAGACAGCTTTTTGGAAAATTTGTCCAAACACTCCTGTGGGACAGACATCGTAGATTAAACTCTCTTCAATGTTTTGCAGCATTGTCCTTTCATTATATCTCTGTTAAGTAGGATGGTGCAGATTTTGATCACGGTTCCAATTTAGTCTATCCAGCCTCATTCAAACCCATGTTGTGCAAAAAACGTTAACTATAGAGAAAATCTGTTAAAGAAATTAAACAAAGTAGTATATCCCAGATTGTATTAAAACGTATGATAGTATAATAATTACTTCAATAGTCAATAGTTACTAATGTGTGCTTTTCTTCCCTTTAGTATTGCTTGCATTTTGTTTCCTTCTATGCCGCTTTTCAGTAACACTGTAAATGTCTGTGGGACTAATAAAAGGAATTCTGATTATAATTCAACTAACGCTTTTTCAAGTAAATGTAACTTGACATGTGTGGTTTTTTTCACCTCCATGGTCTTTTCCCCGGAGCATTGGTGTCCCAGCTCCCGCAGGCCGTTGACGAAGCTCTTGCTGGTCTGGCAGTAGACTCTGCCGGCCTCCAGCATGGCATGGCATTGTTTCACAAGCTGGATGACACAAACATGCAACACCACAGTCAATTTCATCCTGAATAAGAAAACTAGAACCAATTAGGGTGACTAATGGTTGGTCATAATCAGTAGGAATAATTAAACATTTTGGGTTATTCCAGGGGTCCACACATTAAAGCAATGAAACATCCAGATATAGAGTGTTATTGTTGTAGGGTGTAATTACTGTGCATGGTGAATATTACCCCTAGCTTTTGTTAAATGCTGTCTGGAGTTCATTGAACTGCATTACAGCTTGAATGTAAAGGATTCTTGGTTTGAATGCTGCTTTTTAATTTATATTTGAGAGAAACATTTAAATTGATGTTACATCCAGGTTAAAAGACAACATTTGTACGGGAGGATAGAGCTGTATTTAGTTGAAGTCAAACAAGCTGTTAACATGATACTGACACATCATCTCATTTTAGGGTTGTTTTGGCTAACGTTGAAGCTAAGACCCCATTTACACGGGAGCGCAAGCGCAAACGGACCGAATTCGTTATCAAAAAAAGTCTTCCGTTCACACGCATTCGGCTAATTTAACGTATCCGTTCACACAAGACCATTGGAAACACTGTAGTACATATGCCGGGACTGTAAGTGGCGCTGTACTTCTGCCACAAATTACACCAAAAGCAGCGAAGAAGACCCCGAGCATGGTTGCCCTTCTGTTTATGCCCCGCGGTGAATTTAGCAACATGTAGTTCATGTAATTCTCCATGTCCACTTGTTGCTGATGGTTGTGGTAGAGGAGCTGTAGATTTTGCACTAACATCTGTAGCATGGTCAGTAGCTAGTGACCATGCTACAGCAGTGAGCAGCAGAGGTGGGGCTATGGCTTCATCGTTATCAGGAAATGATCGTATAGGGCGTACACACTGAGCCGTTTGCCCCCCCAGAGCGTTCCGTTTGCAGATCTATCCACCTTGGGACCCGTTAATGTTTGCGGGGTCCGTTTCCGTGGTTCCTTTACGGCCTCGTGTGAACGAACAGGTTATACGAAAGAGAAAAGTAGCAGATACAACCCGTTTCGTTCTCGTGTAAACACCGCCTAAGAGTGGCCTGTTTACATAGTCAACACACAAAGAGAAACATTAGCATTCATTTAATTCATGTTTCTGGCCACCTAATAAGACTGATAAAACCTGAAAGTCCAATATTCACTTATCTTTTAACTCTGTTACGGTATTTACCCATTTCTAAGTGAATTTGCCGGCTCTTTAGCTAGCTTGTTGTAGCTGAGTTTGAGTAGTGTACAAAAACAGTAACACTGTGGAATATAAAGTCAAAACAAACTGAAAGTAAACCTTGCCTTGCCTTGCCTATATATAAAAACCAAGCCAAATATGTGAAACTGAATTTAAAGCAGAAGAAAAGGTTTAAAAGGTTAAATACATTAAGAGCCATGATCCACCCAAACAGGTGTTTCCACTTATTGTGTTGATTAGACCTCTTCTCAGAACTGTGGTAACGTGACACAGACTGCACTTTAGGAACGATTATGTAAATGTTATCAGAGGAAACAACTAATTATTTATGTTGTAAATTAAAATGTGTAACAAAAGGAAGTAAAACAAATACCATACTCAATTCAGAACATGATGGTTTTTGAAGCTTCAGGCTCTAGCATGACAGAAAGCCTAGCTTATGCTGGCTAATGTTAGCAAGTTTCAGATAGATGTTGCTGTTTTAGCAACATGCTACATTTTAGCATGAACTGTTATCTTGTAAATGCCATTTGTGGCAACAGAGTACATTCTTCAGCAAAAGTTACATTACAGTTGAATGCTCCTTTTATTTGCGACCTCTCTCCTCTTCAGTTAGCTTAGCTGTGCCTATTAGCAACGTACCTTGCCTTTCTAGTTTGTATTTCTACATTGAGTTTGATGACCTTGTTAATTCCAGCACAGGGTGTTAATGTGAATATGAATGAGCTTTTAATATACTAACGTTTATTTTAGCTTATCCAACATTTACCCACTGCTTATATCCGATAAGCCACAGTGTGTCAATAGGTCTGTTTCCACTGAAGACATTTTGACATGTAGGCTACTTCACATGAATATTTCCATGTTATGCTACTTTATTCTTCTACAGTTACTTTGCACATTAAAATGTAGCATACAGAACATGTGTTCAGTTTGTTGAATATGGGATAGATTAAACAACCATATAGAAGTTTTGAATCTATCTCTTCTTTGACTACAACATCAACATGGCACTTTTGAAGGAGATTTACTTCTCTGTAATATCTTTACTGACCTCTTACTCCACCATGGTCTAAACATAAGATTTTGGTAACTTCTCTCTGAAGTGTCATTCACACCTCTAATTCAATTTCTGGCAATAAGCTGACATTTATCTTACAGTCTGTTTCTCTTCGATGTCTGCAATCGGGCATGTAACGGCATGATAACATGTAGCGTGGTAGAAGCATAGAAAAAAAAACAAATAACAAGTTATACTTTCTTTTCAATTTGAATTGAATGAACTGACCTTTTAAAAATATCTCTTTCTTTCTTTGTCAGTAAGGTCAGAGTTCAGCAACAGAGCAACAACACTGCATATGGGAAGGACTCTTTTATTTCTGCTGAAGGACACTTGTACAGATAAAGGCTGCCTGAAGGGTTTGAACCCAGTTAGTCCAGTTTTTTAAACCACTGCATCTCCGTGCTGAACATAAATAATTCCCTTGCATAACACTTTGCAGGGATAGTTTATCGAACAAAAAGGGACATTTAAGGCTTTCTTTTTCTTTTGATAAAGGAACAGAAACGCAACCCGTGACCCATTCTTTAGAAGAATAGATCTGAAACTGTATCATGTATTCACACAAACTCATAATGGGGAATATGTTATCACATAGAAGCAGAACAAACCGTAGCTCTCACTGCTTTGGGACAATGATAGGGAAGCATCTCCTGCAGCTACTTCCTGCTCGCTGTCAGGTGAAAAATACCTCAACAACCGCCGCCCACCTCTCACTTCACTACCTCTACACACGAGCAGCATGTAACTGATACCTTTGTGTGTGAAGTACTGGAAACCTTTTCAGACAGTGACTCAGTACGATATTATAATGGAGTGTGTAGGTCTATGTATCTCACCTTTTCTAATCGGGTCTCGAGTTCACTCACATCGGTTTGGACAATTTCAATTTCAGCTCTGAAACAGACAAATACAAAAAATTACACGTCAAGTCTTGAGGTCAAAGGTTGTGAAACATTAGAGAGAGATCAATGCCAACATTTTGCAATTTTACAAAAGCTAAATTCCAGTGCAAGGTGAAACTAATACTAAAATGATCAGCTAATTAGTTGATCAGAAATGGACAGATATGAATTTAAAACAATTATAATAATCTGTTAATTGATTAGTGTACGTTCATTTTAACCACTAACTTTATTTAATTTTAAGCTAATTATTAGACATATCATAAGGATACTTCACAAGCAGTATGTTCAAAAATCTATTACTTTAAAAAATGTTTATCATACATTCTCTAAGGATAACCTCGTAACAACTCCAACAAATATATATACTCAACAGATGAACCAATAATGAAGATAATAATGATTGTAGTCTAAAAGTATAAAAGAATGGGGATTTATGAAAATGATAAACGTCTGAAAAGAGTTCAAATGTCATGAATTCACTCAAATTCAAATTAAACAAATAAATTATCGCATAATTGTTTTTTTATGGTTTAACATAATGCCTGTACCTCAATTTTAATTTGTACATTTCTATCTTCTCATATATAAAGCTTCAAGTAATAAACCCATTGAACCCGGAATATTGATACCCTCAAGGAAGCTAGAGCTTCCCAAACTGCAATGTCTCATGAGATGGAAAATTCCTGTGCATCTTTTTATACTCACGTCATTGGAACATTATTGGTATTTATGGAAACCTGAGGTCTCGGGCAGCACTTCAAAATAAAAATGTCCGTGGATTTGAACAGGGCTTAAATGGAGACTCAGGCCTCTTGCAAGTATTTAGACTTTAGAGACAAATATCCAGCATGCTTTTTGCTCAATAATGGATTTATACAGTTAGCACAAAAGCTTCCCAGAAGTCATGTGCAGGGCTAGTTTGAAGTTTTTTGGTGCAACAGTCATCTGCCTCTCGTCTCTCCTCTTACTAACAGCTCAAACATGTGGTTTCCGCCGCCTTCCACCAACAGTACAGAGAAACAGACAGTGAGAGAGAGAGGAAGAGGCGAGACTGAGTGGAGAGAGGAGGGCCTGAAGACACAGTAACTGTTTGTGTTTTCTGTGTTTGTTAGTGCGGGGATGTTTGATTCAACGTCTGAGGTCATGTCCTCTTGAAATACGACCAAATGACAAGTCAGCTAAGGAGAGAGCGAAGGAGGAAGATGTAAGATCTCTCCATTGAAGAGGCACATTCTGTTCACATTGCTCTGAGCAAGTGTCACAGCAAGAAAGCAAATGAAGAAAGTGCTAAAGTGAAGTTTCCGCCGTGGTTCTCCCCACACTTCCTGCCTCCCCTGTTGATCACCTCTGCACATCTCGCCTCACTTCCTGTTGCCCCCCCACCTCGCTGTTTCCTAGCAACAGGAGGCAGCCCATTTGAGTCCTGAGCTGTCAGTGCAAATCTGTTCTGACTTCCTTCACATTCTCTGCTTACCTGTATAGGATTGACTGTGTTTGCATGCAAGATCACTTTTTCCTTCCCTTTCCCTCTCACTGCTTCTTCTGCTCTCGCCCTGACTCGAGACCTCACTGTTGCAGCTGGCAAAAATCAAACTTTCCACCACTGTGCAAGACACATTCGCTGAATAAGGCCAACAGAGAAAGAGAGGCCGAGGCTTTGGGACGGGAACATGCCAAATCAGCTGGAAGAGAAGACAGCAACTACTGTGACTCAGGCAGGATGCCAACAGCCATCAGGGCACACCCAAAATCTGCCAAGTCCTCTCTAGAGTCGCTTGCAAAACCAATTTAGAGACACTTCCCTTTTGATTACACCAGATGTTGACTGTGTGTTGAAAGAAGGTTGATTGAAGAATCTAGCTGGCATGCAGCAGATCAATATTGACAGCATTTAGGAACATTAGAGGCTTTTAATTACACTGTGAAGGCTTGAAGTAAGTCAAGTCAAGTGATATTAAAACTAGGGCTGCTCGATTATGGCAAAAATCATAATCTCGATTATTTGGGTCAATAATTGACATCACGATTATTAAAAACGATTATCCATTTACTTTGAAAACATCCATTTATTGAAAAAAAAATGTGAGCAGTATGTTTTTAACAGTTTATTACCCTGAACTTTAAGTATAATTCAACTGAAAAACCAATAAAAAATAAATAATGTTGTTTTCATAATCGTTGCAAGCCAAAATCGTAATTGCGATTAAAATACGATTAATTTAGGCTTCCGGTATGTCAATGACACGTCAAAATGCAACACAGAGCAGACCTCAGATCAGGGGGGGTTTTAGCCCTGAAGGCCTGCATTTAGCTTCTCATTCCCCCTTATTGACCCCTAACACTTGCTATGATAGAACATGGCTTGACCTAAGACCCAAAGATGCTGCTGACCAACACAATTGACTTTTAAGGGAACATTTAATGCCTTAAAGGTCATTTTTGGATACTTACGCGCCATTTAAACAAGGCTATTGCATGAAAAACCTTCCGAAAAAGGAATATAATTGGAAGTATGTTGATTTTGAATCAGGATAATGAGGGTTTGGGGCTGCTGACTGTCAAAGTTGACTTCTTAGGTAACCATTTAATGCATTAAAAGTCATTTTGAGGCTTCTGCATAAAAGACCATCCGAACAAATCCAAAAAATGAATACAATATTGAGTTTGTATCAGAAGAGTGAGTTGTACGCTTCTTTTTTGCATCATTTTCAATTCCAGAAGGTGATTCATTTTGATTGGCTACTTCACTTTTAGCACTAAAGCACAGGTGAAACTCTTACCTGAAGCGGGGGGAGTCTTTCAAACACTCCTCAAAGTCCAGTTTGACTGTCATCCCTGCGTTTATAGTCGCAGATCACACTTTTCTGTATGCCTTTGAGTCCTCAGGAAGTTGACAGCAGCCTGGCGCAGAACACACTGAATCCTCCTCGCTTTTTTAAGGCTCCTCACCGGCACTTTTTACTCATTCTTCTCCCTCTCGGAGCGTTTTCTTTCAAAAGTATAATTTGTATTCCTTCCGCAGCTCGTCCTGTTTTTGCTTTTTCTCTTCTGAAGGGACACCGTGTGCCTCGCGCATGCGAGGAGCCACAATACCACTTGTGAATGAAAGCAGCTCATATATGATCATATCATTATATCCTGGGAAAAAGAAAGCAAGTTAGTCCTCGTTTCCGCTAGAAAGGATGCTGCACCAAGTTCCCTCTGCAAGGAAGTATCCTTATTGATCGATAAAGGTGTGTATTCCCAAATAAATAAGATGAAATCAGACCGGTTGATGTTTCTCCTTCCAGAGACTGGAGTACTCTCTTTATCTTTCTCTCTCTCTCTCCACCTCCTGACACACACACACACACACACACACATACACGAGGTCCAACCCCCTCACACACACACACACACACACACTATTTCCGGGTTTCTTACTCATGGCAAATTGTGGTAGGAAATTCTCTAAATTAAAGGTTACACTAAAAAGTCTCTAATATAACGTTGAGTCTAAATCTACTTGGTGAATCATATTGAAAAATGGAGTGTAATTATGTACTTTTCTCTGATAATGATATCATTCTACAGTAGGCACATGTGGATTATTTGGTTTCTGCTTTTGCTGCTTGTGTATTCTGCTTTTCAGCTTCAGTGAAGTGCAAAACACATGCAGAGACTGGGTGTGTATCGGTTTGTATTCTTGTCTGGCAACCTTCTTGTTTTCTTTTTTTGAGAGGTGAAAAAGGAAGTAAAGCCTTCTGAAAATGTATCTATCTAAAGTGGAAGCTTATCCTGCGAAGATAAGGGAAATAAATAATGCAACATATGAAAGAAACACACTAGGTGAAAACAAGCATAAGTGAAAACTATAACTTACTTAATAAAAATGATGAAATAATGAATCAAAAATATGATACAGTAACATAATAATTTCAATACTAAGCAGATAAATATAACTGTATACATAAAAGTCAGAGGTAAGGCTTAAAATAGTCAAAATGTGGTATAATAAAAAAAAACATGAGAATCTAAGTTAAAAAAAAAGTATATTTCCAAATACTAATTGAAAAAATGTGAAATGATTTATACAAGTAATTAAAATAATACAATATGGGACAGTAAGTACAAATGTGTATTATTATGTACTAATTCAGAAATAAACAACGAGATTTTCAGAAAAATAAACAAAGTCAACTCAAAATGATGAGATATTGAAAAAGTGTTTTATTCATTTTATGGCAGACAGAAGCTTCCATCATCTCACAAAAAGCCAAACAACCGTGCACTTACAACGTGTTGGGCAACATTACACAAGCAATCTGCATTTTGCCATCATCACCACAGCCACAGACACCATGCAGCCTGTGGATCAATGCTGAACAGGGAAGTGTACTTACAGAGGATGAACAGCATCGTTTGTATGTTCTGCTTAGTTTTGTGTTGAAATGCAAACATATTATTTAAATTATCTGTTTCCATCCACCTCATGTTGTATGTGGCTCCCCCTGCTGATCATCCACTGCCACTGCAATTCACGTAAAAACACTGTGACTGATTTCTTCCTTTACTTTGCTTCATGTTGCAAAGGATCTTATCTTGTTTTCTCTGTGAGGCTATCTTTAAAAAAAATCACATTTCCTTGATGCATTCACTCACCACTGAACTGATGGGACTGTCTCTGCCTGTGTGATTTTAAATATAACCCCATAGACGTCACATAAAGGGCGTAGTTAGATATGTTGCTTAGTTGCTTCATCAAAATAAATAGTCCGGAGATGTTCTCTCACGACAAAGACATTTGTAAAAACCTGTATTTAAAATGATGGCATTACCCCTTGGGAATACAGCCAAGAAGAACAGGTTTAAAAATAAACTGATACCAGAAACAAACTGTTCAAACATGTAGCCTACAAAACACATGTTTACTTTGTACAAACTTTAGATATGATCAATTATTCACCAATACTTATTTACTTTGTCTCCGCTTTCCCAAGCTGTTCTTGTCTCCCATAAAATAATCTGTCCCCTTGCCAGAGCGCGCTGGAGTGTCAGGAGCGCTGCGCCAAAAATACGGGGGCGTGTTGTGCGTAAATGGCGCACAGAGAAAGCGCAGCAGAGTGAGGCACTCAGGACAAATAGTCGGATCTTAAAGAGTAATACAACGATTCTTAGACGATGTAAAACTTGGCTGATCGACAGGTTCTTGTTTTTCTCTGACAGGAGATTCCCGACGCGCCTGTCCAAGTGTCAACCCACACACAATTTCAGGTATTACAGATTTTTCAAAATAAAAGTCTGGCTGGCATAGGGACTAAAGACGTTAATTAGCTGGTAAATCATTTTGGTACAAAGCATCTATATATCTGTTGTTTTTAAGATGAATGCATTTTTGTTTATTTACCCTAGTTTATATAAATGTCATAAACTAAATTTAACTTATTCTAGGTTGTCAACAAAAAATATAAATAGGCTAAATATGGAGAAAATACAAGACATGACCTATGGCACATTTATTCCCAATATTGACTTGGGAAACTCAGTCATGGCTTTCTTACCATCCACATTTATGACTGGGCAGTTAAAGCACAGCTGCACAGATTTAAAACAATATAATATCAAGTAGGATTAACCCACTCACTAGGGCAAAGGTTATTGTTGGGTATGAACAATGTAAACACACCGTATATCAACTGAATTATACAAATATTAGAGGTACCTTTTGGGAATGCTTTGGTGACTCAGGGGTTAAGGCACTGGCCATAAACCGCTGACCACTGTCCTCAGTTCGCGTCCGGTCAAAGATCTGTGTTGCATGTTATTCCCTATCTCTCCCCCCCCATCGTTTCCTGTCATCTCCTAACTGTCAGATACTGGGCATGTATAATTTTACTGACCAAAAATAGCTTTTTTATTAAATTACCTCAAAGTGTATGCTACACAGAAAATATGAGGCCTTCAGGTCTTGGTACAATGTTGCATCAAACAGCATGATAGTCATAAACAGGCCACTTGTTTTTGAATGAAAATCTGTAATGCTGAGATAGATGAGAGTTTAGTCTACATGTTTAAGCCAAAAATGAATGCTATACAAACATGACAACTGCAAATGGCTGTTGACATTTGCTGTTGAAGTGATACAATCAAAGCAGTGTGTCAGTGAACCAATCAATGAGACAACCAATCAGTCAATCAAACTTTATTTGTAAGGCATCCTTTATAAAGGATAGTGCAGTTCAATGTGCTTCACAGATACAAGATGTAATAACATCATTAGTAGTTAAACAGTGTGATCTCAATTTGATTAAATTATAAGGAACAAGAATACAAAAGGAAGCCTATATGCAAATAATGTGCATTAACACTTTTGAATCAACACATTGATGAATAGGCAGGTTTTATAGTTTAAAAATGCTGATGTACTTTGACCTTGCGGTAAGTTGTTTTTACCCGTAAACTGTGACATTTTTCATGTGTATTCATGTCAAAGTAATCAGAAAAAAAGCTGAATAAACACAGATATACTAGAAAATACTCTGACCTACTAATATTGTGATGAGGTAACCAGTGTTAAATTGGAACACACTTTTTAAAGAAACAGGCAACCTGAAAGTAAAATTGAGAGTTGCCTAACAGCAAAGCGTCACCTGTATTTCTACTTTTATTTTGAAGGAAATCCGCGGTACTTCCGGTGTATGTGCAGCTAATTGAATCTATCTTGACGTGCCTCTCCTCAGTGTAGCCTTGCGTTTGGTTGTAGCCGCATAAAGCCTCTATGCGGGCTGTGAAGTGCTCCATGTAGTAAAAAAAACAAAAAACATAGGGGGATTCAGGTGGAGGACAGCGGAGGGTTACCGGCTCTACACCGAACCTGTCAGCCGGGCACCGGAGGGATACCATGTCGAACCGAAAGCACCGGGACAACCAGGAGATATGCGCCCGCAAGGTCCGAGAGCTGGCCCAGTCTGGAGTAAACAAACACTGCTTCGAGTGCAACCAGCCCGGGGTGACTTACACCGACATCACGGTGGGCAGCTTCGTCTGCACGTCGTGCTCCGGAATGCTGTGAGTAAAAAAAAAAAAACCTCCGCCGCGCCTCCTTCATTTACTGCTTCTGATTTAAAAAGTGACAGGCCGGAGAATGCACCACCACAACCACCACCCAGATTAACATGTTTTTTTATTTATTAGGGGGGAGTGTGGTGCAACAGCCGGGAGTGTGAACAGATATTAATTTACGCAGTGTCTCCCTCCTCTCCCTTTCTCCCTCTCTCTCTCATGCGTGTCTTCCAACAGCTTCATAAACGACAGACCGCTAGTTGGTCATTTTCCAGCTCTGAGTTACGTTTAATTTCGTCATGGTGCAGGTTTGACACTAACCCCCCCTCCTTCTACTCTTCTCTCCAGTGTGGGTGTGTGTTATATGTGTGTTATATATATGTGTGTGTGTGTGTGTGTGTGTGTGTGTGTGTGTGTGTGTGTGTGTGTGTCGTCACATTCTGTTCCGCATGTTACTCCCTCACACACTGGAAGACCATGGTTTCAGCACTTTCATTGCGCAATATCCCACATGCACACAGCAGTTGTCCCACTTTGTGTCCCCAGCATGGAGATAATAAGAGGTTCTGGTTAGTAAACACATGGGTTTCTGTCACAAGGCACCTTATTTCACACTGATTCTGCCCTCTAAAGTTCATGGTATGAGAAATGCTTCCTCTCCCACCTGCTCTGCCCCCTTATCCTGTCTTCAGAGGCAAGGTATCACTACACATTTTTAATTTTGCCTCCTTTTTTTTGTTTACTCCAAATTCCTCTCTCCATCTCTCCCAGGAGAGGCCTCAACCCTCCCCATCGAGTCAAGTCTATCTCCATGACAACCTTCTCCCAACAGGAAGTGGAATTCCTTCAAAATCATGGCAACGAGGTGAGTGACGTTCACAAATATGCATTTATGTATTTGTATTGTCTTGTGGACACTTGTAAGGTTACCTGAGGTCAATAAACGAGTACCAAAGCTTGTTGCTCTGTGTTTTCATCTTCAGGTGTTACTGTAAAGTCCCTTTCTGGTTCTGATCTGGAATATGAAACCTCCCTCATGGCTACCAGATGAACCAGTCTTTGTTGTCTGGCACTTTTTCTTGAGAAGAATACTTCTGCCAAGACACAAAAGGACCAGCCCTCTCTGGTCCCACCCAAACCAAGATCTATTTCCAGATCTTAATATGACTTTGTTGAGGTTTTTTTCTATTGTTTTCTGTCCGCTACCTCCCTTTTTTTATGTCAATCTTTATTAAAAGCCTCTCCACACAGCACCCATTTTAAGGAATCACTGGTGTGGGCAGCACAACAGCTGAGCTTATTTCACACAAATAAACGGTGGAGTGTTTCAGGCCATCAAAATAAATGCTGGCCACTTTTATGAGCTTGCCTTTGGCTAGGATTTGTGTATGGGTGAGTCAAGCATAATGGGGAGGAGAGGCAGAGGTGTGTACCGTCACCACATCGTCCTCTGTAGAGTGATCCGGCCAATCATGAGTCACAGGCTGTTATATATTGTGTGGCACTCTTGAACCAAAAACTAATCACTGATGAGATGTTCTGTTTGTGAGAGATTACCCTGACCCTTTTTTGGGTGCTGGATGACCTGCAAAATTGTCGCAAATTGTAATTGTTCTCTGGCAATATGTGTGTTTAGGTTGGGAGGAGGACATGGCTCTGCGTGTTTGACCCAAAGACGGACAGCTGCCCAGACATGAAGGACTCTCAGAAGTTCAAAGAGTTCCTTCAGGACAAATTTGAGAAGAAAAAGTGGTGAGAACTTTGGTTTGGTATGCTTAACTGATAGCATAAGCTAATGTGATTACAAGCCTAGAGGTGAATTGGACTGCCATTATCTGATGATTCTTTTTTATTTATTCAAATATGTGATGTTTTAAATGTCAGAAAATAGGGGGAAATCAATAGCCTACACAATGGTATCTAAAGAAATACAATTTTTCCTGAAATGTTTTCAAAACCCTTCTCTTGAATGAATTGTCATGACATTTTCAAAAGACATTGATGGTCCCTAGAGAATTATTCCTTATGGCTTTGGTGATATTCCTAGTGTCCTCCTGTGCTAGGTTGACACTAGGTTGACATTTTTAGTTTTTATTGAAATATCTCAACAACGATAATATGTCAGCGATGGTTGACATCATACCTGCTAAATATGACTATGTTATGAGCATGCTTACATTAGCATTTAGCTCAATTAGCTCTGTAGCACGTAAGTCCATCATTGAGTAAACACATTTTCATCCAAAACTTCAGATAACGACCAAATACCTGCCAAACAAATGACATTTCCATCAGCCTCAGCTGTATTTTACTGTTTAGTGCTATTTCAGAAATGCTAGCATGCTATCGGGCTAAAACCAAATGGTAAACATACCCGCTTAATGTTAGCATTTGATTTAAGCGTTTTTTTGCTGCATTGTATGTAGGAACATGACTTTTTAAGGTTATAATTGTTATAGTTAGTAGCTCATAGCACACTGAGTTTCAGTTCACAAAGCTTCACAAAGCAAGGCTGTAGCTTCTTGAGTCTTGATGCAGCATTTTGCTTGTTTAGGTTAAATTAATAATTGTCAGAGTTCTTAATTCAGATGCATTACCTGTTAATGGACTTTCAATTGTTTCAGTTTCTAAAAGTGAAAGGGCACAACAGAGAAAATATGTTCCAAACAACATCTAATCTAACGTTTGTTCCAAATGTAGACATTCACTGTTTCAAATAGAGACGCCTACTTTAGAAAAATTAGCTCAAGAACAAAAGCTGCTTTATTTGCTTGGAGTAAGAGAACAGTCATTGTTTTGGGTTTACTTCCGAGCCCTAAATAAATGTTCTCTTGTCATGTTGTTCGATAGGTGTGTAACTCACTTAATGTCAAGCCTTGATTGTGCTTTTTACGAGGCCAGGCACTGGCACAGACTCATTTAAACGGTACTAAATAACCTGTCTCTTTCAGGCATTTTTCCAAAAGTAAGAACCGGAGAGATGTCGAGGGTCCTTGGAGCCCGGGGGTCCAGGCAGTGCCCCCTTCCCACGGTCCCTTAGCGAGCCAGGCCCCCTCACATAACCTGCCCCCAAACGCCAGGTCCACAAGGCCACTGGTGAGAGAGCCTAATGTTTCATGATTGTAATGGATTGAACAAAACAAGAAAGGGAGAGGAAGCGGATTTAAAATTGAAAGTGGGTGGGTATGGTTGAAGAAGAGGAAGTGAAAGTATTTCAAAGAGGGTTAAAAAAATAAGTATTAGAATAGAAGGTGAGGAAACCACCTGAATTCAACTACAGCAAAATCACTGATGGGTTGGACAGCGAGAGGGCCAGGTAGCCTCGACATCAAAGCGGCTGCTTATGAATTATTGAGAAATCATGAAAGAGACTCACTACTTCTGCCTTTGTGTTGTTCTCCCTACCTCCCATCTGCCTCCTCTTTCTTTGTCCTGCTGTCTCTCGTCCTCCAGTCTCAGTCCCAGCTGCCGTTATGGGATCGAGCTCCTACGATCTCGCCTGCCGACATGCGGACGGACGCGTTCACCGCTCGGCCGTCGCGCTCCCAGAGCTTCAGAGACCCCTCTCTCAAAGGTTGGAGGACGATCTCAGTCAGAGGAGTTGATATTTCGGGACTGGATGCGATCAAACCCTTTACTTATTTGCCCTTTTCTTTGTCTGATATCCCTCCCATAATATAGATCCCACCCTGTGCGGGATAGAAAGACAGCGGCCGGGGTCCCTGTCGTCAGCGCTTGGAGCTCAGAGCCACGTTCCCTCTTTCCCCGCCCTCCCGCGGCCCTCAGGTGTGTCCCGCCATGTTTTCTATTCCTCCTTGGTTTCAATCAAGTTGGAAAACATTTATCACACACAATGAGTTTACCAAATTCCACATAAATCAAAAGATATTGTGCAATATATACAAAGGAAAAGGACAAAATACTACAGAGGGGGTTATTTGGTTCACAAAGACTATATTCATTCGCTGGTTGTGTAACATTTTCAGAGAACTAAAGTGCTCAAACCTTTCGAGAATTTTGTTTCCCTTTTAAACAAAAATCAAAGCGTATTTGAATTATGCCTTAAGGAAGAACCAGGGGTTGGGACTAAGAGCCATAGGCAGGCTAAAGAAGTCAGAAAGTGTTTAGAGATAGACAAACACAAAAGTTTGAAAAATATAAGCAGCTTTCATAAATTCCTGGAAAGAAATATGTTGCACCTAAATGTGATAAAATGAAAAGCGATTCCTCCAGATGAATTGATACTAAATATATATAATATACTTTATTCTATTCTAAAGGCCTCTAGCTGTCAAATCTTTAAGTGCACAGTGTCATCGGGTTGTCAGGGACACGCAGATATTCTCGCTGATTCTCACTGACAACATCACTGTGCTGTAAGTGTCACTTTGGGAAGAGCAGAGAAAAAGAGCCTTAGCTTGCGGGCATCATTTTCATCCTGACTGTGTTTAACCATCTCATGGGTCTGTGGGTTTATGTCATCATCTAGCCCACTCGGTTGCTCTTCAGCTCAACGGGCTACTCAGCTGGCCTTACATAACAGCAGGGAAACCGTTTCACACATCGCAGTGAAAATCTCTCTCCTCCGTTAACTCTGTTTTTCTGTCTTCTGTCTGTCTCATCACACTGTCCTCTCCTCCCCGACCTCTTAGCCAGTAGCTCTTTCAAAAACCACTTCACTTTAGGTAAGACGCAGCACAAACCGACGTATTTGAGTGTGTGCTGAATGGCTGAGATCGATAAGCTCTTCCCTGCTGTATCATTCATAATGAATAAATGGGCAGTATATGGGTCATGCTGGAAGGCCATGCCTCCCATGCGTTTGAATTAGCTTCATGCTAGTAGCAATTTAAGAGAAAACGCAGCACTTTAACCATTAAAGTGGTTGATATTTTTCTTCATCAATCAGTTTTCCCTCCTCAAAGCTAGATTTGAAGCCTGGGAGGCTCACACACACACACACACTGTTCCCTTAGGGGAGAACGTTTAAAGTAATGCTATTTTTAGCCGCTACCACCCCCATAAGAAGAGGGCAGCAGATTTTTCACTCCATGTTGGCGTTGAAACACTTGCAGACTATGTAGGACACAGCTGTAATCCCACGATACACATCCCAGACAAGTATTCCAGGAAGCTCAGGTATGCTAGCAGAGATAGGCGCTATCTGGAGCCTTATGACCGCATCCCAAAAACACGCAGCTTGACTTTAGTATGCTTCATATCTTCAGATAATCTGAATCAAGTCTGGTTTCTGTCAACAACTCCTCCACTATCAGAGGGAGCTGGATTTACACAAACATTTTTGATATAATCTCTCGACCCCCATGCTAACATTTTTGGCTGATACTACTAGCATGCTTTGTGGCTAATGTTTGTGGAAAGCTTGCTACCTACAAAGACTTACATTTCCTGCCTTTGTAACTGTCTAGTAACTGTATATTTGTGGTTGGCGCTTTGAAAACAGTCCAAGAACATGCTGACTAGCTGCTGTGCTTTTTAGAATCTTTTGATAATGCTTAACCTTACATGCTAATCCTGTCTTTGACTATAGCATGGCAATGTTGAACTAGCATGAAAACGACTACTCTGTTTCTTTTTGTCATATTGATAACTTGATATATAACAATATCCTTTCATACAATCATTTCAATATCGATGAGGATTTAGCGCCATGAAAAAATTAATTTAAGTATTTTGAAAAAATGATCTACCCTCAAGTAACACTTTGTTTTGTAGCTTTCAATCGTATCAAATTCTCTTCCTTATCAGTTGCCTAGTTGTCATTAAATTGTATGTTCAAATGGGTCCTTGTAGACTGAAAACATTTGACATGTATTTATATACTTTCCCCCTCAGCCCTATGCTTGCTTAGATCTGCTTATCTGTATAATTATCTGTCTATAACCTCTCATCCTGTGTCTTTGCACTGAAGCCCAGTCTTGTTTCTCGCTCTCAGGTCGTACGGTATCGGCCTCAGGGACCACTGGGCCATTCAGGGCCTTCCCCAAATCTCTCAGCGTGGACTTTGGAGGTCTGAACCATCCTCAGCAGCACTCTCTGCCCCACTCTATGTCCCAGCAGCAGCCTGGAAACGCGGGCCATGCCACAACGCAAGCCGGCAACTCCAACCCCTCGGACAGATACGCTGCGGTGTCGCATCTGGATAGCGTCTCATGTGAGCCACCAACAGTTGCAGGTAGGAAATATTTTAGGTAGTTAGTAGATACTTTAAATGTTCTTCTCGTGTTATAGCTGTGGGTTGAACAGGCATTACCCTGTATATTTATACTCCAGTACACTGTCAGCTAAAGTGTATTTCACATCTATATTTGCTAAAAGAATGTAGGATTTAGGATATCAAGGACAATTTTCCTACTGTCGGACAAATAAAAGGATTTCTGCTTTTGATGAAAACACAAATTTAGCTAATAAAATATTACACTTTTTAAAGGTTTAACCATTGGCTCCGAACCTTGTGAATAAAAGCCGTAGCAAGTTGGGCCCGATGCCAAAATTAAAGAACATTTCCACAAAAAAAAGAATAAAAATGTGTGCTAGAAGTCTTTTTTTTATTCTTTCCTTCGGAAGTTTTCTTTGTTGTGTAAGAAGTTTTTTCATTTGTAATACTTCAGTCATACATGATTTAATTTTCATGGAGGTATTGGACTTGGAATTAAGTGTTTTTTACATTTTTGTACTAGACAAGTTTTCCTTCTACCACGAGGTTATAGATAGAGAGAGAGGCTGAGTTGTGTGTGTGTGTGTGTGTGTGTGTGTGTGTGTGTGTGTGTGTGTGTGTGTGTGTGTGTGTGTGTGTGTGTGTGTGTGTGTGTGTGTGTGTGTGTGTGTGTGTGTGTGTGTGTGTGTGTGTGTGTGTGTGTGTGTGTGTGTGTGTGTGTGAGAGTGTGTGTGTGTGTGTGTGTGAGAGTTTGTGTGTGTGTGATGCAGATTGCCACGGCCAGCTCAGCTCTGTTGCATAACATCCTCACTCCAAATACCAAGGTTTCTAGCAGCTGCATTCTGTTTATTGTGTTTACTCAGGATTGATCACAGTCGCATGTAAAGGACCTTGTTGATACGATTAAGAATCAACCCTATTTTTCTAATAACCTAGGTGGGCGGTTTTATTTGTATTTGAAGTGCTCAGGATTTATGTGAGAAGCCCTTGAGCTTCATACAAGAATTTTTGTTCCTTTCCACCTTCATCACAGCCTCCCCCCCTGCCTGGCAGAGAAAAGCAAGTTATTGATTTTCTGCCCCAGCTAACTTTGATTCATATGGAGACACACAGAGAGGACATTTTATTCAGGGGGATCTGTTGCGCTTTTGTTCATCTGGTGACTTACACGCTTAAGATCAACTCTTTTGCACACATTAAGATCAAAGCAGCTCTTGATCTCTTGAATTAACGCTCTGAGGTCATATTGTGTTCTGTTTGAAATGCTTGTACGCAGCTCCACCTGCTGGCCCTCCGCAGTACAATGCCCTCTTCGGCAACAGGCTGTCATCCAGCTCCACTCCTGCAAGGTACAAAACGTGTCAAATCAACTTCTGTTCAACATAAACTCCCTGCGTGTGAAGCCCTTTTCTAATGTGTGTTTCTACTTTTCCCCAGTTCCCCCGGTGTCGAAACAGTCTCCGGCTCCCAAACGTTTGCAAGTAGGTACCCAGCATGCACTGCCTATGTGTTGACGATCTGCTTATTCATCTCTAACTCTGTCCAACACCCCTAATTAAGATGCATCTGAGCAGTGTTGGTTTGAATAGACAGGAATGCACCCTGTACACCCCCACAGTGTGAATTATCTCCCCCGTCTCTTCTCCCCCCTCTCTGTCTCAGATTTCCCCAACCCATTCAGCTCTAGCTCGGCCTCCCAGCAGCCCGTTGCTCTCTCCCCCAGTAACCCGTTCAGCAGCTCATCAGGAGGTGAGGCTCATGTTCAGGGTCTGCACACGTCGCTCTGAGGAGGGAAGCTCACTGCAAGTGGTTTTTTGATTGGAATGAATTTATACGTTCACTCAAAAAATGTATATGTAGATTTTTTTTTATTAAGGAAAGGGTTTTGTTTTTCTGAGGTAAGCCTTTGCAATACTCAAGCCCTTTTTTTTTAAAGATAAAAATTATTCTATCTAAAATAGTTTTAAAACATTTTTTATTTACTGTTAGGTAGTTAATGTAAAGGTATGTCTTTCTTTAAGAGTTTAAATGATCCAAATATTGGCTCAGCTGATGAGTCAATATTTGGATACTAGATTTTTGAATACACTTGCTAAGTATAGCAAATATTAGCTCAGGTGCCAGCTTTCAAATGTGGTTCCTATCTTTTTTAATGAAATATCTGGGGCAAACCAATTGTTGATACGCCGGCAAAAACACGTTCAATTTGAGTTTAGCAGTTCTGAGTTTATTAGCAGTTGTTGATTTTAGCACATAGTTATAACTGATTGATATCACACACTTTATTCCTCATTTCTGAACAAACAACTGGAGGTTTGACAATTTGATATGTACCAATAAATAATTAATTCAATAATATTTTTATTTCAGTGTTCAGTTTGTATTTGACCACTCATATAGCTTATTACTATTTCTGTTTCCTCTAGGGTTCCATGTTAAATACAGAAATGATTATAAAAAATACTTCCCTGAACTCACTGTGTGTGTGTGTGTGTGTGTGTGTGTGTGTGTGTGTGTGTGTGTGTGTGTGTGTGTGTGTGTGTGTGTGTGTGTGTGTGTGTGTGTGTGTGTGTGTGTGTGTGCGTGCGTGCGTGCGTGCGTGCGTGCGCGCGCGCGCGCGCGTGCGTGTGTGTGTGTTTCTTTTCTGAAGGTGACTCCGGTGAGTTTGTCACCTCGCCCACCCCCGTCTTTCCTCCGTCCGCCTCCTACCCGGCACTTAACACCCAGAATGCATTTCACCATGAGTCAGCCAGCAACCAGGAATCCAATGGTAACAAATCTTCTAGATTTTATTTGTCATAGTCCAAGGTGGTGTCTTTACATAGAAAATAGGACATTGATTTAAAGGTCCCATGTCATATCCATTTCTACTGATCATAATTCCATTGTTGAGGTCTACTAGAATAGATTTACATTGTTCAATGTTCCAAACTCACATTGGTGTCTCGTACAGCATCTCTGTAAAGTATGTGTATTCACTCTCTGTCCTAAACGGCTTGTTGGAGCTCCTGCCCCCCCCCCCCCTCCCTCCCTGTGAGCCCAGTGTGCTCTGATGTGTGTTTATGTGTTACAATGGCGTTTGTTAGCAACCAGAAAATGACACCAGCAATGACAAACAGGCGAGAATGCTGCGTGGGGTCTGGGTGCCGTGTTGGCGGGACGTTGCGGGGCTCGCTGCTCCGCCCTTTAAGGCTCGAGGAGCCGACAGTGTGAGCTGGATTCATAGGCTGGATTACTGGTGTCCTGGTTGCTGCGTGGGGTCTGCGAGACAGCGAGACATGGCGAAACTCAGCGAAACTCAGCCTGAATTCAGCCTGAGCACACTCACATGAGTGTGTGGCGAACTGTGAGTGGAGATCCACGCAGCTGCGGCTGAGAAAAGATAAGGCTGAGTGAGTGTGTGTGAGGAGCTCCACGGATTGGTCCATTTGGTCGTCGTTACGTCACTTGGTAACAGGAAGAAAAAGAGAAATCTCCACCGAGGCGTTCTGGGGCAGCATAGACAGGTCTTTTCTGTGCTAGAGTTTTACTCCCTACAGTGTGTACTTTGAGGGTTTGTGACTCTGTTCACATGCATAAAAAGCTACATAACACACAAGGGGACGGGTAATAACCAAAAAAGCATGACATAGGACCTTTAACAGTGCCTTTCGTAGTTACAGATGTGTATATTAATTACAGTTATGGTGAGTTATATTACATATAGTGGACTTCACTCACCAGGACCATGTAACAATCAGCCTATATATTTAAGGTAGACTATTAAACGTGCTTTCTATAGGTTATACACACTACATGTTTGTCAAAAACGATTGCAAAGGATCATACTGTAGATCACCAAATATACAGCTTTGAGGGGGACATAAGTACAGGACTGTCTCAGAAAATTAGAATATTGTGATAAAGTTCTTTATTTTCTGTAATGCAATTAAAAAAACAAAAATGTCATACATTCTGGATTCATTACAAATCAACTGAAATATTGCAAGCCTTTTATTATTTTAATATTGCTGATTATGGCATACAGCTTAAGAAAACTCAAAAATCCTATCTCAAAAAATTAGAATAGTTCCTCAGACCAAGTAAAAAAAAAAGATTTATAACAGCAAAACACAATCAAACATTTGAAAATGTCCATTAATGCACTCAGTACTTGGTTGGGAATCCTTTTGCACGGATTACTGCATCAATGCGGCGTGGCATGGAGGCAATCAGCCTGTGGCATTGCTGAGGTGTTATGGATGCCCAGGATGCTTCAATAGCGGCCTTTAGCTCATTAGCATTGTTGGGTCTGGTGTCTTTCAGCTTCTTCTTCACAATACCCCACATATTCTCTATGGGGTTCAGGTCAGGGGAATTTGCAGGCCAATCGAGGACAGTAATGCCATGGTCAGTACACCAGTTACTGGTGGTTTTGGCACTGTGGGCAGGTGCCAGATCATGCTGGAAAATGAATTCCTCATCTCCATAGAGCTTTTCAGCAGACGGAAGCATGTAGTGCTCTAAAATCTCTTGGTACACAGCTGCATTTACTCTGGGCTTGATGAAACACAGTGGACCAACACCAGCAGCTGACATGGCTCCCCAAACCATCGCTGACTGTGGGAACTTCACACTGGATTTCAAGCAACTTGGATTTTGCTCCTCTCCAGCCTTTCTCCAGACTCTGGCGCCTTGACTTCCAAATGAAATACAAAACTTGCTTTCGTCTGAAAAGAGGACTTTGGACCACTGTGCAACTGTCCAGTGCTTCTTTTCCTTAGCCCAAGTCAGACGCCTCTTCCGTTGTCTTGAGTTCAGAAGTGGCTTGACCATGGGAATACGGCTATTGTAGCCCATTTCCCGGACACGTCTGTGAACAGTGACTTTTGATACCTGGACTCCAGCTTCAGTCCACTGTCTTTGAAGCTCCCCCAAATTCTGGAAGCGACTCTTCTTCACAATGCTGTTAAGGCTGCGGTCATCTCTCTTGGTTGTGCAGCGTTTCCTGCCACATTTCCCCCTTCCAACAGACTTTTTGTGGATGTGCTTTGAAACTGCACTCTGTGAACAGCTTGCTCTTTGAGAAATTTCTTTTTGTGTCTTACCCTCCTGATGGAGGGTGTCAATGACGGTCCTCTGGACAGCAGTCAGATCAGCAGTCTTCCCCATACTTGGGATTTAGTTTACTGAACCAAGCTGAGTGTTTTTCAAGGCTCAGGAAACCCTTGCAGGTGTTTCGAGTTAATTAGACGATTCAAGTGATTCGTTGAACACCCTACTAGTATACTTTTTCATGATATTCTAATATTTAGAGATAGGATATTTGAGTTTTCTTAAGCTGTATGCCATAATCAGCAATATTAAAATAATAAAAGGCTTGCAATATTTCAGTTGATTTGTAATGAATCCAGAATGTATGACATTTTTGTTTTTTTAATTGCATTACAGAAAATAAAGAACTTTATCACAATATTCTAATTTTCTGAGACAGTCCTGTATGTGCGCAAAATGAAATGGCAGTCCGTCCAATAGTTGATGAGATATTTCAATATGGACCAAAGTGAATATGTAGAGCCACAAATAGCGTCCACTAAAATTTGGTCTTTGCTGCTCCCCTATATACAGTCATATAGGTCTGTACTGCATGCCCTTACATTTGAAGCTTCTATTGAGGTTTTGGTTAGGTTAGGTTCTTCTAATCAAGCTTTTGATGTCTGTCATGATAGTTTATAAAGCTATCGCACTTAAATACATGAAAAATGTAACTCTTTCGTTGTTTGTTTTACATTTTTTGCAGCAAATTGGAGAGCAAGTCATTTTTTGGAACTCAGTGAATACCCGTATAGATGGAAGCAGAATATTTTTTACTAGAATAAAACGTGTAAAATGGGAAAATCATGTATTATTTTTGCAATACCTTTTGAATTTTGGACTCTACAACGTTCTGGATTTATTTGAAATGTCTGGATATGACGAGTCAAATAATCCTACATCACCAGCACTGGAATTTAATTTAATTTAATCGTTTATTTGGCAGGGACAATGAACGGTAATGAACACTTAAAACATTAAAATGTGTCAAGCGTAACAGTGCTTTGAGCTAATTTAAGAAGTTTTCATTTGACAAGCATAGCAAAAACAAAATACATGATATGCAAGAGCAGCATACACAAGTATTTATGACATCATGGTAATACAATAGCAGCAACGACATGTAAAGTGCAAGAGGAGATACCCCCTGTATTAAAGTGCATTTAGCGCTGATTCAATTCTACAAAATAGTATCATTTGAGTGATTTAAGTGTAATTTAATCTTTATCTGCAACATATCAAATTGAAGCAGATTGAATCAACATGCCAAACGAAAGAAAAAGCATTCATATGTGGTTTGTAATGTAAGCGTTATGGATACAGCTTCAAACTATTAGATTATCTCATCGATATATTCAGCATTCAAAATGAACACCCTACACCCTGGCAGTTTGACGTGTACAGTGTGTGCGTTGGCTGCAGATCAAACACTGTGAGGCTCCAAATCATTCATTATTTCCACAGTGTTCACCAGGAAGCGCTCAGGAATACCAATACTCTGCTGCTGTCTTCACACCACTAAGCATGTTTCCTTTTCTGTTCTCGTCCTGTGTGTGTGTTTCAGGTTTCGCCTCCTTCCCCGCGCCCGACTCTCAGCCCAAAGTCCCTCGTCCGATGTCGGTGAACCCGTTTACGGTGAGTTCACTGCCTGGCAAACAAAAGTAGGGGGGATTAAAGAGGGGCTAATTGGTATTTTTGCGCAAGCTCTCCCTTTCTGCAAACAGGAAGTGTAGTAAAGTCCCCTCTGCCCGTTCTCACCCCCTTCCTCTCTTGTCTTTCAGGGCAATGTTTACGCCAGTAGAGGGACGTCGCGAAACCCTTTCATCTGACCCCCCCCCCCTTCTCTTCTTACTTCATCTCTGGGAAAAAAGGGAGAACTTGAGGAGTCGCTGCCATTTCAATGCCTCTGGAGTATTCTCCCCCTCTCTCCCCCCCCCCTCTGTCTGTGTTTACGTGTTATAGTGAGGAACAAAAAAATGTGTGAATGTAATTATGGTATTCATGTGTGTCTGGGATCGGTCGCCTGCTGTGTTTGTACCATATGTCAAAAAAGGTGTTTGTGTGCCAGTAGACGCCTCCTCAGGGCTCTGTGGGAGTCGAGAGTAGAACAACGCCTCTATGATTTTTGCAGAAACAAAACACACACACACACACACACATGTCGCTGCTGCTACTTTGCTTTCATCTCCTGCTTTAAACTGCAAAAAAAACTTGCCTATCTGTGCATCAGCGTCTTCTAAACAAACGAGTCAGTCGTCCAAAAGGAAGAGCCGGATCGTGAGTTTCTACAGGAGCTCATGACAGCCTTAACAGCCTCCTGGTGCACGGGAGTTAGCCTCTAAAGACGAGATAGGCTTTTCTCCGTGTTGAGTGTGTGGAACATGTTTGCATTACTCATCGTTTTTTTTCTTCTTCCCAGGTCATCCTTTTGAAGGATAATGTATGTTTTCCACTTCCTAGGCTGCATGCGCTTAGAGGGCTAAAAGGAGATGCTACTGAATGTAAAAGAAATTTCAGAATAACTTAAATGTGTATAAACAGTTCGTCATTGCTTCACGTTCCGGACCATAATGTTTTTTTGTTTTTTGTTGACATGGAGGCGAAGTTCATTTCCCCGTATATGCCAAAAAGAAAAGAGATTAATGTGTCTTTGTGAAGACGAGTATTCATGTTCATAAAATCAGTTTGTTGCTTCTTAAGACAGTTTGGCTCTGGGTGTTTCTTTACTTTACCTTTCAAAACTGTGAAATGACATGGAGAACCAGAGGTGGGAAGTAACTAAGTACATTTACTCAAGTACTGCACTTAAGTACAATTTTGAGGTACTTGAGTATTTCCATTTAATGCTAATTTATACTTCTACTCCACTACATTTAAAAGGTAAATTATGTAATTTTACTCCACTAAATGTATCAAACAGCTTTAGCTATTTTTATCAAAAGGCATTTCTAAACATTATACTAGTGGACTTTCTCTTTAAGTCAAAAAAGGGTCAAATAATTTAAATATTTTAAAAACAGTCCATCAGAACTTTGTTTTTCAACAGTGAAATGCTACTTGATGCAACAATACCATCTACAAATGTCACATGTATAAATATAATTATATACACAGATAAAGGCACAATGATTGCTTTTACTTTTTTATATTTTAACCCTTGTGTTTTGTTCGAAAGCTGTTGCTGTTCATGGTGTTTTGGACTGATTTATCTAAAGTCAAAGATGAATCATGATTGGGCCAAATTTGACCCCGAGTCACCCAAAATGATTGTGCTGGGTCTTCACAGACTCGAACACCAATTCTTATTTTTAGAGACCATCAGACTTGGCAACAATTGTCAAAATCTGTTTTCTAGTGTTTAGCTGTTGTGGAGGATATCATGAAGCCTTGTTCCGATAAAAAAAAAACTAGAGCGTAGTTATTATATAATTTTAACTTGAAAGGGGTCACAGGAGACCCGAACACAACATAAGGGTTAAGTACACTTTGTGGGTAAAATAAGTGTATTTTTAAGAGCTGTATTGTCCACCTCACACAGCAGGGGGCGCTTGATATCCACTTTTCTCTGACCTCATGCGCAAGGTTACTTTTGGATGCATATTGCATAACAACATACATACTGCATAAGCACACCGCACAAAGATATAAACCCACAAGGCTTTCAGAAGGACTATTAAAAGACCTTTTAAAATATTTATTGCAATTTGAAATTCAGAGGTAATTTTAAACGTGCATATTTGTGATGTTTTACATGTGTCAACGATGGGATTTAAGCAGCAGGGAGAGATGGAGGTTTGCAGACAGACCATAGAGACAGACACACAGATCAAAGTCGTTTCACTCAGCCAGTCTGAGTGGCATAAATATGGCGTCTCCAAAAGCCTCATATAATCAATTACAGCTTAATCTGCTCTTCTTGCATCATTTAGGAATCAATAACAATAAAAAGCACCATTGTATTGAATGGTGCACTGGTAACCTAGATTTAAAATGTGTTTAAATGCGACCTCCTGCTGCGTTAAATGTAGAAAATGTAAATATTCAGAAAACACCAGGGCGATTTGAAAGTTGAATTGTTATATAATATAAATGAATACAGGACAGAGGGGGATTTCTACAATAAATAGAACAGGATGGACTCGTGTTAAAGCCAACAGTGAAATCTTACTCCACACACACTGCAAGCCGTGCTGCCTTCACGTGCTGTGGGAAATATTGCTTCTTGGTTGAGTGAACTTGTGGGGGAAAAACACACAGATACATTGACGTTATAACAGCCCAAGAAAGTATTAAAAAAAAGACACAAATTAAATGAAAATTGCAAAAAGTAAAATAAGTACAAAGAAATTACACAAGATATAAGATCACATAGACTGCTCAAACCATTTAAAAATATACATATGTAAAAAAAAATCAGGAGTATTAATATGAAAGCGTTATTAAATAGTTATTCAATTATAAAAGGATTACAAGGTTATTTATTACTGGATGTCAGGTTGTGCTCACTTTTTGCATTTTACTAAAAAATAAAGCTGTGTTTCAGCAAGTTGTCTGAAATTAAGTGAAATACAACAACACAAATATATGGAATTATACAGTATAAAAGTCACTTTAAAGGGTTTAATAAGATTTCAGTTTCTTATTCTAATTATGTCAGAAAGCACCTGCATAAACACTTTCCCCATGAAGTAATTTAACCTGACTTATTTATATTTTCATTCAATCACTTTCAACTATTTATTCAGTGATTATTATTATTCTTTTATTCTATAAATTGGTTTATTATGTTCTACTATTATACATTATATTACTGTAGAAATCTTCAGTATAGTTACTTTCAGTGATTTCATCTATCTGTCACAAATCCGGATTTGGAGCACAGGAATGCACGAATGAAACGTCGGGAGCTCTGCTTTCTGAGCTCGGGATCGGTCCTTGAACGCACCGAGGACCCAGTATACTAGTACAGCGCTGAGTGACAGTCCTGCTGCTCCACGGTAGCTGCTCAACAGCAACAAGAAGACCGGAGCAGGACAGCAGGGGTGGGGGAACAGACACACAGAGGGAGACGCAGACGCAGACGCAGACAGACCGACAGGATGGACTCTGTGCTGTGTAATGTGCACTACATGGGATTAAACCTCTTGGAGCAGCAGCAGTAGTAGTCGTAGTATTAGTAGTAGTAGTGGAGAGTAGGGGGAGCTGCGCGCCGAACTGTGCCGCATGTGCTCGGCTGTGAGGAAAACTTGCACCGGCCGGAGAGAAAAACACCCAGAAGAACAAGCTTGAAAAGGGGGGAACTAACCGCAACTGCAGCCCCCTGGTTCAGGTTCAACCGGCGGGACTATTAGTAGCAGCGACCCGACCCCAGCCTCCCCTCTTTCACATGCCTGCGTTGATGTGTGAGAGAGGGAGGGGAGCGGATGAATTATCATTCTAAACTTAAAAAATAGTTTGTTTTTTTCAGAGAGAAATAACATGATGTCGGTAGTTATGGAGAGCCAACAAGCGGGCGAGATCCAGAGCACCGAGGATGTGCGTAAGAGCGGCTATCTCCGCAAGCAGAAGTCCATGCACCGGCGGTACTTCGTCCTCCGCGCCGCTTCGGAGCGCGGCCCGGCCCGCCTGGAGTACTACGAGAGCGAGAAGAAATTCCGCGGCAAGGCCCCCGTCCCGAAGAAAGCACTGGCTCTGGAGACATGCTTCAACATAAACAAGCGGGCCGACTCCAAGAACAAGCACATGATAGTGCTCTACACCCGGGCCGAGAGCTTCGCCATCGCCGCGGAGAGCGAGGCGGACCAGGACGAGTGGTACCAGGCCATGGTGGAGCTGCAGTGCAAAAGTAAGTCATTCACACACACACTCACACACACACTTAATACTGTATGAGGCTGTGCATGGAAGGGGGAACGTGGCAATGCCTGCAGAGCTGCACTGCAGATCCTGACATGTTTCATTCTTGGGATAGTGTGCAAGGGTTGTTTAAATAATCATTACAGCTTGCCAAGCCAAGTTTACATAGTTTGTGACCTGAGCTGCACTCCCATTACCTTAGAATGTAAAGGTGCTTTATACTTTTAGAACAGGTCCTAGGTGTCTGCATATGACCTCTGAGTGGAATGTGCCTTTGAGCCTCACTGTGGAGCTCATCCTCCCCAGCAGTCCTTATCATGCTAGTGTCAGGCTAGATGTTTACTCCTAGACTTTTTAGGGTCTCTCTCTCTGTGGGCCTTATCTGTGTGCAAGCTTTCCCAACTCAAACACACCCTGCCCTCTTGTTTGGTTTGCATGCCCCGCTGACACTGCAATATTACATCAGGCATTGATCCCAGAGGAGCAGAGAAATGTCCCAAAGGTTGTGACACTGAAGCACATGCACCTGTCAACCTTAGTCCTTCATTTAACATTTAATTCCTGATTGACTAGTACTACTATTAAGCAGCTTAACCTGTCTCTCGTTTGCATGCTAGACATCTGCAATAATCAACTCACCCCCCTTTTTAAAAACACCCATATAGATTTTTTTCAAACAGTATATCAGCATCTTGTGTCAACAAAGCTGTCAGAGCAAAAATTGGTGAGCAGGGCAATTTCATATCACCTGTTAGCCTCTGTGAGAGAGAGAGAGAGAGCAGACAGGCCACAACAGATACGGGTTCAAGGTGCACATGACCTTCTCCCTCTGTTACATAAAACACCTGAGGAAAGGATATTGCATATTCTGATGTCTTAACTAATCTTGTTTTTCATTTAAAATCAAGTGAGAGCAAGTTATTCCAAAGTAAAGACGCATGGGGTTGATTTTGGGGCTCCAAAAAGTTGGGCTTCCCCCTCTAAGTTGACTAAGATAAAAAAAAAAGAAAATGCTGAATTACCTATTTTCAAGAAATATATGGACACATTTCTGCTACACACACGATTTAAAAGTGGTGCTTTTGCATGATTCCTTAAGGAGAAGCTCATTTTTACACATTATTTTTGATTGAATGATCTAATCGATGTGTATAATAATTCGACTTTAATTCAAGGAGAGCTCTTCCAGAAAGTTGCATAAGTGGAATCCAGTGTTGCCTCTGCAGATTTGGAATTGGTGTCAACGCTGCGCCTCCCCCTGTTGCTCTAACACAACTGGCTCCGTGTGTTTGTGTGTCTTCCACCCACTCTTCCCAAGTATTTGTCGAGTTCCCGCGAGACGTTAGAGTGAATAGACAGATGTTCGGGCCTAGGGAATTGTGAGAAACTAACTCTGCAACCTTTTTTACACCCCCCTCCAAAAAAGGGTTAGGGTGTCTCCATAGTGCAAGCAATCTAATCTATAAAGTGCTTGTGTGTAAAGGTCAGATGTACAGATTCGGGCTGCAGCTCAGCAGGTGAACGGCCTTCCAAGGGAAACATTCAACGGGCTGCCTCAAAATCCCAACGATGCTTTCGCTGTCTTTGAAATGACAGGTCCGGTGTGACGCACTGCAACTACTCTTCTCCTTCTTTTGTCGCCTAAAGTGTTGGGTTCCTCTTGTAAATCACCCTACCTTGACAGTGACAAAGCGCTGCGGCCGAGCTGCTGTGTAAACCAGCTCGTTGGCAGGCCTTTTCTTGTGGTATGTGCTGCAGTTCGCTCAGTTTCTCCTCTTATGAACAAAAAAAACTAGGCCACACATGATCCAGGCTTGCATAGGAAGAGTTTCGTAAGAGGGGTAGGGTCATGCTGCCTAAACCTGCAGTGCGAAAATAGCTTAAACACACACACACACACGCACGCACGCACGCACGCGCGCGCGCGCTGAACGGTGTCAGGATTCCTGACTGTAATAACCCTCCTCTGGTATGTGCAGCTCATACACGGTTTAAAGTCGTCGGTGCCTTTGTGTTTATGGAACCTCCACACCCCACCGCCTCGTCTACCAACACGGTCACTCCAACTACTGTCGAGTGTTTGTCCTCCACTTGTCCCAATGGGGAAACTAAAGAATTCACAACCTTGCAGATTAAGAAAGGGCACCGAGCCAAGAGATGCTGCACTGTGCTTCCACATATTTTCCACTCCCTCAAATTGATACCTGCCTATCAGCTCGTAAAAAAAGCTGGAATCAAAGTCATGGGATGAAGATTGGAATCTTTGAGTCTCCACAGCAAGACGTTCCTCTGTTGTGAAAGCACAATAAATACTGTACCCACCCAGGCTGCCATATAGTGCTCTGGTCCTGGGAAACCCACCTAAAGCAGCCGGGGAACCGTCCAATATTACCCAGCCTCCTCTCAAGCCTGTGGTAATTACACAAACACAAGCCAGCTGCCGTGCAGGCCGATATAAGGATCTCAGTTATTTGTTCAGCTGAGTCCAGTAAGACCCTTTCGGGCAGCGAGTACAGTATCAGGCTTGCGGGCAGCTATTTACTCAACTATTAGGAGTCAGTCGAGTGTGTAAAGGCTTAACCTCGATGGAACGGGCGGTGGCGCGGCCCACAGGCGACGATTGCCAGGAAAATTGTCCCGCAGCTCAGGCACCACCCCAGAATTGTTGTTGACCTCAATAAAACAATATGGCGGAGTCAAACTTTGGAGCCAGTGGCACTAAACAAGGGAGAAACACCCATACGTGCAGAAAGGCTGCTTTTATTACAGCAGCAACATTAAATCATGGCCGCAACAAATTGGTCTACAATCATTCTGATAATGGTTTAATTGGTGCGGTTGTTTACCAAGAACATCTTTTGTGTTTTGTACATCTGATGGAAAAGACAAAGACACACGTGATTCACCAAAATGATCAAAAAGATGAAACATCAGCGAAATAATTATTGGTTGCAGCTCCATAACAAGATTAAATGTTAGTTTTAGACAAACTAACTCTATCTGTTTGTCTTCAACTGAGATGCACAAAGCAACACAAATGAATAAACCATTATTCTTTCAAACAATCATTGGCTTTAAGTGGTCATAAAAAGGATCATAAATTGCAACGTTAACCAAGAGCACGTATATCTTCTCCGATGGAGGTTTGTTGACATCACAGCAGTACAGTAACCCTCTGGAATTTAGTTTTCCATGTTCAAAGCTCCCACAAAAATGACATCTGAGAAACAAGATCTGTTTCCAAATACAACAATATGGATATTCATGCTGATCCACAAACCTCAATGTGAGCAGTATTCCCTTCAAAGTTTTCAGTCAGATCTGTGATGTGGTCGTTTTTGACACTCTTGTAAGTACCACTTACCAAATGCAGTAAATGGCACTGTTGCGGAACCCCTCAAATCTGAATTGATTCAAGCACATTGGAACAGTGTATAAAAAGCCTCATTAGCAGACTGGAGTGGTTCTTATCCTGAATTGTTGTTCGGATGCTTCGACCAATGAGATATAGATCCCACCAGCGGTGAGCGATTAAACGTTAAGCCGTGCTTAAGCACCGCTCATCTCCCTAATTAGGTGGTAATTATTGTCTCGAGGGTCAGCCACTGGTGGCCTGGCAGATCCTGTGTGCTAACAAAGTCAGAAATGACAGAGTCCCAGGAGGAAAACATGCAATCTTGAGTTCAGAAAATGACCTGTGGCCTTATTTTTTTTAGCAAGTCTTCCCTTCACTCATATATTCTTCCAATCCAGGCGCAAGAGTTGTGAGCTGCCACAAATTATTTCCTCTGCATAAATAGTTTGCGCACATTAACACCCTTTAATTTCATTTAACACGACAAGCTGGCCAGCTCCGGCTTGTTTGTGATGCAGCGTCACAGAGAGACATTGTGAGTCTGAAATAGCCTTGAGCTTCACCCGTATATTAAGTGCTCCGGTTTGATCGACAGCATAACATGGCCAGGATCCAAGATCCATTCGGTCAATGAGCGCCCATATGTTGAGCAGGATAAAACCCTGGGGCTTTAAATGCATGGTAACCTTTTATAGCGAGCCGTATTGATTGCTGTCGGTTGATACTGGACCATTACCTCTGTCATAGTGGAGGTCAGCGAGTTCATGAGCTGGGTTTTATCAGACACACAGCGAATGCATTAGAAAGACACATGGGTGAAAACCGTCCTCATTATCTGGCTTGCTACTCCTCGGGGGATACAATGCAGATAGTGCATTGATTACTGTACTGTAACACCAGTGCCTCCCGAGATGTACGATGCCTCCTGTCAATCCCATTTATCTCAAATGCTAAACGTAAGAACATACACTTTTGAAATGTAAGAGGACCCTTTCTGTGTGTTGAATGAAAATCCAGGAGTTTTCCATTAAAATAAGGCAACGGTGGTTTGAAACATTTGTTTTTTACATCTTAACTCTGAGGAATGTATACAGGGTATTGAACAGTTGGAGTTTCTTATTTCCTTTGGACGCACACTCTGTCCTAGTAAACAATCCATAGATTCCTCATAGATTATATATCAAACTGTACTTTTTTCTTCAGAATTTCAAAATAAGCCTGATATATTAAGAGTGGAATTCATGTTAGCATGACCCTAGGCATAGCTATTATTAAGTATGGCTAGGCAGATAGTGTCTAAATGTGTACAGTAACAGTATATACAACTGCATAAGGGTACATGGGCAAGTGCTCCAGTATGTGTACATGTTAGGGCTACTCGATTATGGCAAAAATCATAATCTCGATTATTTTGGTCAATAATTGATATCACGATTATTAAAAACGATTATCCATTTACTTTGAAAACATCAATTTATTGGGAAAAAAAATGTAAACAGTATGTTTTTAACAGTTGATTACCCTGAACTTTAAGTATAATTCAACTGAAAAACAAAACAATTAATAAATAAAAATAGAAATAATAATAAAAGTATAATCTTTTTATTTCGATTACGTTGTTTTCGTAATCGTTGCAAGCCATAATCGTAATTGCGATTTAAAATACGATTTAATTGAGCAGCCCTAGTACATGTATAGGAATAGTATTGATGTGCAACTGTATATTTCAACATTCCCTCAATTACTGTTCTTTTGCGTTCTTACTTCGTACATAAGAATACTTTATGTTGAAACAGAAAGTTGGAGAGGCCGCTCTCCGAGAAGACCAGAACAAATTCCTGAATGATTTAATTCCCAAATTCAATTGAACTGCTTTGGAAGATTTGTGCAAGGAGAATCTTACTCGACAGTTTTTCAAAGCCACGTCTTGTTTAAAAAAGGCGTACTATTTTGGAAGTTAAGTTCCTCAAAACACATTTGCTTGTTAACTGAGGCATCTTTGCTTGTTCTGAGTTTGCAGATACATTTTTGTTTACTTTCTCTGAGCCAGACTCGCCAGCAAAGTTCAAGATGACTGCCAGTTTGGTGATTTTACGAGAGCTGCACTTTCATGGAGCTTTTTCATGCGTCTTGTCCTAGGGACAGCAAACCTTGGATGAGTCACCGATATTTTCATGCTCGTGTGTGTGTGTGTGTGCGCTCCTCAAACAGGAACCACATGTGAAATGAACCTCAGGCAGATGCTGGTGTCGGGGAGGCATTGTGTCCCCGAGTGTGGGCCCAGATAGGGGGGATTACAGATGGTAGAGACGGATGAAAAGATAGGAAGTTGAGGAGTTTAAAAAGAGGAAAATGGGCACACATGGGAGCGACAGATTAGCCCAACTGCTTTTAACTGCAGGGTGGCTCACTCTTTTCCTCTACCACATGCATGTGAAGACAAAAAGTCCACAGCTGTCTCCTATCTGGTAACCTGGTATGGCAGCGGTGGGGGTGATGTAAGGGGGCACAGTGGCTAAGATGGGGGGAAGAAAATTGGGTTTTAGTCCTCAGAAGTTTTGTTTTGCGGTGTTATGGCGCAGCACAGCATGCTAGGGCAATGAGGTCAGAAAACTTGAAACAGAACCTGAGAGCCAGACGGTATATTGCCAGAGTAGTTTCCCTGATTTACAGGCTGCATTAGCTAACTAAGAAGAGGGATTTTATTTTGAATTTTGCAATACATTTCAATCCCTCAAGTGTTTTATTTCCCCAAGCAAATCTTTCTTTACAGAAAGGGATTAAATACAGATGGATACATGGGTGTATAATACAAAATCTACATTGACACGTGTCTAAAGTAGTTGCATTTTCGTAAAATCTATACTTTGGTATTGTTTTAGTATCTAAATGTTTGCTTATTTGGATTTTTAAACTTCATCTTGGATAACTACAATCCCACCCAGTGTTACAATAACAAAACCCCTTATCCTGTTCTTGCTGATACAACCCACAGGGCCCCCAAGACCCTTATGGAAGACCTACTTTCTTAGATTTGATGTGATATCCAACAATAATCAGCTTGTCACTCGGGGAGGAGTAGTCGATATCCCAGCAGGCACCTGGTAGCCCCGGGGGTAAATATCACCGCCCTCAACACACATACTCCCCTAAAGCATGATACAAAGCAAAAGAGACATGGAGCCGCCTCGACGGCATGAAACTCCCACGTACAGTAACATCCCAGTTTTAAAAATTAGGTTAGATGATGTCCTCTTTTTGACATAGGTTCTCAAGGGAGGCAGCTTGAGCGTAGCAAATATACGGCATGAATAGAGGGCAGTGTTGGTCGTGTAGGTTACCATTCGCGAGGCGCGCGGAGACTGAAAGTTTCATGTGTGGTCGTGGCGAAAGTGGAGTAAAAAACCGATGCATGAATAAGCCAGTGTAAGTTGTTTTCAGGTTGCTAAAACTGGAAAACAACTTTGGAATAAGTCATCTTTAATTAACTCTTTGACCTGATATACTTGCGTATTCAAGGTTGTTTGAAGGGTGCTCGACTGTTTTTCCACACGCATCGCCCTTATTCAACCAGCAAGCTCGACGCAGATGCTTTATTACCTCCCCTTGCGTTTGCTTTCATGTTCTTCAGTCCTTGGATTCATCACCTGCTCAGGGGCATTGTGTGTGTGTGTGTCTGTGTTGTTTCTAAGGGTTCATTATGTCCTATAGGGGCGGCAAACGCTGCCCTGTTAATAACCTCTTCGTGCTAAGAGGAGGGGGAAAAAGTACAACGCTCTAAACAACCACATCCGCTGAGTACCACGCTGACATGCAGGTCCCCCGGAGCACAGCCAGCAGCGATCTATAATTCATACGGCTCCATGTAGGATCGACCATAGCGTTATGTAACCATGAAGAAAGGTCTGTGATCCGTTCAATAGGGGGAATTCACGCTGCACCCCTGTAGGAGTCTGGGAAAAGCTCTTAAAGGTTTTCAGTGCTTCCCTCAATAAGTGCGTGCAGCCTGAGTGGCCCTGAGATCAAGGGGTGTGTGTTGGTGTAGAAGTGATGTCAAGGGCACAGCTAAAGTTTAAGACTTGACTGTACTCAAAACAAACAAGGCACTTTTGCTCTCCTAAAGACATGTTGAACGGCTCTTGAACAGGAATGCTGCACCGCATTCGAAGTCTCAAGAAACAGAGGCCTAGAAAGTTTAATTTGAGAGAAAATAAAGCCTGTGATTATATTTTATAATCCAAGCCATACTAAAATTAACTTTCCCTCCTTTGAGATTCTTTTTAAAGGACATTCTTTCCCACTGATATCTCTTTCAATCTATGTTCCCTCGATCCCGACTGAAAAATCCCCAAACCATCCCTTCCTGTAAATCTAAATCGAGAAGGCATACGGGGCTCCTTGCACACAGAGAGAAGCAGTGCATGAAACAGCCATGCATGGCCTTGAGTGAGTCATCTAATATAGGGGGAGAGCCTCCACACACGCACAGCCACACAGCCACAGCCTCCACGGTTTTCAACAAAACATCTATTCTAAGTCTCTTTCAAGTTGCGATCCTTCAATTTTGGGGAAGTGAACCAAAGGAAGACACGTCAGACTTCCCCGCCCTACTTTTGCAATAAGTACAAATGTTTCTTGGAGAATATTTGTCACAGTGGAAGATCTGCGTATATATGGCCTCCACTGTGCATGCTTCTTGTCTACATATGGTTGCCATTGTAAAGTTTGCTGCAGAGGCATGGGAAAAGAAGAACAAACGCATGCAGACATACAATCATACTGCGTTTGTAATTGAGTCAGGGTGCACTGTGATTAGCATAATTGGGCCACAAATGATTGCTTAATTTAGACTATCACTCAGACTTTGTGAACATATATGATTCGTCACTCAGTAAATTGTCAAAAATAAGTCTTCAATATTTCAATTTGCCAGATGTGAGTTTTAATAAAGCAGGTGCTCATTATTGTACAAAGAACATCTTGTTCCTGAAGGCATCATTGTGAAGCTTATTTTCCTCAGGCTTTTCAGAACGTTGATTGATTGTTGTAAACTTGTATCATGTTCAGACATACCCAACCTGCCATACCAACTGTTTCTCAGAAAATGTGGTTCACAGTGGGAAAGGGACTATGTTTAGAAAACAATTTAGGGTGGGTCCTTGAAGAAAAATAATGATTCTATCACATTGCATCATGGCATTCCTGCAATTCTGGGTCTTTGAGCGAACACGTGTGAGGTTCCTTGTAGCAGCAAGTTAAAGACCTTAGAGGTAAATCTGTGATATATTCAGAGGCGGTGTCAATAGCTGCCAACAATGAGGTGCACAGCATGTATTAAGGTAATTTTCTGGGTGCCTGCTTTAGATCTGTGAATAATAAGGTGACTTAAAACACAAAACAGGGGCTAAGTGTTGTAGTAAGTAAGTCCAAGGCTTTTGTTTGGCTCCTACCAGCCCCGGATCAAATCTCACCGAGAGCTTTCTCCCCTGCATTTCCTCGCCTCAGTAATTCACTACTGTCTGAATACAGAAACACAAAGGGTGAATAGACTGCTTGTTCTCCCACTAAAAGACACAAGATTTTATTAGTTTACAAAGCCAGTTTATTGTCGGTACAGTAGGTCTTGAAAAAGGATTTTGAGGAGCGTATTAAGTGCTCTGCTCTTAGGTTTCTTGGCATTGTTTGCTTAGGTTTTGGAGAAGATTCTCTTATTAAGCATTTTCCAAGTTACGTTTTTCCACAACGGTTGCTCTCCTTTCATAGTCATCGTTTTTGTGAGTGGCTTTAGTTGTCAACAGTTTCATTTTTCAACGCTGGTACCTGAGCTAGTGTGTTAGGATGTGTGTGTGTGAAGCTGAGAAATGAAACCCAATGTATGGAGCCTGCAGGTACAGTTGGCAGGTTTCACAAGCTCCTGCATGCTCTGTATGAACTCAGATCGGGTTTAAAAATCTATGGAAAGCACAATATCAGCAGATCTTACATAATGGGGGCTCCTGGCCCCCACCAAAAGGTACATAGTGGCGGTTTCACCTGGTGTTCACAGATGCACGAAGGTCACGTCAGTGTTTAACTGTAGCAAGTTTTCCTCATCCTCCATAACAATGTATTACCTTCTGTTTTTTCCTATCAAGTCGTATCCTCCTTTTTTTTTTACCTTAAAACAACCTTTTGACCTCTTATTTCTTTTCTGTGTCTTTTAAGGTAAGAACCACACTGACAGCGAAGAAGGTGGGGACTATGGAATACCCAATCCTGGTCCTGCATTCAAAGAGGTGTGGCAGGTGAAGGTGTGGCCCAAAGGCCTGGGTCAAGCCAAGAACTTGGTGGGCATCTACCGCCTTTGCCTGACTGACAAGACGGTCAACTTCGTCAAGCTCAACTCTGATGCTGCTGCCGTTGTGCTGCAGCTGATGAACGTCCGGCGCTGCGGCCATTCAGAAAACTTCTTCTTCGTGGAGGTGGGAAGATCTGCCGTGACAGGCCCGGGCGAGTTCTGGATGCAGGTGAGCCTGTAATTTGCAGTCCCCTTTATTTTGAGGGTTGCACCTTCCAATCCCACATATGTTAAAAAGCCTATAATCAGTCAGAGAAACCATAAAGTTACTCAACGCTAGGGTTAAAGTTCATGTAAACCTACATTATGCCCCAATTCATAAAGGTAGTTTATGGACTGTAACTTAGGATGGAAAAGATTCAAACTCATTCTTTAACCAATTAAACTGCAAAAAAATGTAGTTAATCTTTCCTGATTTTAAATATACAAACTAACAAAAAAATTATTTAAATCCACACATGATTTTCCATGAGTTTCAGAAACGGTAACATTTCCAAATGTCTTTCATTGGTCTGATTTGGAACCAATAAATCAGTTACAAACAAATGTATCAGAATGATATGTTTTCATTTTCTGAGGGTTTTTTTTGTCTCATGTCTTAGGTGGATGACTCTGTTGTGGCGCAGAACATGCATGAAACCTTGTTAGAGGCCATGAAGGCACTAAGCGAGGAGTTCCGCCAACGCAGCAAGTCTCAGTCGAACTCCGGTCCTGGAGGAGGTGCGACTGCTTCTAACCCCATCAGTGTTCCCTCCCGCCGCCATCATCCGAACCCTCCTCCCAGCCAGGTGGGCTTCACCCGCCGACCCCGAACGGAGCCTCCAGGAGGAGCTAACAACGGAGCAGGGGTCAACAGTGCCAATGCCTCTCCCACCCCACGGCATACCTTTCCGAGATCTCGCACTGCTAGCGATGGTGGGAAAGTTGATGATGGTATGACTGGGAACATCCCGCTCCCAGGGCCATGCTCCAGCTCCTCCACCAATGGCTCCTGCTCCACCACCCCAATCCTCAGGTCAAAGTCAGCCCGTTCAGTTCCGAACACTGCTGCTAAAACTCCTCTTGGTTTGATGCGTTCCATCTCCACCCCAGCGCCCTCCCCAGCCCCGAGCCTCTCCTCTAGCTCTGGGCACGGCTCTGAGTTTGGATGCGTGACGTCTGCTGGTGCCGGTCCGGGGTCTGGTGCCTACAGTCAAGTCCCCTCCCATCGGGCCTCCGTCTCGGGCTCACCCAGTGACTACGGCTCCTCAGACGAGTACGGCTCGAGTCCTGGTGATCCCTCTCACCTTCCCTCCCCGAGCCTCCCCGGAAGCTCTGTTGGTAGCACCGGCAGCCAGTCCATTGGTGATGAGGGATCCAACTATATCCTAATGGGCCAACGAATTGGTGGTTGCGGTGGTGGTGGTGGTAGCAGCAGTAACCAAGGGAGCTTGACATCCAGTTCTCTACCAGCACCAGGAACCCCTGTCTGTGGCTCCCAGCCCCAGACCAAGAGAGTGCTGCGCCGCTCCTCCAGCCGCGAATGTGAAGCTGAACGTAGGCTGTTGAGCAAGCGAGCTTCGCTACCACCAATGGCCCTGGAGAGGTTGGTCCCCCGCCAGCGCAGAGCCGAGGAGCCGGCAGATGAAGATTCAGCCGATTACGCCATCATGTCAAGGAGCACCAGCCGCGAGTCATTTGCTTCTACCTCCTCCTCCATACAGAGGGAATCTGTCATGGGTGCTGGGTCAGTTGGGGGAGGAGGAGGGTACTTGGATGTAGCTGGTGAGTTTAAAAGTGAAGTGGCGGGAGCAAGTGGTAGTGTAGATATAGGTGTGGACAATGGGTATATGTCAATGCTGCCAGGCGTCACTAACCCTCCAGCATCCCCGTCCCAATCGTTGGCCGTCTCAGTCCCGGACTCAGATTCCAAACCTGCTGATGACTACATGGCCATGACCCCTAACAACAGTGTGTCGCCACCACAGCAGATCCGGCCTCCACCAGCGTCTGACGGCTACATGATAATGTCCCCCAATAGCAGCTGCTCCCCGGACCAGCGTGGAGGTCTCTCTGGAGGCGCCTGGATGGGCAGCGGAAGTGCAGACAGCAGGGCAGGCAGTGACTATATGAATATGTCTCCAATAAGTGCACGTTCCATAAACGGCAGTCCCCCACCACCTGAGCACACCGGTCATTTGGAGACCAGTTCTCAACAGCCAGCCCCTAAGATGGTGTATTCTTACTATTCCCTTCCCCGCTCATACAAACACAACCCCTCTGCCGGACACTTTGACGATGGGCCTGGACGAGGCAGAAGGCCCAATGGGAGCTGCAGTAGGGGAATGGGCGGAGGTAGGACTATGGGAGGGCGTCAGGAGCAAACGGCAGCGGGAAATTCAGTGGTTGGGCGCCATCTGTCACTCTCCTCTTCCTCATACTCCTCCAGCTCAGCCAGCAGCGAGAGCCTCGGGGAAGGCGAGGACCGAGCCTCCCAGGCAATGAGCATGGCCGGGGGCACTCAGTCCAAAGATTGTGGTAAGCTCCAGCAAAGACGAGGCACTGGTGGATTGTCTAAGCAGGGTAGCCAAGGTAGGAACAGACCAGTGAGCCTGTTTGTCGATGTTTCCAAGGCGAATACCCTTCCCAGGGTCCGTGAGAACCCGCTGCCCCCGGAACCTAAGAGCCCTGGAGAGTACGTTAGCATTGAGTTTAAGGGGGAAAAGAGCAGCCAGACTGGGGTCGGAGGAGGAGGGCGAGGCCGGGGTCTCAGGCACGGCTTATCCCTGCCTCATGGCTCAAGCAGCAAGCATCCTCAACATAGGCCATCTTCCTGCTTAGGGAACTTTATCCCCCTCTCCCGTAGCCCCTCTGCCCCCATCACTCCCCCATCTGCCTCCGAGTATGTCAACATGGACTTGGGGCCTTCTCCATGCCCCTCACCTCTCTCCCTTGCTCCACTAGTTTTCCCCACTTTCCAAACCCCTCCTACACCACCAACACATGCCCCTAAATCCTGCGATGGGGGTACTACTAGCCCTCGTGAAGAGGGGGCGCAAGTAGCTGAAGCCCCTCTTAGGAAAAGCAGGGAAAGTGTCCCATCATTGTCTGAATCTCAGTCCCCAACTTCCTGTGGAGACTACACAGAGATGGCCTTCAGCTTAAATAGCAACACCGTCCCAAGGTCATCATCCAGTGTTTCCCCGAAAGCCCCTTCTCCCACCAGGACTGATCCTTCAGTCCAACTGCTATCCAGGGGTCTGGACTTCCCCCTAGCCAAACTCGGACCCAACCCAGACCACGGGGCTAAAGTTATCCGAGCCGACCCCGCAGGACGCAGACGCCACTGCTCAGAAACCTTCCTTGCTGCACCTTCCCTCCCCACCTCTACCTCTAACTCCTCTTCCTCCACTGCCTCCCTCTTCCCAGAACATGCCCAAGCTGTGGCTCGTCGGCTGGGCTTTGAAAGCATGCTGTGGGGGAACGGTGCTGTGACAGAGAACCCCCCTCAGTTCGCCCTCCCTGGACAGCAGTCCCTTCCCACAAACACTCAGAATTCGTCCACAGAGCAAGGCCTTAATTACATAGACTTGGACTTGGCCAACAAAGAGGGCCCCCACTTGGGCCTGGATGGACCCTCAGGTAGCCAGGCCCCATCTCGCCTTTTCTCTGTACTGGGTGGAGGTTCTGGTGTTGGGGGAGTGGGAGCGGCAGCCAGCAGCAACAGCAACTCAGCGCTCAACACTTACGCCAGCATCGACTTCTACAAATCAGAGGAGCTGCGAACCCATCAGAATGGAAACAAGGAAGGAACTGGTAAGAGTCGCCTTTATTCTGTTAAAACACATCATGTCTCTTTAGTTTTTCTTCAACACGAACAAACTCTGTAATCTCTCTTTTCTTTTCCCTTCCTACCTGCGCTCGGTGACATTATTCATATATACATACAATACACGTTCTAGATAATCCAATGAAGCATAGCCTCCCTTTCCATCTGTGCATGTAATCATACTATACCTGGCGCCATATTAGAATGTTGACACCAGTCTGATTTGTATGACTGTCTGCATAATCGACAATATGATACATAGTTTGGCTGCTCTGGCATTTCATAAACACATTTCCTTCTCTAGAGCTTGGGTGTATTGCTTAAAGCATCCTATTGGAATATCAATATTCTGGATATGATTATCGATCCGTTGAGGCTTCCTTTCTGTGTTTAGATGTAAATTCAGTAGACGTTTGATATATGATGAGTAGAAGAATCCTTCTGTGTCTGATGAGCCATTCATTGAGTAAAACTGTCGCTAACAACTCACCACAGTTCTACTCTGAGCAAAGGAAACCATTCAAAACAACCATCGAAGCATTCACCCCAATTTCAATTGAGTTGACCTTTGACCCTTTTGTCTGTTGACCTGACCTAAGATCCTCTAATGTGACACGAATAGAAGAAATAGAGGAGAAAATGGTTCTTTCATCTTCAACATTTCAGATTGTGTGAGTTTCCAGAACCTTTTTAATCTTAAATTATGACGATGTTATGAGGGAACGTATGCTCGCTTTCAGTTAAGTTGCCATAATGTTGTTTACTTTGATTTGCATATCGCTTAATCGGAGCTGGAAGTTGTGGTTTTTAGTTTGGCTGACTGCAGGGCTTTTTTGTCTTGTGTTAACACATTGGATTGCATTCACAAAAATCTACTTCTCTGTATGGACGGGAGTTCAATAAGGCCAGATGATGAATTCTCATTGTATTTCAATTTTTCCCTACTGTGTCGGGTAATTCTCCCTAGCTGTGGGGGACCACGGCAGCTAAACAATGCCTCAATAGGTCACTGTGAGACGTTTCCACACAGAAAAACATTGTCTTTGAGCCACTGTCTGCACTTAATTGACCCGTTTGGAAAATAGACGCCTGCAGTTTAAGCAGATAGAGCGGCTTTTAAATGGAGATGTGGATTTATATGCATCGGTAAAAGACTCTTACTTAACCTTCCACAGTGGGGCTCTTGTGATGAATGCATCCTGCCAAGCCTTGTTGTTTATGTAGCGCCGCTAGCTTCCACATGATTTGTACCAAAGCTTGTGTCAGACCTAAACCTCATGCGTTTCTGTGGCAAACATTTCATAGACAAGCTCCACAGTTGGATACAATGAAGAATCGGAGGCATTGCGAGCATTAATCAGGGGATCTTGCAGAGAGTGCAGCAAGGCTTGGCTCAACAGTTGTTTTTCATATTTCACATGTGGAAATGGCTGCATCCATACATCGCCGTGTTGGATTTATTAGGAAGTGGGGGCCATGTAGGTGGAAACATGCCGTGCTGCTGGGTGTATTTTAAATATAAAAGCTAGCGGGCTACCACAGTGGGACCATATGGGCTCTCGCTGCTGAGTACGTCAGCGGGGCAGCGTGGGGGAGAATGTTACACATTGGCTGTGAATGTTGAGATGGGGCCAGTGTTTCACTCGCACAGCTCTCAAATGCCTATGTACAGTGTTTCCCCCTCCTTTCATCCCCCCCATACCACCTCCCCCTCTTTCCTCCTCCAATAAATGATCCTTTTGTTCGAGTTTTTTGCCGTGGTGGGCTGGCGGGCCCCAGCAGGGCTGAGCCCCAAGACTAAGGGGACTCTCCTGGAACCATTTTTTACTCTTGCAGCCTATCATTTGTGGCTTTAGCTTTCTAAATGTTTTTCATCTCTTTATTGCCGTCTTGGTGTTGCTATCTGACTACTTATTTACGCACTTATGCTACAATCTTTGTCCTCATCCGACGTCCTCTCTGACAGATTTTTGAAATTCCTACCCTCCCTTCTGTTCACTACACACATTTTTTTCACAAAAATCTCTCGTCTTCACACCCTTCGTGCTCCTTCCTTTCACATTGTGTGTTCAATTGCAGAGACACTTATAATACATTTGGAAGATGTTTTGCTATAGAGCAAAACTGCAAATGCAAAAACAGAGATGTTGCATGGCAACCGTCTGTCCGTCACGCAGACTACGGTTTACAGACGATTCATTCTCTTGTCTGAGTCGATCCTGTGAGCTGTTTTTAAGAGTTCTGATCTTCCGTAATTACAGGGATTTCTTTCCGCCAACAGGTCCCAGCATGCATCTCAAAAATAGTGTGTGTATGTCTTAGGGCTGCATTCTTTTGGCACCGAGGGCCAAAAGGCTACATTTGAACATCGGTAGTGGGACACGTCCCAGAAACAATCCTATTCCACAGCGGTTACGTAATGTGTAAAAATAACCTCTTCATTTACATAATGAGCAAAAGCAGTGTGATCTATTTCACTCCAGATTACATCTTATAGACATAAAGTGAAAACGAAAGAGGCTGTGTGTCTTGATGTGGAATTTATGAGGATCTGTGTCTGCTTTTTGTGAAGTTCAACCAAAGTGTGAGAGACTGTGGTCTGGGTATTCCACCATGTGTGTTGTTTCCCACACATTGCCTGAGTGTTGTGACCTTAAAAAAGAATGGAGTGTAACATTAGTTCAGGAAATAGAGATGATTTTTGGGGACAACATGTTAATTAGATTAAATCAGCCTTCATTCCCATAATATCCTCCTGTAGAATCATGTGAGGGAAGTGTATTATCCACGCCTCCAGCCATCCTTTAGCTTCTCTTCTTCACCATCTGGAGGAGGCTGTGTGTGCCAGTCTCTAAATAACCTGTCGCTCTTATGAAAATCTTTCCGAGGGACAGCCCTGGATTTGGAAACATTGTTGTTGTTCACAGAAGCGGGACTGTTTACAATTGTTTACAGTCGGCTAATTGGGCAAAAGTCATGCATTAGTGACCAACTAGATCAGTATCTGCAGCGTGTCTGTGGCTCAGAAAGAAAAACAACGTGCATAGATTCTCTCTTGCGGGCAATACAGTGTAGTTTTGGAAGACATTAAGAGAAATTAGTTCGATTTAACTCCAAGTAATTGACTTTTGTAAAACTGTTCTGGTCTCAAAACCACTGTACATGTTTAAGCTGAATGTAAATGCATTGGAAATGTAAATTAAGGCCAAAATATAGACTTAAATTATCCTTCATTTTAATGTTTTAATCTATTAATAATGAAAACAAAATAAGATCTCCGCAATGAACCAGATCAATCAATTATTATTATTATTGATATAAAGACTTCAGTCAATTTTATCAGGGAAAATTAGACCCAAGGTGTAATAAATCAGAACCCTCCTTCAATTCTTTGATTATTTTAAAACCATTAAACTGACAATTTCATATTTAAGACTGTATTCAAGCTTCTAAAATACACACATTCCTCTGCACCAAACACACAGCTTTGATTATGCATCCGACAGACCTTTAGTGCTGGGTGTGTAATCTAGGTTAGACTAACGGCACTAGTAGTTATGTAAAATAACCACGTGGACGGGACATGACCCCTGATATAGTGAGACTCAGGGCACTGTGTGTCTGTTTGTCTGTTGTGCTCTTTAACGTGGTTTGTGTAATGTGCAGCAGGCAGACTGAGCGTGCCCTGTGCTGTTAGGCTCTCCGCTCATATTTACATATTTATGCAGAGTGTAAACACACACAGATGTGGAGCCAAAACCAAGGTCAAGATTGGGCTTTAAAAGTGAATTGCCTTATTTCTTTGTTTATTACTGAATTTTTATTTCAAAATTAGCCTTTTATTCATTAAGTGTGACCCTGTGAGATCAGGGAAACAAAGCCAGCGGCTATGCATTTAAGGTAAAGCTAGATAATATTTCCTTATACCAGGCTTATTAGCCCCCAGGCTTTTGTATTTAACTCTTTAATTATTGACTCATGCTTATGAAAACACAGAGCAAGATGGGAGGCAGACTGCCGCTTCTTCTCCATTTTCTTCCTGCTTCATAATCCATTTTAAGACGGGAATTAGCTTGAATCTCTCCGCACTGCAACTTTCCTTCATTAGCCTAATTACGGCATTAAGCAACTGATTGGCCCCCACGGGAAAACGCAGCACAACCTGCGTAGTTACACGGGGACAGCGGAGAGGCTCTAATCCATTTCCTCCGCAGAAAGAGTAAACAAGAGCCATATCCCTGTGTTTATCTAATATTTTCCCCAAACATTTACAAAATGGAGGAAGATATTTTTTGGAGGATGGTTTGTTTCTTTTATAAGTCAGGGACGTTTAGTTCTCTGAAGTCCGGTTTTGCTTTGTTTGGGTGGTCTGTTCAGGGAGTCGTGCTGCACATAGCAACAACTCCCCAATGTTTGGGTTTTTAAGGGAGTTTCGAAGGCTGAGCGTGCATGCGTGTCCGTCTCCAACCACACACATGTGTTTATTAAAGGACACGAAAGCCTGGACGTTTTTTCCCACTGACTTCAAGCATGAGGTGAGGTCAGCCGAATCGACTCATTACAGGACCTCTCTTCTAGGGCTGCACGATTATGGCAAAAATCATAATCTCGTTTATTTGGGTCAATAATTGTAATTTCGATTATTCATTGACTTTGAAAACATCCATTTATTGGAGAAAAAGAATGTGAACAGTATGTTTTTAACGGTTGATTACCCTGAACTTTAAGTATAATTCAACTGAAAAACCAAAAAAAAAAAAAAAGTAATAATAAAAAAATAATCGTTTTATTTCGATTACGTTGTTTTCGTAATCGTTGCAAGCCATAATCGCAATTTAGAATACGATTAATTGAGCAGCCCTACTCTCTTCTGTCCAATTAGGCGAAACCGAAAGGCAAGAGGAGTAATATCAGTTGAACGCTAATACAGTACATACACAGCTTTGTGACGGATGATCGAGCTGTCACACACACCGCCATGCGACCCCACATGGAGCAGATTGAGAAAAATCATGTCTAGCGCTGGGGCTTCTCCCAGACTATTTAACTTTCTACAAACCTGTATGAGCGGATTATAGAGGACAGGCTCTGCTGTAGCAACGCAAATCTCTTTGCAACCACATCTGGCGCCATCATGGAGAGCCACTGGAGAGCTCTGTGTTGTAAAAACAATGTGCTAAATATACCAGGCGGTGTACAGGTCAAAATGTAAAAGCTTTTTGTGCAACGGCTTGATTCTACTGAGGAATAATGCAAAAGTATTTTGAGCTCTTTATCGGTTGTATCAGGACAGTTTTGGGTGTGTTATCGCCTTGAGAATTTACCCGCGGCCTGTCAAGAAACGGAAAACACTTGCGTCTTGGTTCATCGAGGGCAGCGTGTTCATGTAGAAATCCTGTGAACACTTATCAGGACTGTGATCTTGACTTTTAGCAGCAGCGGTACTGAAACGGTGGAAGATCAAGCAAGACTGGTTTGTTTAATATGTCAATAAATCTGACGTTTTCCCAGACCCTTCTGTAAGGACGTTTATTACGATGCCAATAATTCAACAAGTAGCAATATGGCTTGTACGTTAAAAATACCTGGAATTGTCCCTTTTTCCCCCAGACCCCTCCACACACATCATGGAAGTGATTGAAAAGGTTAGTTCATGCAGATTGAACACAGCCTTCGTATCAGTTTACTATAATTACCTTCGTTGATGAATGACACAACCTTAACCAGAACACAAAATCGATCAGATGTGTCTTCGGGGAATATCAGTTTCCCGACATAAACTGCATATTTTAAGAAGCATGTTTACTGTGGTACACTGTTCTGGGAAATCAAAAGCACTGAAAAAAGCTGTATTTTTGAGTTAGTGTTGTCCTTTTTAAAAGAAAAAGTAATGACTTTTGCCTTGATGGGGGGTGATGTTAGGACATGCAAGTGTGTATGTTTGTTTCAGATATTGCCTGACGTCGGCTATCTATGCCACTGATATAATCTTTCATTGACTACACAGTCTAAGGGAGAAGAGGAAATGGTCGGATTTGCTTCTGTACAATGAATAGAGACAAAATCTCTACTGCGTGTGTGTGTGCCCTCGTTCTGCCTTTCTACACCTTCACCTGTAATCAGTGCTGACCTATAACACGGAGCAGTCTTCTGTCGTTTGGATGGAAATGTATCTCTCTTTGCACATTGCTGATATACGTGCGCAATATTTACCGTCACACATATCATATTTGCCTCCATACTGTTAATATTTGCCTCATTTACAAACCTCAAAAGGCCTTTTCATGAAGCCTTGTTGACACTCAAACATTGAAACTCGACACGCTGGTAAGAGTGGAGAATGGATGGGGATGCTTTTCATGGCTTCTAAAGAGCAAAGGGCGAGAGAAGACTGATTCTTAAAGGGAGAGTCAAGTTGAGAGGTGAAGTGGAGGCAATAAGTCATAGATTTAAGTGTATAGTATAAGAAAAAGCAACATTTTACCATGGAATTATGGGTTTAATGGGGCCATATTATGCTCATTTTCGGCTTAAATGTTCAAAAAGGTCTTTATTCTTTTCACCCTCTGCCTGAAACCAGAGCCCAGTGCTCTGATTGGTTAGCTGGCTGCGTTTTTAGACCATTTACATGCTCAATAACCTATAAAACACACAACAGGAAAGGAAAAACCAGAAAAATAATCTAAAAAACATGTATTTCTGCATCTATAATGTAAAATGGCTGCTTGTTGGAGTACTTTTACTACTTGTAAAGCCATTAAAAATGCCTAAATGATGTCTCGGTTGCCACAAACAACAAGCAAATGGAAGTTGACACTTTGCCGAACAGCTATTTAAAAAGAATCAGCTTAAGTTTTATATTCAGGGACAGTTTTGTTCCCAGTTGCAACAACAAGACTGTGCTCAGAGTGGCTTCTTCTCCATAGCAACTATGCCTTAGAACCAAACAAAAGAAAATGAGATACTTTTTTCTTAACATGAACCTGTTGAAACGGAATTTTCTTCCATAAGTGACTGAAAAATGTTTTTTTCAAAATAATGATTGACGTGCGGAACATGTCATGAATGTGTTACCCTGGCGACAACCATTGAAGAAAACTCATTCACTCGTTGCCTCTGACGTCTCTCCCTCTCCGCTTCCTTATCCAAGCTGTTACCTACAGCCTGTTTTTTTATTTCACTTGCTCAGCTTCCCAAGACCTTGATGCCACATTACCTTTTTTTTTTTTAAGCACACCCCCACACTCAGATGTTTGGCGTTTTCTTGCTGAGAACATTTGTGTTTGACGTTGACAGCATATTCACAAGGTTAGGGCGACCGACCTGAGCGACTTCATTCTTGAGCTTGTGGCATGAAGAGGGACAGATTTGCTGATAGGAAAAGGTGTGTGTGTGTGTGTGTGTGTGTGTGTGTGTGTGTGTGTGTGTGTGTGTGTGTGTGTGTGTGTGTGTGTGTGTGTGTGTGTGTGTGTGTGTGTGTGTGTGTGTGTGTGTGTGTGTGTGTGTGTGTGTGTGTGTGTGTGTGTGTGTGTGTGTGTGTGTGTGTGTGTGTGTGTGTGTGTGTGTGTGTGTGTGTGTGTGTGTGTGTGTGTGTGTCCAGTAATTTCACACAGCCAATGGGGGTCAGCTCTTGTATCTAGCAACGTAACAGACACATAACCTAGTCAACAGTATCTCTTACATACTCATGTAACACACACACAGAAACCCACCTTATCTATTAATGTTTTATTATGACTTGATGTGTACAAAGAAAAAGTTAAACACAGATGAACACAACAACATTTGACAGAAAGGAATGCAGAAAGTCATCAAAAACAAAATTAGATTTCTTTTTACGTTTTTTTTGGAGCATTTTCTTCAGTAGAAATGGAATAAATGATTTTCTCTTGAGACATTTTGTCATCAAAATAAACAGATCTGCTACTGGGAAGGGTATCCTTTTTTCAATTTCTGACCAATCGGACATAAAAGGTATTATAAGCAAGTAACACAATTATAATGTATCTGAATTCTTGTTTTTAATGATATAAGCTGAATGTATGAGCTTCACTCTCTTTTGAGCTTCATAAAATGTCCTAATTTGAGTAGTTTGATGTGTTTACTTTTGTTTATTCATAGATGCACTGCTCTTTTTAGCAGTAATTCCCTAACATACCCTTGTGCCTCTTTGGGGTTTAAGGGCCTTGCTCAAGGGCCCCTCAACAGGAGGTGGTCCTTTCCCTTTTGTGCTGTGTATCTGGTGAGCTGGCAGGCAGAACGAATGGTAATTAGGTAGTAAAACTTGGCTAATGACTCCGTACTCTAGTCATGTTTTATCTGACTAGTGCCTTATTTACATGCATTCAACACACACACACACACACACACACACACACACACACACACACACACACACACACGCGCGCACACAAAGCGGCAGGGGAATGAATTGTATTGGCAGCTTGGTCAGTCAAAGAGGCGCCGCCGGTCAGACTAAATTTGTGTGTGAGCGTTGAAGCCTTAACCATTGGACTTGTCATTGGATGTGACGAATACGCATTTGATTACCTGGGCATGCTTGCTTTCCAGTTCAAAGCTCCTTGGTTACATTTTTAAAAGTCCTGATTTATGTGCATGAAAACACACAAATTACACACTCCCATCAAGGGCTGCGTTGTGCTCAATAAGGAAAGCCGAGACAGATCGTGGAAGCCAATCACCTTTCAGGAAGTGGGGATCAGCCCAAAGCTCCTCAATGTATCGCCTAAGTTACCTTTAGTGACCTGGCTTAGGCCTACCTCAACTAAACACACACAAACACACACACAAACACACACACACCTCCTGTCTCTTGTCAATACGGATTTGCTCTTTCTGTTCTGAACAAAGCCGGTCTGCCCCGCCATGTCTCTCGTCTCCGCTCTTCAACCCCTCTCTTTCTTCTTCCCCTCTTCCTGTCCTTTCTCTGTCTCTTTGTGGACTGTTTTTTGTTTGGTCAATTTATTGAACAGAACATACAACAATAATAATAATAATATCTATACTTTTTTTTTCTTTTTTCTCACTCATAATAATAATTATACAAGTAGAAAAGAAAAAAGAAATAATAATTCTCAAATAGTCTCTGTCATGTTCAACAGGGGCAAGAAGAAGCTTTACCCCCTCTAGCATACATTTTCCTTATAAATAAAATATTAGGTCATCGTCATCAGCGACATGTTTTTCTTGTTAATTGATACAAAATAATCAGAAATTACTTTTACAATTACAAGAAATAACAAATGGGATTTTACAGGTCCTGTTCATAACCATTAATGATTTGGCTCCTAAATAATACTTTCAGTTTAGACTTGTACAATATTTCAGTGCATCATTACAGTTATTCCACAGACTAACACCTTTGGACTTCTTCTCTTTCATAATCGTGGTCCACAAATGAAGGAGTCTGGTGTGCCGAGGTTGTGTACAAGCTGCTTATATGAATGAATGCATGAATGAACATGCTGTGGGGTTGCTATGGAGTTTCATCAGATATAATGTACAGATATACTGTAGTTGGATCACATGAAGGACATTTCCAAGAAAACTATGCCCGACGGCCCAGCCTAAGGTTTAGTACTGGTTAAAGCCTGAATGTAGCCTTTATTTCTGCATTGCATAATACTTACTTTGTTTACTTATACATGGAATGCTATTGCTTTGTCAACCTGTCACGTTTCAGTGCATTTGTTTCCCTATTCAAGTTAGAACAGTCTACATTATGAAATAAACTCTCATTGACTAAGATAAAAAGATTCATACCACCAGAAGAGACACACATCATCCCCAAGACATCTTGAAGGGAAATATTAATGTACCAAATGTCCTTGGAAATCCTTCAAATTTAAGAAATATTTCACTCTGACTCACACATTTGAACCTCACGTTGTCACAATAGGAAAGCTGAAGGGTATTCGGTATCATGCATCCCCTGGTAACCATGGATACCATTACCTTTCCCAAATTTCTTTAAGATCCGTTCAATATTTGTTGAGTTATTTCAGTCTAGACAGCGTTGGACCAAATTGTTACAGGAATTTGACACAAAACTTCCTTTTAACTGCAGGAACTGTATTGTGTGTGTGTGTGTGTGTGTGTGTGTGTGTGTGTGTGTGTGTGTGTGTGTGTGTGTGTGTGTGTGTGTGTGTGTGTGTGTGTGTGTGTGTGTGTGTGTGTGTGTGTGTGTGTGTGTGTGTGTGTGTGTGTGTGTGTGTGTGTGTGTGTGTGTGTGTGTGTGTGTGTGTGTGTGTGTGTGTGTGTGGTTTAGCTTGGCAGCGTGCCAGCTCTCAGTGTGTGTGCGACCCCGGTTACAGAGCGCTGATTGTGTGCTGTGGTATGGGATGTATGCGGGGCTCGGAGCGCGTCGGGCGCTGCCTAAAAAGAACTGAGCAGCCACCCACAAACCTACTAGGGTTACTGAGGGCATAGGAGGGAAGGAGTGGGAGGGAGCGTTTCTCACACACACACACACACACCTTATTTTGCCCGTTTTTTCCCTCCTCCTCCTCCTTGCTCACACTCTCCCTGGAACACATTTGAGCTTCTCTTTTTGCTTTATTTGAGTTTTTTTGTGTGCCATTCTTCTCTGTTAGTTTCTTTTCTTCTCTATTCTTCACCCATATAAATTACACACACACACACACACACACATCTCGGCCGGGTCTCAGGTGATTGTATTGATGTCAACACCGCCACAGTTTTTCTCCCCGTGTCTCCACTATGATCTGTGTGCGTCTAACTGTGTGAGTCTCATCGGATACGGGGCCAAGTCGTCGCTCAGCTGCTACTTTTCTAACTGGGTTTGTCTATAAAGAGCTTAGCGCCGGTGGGTGTTGGAGAGCACTAAGCTGATTACCGTCTACTAACGAGCCACTACTCGCATGGAGGCCGCCTATGTGCGAGTGTACGTCTGTTGGGGTATAACAGTGTTTGTTTACGTGGCTGCATGTGGTTTTAGTGCATTTTTGTGTGGGTGTGTGCTGCATCCCGAGCTGTGCTGACGTCCGACGGATGAAGTGGAGGAGGATTATGGGATGAGAGGAGGTCAGGAAGTGATCTGGGGGTCATCAAGATCTGACGGTGAAGACAGGGTGAGAATCCACTAAAGACTCCTGCAGAGGGGTCAAGTTGTTCTCAGAGGATTGGCAATGACTAAGGCTTTACCAGTTAAGCCCTAATCTGACTAGACTGCTTGAATTGGGTCCAATTAAGCCATTTTAAACAAAGAAGGCTGCTTTTTAAAATAAATCCTCCACTCTTTTGGGAAAATGGTGACACTTTGCAATGAAACAAAGAAAAGGTCCCCAGTCATAAAATACTAAGGCTGTACGTTTTGTTATTTAAGTCAAACTAAAGGTTGCCAGTTCGGACCGACACTCTAAGTAGTTTTCATCAGACTGCTGCTCTACTTTATTTAGTTTTGTTCTAGTGTTATTAGTACGCACCATTAGTATATTATTCATGGCGTCCGCCCAATTACGCTACAGCCCAGCTCTGTGGAGAGCAGCCAAACTCCCCACACTGAACTCCTACATGTAAAGTTATTGTAGTATGTTACTACGTTTCAATATTTCTTCTTTTACATCTGTTTACTGCTTCAAATCATTCCTTGAGTGTAACCAATGAAGCTTTCTTCATGTGCTTTTACAGGACAGCCCTGAGCATCTTAAGTAAAAAAAAAAACAAGACATAATTTGCATTGTCCAAGAAGATTTACTGGTAGCCCTAATATATTTTAAAACCAACATTTTCTGTGTTATCAGGGAATCACTGCTCCTTGCCTTATGCTTTCAACCCTCAAAATGTTCTCTTTCTGATTGGGGCCCTAGCCTCTTAGTTAGAGCAGGGGTTCCCAAACCTTTCAGCCCGCGACCCCCAAAATAACAGTGCCAGAGACTGGGGGGGGGGGGGGGAGCGATTGTCCATGAGTGTTTTTTACTGGTTAAGTGGTCCTTGGTATGAAAAAGTTTGAGAAACACTGCGCTAGTGGATTGTCAAAGGGGGAGCCTCGTTATTATTATTAATAATAATTACAAAAAAAAAATTATTAAAAAAATTAATAAACATTTTTTTATACTTTTTTATTTTTTTATTTTCCATTCTTATTTTGTAATCATCTCGCGACCCCCACTCGGGAACCCCTGAGTTAGAGGACAGTAATGAGGAAGATAAATGCTTGCTGATCGGTCCATATTTTTGGAACAGCTGACTCAACTGAAAGTAAAACCAGAAGTCGTTTGTTTGCAGATGTTCATAGTTACCAGTCTTGATAGTTGAAGGTCAAACCAGTCGAAGGTTTTGAATGTATGACAGCTGTAGTCTGGAGTCCACATTCAGTTGCGTTTTTGATTTAATTAAGTGTAAGAAGTGAACATGCAAATCAAATCATTTTTATTGTAGCCAACAGATCCTGCAACATGGGGCTCAGAGGACTTTCTGCAAAGAGTGAGGAAATTGGGTGTTTGAAATCAGAAACAAAGAACTCAGGATCATGGAACCATTTTCTGACACCATTGCTCAACTCTGACTGCCTGGAGGGAAACTATAGACTAAACACACAAAGCCTACATTTCAGTTACCTAATACTGACCCGGCCCAGGGTCCACGTTCTCTGCACGTCTGCTCAATGTGATTATGAAGCCAAATTGACAAAGAGTCAAGAATTTTCCAATCTGGAAACAAGAACAGAGTTTTTAAATTAACCCCTGACTGTTCCCCCTCACACACACATGCTACCTCCAGACATCTACATGCAAATATGAACAAACTCTTAGTACGTCTCCCCCCACTGGACCACTTTGGTTAAGATCATTGAAACCCCCTATGTGGTGATTGAGAGAAAGAACAAACAGTCCCTCGACCTGCCTTATATAACTCATCAGTGCAAATCGAATGAAGTAGCCGTGATGTTTGCTCTCCGCAGCCATTATTGGCTTGAGAACGGTCGTTAACCTTTAGATCGCTGCCTTACCTCGACGTCACCTCAGCTTCAGCACGGTCAACTGGGCCTCAGTAGTCCAACTAACAGCTTCCTGTGCTTTGCAGGGCTTATTTTATTAAATTGCCTAAATTGCTTTGGGGCACAGTGTGTGTGTGTGTGTGTGTGTGCATGGGGTTTCTAACTGGAAATGGTTTTCTTGGCGTTAAAATTGATTTGGTGCATTAGGATAGAAGTCTGTTCCTTGAAGTGCAAAACCAAAAGCCCATTTAATCAGTAGTTGATTCACCAAGACATTATGTCAAACGTTAGCTCACTCAAACATGAACATTTTAACTCATTCAACTAATTTCCTGTGGCTCAGGAATTTTTAAAGTCAAAATAATTGACAGAACTGATTGTACAATCTTACTTCTTGGAATTTGTGTTCCTTTTTAAACTAATTGGTATTTATTTTTCCACAAAAGGAAAAGCCAAAAGCAGGCTTCCTATTTTTGGTAGTTGACCTTTTATTTTGACAGCTGTGGTTGATAGATTTTATCAAGTATAGCTAGTGAAAATAAGTTAACGCTAGGGATGGGTATCGAGAACCGGTACTAAGTCAGTACCGGTACCTGATTGGACGGTATGGCCCTGATGAAAAAAACAGCTTAGACCAACTAAGTTGACCACCCTGACCAGCCAGTAGATAGGTTGGCTAGTTTAGAGGGGTTTTGGACACTTTAGCTAAACCGGCTATCCTGGCCAGCTAAAAAACACAGCATAGACCAGCATAGCACTATACTATAGCTTGTCCAGCCTGGTAAACCAACTAAACCAGCCTAACACCAGCTAAAACCAGCTTAAACCAGCAACCATCTTAAGCTGGTCTATGCTGGGTTTTTTTCAGAAGGTTACCATTAAGCCGCTGGGCAAACGGTGCTGCTATCGGTATATGAATTACGCTACTTCCTTAGTTTAAACAATTATGGTTGGTTGGAAACCCTCATCCCGTGTGACGTATCCGGTTTGAGTACCACTCTGATTGGCCACTCGTCATCTCTCCGAACAGCGCTCTTATTGTGAGACTCCCGGGGTTATACCATAGGGGCAGACGCAACCTCTTGCAAGTAACAGCGTCTCAAGGCTTCTTAACATTTAACAACCTATTAATGATGCATACCCACTTAATGGGAAGAAACTCAGCTAACAGACGATATTAACCATTTTACCTACACGGAACAGAAGTCCAACACCAAGAGTCTAAATCAACCCTTAGCAAAACGGGCTAACGGGGCTAACGGCTACTTTAGCACATAACTGGCAAAAGCGATCTTTTCTACGTCATTTTATCCGCACAAACATCAAACTACATGAAAACTGAGATTCCACAGATTCCATTGGTGTAAGTCTCATCACTGTACGACCAAAACTCACTGAACTAGCAGCCAGGAAAGAGCAAGAAAACAACTTCCCTTTACGTAGCCATGATGAAAAGGATGTCTTACGTTTGCTGTTTTGTGATCAAATGTTGTGTTCAAGGGCATAAAAACGGTTAATCCAATGTCTCTGTGTAACTTTAAAATGATTACTGAGTGATAATCGATCATTACAATTATAAATAATAAACGCAATAAACTGATTATAATGGTTAGCCGACCGGAGCTTCCGGTTTAGGAGATGGGCACGCAGCGTCTCGTTTTAACTGAACAATGGTCATGTTTACATGGATTTATGAACTGCCCCTAATTACCGCCCCCCTTCCAGAGACACACTGTCAAACACACTCATACCTGCTTGGTATGACATTGAAAAAGTGACATTAAATACAAATAAATTACAATAACATGACTGTTGTTTAATCTTCACATCTTGTAATCATGTCTATAATTTTGAGCACCAAATTATTGAGAAGTATCGAAAAATACCGGTATCGATAAGCAGTATCGATAAGCAGTATTGGTATCGATAAAATCCTAACGATACCCATCCCTAGCTAACGCTAAAAGAGTTTGACTTAGTTATAACCCTAAATATTTCCTTTAATAGTTTTTTTTTCAAACCTAACAATACAAGATAATGTAATAAGTTAATGACATGCCTCTTGCCTTTGGTCGAAAAACTAGGTTAGTACTGTAAGTAGACATGCTAACATTTTTAGCTTACAATAAACAAACAGTTTAATCCGTATCTTCTACACTGATGCTAAATACTAGGGATGCACCGAATATTCGGCCGCCGAAAATTATCGGCCGAAAATGGTTAAAAAGGCCCTTTCGGCTTTCGGCCGAAAGGGTTCTAGCACCGAAAAAATATCACCGAATGTCAGAGAACAGGGTTACGTTAGTAAGCTAATGTGTTGTTGTGATGACGTAATCAAAACGCGGCGACAAGCACGGCGCGCGACCATGCTCGCGGCTGGCTCACAGCCAACATGTCTGCCGCTTGGAGATATTTAAAGATATCAGAGAAAGAGGCGCGGATTGCGATTTGTAAAACGTGTTCAGCTGACATTTCTCAAGGGGGTCTAACTGCAAAGACTTTCACCACTTCGGGATTACTCCACCACTTGAAATCAAAACACCCGGACAAATATGCGGAGTAAGATCAAATCACAAGCACCGACAGCGAGAGACTGTTCAGCGCTGCCTCTCATGTTCTTGATGAGAAGAGGAACAGACTTATGGCTGATAAAGCAGAGAAGCTAATGTTCATTCAAAAGAACCTCCCACTTTTCCTTAATAAGTAGACAAGGCTGGCTTATCATAAGCTTATCTAGTTCTACATGTCTACTCTATACCCACTTTCCTGAACAATTTTCATTGTGAGTTATAATTCACCATCTCAGGTTATCATTAGGGGGAAATGACAGCAGCACAGTGTTCAATATATTGTACTTTCGGTATCTAAATGATACAATGTTGTTTACATTGCTCATCAGGACAGACCACCTTATTTGCAGATTCTTGAAATTGTAATTTAATTTGTAATTGATTGTGGATTTTGTATCCAGTTTTCACTTTATGTATCTTTATACAATGTTTACTACTTTGCTTATGAGGACAGACAGCCTTATTTACAGATTCTTGAAATTCAATTGTAATTTCATTTGTAAATAGTTACATTCATGTGGATTTATCCAGCTTGCACATTTGTATGCATGCACTTATAGGTGCATTTGTTGTTGTTGTTGAAGGCCTGGCTGTTAAAGTCTTTATTTACACTATTTTGTTGTAGGCCTACTGGCATAGATGTTTATTTTAAAGCACCTTGGCTTTGTTCTGAATGCACTTTGTTGTAGTTATCCTACAGAGAAAAGAAAATGCACTTGACTTGGAATTAATGTACTGTGTGCATTCAAAAGTGCTGAATAAATGTTTTATGGACCCATAATAGTGATTATTATTTAAGTTAAGTTTTGCCATAATCATGTCTTTTTCCATAATCAGGCAGCTGAACAACATTGGTAAAAAATGTATACATTATATATATATTTCTATCAATCATTTTCGGCCTTTCGGCATTCGGTTTTCGGCCAACTGTTTCCTATTTTCGGTATCGGTTTCGGCCAAGAATTTCCCATTCGGTGCACCCCTACTAAATACCTAGCATCACTTTCACTAGAGACCAATAAACACCATTTACGTGATGAGTTGTATATCTGACAAGATAAATAAATACAGATAAGAACAACATATAAAACATATCGAGTCTTTTTCCTGTCTCTTACCTAGTAATCATCGTTAAGGTCAAACTTGAACTCAATTTGAGGACAACTTTCAGGTGTTAGCAGAAAAAATTAGCTTCATTTGTATTCAGCAGCTATGCCAAGCTTTTGCCATGTAGTGATGTTTGCCAGGATTTATATTTCTTCCGCTCACTTGACATGCCAAATTTTAAATGATGTGGAAACCCCACCCACCCGACACCAACTGGCACCGGGTAGGACGAGTGTCTGCACAGTAAATGTTTCTATTTCTCTAACCTTGCATTTAAATGAGCTTCATCCACATGTTTTCAGGCTTGTTTGCCTCCGTTGTACGCTCAAGCCGTGCATGTCCCGCTGGCTGTTTGTATTATATTCATGAGCACATCGTGCATCTTAAATGTTTTTGTCTTTTTATGCTTCACGGAAACTGGATGTTCTGTTTATGATGCCCATGCAGACACCATCTCTACCAACCTACAATTATCCCCCCCACACTTCGCCTCTCCACATCCGTCAACACAATGTTCCTCTCCACTGACGGCGTCACAGCGCCTAACCAGAGCATTAAAAGCCTCGAATGGGCAACGGAGAGGAAATGAAATGCACACAACTCTCCTTTCTACTCATTAGTCACACTAACAAACAAGTCGAAATAGCAGATTGAGGAGATGGAGAGTGGCACTCCGTGTGCTTTCTGTTTTATATCCCTGCCGAATTTCATTTCCCATTAATGAAATAGTTTGTATTCATGACCAGAGAAGCTCAGAGAAACGTGAGGTGAGTTTTGGTTTGCTCATGTTCCCCAGTTGTGCGCACTGATTGAGTGTGTTTTTAGGTGCTAACGAGTGCTTGTCATCAGCATGTGTTGAACACTCCGCTGCGTCCGAGCCTGGTGGTGACGCCGTGTTCCCTAAGCTGATGATAGTGTAGCTGAGTGAGGGTTTGCTGGACTCCAGCAGAATATGAATATGAATCATCACCTCCCGTCCAAAACAACACAGCGAAGCAAATGGTCTGCCGTGCGTCATCGCGCTGCTCAGTTACATGACGTAGGGACCTCTCGTCCACCGGGATCTCACTTGAAACACCTGTGTGACACAGAAAGAGTGTGCTTACAGTGAAAATGCACAATTATGTTTGTTAGTTCGCCTGTTTCCTGTCTGTCTTTGTGCATTTCCTTTCAAGTCATAAGATGTAGTAATGTGCTTGTGCAGCCATGACCCAAGACAGCGACACTGTCCAGCTCCACTCCAACACACACTTATTTCCCAATGGCTTGCGGTGCATTGACTCATACATTACACACACGACCAGCGTGTTATTGTGCCATCTCACACTCTACGTCTCCATTTGGATCACTTTGACATATGTTGTTTTTCCTCTTACATTATTTTGGTCAATTCAAGCGGTCTTCATTCATGTCAAACTTTGTAAGGAATCCAACCACTTAGAGGAGCCTATTAACTAAAAATGACATGTACTTTAAACTGTGGGATAGCAATTTAGTCCTCTTAGTTGTTTTAGAAGAAGAAGAAGCAAACTTTAAACTCAATATAGTATGTTCAGGAAAGAGGAGGGAAATTAGGAGACAAGATGGACAGATGAAGCATAAATGTTTATAAGGGAAGGCGAGAAGTGTTGCTAGCTGAGCTTCTATAAGGTCTGTAGATAAATATTTGAGGTCTGCCTAACCACAGTTAGCCAATTAGGCACTTTTCAGCTACACTCATATGCATGCATGCAGTCACTATGTTAGCACACATTCAAACCCCTGGTTACTGCCCTTAATAAAGCAACATTTAGAAACTTAATACAAAGTGTGTGTGTGTGTGTGTGTGTGTGTGTGTGTGTGTGTGTGTGTGTGTGTGTGTGTGTGTGTGTGTGTGTGTGTGTGTGTGTGTGTGTGTGTGTGTGTGTGTGTGTGTGTGTGTGTGTGTGTGTGTGTGTGTGTGTGTGTGTGTGTGTGTGTGTGTGTGTGTGTGTGTGTGTGTGTGTGTGTGTGTGTGTGTGTGTGTGTGTGTGTGTGTGTGTGTGTGTGTGTGTGTGTGTGTGTGTGTGTGTGTGTGTGTGTGTGTGTGTGTGTGTGTGTGTGTGTGTGTGTGTGTTGTATGAAGGGGCAGGGGTGTCTCTATTAATAATTACGCAATTTATCATCAGATTGGCAGAAGCTGGCAAGTGTGCACACACAGAGGCACTGTGGGATGCAGATTGGCATCAGTTTCTAAACACACAGGACAGGATTTCAAAACTCAAAGCAGATTCAACCCCCCCCCCACTTTAATGATCCAAAGGTTTGTCAATTGTTCTCGTCTGACTCTGCAAAACACTCAGACAGTGAAATAACATAGGGGGAACTTGGTTTAGTAAGTGAGTACAACATTTATTTTGGCTGAGCAGAAGAAGGAAGATTTATGTCAATCCCGGGAAAGACTGTATATTTTATTGCCAATATATGCATGATGCAGGTCTGGCTGCCTTTTGTTAAAGAGGACCTATTATGCTTTTTGGGCTTTTCCCTTTCCTGTAGTGTGTCATATAGGTTTAAGTGCATGTAAATGGTCTGCAAAGGCTAAAATCCCTAACCCTGCCCCTGCCTGAAACACTTCCATTGGACCCTTTGTTTTCGTCTGTGACATAAAGACATCACTATGTAACACTTGCGATTCAATTGGCTAGCGCTCCGTGATACGTGATAATGCTACGTTCACACCGGACGCGATGCGAATATTCGCTTCGCTCTAATCGCTCAAGTTTCACCGCGGCTTGCAGTTTGTTTTATCGCGTCATTCAAAACAGACAGTTGACACTCCGCACCGTTGACGGACAGTAGAGGTTGTTTACACTTCCATGCTAGATCGTTTTGGTTATTTCTGTCGTTGACTATGGAGGATATAACAACTATTGCTGCTTTGTACCTTCTGTGGAAGTCCTACAAACGTAGCAACAAACGTCGCTCTGTCTGGGTTCACAATGTAATCAAGCGTTGCACTCAGTTTGGTGAATATCATTGTTTAATGAAGGAACTGCGCCTGGATGACTGCCGTTACCAGCGGTATTTTAGGATGACCTGTGTCCAGTTTGATGATCTTCTAGCTCGGGTTGGTGTCAGGCTTTCCTGGATGGACACAAACTACAGGCGTTCCCTCTCAGCTGCGGAGCGCCTGTCAATATGTCTCCGGTAAGGAAGGATCAACAGCAGGACGTCAGAGGGAATCCCAACGCTGATTGGCTTCCGCGAGAACGCGTCATGTGAATTTGACGCCCGAGTTGAAAAAATTGAACTCTCGCGTTTGACGCGGCCCCCTTCAATCGCCTCAATCGCGTGATTCGCGCCGCGTCCACCGCTTCATGTGCGCCGTCGGAGCGAATTCGTGTCTGATCGCGTCTCTGCATTGACTTTACATGTAATCGCGCCGCCCCCAAACATCGCATCGCATCGCGTCCGGTCTGAACGCAGCATAAGGGGCGGGACATCTCCAAGCAGAGCCAGCCAGCTAACCAATCGGAGCAGGCTGGGCTCTGGTTTCAGACAGAGGGTGAAAATAGCTTTTTGAACATTAAAGCATGTAAACTAGACCCTCCAGAAAAACGCGGGCTAAATTCCTTGATTATGCGATTAAACATGCGGGGTTTTTATGTTATTTTATGCGGTGAAATTGCGGGAAGTTGCGAAATATGCGGAAAGTTGCGAAATATGCTAAATACGCGGGGAAAAAGAATAACAATTTTTTTAAATATTGGGCTGTCTTATTTATTCTCTCTCACACACAACCTGCCACTAACGTTAAACCCCTTTACTATTCAATTAAACACATTCAATGTTTATTTATTGTAAAAGCAATTGGGCTATTTTAATCTCACACACACACACACACACACACACACACACACACACACACACACACACACACACACACACACACACACACACACACTTCTCCACCTCATTCTCTGTTTTCATTTACTCGTTCGTTATCTGACCAGCTTCAATCTTGTAGGCTACTCACTTCGTTTCTTGTAGCCCTCGAAACGGTTTTGGAGGTTGATGCTCACCGTCGATTTTCTCTTATGCTCAAACCAATATACAGTCTATGGCTCCAACATACAGTTGCACGGGGTGCAGAATAGTTTCCCCCCACTTTTTGCCCGGTCTTTAGTAGAAATGTTCGTCGGTAAATGAGATGGATTAGATTTTTTCATCTTGGTGTTTTCTCTATCGTGTGAGCTCCACACGTTCACTCTATACAGTGTCGTTTACATTCTGTGATGCGCAAGCTGATGACGTCACGTCAAGACGAGTTAACTTTTTTTTCCCTCAACTTTGTATGGAAAAATGCGGGGATTATGCGGCCTTTTGATAAATATGCGGCCTTTTAAAAATCTGCGCCATTTTGCTGATTATGCGGTAAATTCTGCGATCAGAATCACGTTTTTCTGGAGGGTCTAGTAAACCTGTCACAGTAGAGAGCATCATAGTGCCCCTTTAAGAGTTATGGGTTTTGGCATTGTTATGACCCTGGAACAATAACGGGACCTACATGACTATCGTTTTATCTCTTGACTATTTCCGACACCGGGCAGTTATTTATTTCTATACTATCTTTAAAGATCTGGCTGAAAACCTTAATCATTTGGAACATGGACATAGGAATTATCCCCGCTGGCTGTTATTTGAAATATGATGATTGATTTCGCACATTGCCGTGTAGAAAGAAGGAAACAAATGTCCCAACAGCAGCTCGGCTGTGCAGCTGCCTTTCTTAAAGATGGGGTAACAGGGCTTCTTGCATTTCATTTTTTCGTCCGTCTACGTCAAGAAGCTGGAGAGAGCTGGCATTCTGGGAGAAGCCTTACTTGGAAATGAGGATCCCACCTGCTTATGCTATCACTCTATTTATCACTTCACTCGGGACACCTCCTCGTGTGTGTGTGTGTGTGTGTGTGTGTGTGTGTGTGTGTGTGTGTGTGTGTGTGTGTGTGTGTGTGTGTGTGTGTGTGTGTGTGTGTGTGTGTGTGTGTGTGTGTGTGTGTGTGTGTGTGTGTGTGTGTGTGTGTGTGTGTGTGTGTGTGTGTGTGTGTGTGTGTGTGTGTGTGTGTGTGTGTGTGTGTGTGTGTGTGTGTGTGTGTGTGTGTGTGTGTGTGTGTGTGTGTGTCGGCAGAAAGCAGCAGATCTGGTGGAGTGACAGGACACACGTAGACGGAGAGAAAACGGTGGTCTGAGTCAGCAAACACTGTGTGTGCGCAAGAGTGTGACCGAGAGGGAACAATCCCAAAAACCCTTTAGTCCTTTTGGCTTTAGCCGTGTGTGTCCCGGGACAGGACGTCCAAAGTCACATTTCAGTTCAGAAGCCAGATACTGTTACACAAGCACGTCCACGTTTTAAACCTCTTACTTACAACAACTTTTACAGAGTTCAACTTTTATACAAATCCAATATGTTTTAAGGGAATTTGTTCCAAAATAAAAGTATTTATTTGCACTCTTTAGATGCATATTTGAATTTTGGACCTGCAAAACGTTCATTTCTGGGTTGTTTGGAGAATTTAATTGCACTTTTATGGTTTTATTGGCCATTAAATTGAAAGTATTTCTCAGTAAATGCTTATTGTTTCTATAAACCGAAATGCAAGTTTATATTTTGGGTTAAAGTGTCAATTTAAGGACACACAGGGGAGAGAAAAGTAGACCTGTGATATTTAATTCATCAATTTCGAAAAAAGTATAAAAAGATTAGAATAGGGTGGCATCCAGCCATTTTTTTTTTCATTTTTTATTTATCTGCTGTTAATCGTTTGGTATATACAGAAAATAGAGAAAAATGTCCATCCCAGTTTTTCTGAGTCTAAAGTGAAGCCTTCAAATGTGTAATTTTGTAAATCCAGAAAAAGATATTCAGGTCAATATTACTATAAAATAAAGTAAGGCGGAATATTTCCATATAATAGAGGCTAAAAACAGCTTTTCTGCATGATAAATTACAATTAATCGATTATCAAAATGTATGGAAAAGCTGGTATGAAGCTCCATGTGGGCATTGGATGTGGTTCTCCAACAAATGCGCCTTTTTTTCTCCTCTTTTTCCCCCAGTCAGCAGTGCTGCTCTGTCTCTGTCTGTCTCGTCCTGTCCCCACGCATTCCAGCTCTCTGTGTGCCACAACACACCCACTCTCCCACTGTCGCTGCATAATGAAACCCCGCAGCCTCTTGTCTTGATTTTTTTCTCACTTGAATCCTTATACAATCATGTCAAAAAAAAATCTCAGACGACAGAAATTACATTTAATGAGCCAAAGCTTTTAATATGTCATGTCAAAATGATCCTGTCCTGGCCTGAGATTTCATAACTCATTGTCATAGCCTGAGGTGTGTTTTTGCAAGTGCGAGTATCCTCAGTCCAGCTGTGTTTTTTTCCATGCAACTGTAAACCTGGGCACTTCTCGCTGTACATTATGTGCATATACATTACACAATGTGCACCCATACACCTGGATAACGGGTTGTTATGTAGCCGTTGTAACTGCGTAAGTGTGATTGACAGCAGCAACGTTAAAAGCAACATTAGGTGTGTGTGTGTGTGTGTGTGTGTGTGTGTGTGTGTGTGTGTGTGTGTGTGTGTGTGTGTGTGTGTGTGTGTGTGTGTGTGTGTGTGTGTGTGTGTGTGTGTGTGTGTGTGTGTGTGTGTGTGTGTGTGTGTGTGTGTGTGTGTGTGTGTGTGTGTGTGTGTGTGTGTGTGTGTGTGTGTGTGTGTGTGTGTGTGTGTGTGTGTGTGTGTGTGTGTGTGTGTGTGTGATAAGTACGGCTTACAAACTCTCAACAACTTTCTCTCCTCTGCCAACTGCTTAGTGTTATGCATTGAAACCCTACGGCTAGACATAAAGACAAAATGTGCTGCGTTCACTGTTCTTACGGCCCGTCTACACTACAGGCATCAAAAAAATCTTGAAGCTGGGCGTGTCTGAAGCTTGGCGATTTTTTGTGACCAACAACCAATCACATGAATCTCCCGCCCCCGACATACAAAGCAATAGCAATGTTAAAATGAAGTAAACTGGATATAAACTCTCCAAACAGGCGAAAACCTACCAGTTTCACCCACTGTCTCTGCCACCTCCCTCCATGCCTGGTTCCTCCGGTTTGTATCCCGGTAAATAGTTCTGGTCGTAAAGAACCGGGTGATTTGCTACCGTAATATCTCGTTTGGACTATGAGGAAATGAACTGCGGTCTGGCTCTCCCAGCTTGCACGCGGTTTGATTGGCTGCGCTTGCACTGGCGGGATTTGCATAAACTGGATTTGATTGGCTGATGCCAAGCACCTAAAAAGTTGAACATTGTTCAACTTTTGATGCCGATAGATGCTCGTGATGCTTGCAAAGCCATGCCATGCTCCCTACAATGCAGTTCGGCGAAGATTAAAAATCTTCTACGTCACCCCATTCAAGTGAATGGGCGAAGCGTTGAAAGCATTTTTCGATGCCTGTAGTGTAGACGGGCCATTAGGGGGGCGTTTAAAACAATACAACGCTTCCTGACAGGATTTTTTGGTAGTACTGAGATCACCCTGTAAAAGGCAACATGTTCAAAAGGGCTGTGTTCATGCCCTTCACTTCCCAGAAACCACTTGTCAGTCAAACTCGGTGGGAAAAACTGCAACGTCTTCTTCCTTTGATTTTTTGTTGATGCCTTCAGCCTTGCCGGTGATCGATGCTCACCCACGGGCCATCTTTTCCTTGTATTGATTCCAAACAAACCGCTGCTGGTGTTTCTGCGAACACAGAAAAAAGGCTTCTTCTGTCCCAGGAAATACGCTTTTTGCTCAGTGCCTATTTAGGGCCAGCAAATCAACCAATCCAATCACTCATAGCTTGAATCAATACATTTGTCCCTGATCATTTCAAACTACACAACATGCATTTAATTGCTATGTTTTCCTGCATTTATATCTGTCCTCAGATCTGTCACATCTTAGTAGAATGACTCAGCGGCCTTGGCAGTCAAAAGGAATACATGTGAAAGCTTGCACTCCACCCAAAGTCTGTCATCTTGAGTATCAAACAATGACTCTCTGTACACTTCAAAGAGCTTCTAGCTTGCTTTTTTTGCAACCCAGTCTCGCATAATTTTCATTGCAGGCTATTTCCCCTAATACTGATTCATCCTTCTGTCTATAACATCTCTTGTTAAACTCCACATACCCCTAGAGTTATGCTTTCTTATCAACCATTGGCCAATTTCGGAATTTGTTTTGATCTGGTGCAACCAATGGAGGATTTACTAATTTTTTAGCTAACATGCTAGGTCAGAACCTCTAAAAGATGCTACATGGGCATATAAATATTAAGCAATTTCTTGGTGTGATGCGACTTTTTGGAACATGATGAGGGTTATGCATGGACCTCAGGGGAGTCGGCTGCCCGGGTTGTTCTACAAGATATTAAAGTTATTCAGATACTCATGTTTCGCAGTGAAACGGGGTCATTGTAACCCGTTGTAACTGCTTACAATCTCAAATTCCAAGCTCCTTACAGCCATCTTTTGAACCACAGTGTTCAAATCTCAAGTTTTGGGTGTAGAAACCCTATATCGTCATCCACAATGGTGCCAGATGTACGACTAACGGATAACTACTGTGAAATCCTACACATTCACCGTGGTCACCATTGGGAACATTGTATCCTATCACTGACAGACTTCCTGGCGTCCTTTGAGGTAATTAAAAGTAGTGATATAGGAGATGTCCCGCTTCTTCATTCTGTGTATCTGCAGCTGTCCCATCGCCTCATGTTGTACCAACCTCCTGCCCGCAAGGCGATCTAACCAAATAATAACAGTACTGGGGGATTGCAAGAGCTGAACTCTCTGGCATCGAAAGTCGCTGCCATTATGGAAAAAGCAGTGGGCTTTTATCTTCCTTGTCATAATGTAATCCTTTGATTATATCTAGGAGACAGTTCCTTGCTTCCCTCAGTCTTTAGGTCAGAGGTCAGGGTTGGCTTTAGAGCTGCACCCTTGTCAATGGAAGGAATTTGGTGTCTTGCACAACTTGGTAGTAGAATAAAAGTCTTTCAAACCACATCAAAGCACACATTGATGCATCCAAGAAGGAGAACATGTTCTGCCTTAGGGCTCACAAGGTGTGTACAAAAATGTGAGATATAGGGAAAGACACCAAGGGGATCTCCAGCCATTTATCTCATGTGAAGTTGGTCCGCTTATGCTTTTTGTTCTCGCAGGTCGGTTGATAACACTGTTGTTTTGTCTTCCTGCAGCTTGTTCTCATTTTCTGTAACCATGTGTTGAGCTGTAGTAAATCAAGTATAGGTCCCTCTTATAAAATAAAAAGTGATTTAACTCGAACTGACTCAGTGACCAGTGGACTCGGTGACTCACATCACACAGCGCTGTGTTCGGGGAGCCGGGGCGGCACGAAAATGACAGACCGACACTCTCGATTTACGACCTGAGAACAGGGTGGCTTTCAATTTGAGGCTGTCCTCGATTGAGACATCACATAGACCCAGACTCTCCTAATTACACCACACACACTCACACACACACACACACACACACACACACACACACACACACACACACACACACACACACACACACACACACTCAGGGAGCTAGAGAACAGTTATTGGCTAGACAGTCTGTGGAGGCAGATAGCCTTTGTGCAACCTCTTGATTTAAACAGTCTGGCAGAGAAATGGGAAAACAAGCACACATACACCATCCTCACCGCTGTCATTATGACATCGATTTAGCCACAAATGGAGAAGCGATACAAGGAAGTGAATGAGATCAATAGACAAACCGCTATGGGAGGCTCAGGCTCATGGAAAAAGGGGAAACAGGGGAAAACAAGAAGGCGATATTTAATTAAAGTGGAAACATTTCCTGTGTATTCGAGGAGAGGATAGGATGGGGCATCGCAGAGTCGCTTCCCTGTGTAATTTCACATGTCTGTGTTTGGAGAAAGGTCATCATTAAGTGAATGTCATCCGCATAATTATAGCATCTTCATCTGTGTCTCTTTTTTGTGTGTGTGTGTGTGTGTGTCCGTGGCAGGGCACCAGAGTGTGTCGGGCCCGTCTCCCTCTGATTGGCCGGCCTGTTTGTTTGTGTCCCTGTTTTGGAGCCGTCCCACTGAATGAGGCAGCCGCTTTAGGCCGTCACGGCGGGCACCGTCTGTGCTGAGGGGCGCTAAATATAGCTCGCTGCACCAGGAAGAGGACTAACTGGCAAAGAGAGAGGGAGGGGCATAAATATAGAGTACCCCCGTGCAATTAGAGAGCCGTGCGTGCTGGGGACATTTGGGGGAAAGAGACACAGAACTCTCTCTTTGTCTGTTCTCTTTAAAAGCTTCACAAGTGGTTGTTTTGGCTGGCGGCAACTTGAGTTCATTTCAGAATCAGAATACCTTCATTTGTCCCACTGAGGGGAAATTGACATCCTTACTGCAAAAGTGAAGAGCAGAAAATGGCAAAAATATGAATTAAGAGGCATGCATAAATAACACAGGTTATAAAATACAAAAAAACTAAGCCAAGTTTTTTTCAGTAGTTGAATTGTCTAACTACGAGATAGCAGCCAGTAATAATAATAATTATAAAGCGGAGTATGTATAAATATATATATTGCACATAAGTGATATTGCACAACAGATGCATCATAGTCTTTGTTGTTTTAAGTGTTGTATACTGTCAGTGTGAGTCATCACATCTGACAGTTTAAAAGGCATCGAATGATCTTAATATGATCCACACTCTTTCATTAAATATGCCAACATTTTACAGGTGTGACAAAGCAGTTATACAATGCATAGTTATCATACTAAACAATGCTCTTATCAGAACAATAGCATTATGACACATTTAAAGGGCCACACACACCATGTGATCGCTGCTATCTCGGGGGTAGATTGCACGTCACACTGTCTGAAGTGGGTCTGATGAAATGTGTGTCATACCGTGTGATATCTCTATGTCAGACTTTGTTCTCGTGTCGAGGTCAGCCAGCGTACTCTGCATAATTTTATTCCGTGTTTTGATTGGTTGGCCCTTAGCAACATTGAATCATAAATTCTTGCCATGACTCGAGCTGGAGACATGTCCGTCCAATCATAGCTTGTCGTCTTTCATGAGTGATCGAGATGGAGGTGCCAACCCCAACAACCTCGTAAGTCTTTTACGAGCTGGCGTTTTTACAGTCATGCAAGGAGGAGAGCTAACTGGGATCCTGTTGGAACTCGGAGGAAATCAAATATCAAAATATTTCCGATAAAATAAATCAATATTTTGTATTAACTGTAATAAATGATGGGTATATTATGACTAAATGGGCACATGCAAATAATAGAACAGCTAGAACAGTCTGGAAGTTCAGAAAATTATATCCTTTTACTGTAATGCTTTAAAACCATACAAAAAGACACTTCTAAGATAAGATAAGACTTTATTTATCCCGAAGGAAATTGTTGTGCCAGAGTAACACAAATACAATAAACACAGCAGCATAATAGTTAAACTGTGCATTAAAAGTGCAGTAAAGTTCTATTACTTATATCTGAGATCTAAGACTATATTTAGCCTTATTTCACACAATAGCTCCTAAGGTTGACCATCACTGAAACATTTTTAGAAGTTAAAATGACATGGCATGTGTCGGGTCGGGTCGTTAACATTACATATGGGTGTTTTGATCTTGAAATATTATGTAGTTTGATCCCAAAATAAATAAACCGTCCTTAGAAATATCTCAATATATTCTTGGTCCTTTATTTTGATTTGACGACTAAAGATCCCCTTTCTTTGCCTAAAATAGCGCAGTAGTTGGGGTAGGTTTTATGGGTTGGGTAAAAATTGCTGATGCAGGCGCAGTAAAACTGGAAAGGTGTTGGGGTGGGCATTTCAGACGTCATTTAATAGCATGCTGTCAGTGGACGTACCTCACATGACACCTTTAGAACTGGATTGATCACCAAACAGTTCGCTCTAAAGGCCCGGACACACCTAGCCGATTTTGGCCGCCGATGGGCGTCAGCCCGACGATGAGCGTCGACACGCCCTACTCAGATTCAACCCAGGGTTGGAGGGTTACCTTGTAAATGTAATCAGTTACTGATTACTGATTACATGGCTCTGAAAGTAATCCGAATACAGTTACAGTTACGTGTCTTAAAAAAGTAACGTAATCAGATTACTTTTAGATTACTTTTGGATAACTTTCTTTTTTTTACTGAGGGTTAACTCAGCCTCTGAGAAGACAAGCGCGCAGTGCCTTTCACGCACCGCCTTCACTGTTTTTACCTTCAGAATCATCAGAAAGGCTAAAGAGCGGTGTGGCTGATGTGTTTTAACTTTTAACCACACACACACACACACACACGATTTAAACGCAGACTTCTGTTCCTCCATGATTCGTTTTTATTGTTTCACTGAGCAGACCCGCAATTCTTTTTCAAACGCTCCCTTTTTTGTTCCATCTGCGGCGGTAATAGGTTTTGTGCGCTGTGATGAATCGGCTATACCTTTAGTAATGAATATTACATTTTGTGAGGAAATCTTTCCACCAATAATTCCAATAAGTAATCCAAAATGTATTCACTTCAGGTTTACGAAAGTAACTGTAATCAGATTACTCGTTTTTCAAAGGTAACACGATACAGTTACTTGATTTTTGTATTCTGATTACGTAACGCCGTTACATGTATTCCGTTACAACCCAACCCTGCCCGCACCGCTGTGTCTTTTCAGCCGTGCCGACACCTTTTCGGCCGAAAACCCACCGATACAACATGACGAATCGGTGGGCAGTCGGCCAAAGGCAGTCGGCAAAAGAAATCACTCTGATTGGCTGTTCAGCTAGCGAATCAGTGCATGAGAAGCGAAACGGAAGTGAGGGACTCAAACAAACTATTAAGAAGGCAATCTGAGATTTGATTTAACTCCAGCTCGACACCGGTTCGGGAAAGCCCCATGAGCTTCTCGTTGTAGAGTGAAAATGGAACGCACACGCTATTTGTTGTTTGTTTATATCTCGCAGTCTGTTCTTCTTCTCTCGGTGTATCAGTCTGTCTTCCGGTTGTTGCCTCTTTTGAATGACGAATACACACTACCAACGCCTGCTGGTAAGGAGAGTTATTGCCACTCACGCATGCACAGTTCGTACGTGCTTCTTGGCCGTCGGCTGAAGTCTTTGCGGTGTGTTCCAGTGCGACACATGGCCAAGACGCAGAGACGCGAGGCGACACAACAGTCGGGGTCCGTCTGTGTCAGTTCTTTGGTGTCAGCTTGGTGTGTCCGGGCCTTTAATTGTAAACTTTCACCCGGGACAGCCCAAAAGCACACAGTGCATAAGGGCCGTAAAACCAACAGATGGCTGCTTGGCGCCATGTGATTCACCTGCTACCGCTACACAGGAGCAGAATTATCATTAAGTCTGCATTCCTGTTAATCCTATCAACTTTCAATTCTGCAAAGAAGGCCAGTTAAGTCTCCTATGTGCTGCTGAGACACGTACCGTTTTGAAATATTACTATAGTGACATTTTCCTTTGTGATTCACACCTGTGAGCTTACATGTCCAATATTAAATGTGAAGGGCTGACATTTCTGTATATTTTGAGGCGCACACACACACACACACACACACACACACACACACACACACACACACACACACACACACACACACACTTTGCTCTGCAGACACAGCAATAGGTATCTCACTTTCACCGTCACGGATTTATCTTCTATCTTCTTCCTCTCTAAATATTTTCTCCAGCTTTTGTAGCTTTGTCTACTTTTTTTATTTTTTTACTGTTGTTCATTTGAGCGTCACTGTAACCCTGGAATGATAAGCCGGCACTGATAACTTACAGTAAATATTGTAATTATCCTGATAAGCAAGTGATGCTGCATATACATGTCATAATATTTATTTCTTCTTCATATCTGGGTTATTGTTTATTCTGCGTCTAACCAAACAATTTTCTCTGTTTGTCTCCTTTCCAGAGTGTTGATGTCAGTGCGTCGTCCTTTGGGAAACAATCTGGTGCCCCTCGGAGAGCTTTAAAGCTCCGCCTGTTCCTTTTGTGTCGACCAATCACATTGAGCGAACGGCTGGATCGGACACGCCCCAGAAGCACTTAGAGAGACTGTTGGAAAACTTTTTCTTCTTCGCTTTCATCTTGTGGAAACCAACATGGATGTGTGCCAAATTACATTCTTGTAAAGCTATTTGCTGCTCTCATTCCACGAGTGTAAGCCAATCAGAGAAGGGTATAGGGGGGGGGGATGGGGATTTCTGTTTTTATTTAGTAAGTAAATGGTGGATATTCAGTGTATGAAAGAAAAGAAAATAATTATATATCTGCTCAAAGTGCCTCATTTTCAGATTGTAGCCATTTTACAAAAAAACTTCAACTATGCCTCAACTAACTGAAGCTTTGGGTTTTTCTGAGGGGGGGGATTTGCTTGACTTAATGTAGTTACAAAAAAAAGTGCAACAGAAGATACTTGTATGAGCTTTTAATGCATTCATGTTATATGGGAGGATTTTGGTGTCAATAGATGGCCATTTAAACATTATCCTTAACGCAGCGTCCACACGGCGGCGTGCGTTGAAGCTTGCCGGTGAGCTTGTCTGAAACTCGATCGACAACCAATCACATAAATCTCCCGCCCCGGACACACAAGCATGCGGTTTGATTAGCTAGAGCTTGTACTGGCATATGATTTGATTGACAACGCGAGCAAAGGGAAGCAACCCTCCCACAATGCAGTTTGGCAAAGCGTGACGTCACCCCATTCAAAGTGAACGGGCAGAAGCGTTAAAGCTTCAACGCACGCCGCCGTGTGGACGAGCCGTACATTTATTTTTGTATCATTAAGCTCCAGTTTCAATAGAGCATTGACTAAACGACTAAATGACATTAACAGTATAACAAATCGTACGTGTAAACCTATCTGGTAATAAACCTGTTTATGATTCTGATCACGATAAATCTAATATGACATGAATGCAGCATTTGCGCTAACATTATGATGATAACGGTACTAGCCAACCTGCTCTACTGTGAGAAATATTAGCGTAGCCTGTGTTAGCATTTAGCTCATTAAGACTTGCGCTGCTTTTATTTCCGTCTTTTTCTCTCTCTGTTAACTTTTAACAAAGCCATAAACCGTAAGTATTAAACACACAGGCTTGATAAGGCACGTGTAACAGGGGATGCAGCCCCTTTCTAGTTAGCTAAAGCCAGCTAGGTCAAATCAACATGTTAGCATCGTGCCAGGATGTAAATTCAGTGTCCTGCTGATTACAGCTCAGGGTTGAGGCCTCTGATACAGAGCCAAGCAATCCCATTAGTGCTATTAGCTCCAGACACTTCTGTCTCATTTAATCCACTTCGTCTCAGGATGCTAAATAACATTAGGTACGTTCAGCTGAGGATAGAGACCGTATCAATAGCCATGCTAATGCTAGCCGTCAGCACACTGCTTTTAGCACCGGAAAGGGGTCGGTTCTTATTTCAATTCTGCCATTGCGTAATAATAAATGAAACTGCTAATTTGTTCTCAGTTATTTTATACATGAAGGTACCAAAATTCTAAGATGTTTACACTTTAAAACTTTTTAACTGGTTGAATTGAAAGTGCTTTGACCCTGAATCCCTCTTTAGGACCGTTTCTATCTCCTTCCCTCCCTCCTTTCTGACTTTTGCTTAGCTCTTACTTTAATCCTCAGCTATGCATCAGCACTTAAGTGCCTGTCTGTCCTTTTTAGCTGTCCGTCTCTCTACCCCGTCTAAGCAGCTAGCACTAGCAGGGCTGTCCTAGCAGAATATATTAAGTCTATTTTTATGTCTATTTTTGTCTCTTTTTGCTGTACAGTTCTCATGAAAATAACTTGTTTATGTTTGTTCGATGTGACAATGATCTATCCGATGAATTGACTGACAGCCATGGCCCTAATCTGAGAAGTGTTGGACTGTTTCTCTTTCGCCATAAATGGAGGAGTTAATTGTTGCAGGGCCGTCGGTGCCAAAACACAACAACAAAACAACAAATAAAGACTAAGCTCCAGCAGCACCTCAAGAAGCGACCTTCAGCTCCTAAGTCTGGACGTATTGCTTTGTTTTGTTTTAAAATTGTAACCTTTTGTGTTCCCCCATTGTTTTCTTTTGCTGCGGGGAAAATAACTGTGACATATCTGGCCTTGCTTACGTGACACTTGGAGATAAAGGTCATTGCGAGGAACTACGCTTTAACCTTGAACTCCCCTATGACTTTGACCTGAGGATTTAAAGAAGAAATGCATGAAGAGGAAGAGAAAGGGTCACCACGAAATGTCTAAATAGTATACATGTGCATCTATTTGCTACAAATTGTACTTGTGTGTTTGTCTGCCCGTCCTTGGAAGTCCATGGACTAGCTCACTCTGTTCACATGACTTTCAGGGGGCCTATGAGCGTAACAATGCAGCTTTATTACGAGCAGGTTGGGATGTGAGGTTGGAACTGCCTCTAATGATTACTAATGCAGAAGTGGGGGAGAAAAATGAACTTCCAACCAGATTCATGCATTGGAGACTTTCATGCAGACATGCAGACTAACACATGATCCGTCTTTCTAATGTCTTTTGGAGATGTTCTCATATTGAAACTCAGCCGTTTTCAGCCAAATGCTTGAAGGTACTTATAGTTTAGAAAGAAGAGCGCACAAACAGGCTTTCAATCTTGACAAGCGGACACTATCATCCTGCCATTTAGAGCCTCCTCTCAGCTCTGAGCATCTCATGAACTTTACTTCGTCAAACTGCCCGCAGTCTATTTCTCCGACTGTCCGTGATGAAGTGCTCGATGATCACAGACACACATATCATGACTAAAGTTCCTTCAGGAGAGCTCAGACGAACGGGGTTCAAGAGTTGAAGTGGCTATATAATTTCATTAATTCTTAGCAAGATGTTCATGAAATGTGCAGGAAACTTGCTGCTGCTGTTCTAAATTGTTTTATCTGTTCCCCCGTGGGATGGTATGAATAGGAAATATTGTGAGATTTGCCATTGATGTAGACAAGTTTTACTTCTGTTGCTTTAGAAGAAAAAAAAATCTGACTAAAAGAGAAAAAAAAGTAAAACAACAAAAGGGCTTGTGGTTTATTTTGTTTTCCGTGACTTATTTTGAGTGATGTAATGGGCATGTTTGTTAAATCAGGCTTAAGGCAGAAGAACAACGGTGCTACTGATTTAGAGGGGGAGAAGAAGAGCGGAAGGCGCTACAGTTTTACGATCTGAGGCGAGTGTGAACATCTGCATGAAAGGCCACAGACACGGGAGGGTTCTCGCACACTCGCCGTCATTGACTCACACACACACTCACAGAGACCACAGCAGATGTCCCACTGTAATGGGGAAAAATAAAACAGCCTGATTGTTATCCTCACAACCTGCGAAGCTGCATTAGTCACATTCGCCACTCCCATTGATAAGATCATTTGCACTCACTGATGGCGGGTGGCCAGCGGAGTTAATCACACGTGACCAAGGTGGTGTTTGGCAGCGGAGCTCCATCCCTGTCTTAGTTGATAGTGATACCACCCTCTCACTCAGCACTCGGTTTAATTAAATTAGCTTTTTTTAGGCATTATAAATCTGTCTTTCTCTTCTAGTTAACATGTATGGGATCTTTTATCATCCTCGTCCACAGATGGCCAAGTAACTCAACCCAGACAGAGGCACCCTATGTATGAATTAATGGAAATTAGAACACACACACACACAGATCATGCACCTGTGGATCCCCTCACTTCCTTTATTGAGAGAAAACAAGGTTAGTGTGGACAAAAAAAAGCTTGTTAGCACCTGAAAGATGTAGAACCCCCCCCCCCCACACACACACACACACACACACACACACACACACACACACACCAAGAGGGTTTAATGAATGTCCTAAAGTAGTTTAAAGTCCCGCTTTTTGTTAGAATGTTAAAACATTTCCTTCTCCTTATATTTTATAAGCACTGCACCTGATTCGGTGTTAAACTTTTAGCATCATTTGCAAGACATGTTCCATGATTTCCAAGAATTTCAAGGTTTCTCTGAAGTGAACATGAATAAGTGAACTCTTCCTCCTCCTTGGGATGCAGCCTTAGGCAATGGGAAGCTCTGCATGAGCTGTTGGAGTTCATGGAGAAATGTTTAGCATGCCTCTGCCGTCAACGAGGATCCACAAATTAAATAAGTTATTTACAAATTGAACAGCAAAATATTAGTTTAACAACTCACACAACTCCTGCAGTTTAATGCAATATATTTAAAATACTTCTGCATAGTCCCGAGCATCATGCAAAAATGTTCTGAATAATAAGGTTTTAAGCAAAATGCATTTGTTATGAAAGGAGTGAGCATATTACATAAAAGCTGTAGTATATTGCATAAATCAGGTAAGGCTGATATATTTGATCTTAATTCAATTCAGTCTTAAGAAAATCTCCATAACGTGCACCGGAGGCATGTGAGAAAAACAGCTTTCTTCACAAATTCAAGGTAGCCTAACACTCGGTGAGTCATTGATACACACTGTGGGTGAAGTATTCCTTTGAGACTAAGGTGTAATTCAAGTAATAAGTCACATGAACCCATTCCCAGGGATGTAGAAAAACAGGAGCAGGGCAGGGGCGTCAGAATGGGCCCAGCTGCCATCTGGTTGTCACGGTGACGGGCCCGCCTCGGCTGCAGCAGCAACATCTCCGGTCAAGAAGAGTGAGAAAGAGAGGAGGGGGATGCTGGGCGGCGGCCAGAGAGAGGACAGGGAGTTCATGCAGCAGAGAGGTGTGGTTGGACGGAGGCCAACAGGTGGACATGTTGAGTCTGAGCCGGCGGGAGGATCATCGTCTCAGTGTGAGTGTGTGATACTGCATCATTGTAAACACACCTACATGCACCTATTGGCACCCCGCCACAGAAATGAACTCAATAACCCCACTTGCTTACTGATGCTGCAGGGTGTGCACAGGAATAAGTGTAAATTCCCATGAGAAAAGAAAAGATAGGAAATAAATAGTTCCCCTTTTCTCAAAATGTAACTTCTTTTTTATGGACACTTTTAACTCTACACACCTAAAAACCCTTTATTTAAACCATTTTAAAAGTAAAAAAGGCTTGTTGAACTGCTCTGAACTCATGCCTACACTATATTTCACATTGTCTAAGAGAGGTGCTGGTTTGTGTATGACTGTTTGAAAGCAATTAGGGTGAGGCTTAACCTTATCACGTTGTAAAAAAAGCAAGGTCCTCCCCAGGGTTATTAATGTTTTCTCTAAACACTCCTTTCACTTAGAAAAAACCTGCAAAAGCATCCCTTAAACACGTCTGAAAAGCATGCCGTTAAATTGAACTTATTGAAAGTGCATTGCAGTGACCCATGCAAAAACTAAGAATTTATGGATTATATAAAGATAACAGTTTCTCAAAGTTTATTTAATTTAAAAATCAGATCCCTTACAAGACTGCAAAGCCCAGTGAAAACATGCCTGGTCCATTGGAGTGATATCAATCTGCTTTATGTATGTCTTAGCCTCTTTGATGGTGCTTAGAGTGCACTTTTTATGGTGTTTACATCATTGATACCAGGCCAGCATGTACAGTCCGTACTGCTAAATGATGCCAACAATACAGGAAGTCTTCCCGTCTTTATGACTTCCTCCCCAGCGCAGACCACAGGAAACTCGCTGGATGTAGGATACGGAAATAGCTTTTGCTCCCAAAGCACATGTGGGAATGTTAATGTAGGCGCTATTCCATGCTCCTAAATTGCTTCCTTCCCATCGTTCATACCTATTCAAGTATATAGCAGAGATAGGTCATAAGCTGCAACACCGAACGTGTATGGAGGCATGTAGAGGGCGAGAGTTTGTGTTTTTCTCCCACCATGTTCCCCTTAGTTGCCATAATAAACAAAATAGCACAGGTGCTTTAGCTTAGGTAAACCTACTGTATGTTGACAGAGCCAATAAAGCCCAGGATTAAAGTCAGTACACTGCAAACTGCCTGTGCTAATCCTCACAACTCCCCCCCCTCTGCAGTCCTTATGCTACATATAGGGCATAGTTAATCACTGCAGACTCAATAAAGTAAGAATACCCACAAAGTCATGGTCAAACCCGATGTGAGGTCATCTAAACCGCGAATGCCACAGCCGATGCAACCATCTTTTAATGTATTTCCAGTTCCTCACCGCCCCCTCTTTCACATAGTGTACTTAGCCAAACAAAAAGCCTTTCTCTGTCTCCCCCCTTCCTCCCCTTCCCTTTCTCCCCACCACCATCTGACGCTCACTCTCGCCTCATGAGAGAATGTTTGTCGTGATTATAGATTTGTTTCTATTACAGGCTGCATGCAAAATTAGCTCTGTCACTCCGTATAGCTGCTGAGCAAAAAAAGGGAGGTTTGAAGCGCACAAAAGTGCCACATGGAATGAGCGAGGAAGGGGAGAAGAGGAGGGTCGGGGTGGGGGACTGTGAGGCCTCTGTGCTTTCTTTTTTTTTTTTTTTCTTGAAAGCTCCCTTAAAAACCGCAGACACATGGTACAGAATTCCCCTCACAGTAGGAAGAAGGGGGGCAGCTTTGCAAGAGAACACCACACTGTCTGTGATAAACACACACACACACACACACACACACACACACACACACACACACACACACACCACACACACACACACACACACACACACACACACACACACACACACACACACACACACACACACACACACACACACACACACACACACACACACACACACACACACACACACACACACAGGGGGAATAATATAGCCAACACACTAGAAGAAGGAAAGGGAGTGTGTGAACCAGACGCACAAACACTATACACAAAAGGCGGTGCAGAAAGAGGGGAACTTTGAAGGAGCCGACGTGCAGGCCAACGCCTCTACATGCCACACTGAAAAAACTGAAACGTTGACTTCAGTTAAAAGTATTTAGTCAGCAGATTTCACATAACTGTATTAAGTAAGTTGAAAGCCATAATACTAATTTTAATTAAAAAATGGTGTAATGTCTTGACTAAATAAAGTCGACGATTCAGTTTTTTCACATGGAAACCTCAACACATCATCTCACCTTAATACCTCTAGCTCTATGGGAAAGTTGAAGGTCCCACTTTCCACGGGTATTGTATGGGGGGGTATTTCGGGGGGGGGGGCGTTAATCCAATGTACAATGCGTTTAACTTTGACTGACATGTCCCTCGAACCCTCCCACCCTCTCCTCTCTCTGGGGCCCCTTTGAGCTCGTAGAAGGAGGGCGAGTGTGGAACTGGTGGTGGCTGACTGGGAAAAGGTGAAGGGGTCAGGTGGTGTGAATGGACCGGGTTAGGGTCTCTGATGTGGGCTTAGCGTGGACCCAATGCCCTCGAAACAAAGCTCCTGATTGGGTGATTAGAAAAGGTGGGAAGTGGAATCATTCATTTCGATCTAGATTTGAAGATAGACGAAAAATCTGTAACACATATCTTATAATTCATTTTGCTTCAAAGTTATGTAGGGTGCCAACATATTACCACAGCATGAGATCTACTACATACTTGAGGTTACAGTGGGAAAATAAAATGGATGAGGAACGCCATCTAGTGGAACATCTAGCACCTGGTCATGCTGTGAATGGAGATCAGGTCAATAAAGGTATAATCCATATTGATTAAGTTGCCATTGAGATAGTTAAGAGTAAAGCAACATCATGACATTTTTGTGATTGAATCTAACAAGCAAACCCCACTGTATTTTATAAATGGCTTCAATCAAACGGAAGAAACCACATAATGACTTGTTTTGTGTACTTATTAATGGCTTGGCAAAGTCACTAAAAGTCCTTCTGACAAAGGGGGAAATCAAGGTTTTCCGTCTTGCAGAGTTAACCCAGAGACCAGCATGCTGAAAAGCTCCTTGTAAGCTAGAAAGAGGAGGTGGAAAATGTGTGTCAGCACACTGAATAGCCGCTGCCTGCATGGGAATGAGGACACAAGGAACAAAGCCTCAAGTACGTCCTTACTCTGCTTTTCCTCATCACCCTTGACATTGCATTATGAAAATATTTGCCAAATGAGGCTAAAGTTATGCCCCCCAAAATCCATGTTTGACCTCAGTAGATGTTTCCTCTCATAAGAGATGGATGATGTCATTTTAATAGTAACCACTAATGATTTACGGTACATATTATTTTCGATTGTCAGCGTTTCTTGTAAGCATCTGCTTTTCATGCCAGATAACTGTTTTTTACCAAAATGAATTGGGAAACCGACCCTAAAAAATCCCGAAGAAGAATTAAATAAGCTAATTAATTTACTTTCTTGATTCCAAGTAATGACACGACTTAGTTTTTCCAACAAATACGAAAAAATTGAAAGATATTCAATTTTCCTCAGTAAAGATTAAAATAAAAAACCGGGAAATGCCAAAGCTATATTATTCAATCTTGATCAAACTATTAAACTAATTGTTTGAACTCTTTTGATGTTTTCTGGCCTGAGACTCCCAAAAACTTTCCTTGAAACAAATTACAACCAAGATTTGTTTATTGACATAATAATCTTATAATGACATTTGTTACCATACAATATTAGATTGTTTTCTTACATAGAAATCTTAAGAAACATCACTCATTCGATCATTTTAGTTATTCTGCTTAGGAGCAGCCATTGTTTGCCAAAGAACAAAATCACAAAAGAGGACTTTTCGAAATGGTATTGGGCTTGTTCAAGCAACCACATGACATTCCCTAGAATCATTTCTCAGAACAGGACAGTTCTTGGACTTGGAGGAAATAAATCTACTACTAGCAAATCCTCACTAAGAATCTTTGTGGTGTTGGTGGAAAAAACATCAGACATATTAAACCCCACACTTCCACTTCCTTCATCATCCAGGAATAAATCAGAAGTTGTCATGCCACCGTCGACATCTTCACCCAAGTGGTGTTCTTTAACATCTTCTACCTCATGGTCTTCAGAACCTCTGCTCGTGTTGTCTCTCCTGAACTCAGCATGCTCAGAGTTAAAGCTCCAATTACCCACCCCTTCTTTTTGCTCCATTGTAGCTGTAGCATTTGGAAAATACTCCTTATCAGCTGGTATCTGATACTCCTTATCAGCTGGTATAGCTGGTGTCTGGTTTGTAGCTTTGACACCACTGAACGAGGCATTTCCAAGAACATCGGCGTAGGTGACAGCCACCACCCTGGCGGGGGTCTTTGGCAGCCTGACAATGACCGCCCTTCCAGACTCATTGGTGAATCCATTGGGCTTATTTCCTTTCACACGTGTGCCTCTCACAGTGCTGATTGTGGAACTGTAGCGCGGGCCCATTCCAACAACTTTGGTTGGCGTCCTTGGCTCAGATTTTGGGCTGGATTCAAATGTGGGTCTTCTGTCTGATCTGAGAAAAGATGAGGACGCCATGTGTTCTAGTGCTGTCCTATTAAGATTTGCATTTCTGTTTGGAACTGGCTGGAAACCTAACAATGTGTAGATTTTGCGTCTCTTTTGGTATGTGTCCGACGGTGAAGTGTCAGTGCTTCCTGCTTCCTTTAAAGTTGGTTTAAGGTCTTCACTGCTTACCTCATTTTGGCTCACTGTGGATACATCGCTGCGTCTCTGTTGCAATATCTGTGGGCTTCTAGGTTGAAGAGCTTTAAACCCCTGCTGGACTCTAGCAGACTTTTCTGGATCACTAACTACAGTTTTGGCTCCCTCGAGTGGTCGAGCAATAAATCCTCTGAGACGATATATTTTTTTATAGTTTTTATATGGTCTTCTATCACCAGTTTTATGCTGCATAGTAGACTTTTCCTGAAATCCTGTTGTAAACCAACGGTTAGGTTTGGTTTGGACGATATCTAAAGTCCCAGGAAAAGGGTCATCTGTTAGGGTCTTCTCAAGTTTGGATGCTTGTCTCCGGCTAAAGCTAAATCTTGGTGAGAAAGAAGGGTGTATATTAGCTTCCTTTCCTTGGTCCAAGCTGTAGCTTTGAGGGTTAGTTCTGTCATTAGAGACATGGCCCTTCACACCTCTCCATGTTGGGTTTATAAATCCTCTGAAGCCATAGATGCTTTTTACGGTTGTTCCAGGTTTGTTAACATGCTTTGATTCTCTTTTGGTCGCATCACGACTTACTGGGGATGTATCACTAACAGTTGTATTGTTACCCTGGAAATCTGCATGTGGAATAGGGTCAACACTTTGAATGGTGGCATCTTTCCCACGATGTTCAGAGATTTGAGTTATGTCTTTATATTTATTAAAATGATTCGTATTAGGACCATACTGGGCCACATTAGCATTATTTAGCAGTGGTTTGGCCTCATCAGATAGCCGTTCTACTTCCTGAGTTGAATCTTTTCTTTGTTTAACAATTGAAGCAAACCTGCTGTAAACTTGTGAATCAGAGGCCTCCTGCTGATGTGGCGGCGGGAAAGAAGCGGCAGGTCCATCACTAGTGGCTGTATGAACTCTCTCATGTCCAGAGGTCAGGGAGTTCTTGAACAGATATGACTGGAACTTTTTGTTTCTTGGCCCGTCTCTGCTGCTCACCGAGTTCAACTTCTGGGAAAAATCCGTATGTGGTGAAGTCAGTTTTTCTGGGCTGGGGATGCTTTTAATAACATAGGCGTCTAAGCTGTTGCTGACTGATGGCGGATGAGGGGCGGGTTGACTCGAGAAGCCGAAAAATGTGCTCCGTGCCCCAGATGCGGGGGGCTCATTAGCCTCTTTATAATTCCCTCTTGAAGTTGGCAGTGGAGCAATCCAATATCTAGCAGTCTGGGATGAAAAAGGAGAAGGGGAGGCATATCTGGGAACTTCTTCTTTGATGTAGGAATTCTGAGCATCCCAAACTTGTGACGGACTGGAGCTTAGATGAAAGGGACGGGAAGCTTCTTTTTGAGATGATTTTCTAATGATCACTGAGTTTGATCTGTATGAATTACCAGAGGGCGGTTGGTAACTGCTTGCTGGCCTATTTAAATCCTGCACTGCTGGAGACTCTCTGTTATCTGGACTGTTTTGATTGTAACTAAAGCTCTCTTTAAAACGTACAGGGTTTGGCCGTTGGTAGATGATTGACGAAGCTACTCTAGAATTCCCGCTTGTCTCAGTTTCACCATTAGTCCCAGTTTGGCGTCCAGTTTGAGTTGATGGCTGACCAGTGAAGAGGGGATTGTGCTGACTGCGTGGAATATACAGTTTTCTCAGACGCTTGTGCTTCACTCCATTGTTCACCTGGGTTGTTATGTCTGAAGGAGGGAAAAAAAAAAATGTAATTATTCGAATGCTGTTACACAGGCAAATCAACCTGTCTTCGATGTTCATTTTATAACCTCTATTTAGTTTAATATAAACCGGAAATTACTCTGCCTCATATACATTTTTACATTGTTGAGACAGGATGCAATAAATGTCAAACAAAACCATTATCTCCTTTACATTTTTTTTTCCTTCAAATTGCCAAGAAAAATCTGGCAATACAATTCTAGCTCCACCCAACCCAATCTGCCATCACATGCCTCACCCTCATGACATTTTTTTCCCGGCTATTAAAATAAGCATTAGCTCACATAAATTGCAGATCCTGGCCTGTTTGCACTCACCTCTTGCAGCTTCTGAACACATGATAAACGACATGACAGCTGCACAGACCAGAACAAAGGCAAACAACAGCCTGCAGGAGAAGATAAAAAGAACAGGCACAGGAGTTTTTAAATGGTATTCATGAGAAGTGTGAGGCTGTCACTCAATAATAATCAACCCTTTTACAAGTTGTTTGCCTACATGTGGGTAAAAGCGTGTACAATTGATATTTACCTTGAGGAGAGAGCAGCATTTCGTAACATGATGGAAGGATTTCTCAAGAGGTTTGAATGATAGCCAAACAAATAACTTGGAATAAGTAGTAGTAGAGTTGGCAACCCATGTGTTTTACTTGTCAAACAAGTTGGAGATCCAGGCTCTGCTGCTGGTTGAGTCTGATTGGAAGCAATGCTGTGCACCTGGTCTCAAGTAACCTCTCCTCCCAGTTCCCAATTTAAAATACTTTCTTTAAATATTCAATCTCTTTTGAGTTCTGTGTATTTGTCTTTTTATACAATCATGTTTGCCTCCACTGTGAATTGTATTTTGTAAAGCCTGCTTTTACTTTGTAGAATGTGCTAGGCTAAATACAATGGTTTTTTTTTTTGTTTAAAGTTGCACTCAAGCTGTCTTTCTTTTCCAAAGAAATGCACACATGACTCACCCAAACTCTTAGGAAAAATAGCTTCAAAGTCATTTGAAACCAGATTTATTTTCCCATATATATATATGTAACAATATTTAATTAAATACATTCGTCAAAAATAATAAATATCACATACATAAGTGCAAATAGGCCTTAAATAAAACAGCTTCACAGTGTTCATCATTTAAAGTAGCAATCAGAAATCTGAAAAGCTGACATTGTTGGCTGTGTGTGGCCAGTAAGGTTTCAACATCATCATCATCATAATCATCATCATCATCATCATCATCATCATCAAGTCCATGTTGCGAATGAGAACCATTGATAATAAATATAGTGTCACATTGTCCAGGGTCACTGAAATTGTGGACTCCTTAAAACATAAAGCCGGTCATCATGGCGATGTTCCTCAATTCGTCATTGGTCATACAGTCTGTGAAAAAAAAACAAGAAACATTAGAAAATATGTTTACAAAACCATTGATGACTTTATAAAATAATCTGAACCCTTAAGTGTGAATATTGAACTTGATCAAAAAGCTAAATGTGGCACATTCATTGAACTTTATATTTGTAAAGTTTAAAAGCATACTGTAACTAGTGGTGGAATGTAACCAAGTAGCCTACCTTTACTTAGCCTACAATGCACAGTAGGCCTATATATGATTCTGTTTTCTTCAAGTTTGTATCTTCTTGATCGAATGCACTTATTGTAAGTCGCTTTGGATAAAAGCGTCAGCTAAATGTAATGTAATGTAATGTATATCCATTTTAAGGAGTATTTTTAACTCCTTAGCTAAACTAACTTCTTAGCAAAATCGCTGTCAGTTTATTTTCTGTTAACCCACTCGTGATTTAACTCACCTAAATATAATGTTGTATGCTTTTATCTATACAAAATAATTTTATTTTAAAGGTCTTTCCAAATTATTTTGTGTAAAAATCAGAATGTATAAAGTAACTACAGTATAAAGTAGAAAAATGTACTTCCAAAATGTAGTAGAGTAGAATTTGAAAGTTCAGTACTTGAGTAAATGTAGGCTACTTAGGCTAGTTACTTTCTACCAATGAGTATTTTTTTATATTTAGGGTACTTTTATCTCAAGTCTGAGAATCTAGGCTACTTTCTAACCCCATTGAAGTAGTAGAAGTATAAACAAATGGAAATACTCAAGGAAAGTAGCCTACCTCAAAATTGTACTGTACAGTCCTTGAGTAAATGTACTTAAAAGTTACATTCCACCACTGTTGCCTAATGATTTGTCTCGCTGACTTTTATTTACTTCGGCAGGCCAGGCTACCACTTGAGACAGTACTTCTGAACCACAGTTTACTTACTTTCTCCGCCCCTCTGCCGAGAGCTATTCCCATTAAACAACCGCCAAACTTTCCTGAAGGACCGCCGGAGCCCCCTGCCTCTGGAGCCCGGGGAGGCGTTGCCTTCCTCGGCTGGAGTCTCGGGGAACTCCTCGGTGTCGTCACAAGCGTCTAGCCCGGGACAGACCTCTTCCTCCGGGTTATCGTCCTCCTCGTCTTCATGGTCGAGGACTCCCGAGGATATGAGCCGCTCCAGGACGCACTCGTCAACCCTCAACTCGGCTCTCAGCGTCCCGGAGATGGAGGTGGTTTGTCGACACAGCGGACAGACGATGGGTCCCTGGGGTCGTGAGAGGGTCAGGAGGCAGGACTCGCAGAAGCTGTGTCTGCAGTGGAGCTCCCGGGGACACCGGCGACCTGTGTTGTAGGTCCGGTAACAAATCCCGCACTCCTGCTCGGTACACATGTTGCTTTCTGATCTGGTGATTCAGATTGGAATTAGACAAGAGGTGAGCTATCCAGACTTTATACCTCAGGGTGTGGGGAAGTGCGTGGGAGGAGACTACGAACTATAAGGTTTTGGGCCAAATAAAACGTGTGAGTCATAAAGCTCCAAGTGATGTAATGAAACCAAAACAACACAACACACCATTGTGTATGAGTAATAAAGCATTTAGTCCTATTTTGTTGTTTTTTAAATAATATTTCCACTAGAACGTGTTGAAACACACTACTCGAAATAAAAATAAACAAGTGATTCACAAACCAAACCCATTTCAGGTAATAATGAGAGTAATACATAGCGTTGTGATTTAAAAGAGCACTCGAAACCAACGCAGGACTCAATAAAACAGGATTAAAATAATACAAAATAATTAAATAAAATATGAAATATACAATTAAATAAATAAACAATATTTTAAATATTTCCTGTATCAGAAACAGCAGGAATATAATGCTTACAAAGTCCAATTGTCTTAAAAATAATCTTGATTTTAACACATATGTTACAACTTTCACAGTGTTTAACATACCTTGATCACATAAAACAAAAGAAAGCTCCTGTTCATTCAAAATAAAATAGACAAAACATAAACCATGTCCTCTTTCCAGTCTTACTCTGCCACTTCCCCTGTCTGGTCATCACATCCTTACTACAGTTGACCCATAAATAATATTTTCCACATACACAGTTAAACAATGAATGACCCTGAGCCAGGAGAGATCAAGCGGACCTAAGACGTAACCAAATACGTTAAAGATTAATCACTGTTTGTTGGCTTTGGAATCATTCATTGGGAGGCCCTATATGGTCATAGCGTTTTTTTTAAATTTAAATCCAGTAAAATATGGGAAGGATATCCCTTCTTAATACTCCCTCTCCTTTATCAAACTTGAATTCAAGTGCTAATCTTGTACTCCCCACTGATACCGAAGGGTGTGTGTGTGTGTGTGTGTGTGTGTGTGTGTGTGTGTGTGTGTGTGTGTGTGTGTGTGTGTGTGTGTGTGTGTGTGTGTGTGTGTGTGTGTGTGTGTGTGTGTGTGTGTGTGTGTGTGTGTGTGTGTGTGTGTGTGTGCGTGTGTGTGTGACGTCAGCCAGACGTCACTATGGTAATCCCCAAACAGCCCTCGTCATCCTATCAGTTGTTTCAGCATGAATTCCTTTCATGGTCATTTCCGCTGAAAACTTGGCAGACAATCATAGGTTCTCTCTGTGTGTGTGTGTGTGTGTGTGTGTGTGTGTGTGTGTGTGTGTGTGTTTTTTAAAACCTATCCCTTGTGATTTTCTTAAGCCTTCCCGCTTTTTGCCTCCAGCACGAATTTACAGTAAAAGTTGCTTCTTCTTTTTTTAAACCTGAATGACTGTAAAAAAAAAAGAGAAGGCTGTGAATTATCTATGTCTAACCTGTCCTACAACATTAAATCCCGCAATACTGATTTTTTGTGATAGCAACAACATAAGAGAGAACTGTTTGTGTCTTGTAGAGTGAGACACTTAGTTGGAAGATTGGAGCAATGCGGGAAAAACAAATCTAGACTTTGATATTGATCATAAAGACTTTAGTGACTGTAATGGTGATTGTTGCAACTTTTCCTAGTGGTGCTTTTTTATGATTCTATGTGTGAGTTTACAAATGTGACTGTTGAGTCTTATATTGTCTGGTAGAGGATATGAAAACAAGTTAACCCATTCTTTAAATATGCCTGTTTTTAAGTGAAGTGACAGTGATTTTATTAGCTAATCTAATAGTTTTGTAAATGATTAAGGAATACGGTAAATGTTTCAAACCAAAGGAAAGCCCAATCTTTAAAAAAATCTGATTATAGACTATGTTTTGATCTGAGTCGGATTGGTATAGCAGAGTTGGCGTAAAGCCACATTCTGTAGAGGACAAGCTTATATAATCAATGAGGGTGAAACAGAAACATTACTATGGCTGATGACTACTTTATCAATCCATAATTAATCTGTTTACTCAATGTTCTGAACATTAACTGTCACTTATTGACATTTACACATTTTTAGTATAGACATGATCCACTAGAATGTGAGATGACTTTAAGTAAAGTAGGAAAACTGTACATTGTTAATAATTACACCCTTAGCCACACACTACTATTTTAAAAGTGCTTCATGCTGACTGTGTGGAATCATAATAACATCATATGGAAGTAGACTGGGAATCTGTCATTTTCTATCTCGTGTGTCTTAGTTACCCTCACATCACCAAGGGTTTAATTACTGCCGAGCAAACCGCAGAGACGCCTCATGAGAGAGGAGGACGAGTAAAATCAGGTGAGACGGAGGGAGAACAGAAGGCTGCCAGTAAGCCGAGCTTCATCCACATAGCTACAGGATATCAAGATTGAAACTTGTTAATGTGCACACAATACAGGGAGGAAGACACTGCCAGGATGAGATCTGTACCAACATGAGGAGAATTGTGCGAGGGGAAGTTCCGGGCATCAAAGTGTCCTCTGATCAAAGGGCTGTGCGGTGGGTAAGTCATTCTGTTATCTGCTTCTTAGGTGTGAGGACGAATCGCTGCCAGTGGCTCTCAATATCATCTCAATGAACCTGCTGGCCTAGATATAAGGGGGCTTATTTATTTAACACTTTCCTGTCACAACTTGTTTGTCATATAAATGCTTCTTGTTGCTGTTTATTATATTTTAACATCCATTCTGTTTCTGGTTCTAATGTGTTTTCAAATGCGTTGCCATGGAGCAATTCACAGGAGACCACATCTGCTAAGCAACAATCCGTGCGTAATAGTTGTCCCATGTGAGCAATAAACGAAAAAGGGTGTCAGCAAAGCAGGAGTGTACATGTAACCAACAAGATCCTGTACGAGGGAATACCAAGGGTGAGCGAGAAAATTGCAGCCAGGAGAATGAGACTAGCAGGACATTGCCAAAGGCATCAAGAGCCGCCAGCCGGCAAATTGGTGCTGTGGGAACCAACACACGGGCATCGGTCACGAGGGCGTCCCGCACAAACATACGTGGCCTACTCAAGAATGACGTAGGAGCACAAAGTACCAATGAACTGGCCAGATGTATGGAGAACCGGGATGACTGGAAGCAACGATGGAGGGCTCTTCTGAGGACGACCTAGAGAGAAAGCAAGTTCGTAAGAAGCCATCAGCAAGTTGGCTCAGAATAAATACTAAAAACAAGTGGGGAAAAACGACATGTCTACGTATTGACATACATTTAACTTTTGGTAGTCAAGCAGAGCCAAGCTAGCATTCCCCTTCATCTCCAGTCTTTATGCTAAGCTAACTGGTTGCTAACTATAGCCTTCCATTGAAATGAGTGGTACCAATCCTGACCTGTGAAGAAAGCGAAAAGGCGTATTATATGACAAAAATGTGAAACTATTCTTTGGACATTGACATATTTGACTCACACAACATCTTAACATCAGTAGTTTTAATGTGTTACAATTTCAACAACTTGTTATTGGACTTCCATGAGTTAGTTAAATCTGGTCAAAATCATATCAGTTGAATTCTCATATAAAGGTCATGGTACTAAAATGTTGGCTCCTACATTTCCCATGATGCCACTCAAACGTGTGTTTTGTTGAACCCTCCCTGCATGATTGCTCTTTTAAACTTCATGCTAACACAAACTGACTCATAACAAGTCAAAGCTGGTAGATTACACCACCAGGGTTTTATTTTTTCAAAATCAGTTGAGTGCCCCTTTAAATGACTGAACAAAACATGGAGAAAAGTGGACGTGCACACAAACACATGGACACATGCAGAAAGCATCATTACATTGACTTATTACTTCCTTTCTCAGCTCTACTTTTCCTTTGGTTGTTTTTTTATTTCCCTACTTCCTGCACATACTCAGAGTGTGCACACACTTCATGGATGATTGCGAGTATGTGTGGGGGGGATGGGTAGATGGTTTAGTGGTTAAATGGGTGAACGATATGACTCATGGGCTGTGGAATCTGTTCATATAACCAAGAAGACACAAAGTGATATCCCAGGGAGAGCAGATCCTGGCATTTAAAAGTCACGTAGGCCTCTGGTGTGCTCTTAGTTCAACTTGTTTTCTCTTTTCAGATTTTTACCAAAGATTCATCCACTTCTCGCCATAACTGAGCACTAACTACCTCCAGCATGGCTGAGAATGTTGTCCCCGCTCCCCAGCTAGGGGACCCAGCTGCTGCAGCACCCAGCCTCAGCAGCACCCCTGGGGACCCGATGGATGTGGAGTGTCCCATCTGCTACCAGGAGTACAACCAGTACAATAAGAGCCCCCGGATGCTGGAGTGCACGCATGTTTTCTGCACCGAGTGCCTCCAGAGGATCCAGCTCTGCCCCAGCGAGCCCTCCAACCCCAGCAGCCCGTCAGCCCTCCCCTGCCCCCTGTGCCGCCACCTCACCCATCTCAACTCCGGGGACGCCCTCTCCTTACCCTGCAACTCCCGCATCCTGTCCAGACTCCCCCCCGCCACCTACTGCCTGGCTACACACCTGGCCACCATCACCCAGAGAGTGGTGCTGTCCCTGGAGGGCGACAGCAGGGACACTCGCTTCATCATCCTGCCCACCGTCAGCCTGCGGGTGCAGCAGATGCACCCGGAGAGGCCGTACGGGATGGCGCCGGGCATTGTGCATGGGGAACAGGAAGTCTTAGAGCAGAGCAAGAGGACACTGTTCTGTGTGCAGCTGCTGGCCGTCACCTTCTGGGTGCTGTTTGTGATCACGTGCGTGGTCGGGGTGGTGTTTGGGCCACATTTAATTAACAGGAATCATTAGTAGGAAGCTCTTCTTTTAGCTAGTGATATTAAATTATGATATGAAGCACTGTATAAAGTAAATGAATTTGAAAAGAATATTAAACACAAACTTCGTTGAACATAAGTTTGACCACTATTGTTGGTATCTACCCTGTTGATCTGGGACCAATTTATATTCAAATGTTGTTTATAAAATACCACCATTTACACCAATTCTGACTCATGTACTGAATATGTGTTGCCCTTTCATTATTGATAGACTGATCAAGAGTTCCCTCTAGTGGTTCATTTGGTGAGGTAGGAGATGAGATCACAACTTTAGATAAAAGGATCAAAACTAAGGTTTTTTTTCTCTGTGCCTGTTTAGGCCATTATGAAGTGTATAGCTGTCCTGCTAATGCGGAGATTTCAATAAAGCTGATTTACATACACATTGGGTCTCTCTTTTTCCCTTTTCTGGTACGAAGGAAAGATATACACATACCATTTTTTTTAATCCTGACTTTGACTGTTAATGTACGTTTTATTTTTCAAATGATTTTAAAAAACAACGAAGTTATAGAGGGCTATTGTTGACACAAACTATGTCAGTACCAGATTTAAATCCGAGCAAATGTTGTGGCATATTCTATCAAACTAAATATAGTCTTTGGCACAAATGGGGCTAACCCCACTTCTACCAGCTGCAACACTGAAGTTATGCATCAATAATATTTTCTCCACTGATATAATAATGATGTATAGATAGATGTATAGATATAGATAGATAGATAGATGTATAGATAGATAGATAGATAGATAGATAGATAGATAGATAGATGTATAGATAGATAGATGTATAGATAGATAGATAGATAGATAGATAGATGTATAGATAGATAGATAGATAGATGTATAGATAGATAGATAGATAGATGTATAGATAGATAGATGGATAGATAGATGTATATATAGATGTATAGATAGATAGATGTATAGATAGATGTATGGATAGATAGATAGATAGATAGATAGATAGATAGATGGATAGATAAATACTTTATTCATCCCCAATTGTGAAAGTATTTGGTCACAGCAGCAGTCTTGTCAAGCATGAGTTAAAATATTTAAAAGATAGAATAAGATACATATATAATACAAATAAAAATTAACAACAAATATATAAAAATGTACAGTAGAAAATACATTTATCACTAAAGTATCTAAATTATAGACAATACAAAGAAAATACCAAATACATTTGAATACTCACACTTTCACTAGGCAACATAATTAAACCTATTGACATTGGATTATATATAGATTAAGCTTAAAGATAAAATCAATTAAAATAGAACCTTTATTAATGCACGTAGGGAAGGTCATGTGTCATAACAGCAACATAATACAAAAAGAAACACAGATAGTAGTACACCTAAAAAGAATAAAAGTCAAATAAAAAATACAATGAAATAAGAATAAACATGTATTAACAGTATTAATATGCAAATAATGTGAGTTTAAATACGAGTTAAAGTGTATTTAACTGCAGGACTCTTACTTGTAAAAGGACATTATTATGGTATTATTTCTAAAATAATAAAAATGCTGGTGGTGGTGAAGGGTGGTTGGGAGCGTACGTAAATCAAAGGGGGCTACGTAATGACGTCACACGCCGCGTTGGCTCGCAAAAAGTGGTAAAAAGTTTTTTAGACCCCCTCCCCTGTGTGTTTTTGTTGGGGGAAAAGTTGTTGGTAGTTAGGTCGTGTGAATGTAGCGTTTCCCCGTCGGTTTTTCACCCCTCGGTAACAATGCGGGGGAATGCGCACAGTTTTCTACTACTTTAAAGTCGGACCGCGAGTTTGTGAGCAGGGTTACAGACGCATTACGTCCTCCGGCTCGGACTGAAAAATCTCAGTGGCCATCATCGTTTCACCTCTGCCGTCTCGTTAGCCACCTAGCTGCTAACTAACTCCCCAACAAAGTTAACCTCGCCTCATAGTGTTTGCTTCTCCCGTGGCAACTTCCAGCAGAGATGGCGGAAACCAAAATAATTTATCACATCGACGAAGAGGAGACGCCGTACTTGGTGAAGATACCCATTGCTGCCGAAAATATAACTTTGCTGGATTTTAAACAGGTCTTGAACAAGCCAAACTACAAATTCTTCTTCAAGTCTATGGACCAGGACTTCGGGTGAGCTGCTGGGTTTTCTTTTTTTAATCCTTTAGCAGGGAAGAGCTTTGTGGTTTCCTTGCAACAGTAGGAGTGATAAACAGCTGGTAGTAGGAGTACACATATTTAAATGCAGAGGTGGAAGAAGTACTCAGGTCCTAGTAAAAGTACCAGAGTGTAGGAATGTTACAAGTAGAAGTCCAGCATTCAAAATGTTAACCAAGTCAAAGTGCAGAAGTATTAGCATCAACATCTACTTAAAGCACCATAAACAGATTCCAAAATAATATATATTATAATTTGTGATGCATTAAAGTGTTTTAATGACTTTGTATACTTCAGGGTAAATTGTGAATTTCAAACCAGGTGTAACTAAAGTCATTTTTAAGTGTTGTATATACCACATTATTAATGAAAATCTGCAAAGTAACTAAATATATGACATAAAAGTAGTGGAATAAAAGTACATGATTTAACTCAGGACTCTAGTTGAGTAGAAGTAGCAAAACAATGAAATGCACAAACTCTTGCAAAAGTACCTCAAAATTGTCCTTAACTGCAGTACTTAAGTAAATGTACTTAGTTACTTACACCACTGTTTAAATGCCGTGACAAAAGTTGTACACGTTGTAAAACAGCCATTATTTTCTTAGTGGGGGAGCGTTAACTTGGCGTAAGTAAACACTTAACATTCTTGTCTAATTAAAAAAACAAAACCTTACAGGAATGCATGCATGTCAGAAAAGTCATGCGGTCCTATCTTGTGACCGGCTGTCGTGTATTTGTCAAACGCGGTGAAAACGTATGGTGAAAGGATAATACACTTGAATGAAGCAGGTCGCCATTGAACCTCTCCTAATCAGTAAAAAGTTACAACGACTAGTGATGCATTTCCAAGTGCTTCTATAAATACTGAGTGTCTGTAGGCTGGGGACATTTCTCAGGAAACATCATCATTACAATGAGAGGCATTCCCTGTCCCTGCTGCTTTTCTTTGCCCTAATCCTCATCCCTCCCACCCCCCTTCAGTCCATCATCTTGTGAAATCCTTGGCCTTTTCATTCTTTCGGGACTGAGGCCAGGGTTTTGTCTCCCCTCTTTAACACTTTGGCCTGCCAGCCATCCTTTCATTCCCTGGCTTCCTCCCAATCCACTCGTTCAGAAAGAGCCGTCTCCTCTCCTCTATCAATTCATCTTTTTTTTTTACTTTCTGTGTAGCTGCTGTGCACAGGAATGCTTGTTTGCGGTTTATTCACCCAGTGAGACCCATAGGGCTTCTGTTAAACGCATTGTAGTCTTGGATGAGTTTTAAAGCTGGGCTATTTGCCTCTTCTGCCCTTTGGATGGCAACACTGGAGCCGGGGGCCAAAGAGCTTCAGTATCAGCTCAAACACAACAAGATGAGATGAGATGGCTTTTCTTTGGGGCTTGACAGAGCTGGCATCATTTCAATATTAATACCAGCAACACCAGTTACTGACATGTAAAGATGTTCCTTTTCTGTGGTGAGAGGCATTTTTACAATACTCAATGCCTGGCTGAAATGATTTAGAAATGTCAGTACATTGCTTTTTACCATATTTGTAGTTTGAAAGCTCAGTTATTCACTTTTTTCTTTTATAGCAAAAATACACAGTAAATAATGACAATATTCACTTTTAGGCCTCGTTAGACTATATTGAATTATTATCAAGTCAACTTTTAACAAAACTACTTATGTAGAAGAACGAAATTGAGTGCATGTCCACTGTGTTTCCATAGCAATATTATTTTTGGCATTTATTTTCTCTCCCAGGTGAATCTATCGATCATTTCCTTTATTATCTTTTTATCAAAAGACATACTAGAGAACGGTCCACCTCATGTTCCCAGAGCTCCAAGTTTTTTTCAGCCAACAATTCAAAACTGAAATATATAATTTGTACCTACAATGTTACAAACCAGAGAAAAGCAACAACCTTTCACACGTGGAAGTCAGAACCAGGGGTTAGGTTTTTGCCAGAAAGGGATTTATACCATAAATGGATTATCCAAATTACAGCAGATTATTTTTTGTTGCAGAACTGTTGTTTTAATGAACTTGCAAATGTGAGTGTACACCTAAAGAAAGTCATTTGTACTATTTAATGGACACAGTTAAAACTTCAGAAAGCTAATTTTTTACATCCCAGTAGTCTTCATTCATTTATTTATTTTTGCCTCACTAATTCAAGAGTGTGATTTGCAAGTTAGTAGTTAAATGAAGAGCTTGTCCAGTACACAGACATGACATTGTGTCATCATATTCCTGCTTGTAGGTGTTTTCCAAAAGCATAAAATCCTCATCTTAAAAAAAGCCCTCCCACACCAAACTCCCAGCAGAGTGTTTTTCAGAGAGTATGGCTGAATAACTCATTTTCTAAAAGTTAAATCAGCATCACCGTTTCATTTGAATACCTCCAACAGACTTTTCAAACATAGCTCTGAGTCAGCTGTCCAATCAAAGCAGGGACGTGTTTCCCCCCTTCTCCACACCAGGAGAGGAGTGTGTAATATAGTGTGTGTTTTCATTTGCCCTGGTACGAGGCCAGCTGTCGAGCCGAGCTGTGTGTGTGGCAGTGGGGTGTGTGTGTGTGTGTGGGGGGGGGTGGGTCAGGTCAGGGCCGGAGCTGCGATCCTGGGGGCCGGACAGAGACCATTTGCCGGGTGTCCGCGGGGAGAAGAAAGGGGAGACAGAGCGGGATTGTGTTCGCTCGGGGTTATTAGATATTCTCCGTCTGCTGGTGTGGAGGATCAGGAAGCGGTATAAGTAAAATTGATTGTTAGAAAGGCAATGGTGAGTTGGATGCAGGAATTTGATATCAGCAAGGGACTGGAAAGTGAGGAAGTGGGGGTGAAAACTTCAGGGCGTGTTAAATCTAACAGGAATAGGCATTAGGGCTACTCAATTTGTTGAAATGTAATCAAAATGGTAATGTTGAATGTGAAATATAATCGCAGGAAGTATACTTAAAGGCAGTGTTTCCGCCAGACCAGGGCTGAGAGGGCATCCACCCCGAGAGCGGGGGGGGGGGGTTGAATTTTGACTTGAGCCGTCCCTTATAGATACTGTCTTTTTACGTTAGTGAGTCGGATCATTTGGCTCGGCTCTCTTAAAGCGCCGGCGGTTTTGGCTCCCAAACGGCTCTTCATGTTACCACAGTTTACCACGGAGCCTCAATATCGCCGCTGCGAGGCTCCGGCGCTCGCAGCTCACGCGCGTGCTCCACTAAAACCCCCCCCGCTCATCGCGTACGTTCCGTGTTGTCCTGTAGCAGGCACCTTCGATGTCGGGGAAACAATCTTCAATACTCCAAAAAGAATCCCACCAGACTCCTTTGCCCCTCCAACAGAGGGATGTCCTGTTTCCTTTTCGTCATTTCAAGTGATAAAAACTCTCGATCTTCTCTCGAATTATTAATATTAATGGACGCTCGCGTTCAGGGCGTCCCGAACTGAATAAGGCCGTCAAATGACGGCAAGACGCCCCCCTGGCGGAAACGCTGCTTAAAAGGTTTGAACAACGTTTTATGGAGCTGTAGAGATATCCACAACTACCAATAGGATCCTACAGACTCAGAACCAATGAAAAACCAATATTGTTTGGTACAGATCCTCCTGAAAACATCACACCATGCTAATCGTTCAATGATACTGAGATGAATGACATGGTAAACAAATATCAGTCAGCGTAAACTGCCACTTTATTTATGTTTCTCCTAAATTATTCTATCAATTGTATTCCCTGATTATGTATTTGGTCAACACATCGTGAGAATAGTTCATTTCCAGTTACCAGAGCTCAAAGTGACTTCTTCAATTGACAACATAATCGCTCTTACTTATTTTCTCCACATCGTGCAGCCCTACTTAGCATATTTCGGCGTTGTTTGTACATATAGGCGATGCATTTTAGAGTGTGTGTGAAATGACTCTCGACTGCGGTCGGTTGTTTGTTTGGACGGTCGAGGAAAGAAGACAATTACACTCTCGGGAGAAGAATGCAGCATCTGTTCATCCGCAGTTTCCCGCAGTGTTAGGGGGGCAATTAAACGGCTGGCAAAAAATGAGTTTAGCTAACGCTCAGAAGCCACACGCACGGCATTCAAAAGCCACGTGGTCCTGTAGCTGTTCCCCACAACAACTCGGGCGTATGTTAACACTCGCCCACAAAACCAGCTCTCAACAGCTGCTTACGAAAGCCCAGTGGAGCCTGACCAAGTCTCGCACACATGAGAGGCCGGCATAGGAAGCTGGAAAAATAACTTTTGAAGGAGTTGAAGCAGTCAAGTGTCCTCTCTGTAACACTCAGCCCAGCCCCTGTCCGTGTAATCTACTCTAATAACATAGTACAGGCTGCTGGGGGGGAATTACACAGCTTAGGCCTGATGTTTGTCTTTCTGACGAACATGCAGGAATACTACAGAGGAGCCCGGCGGATGTGCCTTTTGAGGAGCTTTGCTTTGTGTTGTTACGTGTATTGGATTTGCATGCATTTAATTTGCTGACTGTAATTTTGTCATCGAGCCACAATAGCAGTAAGTGTGTGATTTAGCTCGTTGAATGAATTCCAATGGAGTCTGTCACCAGCCGGAGGAAGCTAATTAGGATTGTTTGTTATTTTCTTTGATATCTGCTGTGCTAATTCAACGCTTCAGGGCTTGACTGGTGTTTCGGTAATACGATTAGCAGAGTATAATCTCAGTGATATAATTGTTCTTTCATTACAAATAGATTTTATTCGCATGATGCAAATTGGATCTGAAAGAGTGGCTTGTAGCTGGTAGACGCAAGAGGATTTTAAAGTACAGTTGTTACTTGTTTCCCCGGCATCTTTGACCATGGCAGTGACCATGGTGTCTTTTTAAAAAGTGCAGCTTCAGGCTACCAATAAGCTACGTGTTGTCTTTTAGCTAGAGGCTAACTGTTAGCTCTGCTGTGATAGGAAAAAGACTGGGTGAATCGCCAATATTAGACAGTTGTAGTCCAATCATGAGCTGTTCTTCTTTACGGCTAAATAGAATTTCATGAGTTTTCAGTCAAATGTCATGAATATTTTATCATTAAATTGTTCAATTCAATATTTCAATTGATATGCCCCCCCCCCCCCCCAGTATACATATTTGATTAACATTTCAATAAAAATAAATGTTGTTTTGGAGAACAAATGAGCAGATACTCAATATTTTAGGATTGGGGCTAAAGAAAACCTGATCAGGGCATCAGTGTAAAATAAGTTTAACTTGACAACCCTCCTTTTTAAGAAAATCACTTTAACATTGGTTCCTGATGAGTAAAAACCTTGCAGGTGTTGATATGATATACGCCAAAGTATTGCTCAACTAGTGTCAGTTTTGTTAGGTGATCCATAAAACATCTGGAACGCATGTAAAACAGTACGGCGAGCGAACAGGGACAGCTTGTCATAACACATCCTAGTCGTATTTCTGAAATAAGCCAAGAATTTGATTTAGTTCAGCCATGTCATATCATAAATCACTTTTTAATTCTCCAGCAGTTCCACATTTTCTTTACGACTCGACTGAAGCCTCGGTGTTGTGTTCAGATTTCATTCCATGCTGTGCCATCGAGACAACGTATACCTAATGTTCGGTAGAACAATTCAAACCTGATGCTAACTGTGTGTCTCTTTTTGTTTTTCAGGGTGGTGAAGGAAGAGATTTCCGATGACAGTGCCAAGTTGCCATGTTTCAACGGCAGAGTGGTCTCATGGGTAAGAAACAATAAAACCTGTTGCGTAAATATAAATGCTAGTGAACTCATTTCCCACAAAGGCTTCTGTGCAAATGTCAAGACCTGGCTTTCATCTAAAAAATCAGCCAGCATCGGCATGTTTCCAGAAGCCACGTTTCCTTTTCCTGTGCTGTCCCCCCCCTCGGACTAATGATGTTGTCTAATGAGCAGCAATAAAATAAAGTAATACATTTTAATGTGAGCCATTTAAGATGCAGTTGTATGTCATGTTGCGGCATACTAGATTTTAAAGTGGTTAGGGGGTTAGGGTTCTTAGTTAAAACATATCTTGGAAGAAATCCCCTCTATTAGTGGGAAAGATGAAAGGACAACACAACCAGGTTAAACGAGAAGTAACACACTCGCAGTATCTATGAGACAGGGTTCTTACGGTCATTTAAAAACCTGGAAAGTTTTGGAAAAGTCTTGGAAATGTAACTAAAGTTGCATCAAATATAATTTATATTTTATCCATCTAATAAATGCTGTATAGTAATGAAACGTAAAATGGCATTTAACTGTCGAGGTATTTTGCTGGTGAGAGATTTGAATAGAAGCTAGTAAGCCTGTTTGATTTGTTTTAAACAGGCACAACATGTTTCATATGCAGACCTTATTTTCCTGTTCCATGTTAAAATAAACCATTTTCAGTGGCACCGCTGAGAAAGAGTCATTGGTTTGGTCGTGGAAAATTAGGTAAAGGTCATGGAGAAGTCATCGAAAATCACTGGTGAAAACGTGTATGAAAACGTGTAACGTTTACCCTCCTGTCTTAATAGAGACACTGTGCTAAGATATAGCATCTATTCCCCAGAAGTGTTTCCTGTATTGCGTCTTTCTATGGTTTTAGGTATTGCATTAATGCAGGCAACCAGGAATAATATTCCTTTAAAAAAAAAAAAGGACTAAACCAACAGTAAAGAAAATAAAAGTTTGGCTGTTTTCTTTATGAGATTTGACTGTTTTTACACTTGGCATGCGTTTTTGAAGTCTCGTACTTTAAAGATTTTGCTAGGTAAGCCGATTTTGAAAGTCACGAAGTCTGCCGACACATAATCGAATACATCTGTATATCACAGTGATTGTTTGACCATGCAGCATGTGGGCTTTAGCTTTTCTCCACAAATCACGGCACAAGAAAATCATTCTCTCATTGTGTTGATCTAAACTCAAGCTTGCGAGCTTCCAGCAGCACAGCACAGTTCCCAGTTACAGTACAGTGCGTTGCCAGGTACAGCCTTCATACTTTCCATTTCCCCCCAGTAAAAGGCCCAGTTGTTGTGCCCCACCCTGCGAGTTACATTAGAATAGAGACAAAACACGGGGACCGGGCCCAGATGAGCAGGTTTGAGGCCGAGGCATCTGTTAAGTGCATAAGAAGGAGAGAAGGCTTTAAAGAGGGGGGGGGGGGGACAAAGCTCGGAGACCAGAGGGACTGATATGTGAGCTGCAGGCCAAGACGGATAGAGGGATCCCAGAAGACGAGTGTTTCATGGACTCAAAGCCATTAGTGGGGAGGGGGGAGCAGGGAGGGGCCGTCTGTACCGGCTGATAGGCTCCATTCGGTTGAGTTATTTTGACGGGGAATGCGTTTAAGAATCTGAACTACACCAAACGTCGAAAGACTAGGTTATTTCAAGTGCATAGATACTGAATATTCCCAGCATTGTTAGAATATTTTCATTCTTATATTACTGCTAATAGAGTGGTGCAGGAATGAGTCTTCAAACCTGGGAATGAGTTAGCATTTTACCACTGCTGGTTCCCTAATCTCGAAGGCAACGCTTTTTTAAAATATGTTTTTTGTTAGATGCCTGAATTTAGGTCTGGTTAACACAAGTTTAAGAGATTAACTACGACATAAAATGTGTCAGTAAACGCCCCACTTGTTGTGATTTTCCAAAGCTTTTTTGTGTCTTAAAAATATGTTTTCTAACAATGAGACAACCAAACGTCAGCACGCCAAAGTCTACCTTTAGCTTAGCATAGGTGACAAGATGTAGTTCTTATATAGCTTTTTGCTAGCTATCTAGTTCTGACTTTAAAAATCACAAAAGTGGTGTTAGAATTTGTCCTGTTGAACAAAACACATAACTTCCCTGAACCAATATTCTGTAACATTTCAAATCTCATAGGGAAATCAAATCGTTTTAGTCGAGGGAGCCCTTGCGATGCTACCTTCCGTGTCGGACTACAACAATACGTCATCACTGCTCCTTATACTCCCATATTTCTGTTTCCTAAACTGGTCTTAACTACGTCTTCCCCTCTTCCTGTGTGTGTTTCCATGCTCCAGGTAATTCGACGCTGCATGGCATTCATCCTAGCTGTGTGTGTGTCTCTGCGCTTGTAGGCACTTTTGTTGTATAATGAAGAGAGACAGGTTAAGTGTAGGATAGCATTTCAGTATGCCCTTGAGACGTCCGTCTGAAAAGAGCCCAGTGTTTGTGTGTCAAAGTAATTGACATCTTACCCTGCTTTTCCTCCCCCTGTCCTTTCATCCCTCTTGTTTTCTCACCCTCTCTTTTTTACATTTTGTTTGATTATCATCTCTACCCCTACCTACATCTTTTTGTGCTCCTCTTGCAGCTGGTGTCTTCAGACTCTCCAACAGCAGAGCTTCCAGTGGCTGTGGTCCCACCGGTGGAGACGACGACCCAGCCTTCGCCCCCTCCTCCCCCTCTCCCTCCCCCACCTGTAGAGAGGACCGGGGGCATCGGGGACTCCAGACCGCCCTCCTTCCAGTAAGCAACACTCGTTTGAAACATGAATTCCTCTGTTTATTTACCCAGAGAGGGAGCATCACAAGTAGGGCTGCTCGATTATGGCAAAAGTCATAATCTCCATTATTTGGGTCAATAATTGTAATTGCGATTATTAAATCATTTTAGCCATTCCTCATTTTGCTCAATTTATCACTGTCTTTGCATGGGCTGATTCTGTGAGAACAGCACCATCTACAGGCCTGGCATATATACTACAGCGTCTCCAGTGCTTTCGAACGGCAATGTCCGTGGCTGTCTCCTCCTGATTGGTGGAGTTGGCCCAATAGCCGTAGCGCCACTTCTGTGACGTCATAGAAGTGTTCAAATCTGGATCAGTCTGTGGCCGTTTCTCAATCGCGAGGATGCTTGCTTGGTAGCACATGTCTTCCGAGTCACTTGCTTCAGAAGCTAGGCAAGAATCCTTCCTGGCATTCGGAAGACGAAGAGTGGAACAGGCTAGCAAGTGTGCAGGTGTGCGTCATATGAGAGGCCCCGCCTTACATTTTCCGCCACAGATTTGGGGAAAATGGTCCGTGCGCAAAGCATTGTGAGGATTTTAAGGACGCGAAGTCTACCCATGTGCAGCCTTGAGATTGGAACAGTCCTTCGGCGGCACTCGATGACGTAGAATCTTTTAAATATTGGCTTGGAAGCCACTTTCCTCGAGATTGAGAAACAGCCTGTATCAGATCCGTTGCAGCCCCTTTTTTAGAGATTTTTTATGGAGGAAAATAGAGAGGGTTGTGTTTTCTGACACTTGGTGAGTTCCCTGGAACACCGGGGACACATGTTCATGTATAAAAGACGTACAAAAGTGCCTTTTGCATAATAGGTCACCTTTAAATATAATTCAACTGAAAAACCAAAAAACTATAAGAAAAAGTAATAACAATAATAAAAAAATAATCGTTTTATTTCGATTACGTTGTTTTCGTAATCGTTGCAAGCCATAATCGTGATTTAAAATACGATTAATTGAGCAGCCCTAGTCACAAGGCGTTGAAACATGCACACAAGCTGCACATGTCTCCCTTCCTTTTAGCCCCAACATACACTAGTGCTTCTCCCATAGCTGTGATATAGAAACTGTATCTTTTCCTGAATATCTCACACACTCCCAGGATTAAGTTACTACAAGAATAGCATGAATACTACAGCTCATTTAAACCTGATCTTAGTCGGGGCCGCCCTAACTAGACCAGTTCTGGGAGAAACTTTCGGTACAAAAAACCTACACAAAAGACTTAATTTTGAAATGTTCTTACATGTAGTTTAAGTATATTATTGGATTTCACGTACAGTTTTAATATATTAAGAGATCAAATACAAGAGAGATGGTGTCTATTGTTATTGAACCTCACCTTATTCAAAGTTTAAGCAGTCTTTGGTTTCGAATATTGTTTTAAGAAGCGATCATTAGCATTTCATACAGTTGTTTTTTTGGTCAAGCTAATTAATGAGACCCAATATTTACTCCATTTAACCCTTTTTTGCTTTTCATCAGCTCCTAGAGCAATATATGTCTCTTAAGATGCTAAATGCTCCTCTATGTTCACTAGCTAGTTGCTAAATATGTTTGTGTGACGCAAAGTGACGGGCAGGTAGTTTATAGTATGTTTTCAGAGAGCTTTTTCATGAGACTAAACTTAAACATTGCGTACTGTGAAACCAAACCAAAAAGCTGAAAGGGGCTAATACTTAAGCTAAAGGTAACTGCAGTCAGAGAGGTATCCTGTGGGTTTGACACCACAAACTGTCCCTTTCACATTACACACAGTTATTTGATCCGTTGTTAATATAAAAATAGTGATTATAGAAGCTTTAAAGAATATAAAACTAGCAATGCAATAGAAACTTTTTGAATAAAAGATGCTTTGAATACCTTTTGTCTCTTCTAGCATCTACTAAAATATCAGGAACACGTTATTGTTAATACATTTGGACCTTGTAGGGTCTAAAACAAACACAGTATTTTAATAGCTTCTTACCATCACTGTTCTTCAAGCAGTTGTCTGGAGCTCTCTGAGTTTGGTTCAGGGGTCACATGGAGTTCACAGTCGTCACCGCAACCTGCCATTACAACTGCAGCGCTCTCATTCATTACTTATCTTTGGATCTTGTCTCGTCCTGTCTCGAGACAGCAGAAGGTTTCCCTCATTGTTTTTGCATTCACTTTCAAATTAAACTACTTAACTTCCCCAAATGTGTTGTTTAACCCTCCTATGTCTTTGTTTCCCCCCCCCCTCCCCCCCTTATTTTGGTGTTTGCGGTCAAATTTGACCGGTCCTGTTTTAACTGCTATTACATTAACACAAAAACCATTAATCATCTCCAAATTTTCTTTAACACTCTTTCAAACTGTACATATTGTATCAGACTACTGGTATACATGAACAACTGCAGTAAATATACAAAGAATAGACACTGAACATGTATTGCGTGTGCCAGGTGTGATCCATGTGGGGGGATGGGCGCATAAGAGTGGGAAATGTGTCATTGTTCTGTGTGTGTTTGTGTGTGTGTGTGTGTCAGGTGTGATTCACATGGGGGATTGGGCACATAGGGGGTGTTTAACACATCTAGAGTGTGTGGGTGTGGGTGTGTGTTTTATCTGATCCGGATGGTTACTAATTCCTTTTCTTTATGGCGGTCATTTTTGACCGGGAACACCATGGGTGTTACAAAGTTGACTAAATCATCCAAAATGCAATGAAAGTGGTGATCAGCAATTGTATATGTTCAAATGTCTACTGTGAAGGATATCATAAAGCCTTAATGCAATCGAATGTAAAAAAAAAAGTTATGATTTGGCTCAAAGAAGAAGCCGCCGCTCTAGTTATTTCTTTCCAAGCTGGACGAACACAATTGCCTTTACCGGAAATCTAATTCAAATTGCAGGGTCTCTGACATTTATCTGGCTCTCAAGGTGAACCACAAGGCGTTCTCTGTCTCCCTATGTGAACAGAATATTTGACGGCCCCATGTTGGCTTATTTTGGCATTTTGCCCGAGTTTATCAGACATTTCACTGAGTGCTTCCCTTCCTGTCCTTTCAGTCTCCATGTGAGCTGATACATTACGCGTCGATAGCTCTCCTGTCATCTGATAGTTTCCGTAATGATTTAAATACGGTTACAGGATGTTAAAGTGTCAGTCAGCCTCTGTATACAATTTAATGGGATTTCAGAATATCATATGTCAAAACCCTATATGGAAGTAACAAGTTGAAGTGGATCATATTGCCATCTGTACGTTCAGACAGTCAAACTTTTATCATGTGTTTTCATGTGTGTGTATTTTGATCTGCTGCATATACTTTTGAAGATGTATAATGATGTATAATGTTCTTTGGGATCAAACACTTAAAAAATCTAACATTTTAACAGTGTATAAACTTCAAAAAGTCCCCCGTACGTTTCATGTTGTTTTCATTGTACTTGACATGCTCATAAAGGCTAAGCTGGAAAAACAGATGTCTCTTTTGTAAAAATATAACGTATAGACCAAACGCTGAAATCTCGTCATGCTTTATTTCATCTTTTTATAGCCCCAATGCGACCGGCAGTGTGGAGACCCTTGACGACCAGACTGAGACGGAGTCTGTAGTTTCCTTCAGGAGGGAGAGGCCTCGGCACAGAGATGGCATGGAGCCGCACGGTGAGAAACGGCAGAACACATTGGCCAACATCCAAATAATGAATATGTGATAGAATCAAGGAATGTCAAGAAGTGGGGGATGTTTGTAATTCCATAGAAGGAAAAGGCAAACGCTGACTTGAGCAAACATGAAAACTCACGGTGAATATCTTCTTCTAGGGCCTCGCATCAACGGGCAGAGTCGCCTAGAGCGCCACCTGGCAGGTTACGAGAGCTCCAGCACCGTGATGAGCAGCGAGCTGGAGACCACCAGCTTCTGCGACTCGGAGGACGACGACACCATGAGCAGGTGGGGGGAGACTGAGAGCATGTCAAGTTAAAGGGGACCTATCATGCTTTTTGGGGTTTCCCTTTCCTGTAATGTGTTATATGGAAAGTTCCCTCCAGAGGGACTTTCTCTCCCACACACTGGCTGGAATGCCTCCATTGGACTCTTTGTTTACTTCCGCTACATAGTGAAATCATGATGTGACACTCTCACTTCTATTGGCTATCGCTCCAACACATTGTACCGGTACTCGTTTCAGACAGAGGGTGAAAAGAGGTGCTGCAGCACGATTACAAATAAAGACCTTTTTGAACATTAAAGCATGTAAACACGTCACAGTACACAGAATACAAATATAAACCTGAAAAAAAGAAAAAGAAAGTGTCCCCTTTAAAGTCTGCTGTTACCACCCCTCCGCTTATCTCAAGGGACACAAAACTATTTTTTGTTTTTGGCCACCTTTCATATGAACAGATAATTGTAATTGGATATATATTTATATTTATATATATATATGCTTTTATGTGAATGCGCTGGTTGCCATTTTCTTTTTCATTGTATTCATCCTTCTATTTAATTGTTAATTAAATTGTTTTGGAGTGCATTTAGACCACTGTTGAATGAGATGGATCCTTGATAGTTACTCAAGGATCTCTGATTAGCTTCCTTTGTCGTTTTAGGCTTTTTTAGACACACAAAATAATACAAAAGAGGAGGCGAAAGCAGCCCTGTGAAAGTTTTGTGACCGCATGTTTCTCTTCTGACCTTTCACCTTTGGACAACCTGTAGGTTCAGCAGTGCGACAGAGCAGAGCACAGCCTCCAGGCTTCTCAAGCGGCACCGCAGACGCAGGAAACAGCGCCCCCCACGTCTGGAGAGGGTATGTACTGTTCAGCTATCCTATTCACCTCACATTCTCTCATGTTGTTGTTGTTTTTGTTTTGTCATGGTGTTCTTTGGTAAAATCAAGTGTGTAGAGAGCCATTGAACTGGTTTGCTCAGAGTACATATTTCTGTCTCTCATGGCAATTTTGTGGTCCCCCCGCCCAGGCCTCCTCCTTCAGCAGCGTGACGGACTCCACCATGTCCTTGAACATCATCACCGTCACTCTCAACATGGGTCTGTAACCTCTGATTGATAACATCCATAAACAATGTGTCAAAGGAAATGCTGCACTACACAAATCTATGCCTGGTTTTAACACTACTTTGGATTTTTCAATAATACAGAGAAGTACAATTTCCTGGGCATCAGCATCGTGGGCCAGAGCAACGAAAGGGGGGATGGAGGCATCTACATCGGCTCCATCATGAAGGGAGGAGCTGTGGCTGCGGACGGACGCATCGAGCCGGGTGACATGCTGCTGCAGGTGAGGAGAGAGTGCTTTCATCTTTATTTTAAATACATTTGTATATGGATCTTTTGTTGAATACTGGTGTAGCTTTTTAGCTTTTCCAGAGTTTTTTTTTATAAGCTTATAAACAGAGGTTCAGATTTGCATATGGAATTAAATAGTTTTGAAGTGCTGAGATATATGAATGTGTGTTACTGGTTTTTACCACTAAATGTAATGTCTCCTTTCAAATGCAAACAAACTCATCAGTGCCTTTTTGAAATGATAATTCTCCCAAAAAATGTGAGACAGAAAATAAATGTGAGAGGTTACAGAAAAGCAGACCCGGAAAAATGATCTATGTACAACAGTTATCAAAATACCTGCCGTAAATGAAATCCTTTTCTTGTTCTCTAAAACCCTCCAAGGTGAATGACATCAACTTTGAGAATATGAGCAACGACGATGCAGTGCGGGTCCTGAGGGAGATTGTGCACAAGCCAGGGTGAGCTGCTGTTTTTCTCCCTTTTTAGACATTATCAGTTTGGCCTGTCGCATTGATAATAATGTTCTCTTGTTGTTGTGTTTATTGCCAGGCCCATCATCCTCACAGTGGCAAAGTGTTGGGACCCCTCTCCTCAGGGCTACTTCACTCTGCCTCGCAGTAAGCACCGTTTCTCCTCTTACCTTAATACGTTTACTGCCGTGACAGCTTCGTAACCTCTTCTCCTCCTGTGCAGATGAACCAATCAGACCCATCGACCCGGCAGCGTGGGTGAGCCACTCGGTGGCCATGACCGGAGCTTACCCCGCCTTCCCAGGCAGCTCCTCCCTCAGCACCATCACCTCCTCCTCCTCCGTCACCGAGACCGAACGTGAGAACCATAAACTATATCCTCCACTGCTTTACCCAGTTTCTTTGTCCGTGTGGATATCCAAAGCCTGGATGAGGTTATTTTTGTAAAGTATCTGTCCCTCTGCTTTTGTCGCTGTTGTTATGAGACTTGATAAATGATGTCTGCTTCTTTCATGCCCTAAACTTACCCTCCTGACTTTCTCTACTACAATTTCACTGTCTGTTCTCTTTTATTTATCCTTATCTGGACTCCTTCGTCCTTCCTTACTTTTTTTGTTGTTTTATAATTACAGAGCACAAACAACAAAATGAAATACACTTAAAACTATCAACATTCAGAGTTAAAAAGGTCAGAAGCTGGAAAAGCCCATGTCACACTGTCCCGAAATTGACACCCAATGGACACACGATTAAGGAAATGTTCAAATTCGGCTCTGATCGTAACAACATCGGGCCATTCGTGAGGGCATCTTAAGCCATCGCATGACCGCCGGTGGAGTTTCTCAGGCTCCGGCAGCAACTTCGGGAGCAGTGGCAAAATCTTTGGCATCACAAAGCATTGCCGAAGGACCTTGTGAAGGTTCATTTTCGTGTTGACTTTGTGTGTCCATTTTGCCCTTCGTAAGGCATTCGTGAGGGCATCTTAAGCCATCGTATGACCGCCGGTGGAATTTATCAGGCTCCGGCAGCAACTTCGGGAGCGGTGGCAAAATCTTTGGCATGCCTTAAGATGCCCTCACGAATGGGCCGATGTTGTTACGATCAGAGCCGAATTTGAACATTTCCTTTATCGTGCGTCCATCTTGTTGTTTTATTGCACAACAAAATCATGTAAACATATTATGTAAATAACCCAATTTGTGTTCTGTGAAACTAAAAAGGATATAATATGTTATTTTGAAGGCAAGGAAGTTGTTGTTGCTATGGAAACAACATGACGGAGAAAACTCAATATCTTCTACATATAAATACGGAGAAAGTAAAGAACAAAGTCGGAAAATATCAGTACAGTATCATAATACTTTAACATAATTGTTTGTGTTACTTTCGTCGCAGTTGTATGTCTTAAATGTAATGTAAATGTTGCCTTCGTGTGTGGTTCGGGGCCATCTTCGTGCGAAATTCACAATTCCATATTCGTGTGTCCATCGGGTGTCAATTTCGGGACAGTGTGACAGGGGCTTTAAGAAAAGCATTCACATCAAATGACAGTATGTAGTTAACAGATAACATACTCACCAGTTTTTCCCCTCTGATTTCCAATTCTCATATACTGTACATTTCAATTAGACATCTTTATAAATTTGGAGTTTATCTGGATATCTTTTAGTAACCATTTCATTGTCATTTGTACTCTTATGAAAAGGAATAAGTACCAATCTTTCTTCTTCATCTCTTCTTGTGTTTTTATAATGAACGCTTTATTATTCCTCTCTCCAGGTTTTGATGACTTCAATCTATCCCTGCACTCTGACATGGCGTCCGTTGCCAAGGCGATGGCCTCTCCGGAGTCGGGTCTGGAGGTCAGGGACCGCATGTGGCTCAAAATCACCATCCCCAACGCTTTCCTCGGTGAGAACAAAACAAACAGAACAGATAGGGCTGCTCAATTAATCGTATTTTAATTGAGTATTTTAATATGGCTGGCAACGATTACGAAAACAAAGTAATCTAAATAAAACGATTATTTTTTTATTATTTCTTTTTCTTTCTTTTTTTTTAAAATATATATATATTTTTTTTGTATTTTCAGTTGAATTATAATTTTTGCCATAATCGAGCAGCCCTAACAACAGACAATGGAGCACATTGGTTGCATGAACTCTCCATGCTTCAGAGGACTTTACAGGGCCGGCATTATGTTCTCAGAATTAAATCCGTGTGACTTCCTACAAACATCTGTTAAATTGGAATCACCTGCGACTGAATCACAAGAAGCGATTACATAAACTACGTCCATTATCTGCTTTCCGAAAAGAACATTTAATTTTCTTATTTCTGCTGCATTTACAGTTTCTTACATTATTTAGTTACGGGTGCTTTTCTTCAGGAAACAACATTTTTATTTTTTGATAATGTCTGATTGAGTTGTTTAATGGCAATTATTGATTTAGTAGTTTTTTTTTTTAGACTTTCTCTCATACATGTAATGACATATTTAAAGGGGCCCTATTATGCTCATAGCTGGAGGCTCTGTTATGATTGGTCCCCTGCTTAGAGATGTCCCGCCCCTTAGCCTAGCATGTACAATGTGTAGGAGGGCTAGACAATAGAAGTGTGAGTGTTGCATAGTAATATTACTATTATGTGGAAGTAAACAAAGGATTACAATCAAGGCATTTCGTGCAGGGGGGAGTGTGTGGGGGAGAAACTCCCTCTAGGGGGAACTTTGGGATTTAAGCCTTTGCAGACCATTTACATGCACTAAAACCTATATAACACACTACAGGAAAGGGATAATCCAGAAAAGAATAATAGGTCTTCTTTAATTTACAACATAGCAGTTGTTATTTTGCACCTTTTATTCCAGCGTAGTATACCTTTTATTTATTTAGGAATACTTCAAATAATAAAAATGTTTATATTTCATTTTGGTTTATAAAGTTCCACCTCATCTTACATGCTTCCTCCGCCACCAGGCTCAGACGTAGTGGAGTGGCTCTTCCACCACATCGAGGGATTCCAGGACCGCCGCGAAGCCCGGAAGTACGCCAGCAACCTGCTGAAGGCCGGCTTCATCCGGCACACCGTCAACAAGATCACCTTCTCCGAACAGTGCTACTACGTCTTCGGAGATCTAAGCGACTGCGAGAACTGTGAGTTCCCCCGAAAAAACAGAGACAACAAAGCGCGACTCAGATCTGTCTGCATGAACGTTAACGCTTAATTACATTTGCACACATTCCTCTTGTGAACACTCTGCTGCTTGTGAGTAAATCATGTGACATTTCCATTATGGAAGGATTTATATAATGTGCTGCCATCCCTAAAGTTAGACTCTGCAGAAAGCACAACAACAAGCAGAGGAGAAGCAACAAACTGCAGCGGGTTTGGTTGTAAAAACATCTCTCTCTTCGATCATCTTCATGGGTGCCGCGTCGGCTGACTTTAAATATTAAAAGATTTTAAACATAATGCAGGGATTAGGGTAATTGTGTTTTAACTGTAGATCTTTAAGGAACACTTTGTATCCTCATGTATCTCCTCTCTCTTCCCCGCCCAGACATGGCCAACTTGTCGCTGAATGACAATGACGGCTCCAGTGGGGCGTCAGACCAGGACACACTGGCCCCCCTGCCTCTCCCTGGGGCCTCCCCGTGGCCCATGATGCACACCTTCCCCTACCAGCCTTACCCCACACATGCCTTCTCCAGCCAGCCCCCTCCCTACCACGAGCTCACCAGCTACAGCTACGCCCCGGGCTCCACCGGCAGCCAGCACAGCGAAGGTGAGACACACAGCGGTCAGCAGCAGGTGTAAATCTGAGGGGACATTATACCGGTTCCACTCACTCATTACAAATCACTGCTGTGCAAAGAATACCATGAGTTTTTATGTCACTCTGCTATAGTTGCTGCTTACAGTTTATGCCATTTCTTGTATGAAAAAAATTGTACTATTAAATATTTCTTACTGAATGTTTTTTGAGCTTTGAGCAGAAACTGTTATTACAAGTTTTCTTGCTCAAAAGTGCATCTCACAAGGTGTAATGACATTTCTTTTCTGCCCCCAGGGAGCCGAAGCAGTGGATCGACGAGGAGCGAGGGGGGGGGTCGCCGCAGCACTAAAGGACCGGGCAGCACTGTCGGCGGGGGGGAGAAATCCCCCTCTGGCGGGGGCGGAGAAGGCGGAGACTCTCGCTCCGGCAGCGGCAGCGAATCAGAATACTCCACCCGCAGCAGCCTGAGGCGCGGCCACGGCTCGGCGGCCCCCAGCGAGCACAGCCACGCCTCCTCCCAGCGCTCGCACCACCACCGCATGCCCCAGCCCCCCCACATGTCCCCCTACCCGCCGGGCATCCTGCCGTACAACCCCATGATGGTGATGATGGTGCCCCAGCACGCACACCCCGCCATGACCGCTCACACTCTTTCTCACCCGCAGCAGATGTCCGCGGCCCAAATGCACCCGGCTCTAGCCCAGATGCCCTCCTCCACCCCGGGGGGGCCTCCAGGTGCCCCCCCCACCCGTGACCTGGGCGCCGTGCCCCCAGAGCTGACTGCATCACGCCAGTCTTTCCACCTGGCCATGGGAAACCCCAGCGAGTTCTTTGTGGACGTCATGTAGATTTCATTTGTTCTGTCTCGGTGTTGAGTGACCATTCACGTGAAGTTAGCGTACGGTTCCCACTTGTTTTGACGAGGGTCTGGCAGTAGCTTTATGAGTTCTCAAGGGCCTATTGGAGTGAGGGCACTTGTTACAAATTTGGTGAGAACAGGGTTTAACTTTGACAAAGAAAATAAGACAAAATGAAAACGCAGTAAATGTGGTATACGGTCTTTTCTTTTTTTAAATACACTACACAACAGTTATTTTCTCAAAGCTCAATCCACAATGACTAGTTCTGCTTTCTTATATCAGTAGATCTCAGGACAGATTTTGATTGTCAATCAGAGCTGCTCAACACTTTTTTTTTCTGCAATCCTCAAAATGGATTAAATATATTATAGGCGGGGGGGAAAGGTTCCCAAATCAACTACGAATGTCAGAGCCAAGAAGCGCACAGACCGCAGTTCAACACTAGAGGGTGCCAGGAACACTGTGTACTTGAAAGGATACAATCCTGTAGACAGGTTGGCAGCACAGGAGCATATTGAGTGCCTTACTCTTTGCATTTTCTGACATATTTTCACACTCCAGGTACATGAAACCAACTCATCATGTTTCAGCATTGTTTGACAATGAACTTTTCTGTATATACCTACTACTCCTATGTAAATGCAACACTACAAAAGCTCTAATGTGAAAAAATAAGGTCCAAAAATGTCAGTTGAACTTGTGTTTAGTAGTCACTGTCTAGGCCTAGTCGTCAAATAACTCTTATCGTGAGCATTTTTTCGGTATGGGACTGTAGCGGCTTAACGGTACTAATAGGTGAAAATACAAGATGCTGAAATCGGTACTTTTTGATAACATATCTTAAGTTACTGTGATCCAAATGCCCCATGCTTATTTTTATGTTACTGACTTGCATTATTCACCCGTTTCATTTTTGTATGACTGACTATATAAATCATGTATAACCGAACTATTAAGGTGCTAAATGAAGATTCAACATTTCAAAAAAAGAATGACATGGACAGTGTCACATTGTTTGATTTCATATCGCCACCTTTGTTTGTGTACTTGAGAATAAATTTGATACTTACATACTGTTCAGACTTCTTTATTTCAGGAGGGTATTCAAACGTTTGTTAGTTTTTTTTGTTTTTTCGAGCGTGTAAAACTAAAGAAAATACAAATGAAACAAAAGGTGATAGAGACATTATACAGTACTATACAAATGAATGCAATAACAAAACGAAACATTTAATTAATAATTGAATAATCTATAGTATCATTGTCTGATATCAATAAACAACAAAGCTTTAGCTAATTACACATCCGAAAAGGGGTCGGAAGAAGTTTACACTTATTTAATCTGACCCCTTTTTTTACATCTTAATATGTTAACACACATATTTGTGAGCTGGGAATGTTCTCATAAGTTGTGTAAATAAGTAGATTTGAGCAACAACTTTTGGTTTGCTTTCAGTGTTTGTTGACCTTTCTAGGTATTTGTGAAACGGTTATTTCTGTCTTGGTATAGATATTATATTGCCTCTTTGCTGGGTCAAACTGTAAACAACTGCAGCTACAGCATTAAACTATCTTTTAAAACCTTAAGCAACAAACTTTTAGTTCAGTATTTATGTGGGGGCTAAAACATAGTGGTATACATTTTTAGACATTAGGCACAATTGAGATTATTTTAGGTTTATCCGATTTTCCGTTCTTGAAAACGATCTATTATAATACTCCTGAAAACCTGAAGATATAAACACATGACAGGATGTATTGTAGACCCCTTTTCTTTCTGTTTGTACCATAGTCATATATTTGTAATGTTTAATTTTTTGTATGTATTTGCAACCTGTAAATATTTATACATAAATAACTGCAATGTTTTTATTTGACTGATTTCTTTAAATAACTATATTGAGTTGCTTGTATAGAATACATTTGTTTATGATTCTACTCAGGGGCGTTTCCTGGACCTGGAAACATTAGGGGCTTAGCCCAGAGTGGCGGCGCCAGAGATTTTCTTTTGGGGGTGCTGTGGGGTAGCTTGACGTTTCATAGAGGGTGCTCAAACATGTAGGGTTTCCCATTAAGAGATATATGGATACATCTCTCAACACCCATATGAAACAGATTTTCTTTATGTATATTTTACAAATTACACCCCTTTTAAACGGTATTCTTGTATTACTGTCATAGTATAACTGTTTTTAATTTATTCTCTTATTTTATAACTATAATGATCATATGAAATATCCAATGCCTTGGAAATAATCTTTTACGTAATAATTGCATTCACTGAACACGGGAAATTACAATCCTGCCGTCCTCTCTAGTGTCATGATGAGGTTCAGGCAAAGCACAATTAATGTATTATATCCAGGGGTGCACATCACTTTTTTTTATGAGTTACTCAGATGAGTACCAGGAGACAGCATTTGGTACTCACCCCATGAAGCGTGGTCCTCCTCAGTGTCTCCTTCACTGTCCTCTATTTACACTTCTTGCATGCAAGATGATGAAGATGCACCTCCCAGTCTCTTTTTAAGCCTCCGATTTGCTTTCTCCAAAACTTGTTGCCAAAACTGTGAAGTCCTTGCATTTCCTGAGGCCAAGTTGAAGGATCAAATACTAAGAAATTATCACATTACTTGAAGTCATCTGATTTCAGATGTGGGAAGTTACTAAGTACACTTATTCAAGTAGCCTGTACTTAAGTACAATTTTGAGATATTTGTACTTTACTTGACTTTGATGCTACTTTGTACTTCTACTCCACTATACAGTTCAGAGGTAAATGGTGTACTTTTACTCCATTACATGTATTGAATACCTTTAGTTACTTTACAGATGTGGATGAATGATGTGAAATATAATCAAGTGTTAGATCAGACTTTAGTTCCACCTGGAGTAAATTCACAAGCTACCCTGCAGTATACAAAGTCATTCAAACTAGCTGCACCTTTACCAGCTTTGAGAACACTTTAATGATCACTAATTATAAAACATATCATATATATTATTCTGAAATGGACCAATCTGCATAATGAATACTTTTACTTTTGGTACTTTAACTATATTTTGATAATACTTTTCTAATTTTACTTGAGTAACATTTTGAATGCTGGACTTGTACTGTAACAGAGTATTCCTACACAAGATCTGAGTACTTCTTCCACCTCTGTCTGATTTCAAACTATACCATTAACACCCTGAGTAAGTCTGCAACTGTGTGTTTTACTCCACTTTGTTGTAAATGAAACTGCAGCAGCTTGACCACAGAGCGTGAACGTTATGATTAGCTGATTTTGCACAGTTCTCCAGTGTGTGCGCGGGGAACAGAATGTGCACAGGGGAGTCTCCCACTGCAGCGAGTTGGCGGAGTTTTGGCACAATTCTGTTGTTCATACCGACGTTAACCCTGTCTGTGCACACGATAAACAACTCTGCCTCCTGTAGCTTCACAGGTCCGTCGGCTATGTCCTGCGCGGCTCAGCCAGCACCTAGTACAATATGTCATAGAAAGTCCGAAGATTTTTTTTGCAGGGAGCGAAACGGCAACGTAACAACGTAGCTGCTGTTTATTTTTTTTTTTTACATATCTAGTAGTTTACTACATTGAATGTTGAGAAGAAACACGTGTAGACATAATATGTGTTTTGTTTTGATATTTTGAGGTACGCAAAGGGGCGTAGTGACACAAGTGACATTATGCAATTCAGATTTTTACCACGCATGCGTACCTGCGTACCAGTTATTTGCACCCCTGATTATATTATTGAGGGAGAATTGTCCGAGGCAATAGAAAAAACATTCGGGGCTTTAGGCCAGGCGACGCCACTGATTCTACTGTTTCTTTCCTATATATGCATTTCATATTTCAGTCTCGAACCAGCCGATCCTGTAAAACTATATATATATATATGTCCTGTAAAACTACAAATCCCATGAAGCACTGTACATCCCATGAAGCACTGTACATCCGGGGAACCGTGCTTCGAAGAAGAAGAAAACAGGTTCCGAGTTATTCATTAGACATTAAACGGCTACCTGACGGACGCAGCGGACGTGTCATAATAGAACTTCTACAGGTGTGTACAGTAGTATTTAAGTTATATTCCTTTCGAAGGAATAAATGTACTTTAACTGGGTTTTCCTGTTTCTATTTAGTAAAAACTGGACAGGTTACAAAACAAACTGACGTCGTTACGTAGCTGCTAGCCACCCGCCTTTGCGACGTATCTGTTTGCTCCTTGGTTTCTGTCTGTGTAAGAAAAATGTGTTATTAAGCTGATTACAACGAGTTTTTCCCTATTTATTTTTTTAGAACAAAATTAAATCATGCTGCTTCGTAAAGTGAGCCAGTCTTCGAAACTATGTGGCTCCATTCTCAGGATTTCTCCCGTACTATCAGGGTAAGTAACGTTAAGGTGTACAGCTGTTAAACATATCGTCTCTTGTTAAAATGACCACGAAGATGACCCACTCTGATTCAAAAGTCACCTATATTTTCTTGTCTGGACAACAGAGGGCAGCGTCAGGCCGGGGCTGTGGTTTCAGTGCAAAATGCTCGTCTCTACGCCAGCCAAGCTGCAGAGGTAACGTTACAGTTAAATTACCCTACATTATAATAGAGAATCCGATTTTATTCAGCTTGTTTACCATAATTAGCAGTGTCTTTATGGTCCATATATGGTCCGGGGCAGGGGCAGGCTGACATAACGTTGACATCCCCTCCCGCCGGATGTAGGGGAAAGTTCACTGGTCACGTGACTCAGTCATAAAGGTGACACCATGGAAGTGGCTGACACTGCTGCTGTCTAGGACAGTAACAGGGACGATTTTAATCGTGTTATACTATATATCTTATATACACCATAATATATTTTGTCATTTTGAATCTCAATGTATAGCAGTTGAAGTTGATTAGGTACCAGTATTACAATTTACAATATACAGTAGTTGAAATACACATGCAGCTCATTTAGTTATGGAAACAGATGCTTTAAGCCTGATAAATGAGTTATGATATATAATAACATAATTTCCAATGCATTATAGCTGAATTTGCAGCACACCTGCCTTCCTTAATAAGTATTATTGTTAAATTGTTTTGGCAAAAATAATGATCAAAAGATGTTTAAGCCAAATCAAATTTCTAGGTGTCTCACTAAGTACATTTCTTTTAACCAAAAACCAATTGATATGAGCTTTGGATTTGATTCTTGGAATGAAAATAAGGATGTCATTAATTCAGTTGTTCAAAAACACAGTGGAGGTTATCACAGAGAATTTAAATGACAGATTCACTCTGAGGTAACAGTTTATTATCTGCATAATAAAACCCTAAACAATACCACTGCCCTGTTTATAATCTTTCTATAATCGTGCTGTTATTGACTCAGCTGACTGGATGTGCCCTTGGCATCACCTTTCACCCAGTTGGAGCTTCCTCTAGCTGAGCGGTTGCCCTTGCTGGAATTAGACCTTCATTTGTGTTTACTTTGGCTGATAACACTGGCATTTGGATATGGAAGGCTTCGCAATATTATATTAATATTATATTGATATTGTGATAAGAGACTAGTTATCGTCTTAGATTTTCGACAATGTGATGTTGCATGTGTTTGTCTTTCCAGCTTTTAACTTGCTTTTAAACACTTGGTCATTATGTCTACATTACCAATGATTATTGACCCAAACCCTACGATATTATCGCAATATCAAGGTATTTGATAAGAAATGTTAAATTTAGTTTTCTCCATATCATCCAGCTCTGCTTTATCATGACATCTTTAAAAGAGAGATTTCGTCCAACCATGTTCTCATTTGAAGGAATATGCTTTTATTTGCACCAGATGTTATTTAAGCCTCACTTTCTTGCAGAAGCATATAAAGATTCCCCTACTTTTGTACTGACTTCATCCGTTCGAAAGCTCATGCTCTGTTCCCTTCAACATCTGTTTCCTCTTCAGGCGGTGCTGGACAAGCAGGCAGCGATCGGCACTGATGCTGTCACTCAAGTGGAAAAGAAGACGGCTGCTGCTGTATGTCTATTCTCTATTACTATTATTATAAACATAATATATTTAAGGTCATGTTTATATTCCCTTTTTTTGTTTTTTTTTATTGGACGTGCTTTTCTTCTTTTGACTTCCACAGGAATCCAAATCATTCGCTGTCAACATTTTCAAAGGGCAGATTGCAACTGCCCAAGTGTTCCCCTACCCTTCAGGTAAATCACAGGAGAGGATCTTTCATTCCAAACCTATGTAGTAAAGTTCTAGTTGTGAAATAACATGTTGTGTTTGTCGTAGTCATGAACGAGGAGCAGGAGCAGTTTCTCAGAGAGCTTGTGGGGCCTGTCAGCAAGTTTTTCCAGGTACTTCCACCTTTTTGAGATCTATGTCCTCGGCCTTACGCTCACATCCTCTCTACTTCCCTCACACTCGTCCCTCACCCTCCATGTTTCTACTTCCTGTGTGCAGGAGGTGAATGATCCTGCCATGAACGATGCCCTGGAGAAGGTGGAGGATGCCACCATGGAGGGCCTGAAGGAGATGGGGGCCTTTGGCCTGCAGGTACCCGCTGACCTGGGGGGCCTCGGCCTCACAAACACACAGGTACGTCTGCCTAATTACATCTATGAATATTTATTCTATAGCACATACACACCTTTAAACATGGTAATGAGGTTAATAATGTAAATTGTAAACAGGCGAATATAATAAATGTAATGTGTTGACCTCATCCTACAGTATGGCAGGCTGGTTCAGATCGTTGGCAGCCATGACCTGGGGGTCGGCATCACTCTGGGGGCCCATCAGTCCATCGGCTTCAAGGGAATTCTGCTTTTTGGGAACCCAGCCCAGAAGGCCAAGTACCTGCCTAAACTGGCCACAGGTAAGAACACACACAGGGTCTTTAATGCACTCCTGCATGTCTTTTAAAAAAGTAAGTTTTGTGGTGATATCAATGTAATTCAAAGTGCCTCTGTTTGTGTGCATCAAGACTCATTATTTTTAATATGGTTTGTAGCAGAATATTTTGTTAAGAGTAATAATCTCAAACATTTTAATACTGTTTTTGCTTTTGAACTTGTAACCCTTGGGAGTTGGGAACAATCTTACAAAGGACTGATGCATGAGTTAGGGTTTTGAAGATACAAAAGAAAAAAAGCAGCACAGTGGTCAGGACTGACAAAGTGTCAATGTGATGAATAAAGCCTAAAAACTATTTTGTAAGCTCTATAACTTAATACATACAATGTAAATCATTTCCCCTTTGTGTTTGTCCTCCAGGTGAGACCATGGCCGCCTTCTGCCTCACTGAACCGGCCAGCGGCTCTGACGCCGCCTCCATCAAAACCACCGCGGTCCAGTCCCCCTGCGGAGAGTTCTTCACTGTCACTGGAAGCAAGATCTGGATCAGGTGAGGACTCAGCGGCGCTATCAGCATTTCTTTCTGTCGCCACAAGGAGGCAGCATTGTGCTATTCATCCAGAACTGACACGTGATAGCTCCTAGTTGCTTGTGTCTTTTCCTAATCCGATTTCCTTTATTCTCCTTTCAGCAATGGAGGTTTGGCTGAGATCTTCACAGTTTTCGCCAAGACCCCCATGAAGGACCCAAAGACCGGCGAGATGAAGGACAAGATATCGGCCTTCGTCGTGGAGAGGAGCTTTGGAGGGGTGACACAGTGAGCACAGCATTTCTTTACATTATTGTCTTTGTTACTTTACAACAGGACTTTCCCTTGATGTTAAATGCAACAGTGGCCTTCAGAGCTGTGGTTCTCTACCTGGGGGTCAGGACCCTGATGGGGACCACAGCAATACTTCTGGGGGTCAGGACCCTTATGGGGACCACAGCAACACTTCTGGGGTTCACCATTGACATAAAACAGTAAATAAGATATCAAAATTGCAACATTTTTAGACCTGGGAATTGATTCTTAGTCATGGCCCACAACTTTGACAGTATATGTGAATGATATTTGGGGGTTGCCTGAATATTTTAAAATGATTATTTATTTATTTCATCGCGTCGTGTGTCTTGTATGTTTCATTGCCGTATGCATGTTTGTTTGTATGCCTGAATAAACTGTTTTTTGAAGCGTTTATGGGTACTTGGAAAAGCACTTTATAAAATAAATGTATATTATGAGGGGGGGTTGCTTTCAAAAAGGGTTGAGAACATAATCTTTAGAAGTTGGAATTTGTATTTCTTTCTCGTTTTGAGCTCTTGAAATCGTTCTAATTTTTTTAATTTCCCTACTTTTCTCATCACAGTGGCCCACCAGAGAAGAAAATGGGCATCAAGGCGTCCAACACAGCCGAGGTGTACTTCGATAACGTCCGCGTGCCGGCCGACTGCCTGCTGGGCGAGGTGGGGGAAGGCTTCAAGGTGGCCATGAACATCCTGAACAACGGGCGCTTCGGCATGGCGGCCGCCCTCTCCGGCACCATGAAGGGAGTCATCAACAAAGCTGTGAGTTCACTAGCTTTGGTGCCATAAGTGCAGAGGACGGGAGGCACGTTTCTCTGAAGGATTAGCCCCATGACATACTTTCTATATAACTTATATTTAGGTGTTATGCATTGTTGTTTTTCCCATCCGCTATGTCGCTTGTGACCTGTCTGTACTCTGTTGCAACCCCCCTTTCAATTGTGTATCTCTTGCACTGTGGGTTTGTGGGAAATCCCCCGCCTCGTTGTTCACTACGGCTCACTGTCAACTGGGCAACTTCCTGCTGAGGTTACAGGCGCCAAATAATCAAACGTGCTTCGGTCACCTCAGTTCTTCTTTTCAAATATCTAAAGTTTTGCTGACTTAATATGTAGCCAAAAGTGTTTTGTAACGGCTAAATGTAATAATTAACTAATAATTAAGTTAAAAAGTGTCCGGAATGTGATCACTTTGGACTTTTAGTTAGTTTAGTTATGTTACGCTATACTGCTGATACTGTTTCACAAGCAATAGCTTAATGGACGATGCAGCAGGGATAGACTCTACTGCCTTGAAGAAATAATACAAAGAAGAATAACTTTATTTACAATGCACCTTTCAATTCAATTACAGTTTTTTTCAATACAAACAGAGATTGAAATGAACTAAAAACCAGCAACTCAAAACATAATTAAACACATAGGGGTTCCACTTGTTTAGAAATAAAGTGTAGTGTTTATTTTCAGAACCATGTGGCTATTTGTTTCCAACCAATGCGACAGGTTTTTCCCCTATCGTGCTACAGGAGAGACGCTCACATGCTCGCCCACTGCCTAACCAGACTTCCTGTTCATGCACAAGATCTAAACTTCAACTTTTTCACTGCATAACAAACTGCGTAGAGTTTACCTCCAGTCTAGAAGCATAAGGACGCTGATATAATATACAGAAAATAACCAGAAGTGGAAGAAATACTCAAGATATTTGTATTTAACTAAACTCCTGTGGACTGAATTTGCAAATTGGCTAGTTACAAAAGCTATAAAATATATGTGGTGGAGTAAAAGTTAAACGTTTGCCTACAAAATGCAGTGAGTGCTTTCCCTGAAAACCTTTACTTTGCTGCATTCTAGCACGTCCTGTAGCTTTGAATGGTGTGTGATAGTGACGATCATTCTCCTCTTTGATCAGGTGGATCATGCAGCCAACAGAACCCAGTTTGGGAGCAAGATCCACAACTACGGAGCCATCCAGGAGAAGATCGCCCGCATGACCGTGCTGCAGTACGTCACTGAGGTCAGTCCATGAAGCCGTATCCGCACCGCACTCAGATGCACATTCATCACCGCTTTAATCACTAGGGTTACTGTTACTGATTGTATTTAAAGCGACGGTATCTAACACCATCAAGTGTTGTCTCCTGTTTAACCGTCAATCCCCAGCGTAATCTACACTTACGTCTTTGCTATCTATACTGTTTAAAAAAAAAAGGTTGATTTCCTGTCTAACCCTTGTTAAATTAAAGTGCACCTATCATGCTATTTTTAGGCAATAGCATAGGTCTCAGATATATAAAAAATATGTCTATGAAGTGTTTTGCTCAAAATATCAAACAGATCACCCATTCTAGCCATGCCTCATATCCCTCTT